>NC_138886.1:92681207-93281207 GCF_965194825.1 Balaenoptera physalus | reverse complement strand
GGTTGAGTTAGTGGTGATGAACTCCTTTAACGTTTAGTCATCTGGAAAACTCTTTTATCTCTCCTTCAGTTCTGAATATAACTGGGTGAAGTATTTGCTGGGTGAAGTATTCTTGGTTGGAAAGATTTTTCTTTCAGCACTTTGAATATATTGTGCCACTCCCTTCTGAGCTGTAACATATCTGCTAAAAAATCTGATGATAGTCTTATGGAAGTTCTTTTGTATGTAACAAGTTGTACTTCTCTTGGTGATTTTAAGATTCCCTTGTTATCTTTAACTTTGACATTTTAATTTTAATATTTCTTGGTATGGATCTCTTTAGGTTGATCTGCTTTGGAGCTCTCTGGGCTTCCTGTATCTGGATGTCTGTTTCTTTCCCCAGGTTAGGAAAAGCTTTCAGATATTATTTCTACAAATGTTTTCTGCCCCTTTTTCTCTTCTCCTTCTGGAGTTCCTATAAGGTGAATGTTATTCCATTTGATGTGCCATAAGTCCCTTAAGCTATATTAATTATTTTCATTCTTTTTTCTTCCTTATTCTCTGATTGGATGAGTTCCTCTGACCTGTCTTTGAGTTCACCTATTCTTTCTTGTGCTTCATCTTCTGTATTTCTAACTTCAGTTATTGCGTTCTCCAGTTCGGTGACTTCTATTTGGAACTTTCTTATATCTTCTATTTCTTTGTTGAAGTTCTCACTGTTTTCATCCATTTTCCTTCTGAGTTCAGTGAGCACTTTTATGACCATAACTTTGAACTCTTTATCAAGTAAATTACTTATGTTCATTTCATTAAGATTTTTTCCTGAGGTTTTATCTTGTTCTTTTTTTGGAGTATAGTCCTCTCTTTCTTCATTTTGCTTGACTCTCTGTGTTGTTTTCTATGCATTAAGTGAAATAGTCACATCTCCCAGTCTTGAAGAGCTGTGTGACAGATGAACCTTGCCATTTAACACTGTCTACTCTTGGTTGCCTCTCAAACCTTTGTGATTGTCTAAGCAGTTTATTTTTAATAGACTTGGCACACCCTCCCAGCAGTTGAGGGTGTGCCAAGACCAGTGAGCATCCCAAACTGGAGGATCTCAGTCAGCACCTAGATTCAGGTTGATAGGAAACCAGACAATTTGGTAACAGCTTTTAAAGAATACAAATATATTCGGTCCTGTGAGATTGCAAGTGTAAGCCTTGCTGGGCCCCAGAAGCAAGCAATCTGAAGATATTCCCTGGGGAGCAGTCACAAGAAAACAGGGCTTCAGATAAGTGTACAAGCTCCATTCTGGGAGATACCAGTGAACTGTAGTAAGGCAGAGTGAGGGTGGAAAGATGGTACCCCCAGCCTACCTTCCTTGAGAGCACATCCGTAGCCTCTAGATGTGTGCTGAACCTGAAGCCTGCTCTTAAGTCTTGTCCCTACTAGCAAATAGGCCTTTTTCATGTAAAGGCTGGGACTGTGTCTCAGTCTGATGTGTAGTGGTACATCCTGGGGGTGGTATCCTGCCAAGAACTGTCTCTCCAATTGTTACAGTCCCATGGGATGCAGAAAAGAGATCCCTCCTGGCCTCCAGAGCCAGGTGATCAAGGAGCATCCCCTGAGTGGAGACCACAAAAATGGGATCTCCCACCTTGGAGATTCTGGCTCTCTGGAGCACATCAGAAGGAAAGTGTGAAGATGATGCTTACTGGCTGGAGTGAGGCGGTGGGAAGAGTGCAAAGATGACACCATCTGAATGAAGGGGAAAAGGGAAAAGAAAAAAAGAAAAAGAAGAAAAAAATATATATATAGCAAGACAGAGGAAGAGCAGGGAAGAAGGAGCCAGCTGGGTGGAGCACAACGTTGTCACCTGCAGGAAAGGAAAAAGGGGGGAAAAGATGGCACCTTTCAGCTTTATCAAGGCAGAGAGAGAGCAGGAAGATGGCACCCGCCAGCCTCTGTCCCTGGGGAGTATTCCAGCAGGCCCCTGTTCCTCAGATTAATGCTTTAAAATTGGGAAGTGAGTCTCTTTCACAAAAAGTCAGAGTGCTTTTCAAAGGGCTGCTTCTGCACTTGGCCCTGGGGCAGGTGAGTCTGTGCACAGGCCCTTTAAGAGCTGTTCCTCAGTTCACCACAGCCCTGTGGGTCTCATGGGATGTGCCTTGTTGGTCTTCAAAGTCAGATGTTTTGGGGGTCTATCTCTCAGGTGCCAGCCTTAAAAGGTGGAGTGCCCAATGTGGGGTCCAAACCCTTCACCTCTCAGGGAGAAGCTCCAGGCTTTGAGCTCCTTCCTGATTGTGTGTCTCCACACCAGGGATGGGATTTATGGAAAAATTGTGTCTCAGCCTTTCCTACCTGTTTTGATGTGGTTTCCCTCTGGTTTTCCTGATGTGAAGGGGTTGCTCCACCATCTTTTAGTTTTTTTCAGAGGAAATTTTTCCATATGTAGCTGTAGATTTGGTGTGTTTGTGGGAGGAGGTGGGTTCAGGATCTTCCCATGTTGCCACCTTGAACTGGAACCTATTTACTATGTTTTAAATTTTGGTTTTCAATCGTTCGGTTTGTTACTAGTATATGGAAATATGATCAATGTTGTGTATTAATGTTTACATTAATGTAAACAATGTACAATGTACATTGTTTACATGTAAACAATGTAATGTAAACAATGTTTACAATGTTGTGTATAGATCTTATATTCTGAGATTCTGCTAAAGCAATTTATTATAATTTATTATGAGTTTTCTTATACATTCCTTGGAATTTTCTATGTAGACAATTATGTCATCTGTAAATAATGACAATTATATTTCTTCTTTTCTAATATGTATGCCTCTTTTTTCCTTTTCTTACTGTACTACACTAACTAGAATCTAAAGTACTACATTGAAAACTAAGAGATGAGAGTGGACATTCTAACCTTGTTTTTGAACTCAGGGAAAAACATTCCTTCTTTCACTATTTCATGTGATGTTAGAAGTAGGTTTTTTGTAGACGTTCTTTATTAGGTTGAGGTAGTGACCTTCTATTCCTAGTTTTCTGAGCATTTTTAATATGAATGGGTGTTGAATTTCGTTAACTGCCTTTTCTGTATTAATTGGTGTGACAGTATGTGTTCCTTTAGACTCAGTATGGTAGATTACATTGATGATTTTTTACCATTGAACCAGGCTTGCATCCTGGAATAAATTCCACTTGGTCATAGTCTGTTATTCATGTGGATTCTGATGATAGGTATTCTTGTGGATTTCTTCTAGTAGGGTAAATTACGGTTCCCCAAAAAGGTCCGTGTTTAACCCCTCCTATGACAATATGTGAATGTTACCTTGTATGGAAAAAAGGACTTTGCAGCTGTGACTAAGTAAAAAATCTTGAGATGAAGAGATTATCATAAATTTTCTGGGTGGGCTATATATAAACACAAAGATTTGTATAGGAGGGACACAGGAAGAGTCAGAGTTGGAGAGACCATGTGATGAGGGAAGCAGAGATTAAAGTGATGCACTTTGAAGATGGAAGAAGGGACTAATTCCAAGGAATGCAGGCAGCCTCTAGAAGACAGAAAGGGAAAGGAAGCAGATTCTCCTGTAGGGCTTCAAAAGGAACAAGCCCGGAGACACCTTGACTAATAGACTACTGAGCTGCAAAAACTTTCTTTCACAAAGGGTCAAGGAGGGCTGGGAGCACATATGTGCTGCCCACCTGGACAGAGGAGGACCTGTGAGGCTGACCTACAGATTAGTGGAGGTGGAGAGACATGAGCCCCTTTCTTCTCCAAGCTCTTTGCAGGTTCCAGCAGAGAGCCATGCCACCTGCGGAAGCCTGCGGCCCCAGTTTTGCATGCTGATGGTGTAGGGGTCATGTTCAGGGAGTCCCTGTTGTCCTAACCCCTGCCTGGGTCCTGGGGAAGGAATCAGAACTCAGAACCTGGAGAAGAGCCTTTGGCCAGCAGGGAAGGGGGGTGAGGCCCAGAGCAGGTCTACAAAAGATCAGAGCATCTGAGTGCTTTAGGAGGAAGGGGCTTCAGAGGTGGGCCAGCACAGGCTGTGACGGAAGCTAAGCAGACTGGGAGGGGGGGCAGTTCGGGGAGACAGCAGGGGTCTGCTCCCTGCCCCTCATTGTTTGCTCGTCTCACCCTTATGAGCGGGTCATTTCCCCTGCTCTGATGATTCAAAGTCTCTGCTGGCAACCGCAGGACGGTGACTGAGGCCTCTACACTCCTCAGCATGGATCCCAGCTCCCACCCAGATCTGGGGCCACAGACACCTCTCCCCCACCCCTGCTGCCCCTGTGAGCAAGCTGTTCTTGTGAAACACCGTCATAGTTTGTCAGGAGGAACTGTTTTCTATGGGAATACAAATCAGTGTTGATACCAATACACACACATGTCCAGCCATGGGTGGAAAGGGAAGGGACAGTAGTTCTGGGGTGTCTTTGCACACCCCTAGGCCCCTAAGGCCAGTCCCCACAGCCACAGCCAGATGGGTCCTCCTCCCTCAGTTGAACGAGATGCTGCTGCACAGAAATCCCACAAGTTCCACAAAGGGGCCCAACTGTCGTTTCCCTTAGACACACCTGTAACAGGTGCCCCATGAATTTCCCCACGCCCATTCCCCTCGTTGCATCCTCACTGGGATTAAGAGGTAGCTGCCTCAACCACTCTCCACATTGCAATAATCCCAGTGGGACTAGAGAACGCTCCCGCTATGACGAGGCAGACAGTCCTGTCCCCATGGCCAAGACTTTTCCTCTCTGGTCAGGCCACCCACACAGGAAACCCTGGATGAGCGGAGGGTCACCCCAGCGCCATCGCCTGGCCACTTCAGGGAAGCAGAGAGCAGCTCCATAAAGACAAGGGCCGTCTCCAGGCTCCGTCCTAGAAACTGGTTAGTGTCCAGAGGGCTGAGAGGCACAAAAGCAGCTCTCCCTCCCCAGACGGTTCAGGGATGCAGAAGATGCTACAGATGCCCCAGAAGGCCCCTAGCCAAGCAGGCTTTAGAGAAGGGGATGATGAGGGGGTCCCTGGGGAAAGTGAGAGCTGTGCGTTCCCAGGGGCAGCCTGAGGAGTCCTTGTCTATGTGGAGGAAAGGTTTGGCCACCTGTAGATCCATAGCTCCTGTGACCTCCCTCACCCTTCCTTCCTCTCAGGATCGCTCTCTGTGGAGCAGCTCCACACGAAGAAGATGACAGTGGCCTGAGAGCATTTCCCACCAAAACTATCTTTATTCACAATTTTCATACATCACTCCAAAGGTCCTGCCCACACCCACCTCCCCCACCTCCCTAACCCCCCACAATCCCAGGATCAGCACTGGGGTGAGGAGGAGCCCCTAGGCTCCCCTGGGGGCCGCCCTGGGGGGCTCGCCCTGGAGGGCCGGCCCGGCTGTTCCCTACTGGCTGCAGAGCTTCCTCTTCTTCTTCCTCCTCTTCCCTGTGACAAACGGGTCACGCTTTCTCTTTCTCGGCTGTGAGGGGCGAGCCAGCCCCAGAGCCAAGGCTGGCCTCGCAGAGACCCCGTGGCCAGCCCCGGGGATGGGCAGCTTCTCAGCAGTGGCTGGGCGCCCACACAGAGCCCGCTTCCTCAACTTGGGAGCGGCTGGTGGAGCTGGGCTGGGGCCTCTTGTCTGAGGGGAGGGGGCCTGGGGAGCACTCTGGGCCCCCCAACCTCCAGGGGAGGCCAGGCCTGAGGCAGGGGCAGGACTCTGGGACAGCCGGCAAGACGGCAGGCTCTGCGGAGAGGCCAAGGGGGAGGCCAGGCTGGGGAGCGCCTCCTCGGCCTCACTGGACGCGTCCCTGGGCCCTCGGGCCGCTGGAATAGGAGACGCCTCTCTGAGAACAGACGCATCCCTGGGTCCCAGTAGAGGGCCAGTGCGCCTTTGACCCTGGGGAGGGGAGAGCCGTCCGGCCCAGAATGGAGAGACCTCCTGACGTCCTCGAGAGGGAACAAAGACTTTGGGCCCGAAAGGGCCAGTGTCTGCTCGGATGGGCCTATGAAGAGCCTCAACATCAATCTCTGGTGGGCAGGCTTCATCACTGACCCCTCGATGGCGGTCTTGGTCGTGCCTCTGGGCACCTTGGCCGGCGTGGGACTCAGAAGGACTTGAGCCCATTCCGGGTGCACTGTGGCTCGGGGCTGCCGGCCCACCCTCGTCCTCTTTCAAGACCAGGAGTCGTTTCTGCACCAGCTGGTAAGAGGGAGGAGGACAGTGACGGCTCCACGCGCACGTGTGAGAGGAGGAGCACTGGGCAGTGGGACAATGGCCCTGGGGGGGAGGAGGGGACGGGGGACCCCAGGACTAGACTCCAAATACAGACACGGTGGCATTCCTGCCATCCTCCTGCACCTTATTCCCAGCTGTGTGTCCTTCCCTCCGCTCCCGGCTCCCCATCCTCTCCTTCCTATCACCCTGCGCTGCACCCACCCCAGAGAGGGCCCTTCCCCATGCCAGGCCTCCGAGGCAGGGAAGGGATGGACAGAGCCATGTGGGCCTCCTGCTCTGGGGCCCTACCTCTCTCCTGCTCACTGGGGTCCCTCCGTGCCCTGGTCTTCCTGGGTGTCCCTTGTCTCCCCTGTTCTACCTGCGATCCCTCCCTCCTCTGGCTCCCCTGGGCCACCTGGTTTCCCCTGCCCCCTGGATCACCTGGGGTCCCCCCTCCCCTGGAGTCCCCTGGCTCCCTAAGTGTCCCTCTCCCTCCCCTGGCTCACTTCTTCAGGGGTGAGTCCTTTCTCCTGCTTCAGCTCCTCAGCAAGGGCCAAGAGATCCAACTGTGGCTCTGGGGAAAACAATTCTGCCGGGAATCGAGGATGAATGACTGCCTCCACCTCGGACAGAAAGAAGAGGCTGTGAGCATCCTTGGCCAGGTGTGGCCTGTGACACAAGAAGAACAGGAGGGAAAGTGAAAAGCAGAGACCCACCCCCACTCTCCTCCACAAGGCGGGGATGGTCAGCACACACACACACACACACACACACACACACACACACACACACACATACATGCACATACACAGTCACACACAAAAGAGCACTTATACAGATGCACATACACAGACACACAAAGGCATACACACAGACACAAACATATACACACATACATCTGCGTAAACCTCCCCTAACACCAGGCTCAGGAACAAGGAGCTGAGCTTAAGTCCCATCGGCCTGAGCAGAACCCAGATCTTGGGTGCTGAGAGTTCCATGCCCTGGCATCTTGTAGACCCCAGGCTCCAGGCCCAGCCTACCTTGGTGACAGAGTGTTCCCGGGAACGCAGCTCGTCAGTGTAGCTCAAGAGACACGGGTCCAAGTAGGTGTCGTCCTCTTCCTGCTTCAGCTCATTTCCGTCCTTTCCACATTCTGCATGTGACTTGCCTGGGGCTGAGTGGACGGGCCCCACCAGCGCCTCCATCCTGTCCACATACTCCCTCACAGTCTCAGGGGGAATCTCCTTGGGCGCCTTGGTCTCCAGGGTCCGCTGGGATCTGTGTGGCTTCGGGTGCGAGGGCTGAGCCCTGGGGCCGGACATCCTGGGAGCACAGGCTGAGGCAGAGCAGGAGGAAGGGAAGGAAGGTGAGGGACTCCCGGTCCACCTCCTGACCACCGAGCGCACGTTGGTGAGGGCATTGTTTGGGGGACGTTGATGTGGGTGTGGGAGGGGTCAGGACCATCTGAAGCCTCATGCACAGTTGGAGAGGGGAGGTTAGGGGGTCATCTAAGAGAGTCACAAGTAAGGAAGTGGGGAACCTCCAATTTTCTAGGGGTCTCCCCATCAAGCCCACTTCTTAGGCAGACTTCGTGTGGGGTCCTTTGACAGGGAGGTGTGAGAGGAGTTACAAAACTGACCAAGTCAATACCCCGTAGTGACAAAGGGCAGCTGAGACCCCACCCCTCCACATCCCGCCTCGGTGGCTGTTTTGGTTGAAAGACCAATGCCCCTGTCTTGAAAGGAAAGGATCCACGTGGGGACGGTGGCCAACCCTAGGCCCCTGTTACCTGTGCCTTCAGCTCCAGTGGGAACCTGGGTGCTTGGCTGAAGGCGCACTTTCGGGGCTGGGGGCCCCCGAGGATCCAGCTTCGGTGGGGCTGGAGGAGGCACGTCCTGCGCGCATTGCATCCACTGCAAATGCTGAATGTGCATCTCCTCCTTGGCCTCAAATTCCATGAACCTGGGGGGTGACGGAGGCACAGGCCACCCTGAGAAAAAGGCCTGGGTTCTGGAGCCCAACAAAGGCAGCCAAGAATGAGGCACTGGGAGAGGATGTGCCTTGGGGCCGTCAAGGCCCTGTGAGGTGCTGTCCACAGCAGAGAGCTGCTCCTGGAAGTGATAACAAGATCTGGGACCCTTCCTGCCTCACCAGCACTGGAGGGCATTCAACAGCATAGACCCAGGTCGCTGAATTGAACCAGGTCAACGGGACACATGGCTGACCCAGGGGGCACCCTCCTCATGCCCCCGTCCCCATCCAGAACCACATGAAGGGCTGACAGCCAGAGGCTGGAACAGGCATGTGTTCCCCACAGGGGTCCCTGACCGAATCCAGGACACTGGGCTAGGACTGAGAGTCCTGGAACATAGACCTGGAGACAGGGCCCAGGAGAGGCTGGACGATGTGAATGCTGAGCTTAGAGGAGAGGCCTTCCCTTCCTCTGAGAGGCGCTCGTTTGTTTGCTTTTGTTTCTTAAACCAAGGGGATTACCATGGAGCAAACACTGGAAGGGCCGGAGACCCTTGCGCCGACGACAGCTGGCTTCCCCAGCCTCTTCAGGGATGCCAGGGTACCCACTCAGGGCACTTTTCATGAGGAGAGGTGGTCCCAAATCTATGTTAGTGGCCGCCAGCCACCCACCACTAAGGAAGCAGCAGGCTGGCGGGTGGAGCTCTTTCCCCGGCCCAGCCCATATGGCCGGAGTTGGACCCCTACTGGACTCACAGCTTCACCCTGCCCCGTCCTGAGACCTTCATGTCAAGGCAAGGGTAGGTCAAAATCAGGGGAAGGCAGAGCTCCTGGTGGAGGAAGGACAGAAGTCTCAAACTCTCAAGGTGAGGGATGGGTTTCTGGGGGACAGCAGGGCCCCTGGGCTGCGGGGCCCCTGTGCTGGGTGACAGCCCTTCTCCTCTGTCCTCTCTGATGAGCATCCCCACGGCCAGACCCTGCCCTCACCCACTCGCCTCACCCTCCACGCAGCCCCTGGGCCCAGGACGCTGACTCACTTTTCCGCCCTCTCGTAGTAGATCATCCGGTCAAGGTTGCTCAAGCGCCGCCATTCCTGCACGGCCCTCCACAGTCCCTCCTCCAGTGGCATGTTGGGATTCAGGCGGGCCACGGATCGAAGCACTGGGCTGTAAGCCCTCGGGGTCAGTCTCCGGGCCCAGCCCAGCCCCCACCTGCCTGACCCCACCCGCCCATGTGGACCACACATCACTCAACACAGCATGACTGAGCAAGAGGAGGGTGAGAGGAGGGCGTCTGGGAGGGCAAAGACAAGCCTTCCCGGCCACTGCTGTCACCGCCTCACACTCACTGAAGGATGACCCTCCACTCCCAGGCTAGAGCTGGGACATTGTGCCTTGGGGAGCTCTTTTCCTCCTCAAGGCTGCATTTTCATCATAAAAATCACCATCGTCAATGAGGCGTGGCATGTGCCAAGCAATCTGCTCACACTTCATAGATTAGCCCAAGGCGTCTTCTGCACAGTCCTCTGAGTGAAGTGTAATTGTCCCCTTTTTACGAGGGACCGGAGGTTTAGGATGGAAATGCCTGCCAGGCTCACAACTCTAGTGGGAGAGAGCCCACGCCCTTAGGAGATCTCTACCATCACCCTGTTCCTAGTGGAATTCTCCACAACGAAGTGGAGGCATGCATAAAGCGCTCTCCTGGGCCCCGCGCTCCTCCCCCTCCTCTGAAGTGACCTCCCCTGGACATGTACGCTCACGTCCTGTATGAAGGACACGGCACCACAGGAGAGTGCGGCATCCACTCCTTGGCTCCTCACCTTACACCACGACCCTCTCTGACTGCAAGTCTTCAGTCCATATTACCATGAGAATCATGGAAGAGCAAGCTGGCCAGACTCACAGGGTGGTGGGACCCGTTGAGATAGGGCACATTTCAGTCCTGATGTCACGGACTGGCAGGCCCACCCATGTGACCGACAATGTGCCTTCTCATAGCATGGACATCGCCCTCACACCTTCCTTCCAGTAGCCCTAGAAACCTAACGTGCGAGTCCATCCCCAGTTCCTCTTTATCTAAAAGCTCCCATAAGCTCAGGACCCTCTGAGCGTTCACTCACATGAGAAAGCAGGAAAAAGCTTCTGCATCAGGACTCAGGTGAAAGTGTCTCCGGGCCAGGGGCTTGATGTGCTGCCAACGTAGGAAGTTACTGTACTCTCTCTGGGTGTTAGAGGAGCCATCCTGCGAGGCGTTGGACTGGTTGGTGGCCAGGCGGCCCTCCCTGGAAGTGCCATGTGGCCATGGCCCAGAGTTCACTGGGCGAATGACAGGGGCCAGCTGGGCAGCTGGTGGTGGAGCTTGAGGAGGAAAGCCTGGGGTCCAGCCTCCCTTGCCAGCCTGACTAACTCCAACAGCTGAAGCAGTCACAACGGTCCCCATCACAGGGGTTGCTATGAATACGGGTGCAGGACATGCAGCACTCCTGCTGAGGGCCCCAGGAGCGCTCCAGTTGAGGGGGGCCTGAGTAACGACAAAGGTCTGAGACTGGGGGGCTTCCACTGTCCTCCCTTGTGACCTCACTTGGACCGTGAGGTTGCAAGCCCCAGGGGCACTGGGGCCACGGCCACCATTAGCCACCATAGGCGTCCTGGGGAAAGCTGGCAGCAGCAGGCTGCTGCCAGGAGGGAATGCTGGGGTGATGGGACGTGGCAGGTGCTGCTGCCAGGGTGGCCGGTGCTGGGCGCCAGGAATGGGTGGAGGGAAGGGCACTGCCGTGAAAGTAGACAAGGAGGCACCGGGGTTCATGGTCACATCCGTTCCCAGCACTGGACATGCTGTTGAGGCAAAGGAAAGGAGTGAATGGAGGAGGAGAATGGGCAAGTGGGACTGAGGCTTTCTGTGGCATCAGAGTGTAAATCTCCACAGGTGAGGGACACTTGGACAAGGGAAACTGTGCAGCGTGCAAAGGTCTTCAAGTGATTTTCATGCCCTGACCTCCAGTTGAGAATTATTCCACTGGTGACCCCGCGCCCATCCACCAAGGTCCCTGACCCCTGTCTGCCGAGAAGAAATCACCTCAGCAAGCACTGACTTGGAGAGCCTCCCTAAGGCACCCCCTGGCACCTAAGCCTCACAGGCTGTCTCCCAAGATCTGGAACTGTGTGGACATCTGCTCTGTGAGAAATGCCCCTCAGCCGGCGTACTAGCAGGTAGGGACCTTCTCCAAGGTAAGTTCTAGGCACCCAAAAGCCCTTTGTGGACAGGTATTGTGTAAAATATTAGGGCCCCACCTCCTCCTCAGTCCTCCTTTTCCTGATGCTCAGTAGAAATCCCCTCTTTCTTTCCTAGCCTCACAAAACAAAACAAAATGCTGGAAAATATCTCTCTAATGGAATCCTGATACAAACCCATAACACCTGCCCAGAATGCACCTGCATCTCAGAACAACCCACAGCAGACACGTAACATGGGCCAGGTCCTGCCACCCCCTCCCCAGTACCCAGAGTCACTGTCATCACTCAGGGGTTTTGTTCCTAAGAGGCGGGGGTGGGGGGAGTGGTGTGTGAGAAGTTGGCGCGTGTCCCTTAGATTCTGTCATTTCACAGCCAGTGATGGCTGCAGAGGATTAGACAAGGGCCAGGGAATTGTCATGTTACATTGGTCATGGGAGTACAGACCGCCTGTGGTCCTTCCCCCTCCAGCTCCCAATAACGGAAAGACAATCTGAGAAGCAGGCAGAAGCCAGTTGCCATGGCGATCAAGTTGTCTGGATCACATCCTTGTTCATGAGAACAAGGTACACACCACGGTGCACCTAATTAACCAGAACAGGTGTCATAGGACGTTTAATAATAACACAGAAGATCGTCTTCCTGCCCCTGGGCTACACTCCTTCCCCCTTTAAAAGAGGAAGCAGCCTTCACAGACATTCCACCCGAAACAACCCCACTCCACATCTGTCCCCTGTCCATGAAGGAGTGACAGGAAATATGAACAAACTCTTCCTCTCAAGGCAGCCTGAGGGTCCACCATGAGATACTGGACGAGGTGAAGTAGGTCTGAAGTACTGCGATTCCACAAAAGGAAGAACAATTCAGAGCAACTCAGGAACCTGAGCCCTCTTTTGGCTGAAGTTACACGGTTGCCCATCCCCTGTTGAATCCAAAGCAACAGTTGCCTGAACTGAGAAGTGAGCTTTGGGCTGGGAGGAGTGGACGAGGTGTGGGCTGCGGCAGTTAGAGTAACCTCCTGCCTAGCTCTCGGAGAGGGCACTTCACTGCAGGTGTGGCCACACACAGCCCCACTGAATAGTTTTCTCACCAAGACCATCTCTCCCCACGGCCCCCTTAGATACAGTAGGCTCCTGTTCAAATCCCTTAGAAAGATATGGTGAGGCAAGCTTCAGGTGCCTCAGGAACACAAGACACGTCTAGGCTTTCCTCATGACCCTCCCTGTGTCACCACCAGGACATCACACACATCCTTACACACACGTTTCAAAGTGGCTTGTCTCCCTTCTAGAAAGAATCAACCTGCCTGCTGCCATCCTTTCTCCATAGCCAGGGCAATTCCTCTTGATCCACCTCCAATGACCCCTCCTCCCCAGTGCAGTCTCAGGTTTCTTCAGGCTCCCCAGTCTCCCCAGGTGAAATGTCCTCGTGTGTCCAGTGCTCTCTTCTCCCTCTACTTCAGTCCAACTGTGTGCCCACCGTGAAGTGTCACGTGTGAACCCAAAGGATGTGAGGGATGGCAGGGTCTCTGAGGACACACCCCCAGCCTATAGGCTTACCTCCTTCTGAAGCCATCCTGCAGGCTTGGGCACGGACTACTGCTGCCTGGTAGCCTCAATGAGAAAAGTCAAGACCAGGACCCAGAGAGTGACCTGCTTCAACAGACGCTCAGGATCCAACTGAAGGAGGGGCAGGTTTGAGTCATAACAGTAGAATGTGGCTGAAACATTCTGCAGTGGGGGAGGGGCAGAGGGCACGTGGGTCTGGGTAGGGTGGGGGTGGGGAGACATTCCACGAGGGCTCTGGCAGGTAGGCAAGAACCGGAAGTTCCTTCCACCTCACACAGTGGCAACACAATTGGCATGTGCCTCTTTACGCAGTTTATAGACTGTTTTTGATTCACGGCACCGAGGTTGGACTTGATGTTCCCTTCCTTTCACTTCTTTTTCCATCAACCTAGTTTTGTGTCCCTCAACACACTCTGCTTCCTACCTGGCTCTTGACTTACTTCAACAGAGACTAGACTTTCTGAACAAAATTCAGAACTGTTAGTCTGATAAACACTTGGGTATTTATGGCCACATGGAACTGAGTATTTGAAATTAGGATTGTCTCAGCAGATCCAGTGTCTTTGACTGCTGTATGTACATCACTCCTAAGGGAGTGGTCCTTGTGCTCCAACCAACATCCAGCAGGACCAGCCTTACTAATGATCCTTTGTGCTGGAAAGCCCCCGTCCATCAAAAAACCGTCATGCAGCCCCCATGTCCAAGACCAGAATTCACTAAATGTCTTTCTCATAGTATTCCATGGTTGTAAAAGATTGAGTTTTTTACCTTTTAAATGATTTTAGTATAATATTTTAAGCGAGCAACACCTTCTCATGGTTCAAAATTAAATTGTGCAAAATGGAATATGCAGTGGCGAGTCCTCCTCCCACCTCTTTCCCCTGTCAACCCAATCCTCTTTCCCGGAGGAAACCAGTGTTATCTCTTTCACTAAAATCTTCCCAGAGATACGTCATGCAACTAAAAACGAAGGCAATCTGTTTTCATTTTTTAAAATTCCTTCATTTTTTTTCTAGATGAAAATTCATATATGTTCCAATATATCTGAGGATATTTCCAATGATTGTCTTTGTACGGGTATCGTGGCTCCTCTCTTTCTGCACTAGATTCCTAGAACAAGACTTTCTAGTCTCTTAAATTTCAAAGCACCTGAAAGAATAGGGTGGCTCGATCTAGTAAAGAAAAGTAACAAATGCCTAACTGAATTTGACTTTTGAATTTCACATAAACAATGAATTCATTTTTAGTACAACTTTGTCCCATGCAACATTTTGGACATAGTTTTACTGCAAAGTCTTTCCCTGTTTATCTGAAATTTACATTTAACTCGAAATCTGTATTTTATCTGGCAACACTACCAAAAAATCAGAACATACTAAGCTATTATCAGTTACTCATCCTTATGAGAAAGAGAACTTGGAGGGATGAGACTCAAGTGTGCACCTTGGCTCCAACAGAAAACCCAACTGTAAACATACACAAAATCTGCAGGCTCTTTGGATGAAATGGATTTGGAAGAGCCATCATATAGCACTGGACATCTTGGCTTAGTAGGGGTAAGGACAGAAGTAAGGAACAAGAAGGCAGAAAATCTTCTTCTCTTTCCTTATGTTAAAGGGACTAAACATCCTAGAGCCCTGGTTTTTCTAGGTGTTAAAAGTCCACTACCCATGAGATGGATGTGCACCTTGACACAATGCCAAGAGTTTATCCACCAGTGTCCAATCCCCATTCAGACAAGCCCACTTCCATCTAAATCCTAGCCTGCAAGCCCTGCTTACGAGTTTGTTAATTTCCTGTCTGCATTACATACACTTGTTCTTTACGATCTAGGCTCATCGTTGCGTATGGCCCCATCTGCATGGGAATCATGGTAGCATTCCTTTTGCAAAACTTGTTTGATTATTATTTTCATATTGAGAATCCATGTCAGTCAGTTTACCACTATCAAAATGATATGAAAGAGTATTCGTGTTTTGTGTTGTGAGAAGAGAGGACTGTTAGGAAACTTGTCAAGGGAGATGAAGGCTGAAAACCTCAGAGGATGGCAACCAAATCTCTTGGGAGACGAGATTCTCTCACTGCTGTAGCTGCAGTAGAACTCCAACTGATTGTGGGGTGTTGGGGAAGGAAACAGAGGTTTAGAAGGACTGTTCCACAGTGTGAAAAAGACTCCTGTTGGTGTTTAAGAAGTTCCTTGCCCCTTGTCAGGAAAAACTGACTCAGAAGAAGATGAGAAGATAAGGTGAGAATATTTCAAGCAACATCATGGTGAAACTTTATATCTAAAGAAACTTTAGACATAAAGTTTCTAAATGAACTTTATATCTAAAGAAACTCCTGTCGGGGACTGAAAAAAATAAACAGTTTGGGAATATCGCTCAGTACTGGAGCTTTTACAATGAAGGAGAACTCATATGATTTTCAACCAATAACTTCATACTAGAGGGATGGTGAGGCAAAATATTGTACCCAGGCACTCGAGAAAGGCAGGCTTCCTTGTTGCTTCCTCCCTTTGTTCAGTCATTCAACCAATTATTTACAAGATTCTCACTCATAATTCTGATACAGTATTTGAAGGACTCTTCTCAAGGCCACTGATACAAAAATTGCACTGTGCAAAAATTAGCCAGTCCCAATTCTGCAATCACTTTTGTAATACTTCAAAATCCTACACCCCAGGGACAGAGATAATCAAATTAGCCCAAATGCAATTTGGGTAGAGCAGTCATTGAAGGGAGTATCTAAAAGTCCTTTGGATCATGGTCTCTGACTATTCCTGCACAGAGGCTGCGGGCAGGCATTGACTACTGAGAAAAAACAACTCTGGACATGCATCACAAGCCTCAGAAGACAGTTCATCTTCCACTCAATCACGAAACGTTAAAGAAACAAAGAGATACCATGTTTGTGTCTTGTGGAGTTTTCAAGTCTGGGCACTTGGGAGGCGCTTAGTGCTGTTAGATGTGAGGGGTCTTCAGAGGCATCCTGTTGAGTGAGAAATGCTCTAATCTTGCAATTGACCAGAAAGAGGATCTGATGATTGAAGTTTCTTTGGGAAGTATTACAAAGTCAGGTCAGTAAGTTGATCCCGCTACTATTTTTGTTGTTGTTGTTGTTTTTAATGCCAACTGAAAGTCTGCAAGATATTACAAAAAAGGAGGGAGGGAAAGTAAATTTGTTCCCATACTACCTGCTGTGTTGAAATTGGCCCAGATTGTCCACTCTCTCTCAAAGTTATTTAAAAAAAAAAAAAAAACGTACAAAGGAAACACCTGTGAATCAACATTTATTGAAAAACCTCCATGTATTAAATACACTGAGAAAAAATATTCTAGTAGAGTAAATGCGTTTGGAAAAACTCTAGGAACGGAGTCAGGAGACAGTATCTTAAGAGTGTTTCCCAGGTCTGAATTCTTTGCTAGAATTGTTCTTTAACGGAAACTTCAGGCTTGCCAGGAGAAAGGACCTACTGTTTTTTGAAAGGCATAAACAAGAACCAAGGAACTGCAGTCCAAAGGGCATGAAAGCACTTGCCCCAATTTGAGGCTACTGTGCTTAGAGCGGAGCTCTCCAGAACTCTTTGTAGCTAAGTGCATGGGTTTCACGTGTGCAATAGAAAAATCACAAGTGCACATCTCACAAGAGCTGGTTTTAAGAAGAGACCAGCACAAAAGTTCCCAGCGAGGAGCGTCGCCAGAGACGCTCCGCAGCGTGCCTGACACTCCACCACTCTCCTCTCTGGCAGAGAGCTGCAGGACCAGATGCCCGCGTGCCCCGCGCCTGCACGCCTGCGCACGCCCACTGGGGCGGGGCTCTCGGGCACGCGGACCGCCGTCCTCCAACAGCTCCTGGCGTCTGTTGGGGCAGTTGGCTCGGCTCCGGAAGACAGGAGCGCATGCGCGAGCGCGGAGGGTGGGGCCCCAACGGCCGTCTGGCGGGGGTGGGGCCTGTCATGGCGGCCTCGAGAGTCAATTCCAGGAACCCTGAGGTAAGGGGTACGGGGACTTTTCACCCCTCAGGTGTCACCGCTCTGCGCTGGTGTTCACCCTGTGGGTTATTTGTGCCCTTGTCCGTGTAAGGAGACTCCCCACAATGTGGATTCACGCCCCCATAGAGCTCGATTCCCTTGAGGGGTTTACCCCAGGGTTATTGGCACCGCTGGGGAGCCGGCTGCATGAAGGGTTCAGTGATTGCGGGGCCTACAATGGGGGGTAAATAGTGTGTGTGAGCTATTAAACAGGTGCCCAGGTGCCGTTCTAGGCTGCGCGTTCTGAAGAGTACAAAAGCTAGAGGGACGTTCTTGCGAGTTGAAAACCCTCATCTGGTTCCAAAGGTGTAGCTCAGGTGATTGGAAAATGAGTGAAGATCGAAGGAACACACTCATGGTTTCGCTAGTGTCTTCCTTCTTATCATAAAAACATCAATCACCACTTATGTTCAAACTGCATTCTTTTGTCAGTGATGGGAGCAACTTTGCTGAATGTGGTAATAAACATGTATTTGTAGTCTGATGTCAAATCATGATTGATTTGCAAGCATAGATGGGGTCTGTACATATTTAATTGGTTGGTGGGAATCTGATATGTAGTCAAATGTGTGGGTTGGTTTTGTCTGTGGATGTTTGTGTCTGAAGGGAGGTCATGCCTGTGTTTTTGTGAGAGTGTGTAAGAGTGAGTGTTGTACTTGGAGGGTGTTGAGATGTGACGCAGGCATACTCAAGGAGTTGGTGGTTAGGTGTTTGTAATTAGGTGTTTGGGGAATATGTTTACATGTGTTTTTTTCACCCATGAATTTGGGGATTTATGTGTTTCTAATGGTGGATTTGGAAGGATTATCTGCATATGCATAAGGGCAATGTCAGGAAAAGTAGTGGTGTATATTACTTTGGGTGTCCAGTCTGTTTATTTTGTATATTTGGGGAATGTAGGATGATCATTTGTGTATTCAGGGCATGTTGTATGGTTATGGGGTGTTTGTGTGTGTGCATTTTCAGGAGCCGTCTACTATATTTGGATGTGTAGAGGGCAAGTCAGTGACTATTTTCTGGGACTGGTGGATGTTGTATATGTAGGTATGTTGTGTTTGTATGATTCTGTATTCTGCAAGATGGCAGAGTTAATTCTGTGTGAGAGGTTGGGAATGTGGGGTTATGTATATGCCAGTAGTGTGGTACTGTATGTGTATTTGGAACAAAGGGCATATAGGATGATATTATTGCATATTTGCAGTGTTCTGGGTAATTGTGGTTGCATTTGGGACTTGTGGAGAGTTATGTGTTAAATGAGTTTGTGTGTGTATTCAAGGGGCATGGCCACTTGGAGGAATGTTTGCTGAGGCTGTGCATTTGTAATTTTCAGTAGGAGCCTCTGAAGCTTATGTATTTTGGGAAGTGAGTATATGTGTATCTGATAAAGAGGTGGGGTTCTATGTCTCTACAGGGAAGTTGGACAATTGCATTTCTATGTATTAGAAATATGTGATATGGGTATTTGTTAGTACTTGCATATGTGTGAGCTGGCTCCTAATAGCTAGGGATAATTTGATATATGGAAGTTGTTTCATAAATGGTTTGCTGGAGACACTTCCATGTATCTTACTTGTGTATTCTAATCTGTGTGTGTGTCCATCATCAGGTTCATGCATTATCAAAGATTGTTCATAAGGTATGGAGTTGTTAGGAGTATTCAAAGTGTATTTCTTTGGAGAATGCTAGGGTGTTTATACATGTGTTTGGTAGGAGTAAGAGGTGGTCTGTCTATATATTCGGGGTGAGGGTAGAAATATATATATATATAAACACCCCCACACACATATACAGTTTATATGTTGGGGTAGTGGTGGGGAGCTTGTATTCTGGAGAGGTAGCATAATGTATAGTGTTTGGGAGGGGATCTGTATGTTCAGGGCTTGGGAATATTTGCATGTGTGTGTCCATAGGTGTGTGAGAATTGTGTATGTATATTAGTAAGACTGCAGAGGTTGTCGGTGTTTTTCTGTTTTGAGTGTGTCTGAGCATTTGGGGGGTATACTCATGAGGAGTTTGTGGGTGTGTGTATTTGTGATTTGTGAGTATATCAGGAGGCTTAGAGTCCTCTATGTGTCTATTTCAAAATGTAATGCCTGAAGAAATTAGTGGTGTTGCCTGTTTGTGTGTTCTCAGTATTAGTGAGGTGGACTTATATGTACAGTTGACCCTTGAACACCACACGTTTGAACCACACGGGTCCACTTCTATTGGATTTTTTTTCCAGTAAATACTACAGGACTACTACACGATCCATGGATGCAGAACCACTGCATGGAGGGTTGGTGCCCTAACCCCCAAGTTGTTCAAGGGTCAGCTGTATTTGATAAGAATAGGTTATTTGTGGCTGTGTGTGTTTTTGAGTTCCTGGGGCTTCTGGGGTATGTACTCTGGGGGATGTGAGAGTTTAGTTTGTGTGTTTGGAAACCAGTAGACGGTGTAGGTTATGTGTGTGTGCAGGAATCCTGGAGTATATGTATTTTAGGGCTGTGGGATTGCATATGGGTCTTTTTTGGGTTGCCCATGAGACAGTTGTGTACTTGGTGAGCCTGTGTGTTTAGGTACTCAGTGTGTACATCTGGATGGCATATTGGTTGCACATGTTTGTTTTCAGGCCCATGTTGTGTGTGTATATATAGTTGTGAGAGTGGAATGTGAATATTCAGGGTGAGTAAGGTTTTGTCTGTAAAAATTTAGGTAGTAAGAGGTAGGCTGTTTGTGTATTTATTCAGGGTGAGGGTAGAAATGTACGTGCGTGTTTAGGATATATATATATATATGTATATGTACAAACACATATGTGTATGTGGTATCCTTTTGGTTATATATCTGTGATGGGAGTTGAGGGTTCTACTTGGGGTGTAAGTGGATTGTGTGCACAAATTCATAGGAAAAGGTACGGGATGTGCTGGAACTGGTTCATACTATCCTGGGATAGTCAATGGTGCATATCTCTTCCCAGCTCTGTGTTCAGTGATGTCAGGTGGGTAGCTTGAAATTGGTCATGCTGGGAATATTTTTTTAACATGTTTATTATAACAGATACAATTCACATCTGACTAGCTGTTTCCTCTTCCCTCCCAACCATGTTCATTGGGCCATTTCCTTATATTTGAGCCATCAATGTACTTTCAGCACACATGCCCAGCAGTACTTTTAAGTCCATTCTTACAGGGTGCCAATGGATTTCAATAATTTACACAAACAAGTGGGTTATGCTCAATCACTGCACTTTTAAGCTACTGTACACAGGAATGAAAAGGTTATAGAAAAGTGCCATAGCAACAGTGCCTTAAGAAAGGAGGAAAAGAGGAGCCTTAAAAAATGGATAAAATCAGATCAAGGATTTCAGAGGGAAATGGAACACACGGGAAATGAAAAACATTTCTCTGCAAAAGAAATGGAGAAGCACTGCTCTTGATCAGGTGCAAGTGTGGAAACGGTTGTTTCATGGTATTTTGTACACTGCCCATATGGTTCAAAATTGTATCCTTAGACACAGATCGCCTGGCACTTGCACTGAATTTTTTGAAAATGCAAGATTTCTGAATGATAAATTAACCCCCCAAATTTTTCTTTAAAAAAGCTAATTTTGCAGACAGGTTTACATGTAAAAGGCTAGGTATTTAGCCACCTCAGCATTGATTAGTTTTGGATGTCTAAGCTCTGTTACACATGGCTTCCCATGGCTTCACTCTACAAAACATATTTACAACGTGAAGAGTACATCTACAAGAAATCTACATTTCAAGGGTTTTACAAATCAATCTTGTATCTTTCCCCTGAATTGAATCTCACAGACCCCCACCCCTTGTCATTTCCTTTGCCCAGCTTAAGGGTCCAAAGTCTACTTAAATGCAGCTCAAAAATGTTAAGACTGGGCAACAGATTTACAGTTCTGTTCTCAACACCATGTGCAATTATTCACATCTTCACAGCATGAAGGAATTCTGATTTTTTAGCTTTTCGAGTTCCTTAATTTGTTGTCTCAAAAATAGTATCCTTTGCTCTCTCAAAGTTGCTTGAATTTCACATACTCGGACTAAAGATCTTAAATTTTTTCATTCAGTACAAATTTCTGACATATGAACGCTTCCCATGTTATGGGCTTCCTCTCGCAATCTCGATGCCTGCTTCTCTGCATGATCTGCAGGCCATCCTTGAACATGTTTGATGCGATTTTCATTGAAGTGTGCTGCTAGCGTAGGTGTTAATGAACACGTAGGACGGGCAGATGAATTCTGTGGTACAACTGTTGCATTTGATGCATTACTACTAGAAGTATGATTTGGACCAGGTGACGGACTTCTCTGGCTATTTGAGCGCTGAAGACTTTGAGGAGAGACAGGTTCATGACCTTGCTGCTTGTCAGCAGTTACAGGCTGCTGTGTGGCTGATTGTGAAACTGGTCCTTGCTTAACTACCGGAGTACTAACCTTTGGCTGTGATGCAACAGGAGGAGTACTAGCCAAAGGCTTGACAGGGACTGCGTTCGTCTGAGGTGTGCTTATTCTCGGAGACACGTACGATCTCGGGGATGATGCGTCAGACGTCAAAGACATCGGAGACTGATTAGACGGCTGGGCTTGTGTAGAGAGCTGAGCAGCTTGAGAAATCAGAGAAGTTATGTTGAAAGCAGATGGTCCAGCAGTAAGAAACTTATGAATTGTAGACTGCAATGAGGCTTGGGTCACAGCTGCTGTAAGAACTTCATTTATCTTGGATATGTCCACATTAGAATTATTGAGTTGCAGCGTGGCTTGCAAAGCAGGAAGCAACTGTCTGAGCAGATTTGGGTCCTGCAGTAATGGAGGTATTGGTGACTGTGGGACAGGAGAGACAGGCATTGCTGAAGCAGAGGCTGGAGGGGCAGGCGTGGGGTTCAGTCCAGAGGCAGAAGACGTGGAAGGAGTTGTGCAAGAGTGTGACACCGATTTGTCTCCTGATGTAGATTCTTTTCTTTCTGTCTTCTGTGCAGGGACAGAAGATGTGGGTGTAGGCAGTTTTGAGAGAGCAGATGCTCCGTTAGCATCGAATGATCTCTTTGGCTGGTGATCAGACTGCGGCGTGAATGGACTACAAGGCACAGAGCCTGGGGCAGCAGCTGGAGGGACCACTGGTTTGATGGGGTGCTGGGCTGGCGCAGAGCTACTCTGAGTCTCTGCTCTTGGCAGTCTGTAGTCTCTGTCATTGTGTCTGCTTGTCTGAGACAAAATATTCTGTGGGAGCAAACTACTGGCATCACTGGAATGCTTGTCTTCCATTCCACTGGCAAACCCACTAGTGGCTGTTGCTTGCATCACCTCTCTTCTGTAATCCCTATCTTTTGGGAAGCTATTAACTGCCATCTTGTTTGCTTCTTTTTGTCTCTGTTCTCTTTCAAGCCACTCTTTTGGTTTTTCCCACTGTGAAACTTCTGTTCGACAATTGTAGTAGTATTTCTTCCCAGAGGAGCTAATATGCTCAGACCAGTCGTCGGCAGAATCATAAGGTGCATCTGAAGTTTTGCTTGGATTATTGCTTGGATTAGAAGAATGTGAATTTGAACTATGAAGAGCACTGTGGTTGTGTGAATTTTCTTGGGGAGAGTAACTGGTCCCACCATCCCTCTCTCTAACTCTGTGCATATGCACATTTTTGGCCTTACTGTGACCTGTGCTGTCACTGTATTTGTTTTCAGGACTATCAGATCTCCGCAACATTTTATTTGGTGGTGAAGGATCTGCGGCGTCTCGCATTTTTTCATGTCTGTGATCACCGCTACTGGGGTGACTCTTCGATGAATACTTAAGTGCCTGGTAGGCTGCGCGTCCCCCCGCCGGTCGTGACAGCCATCACTGAGTCTCTGCTGTTTCCTCGCATACATTACCATCAATGCCCGGCCTGTGAGCGTGTGTCGGGGACGGGGAGCGGCCGCGGAGCCGGGCGGCGGGCGGGCGCGCAGGCGGCGGGCGGCGCAGGGCCCGGCGCGCCCTCGGCGACGCTCAGCACCTCCCCGTCACTGGTGCCGGCGCTCCCGGGCCATCCCCTCCTTCCGCACCACGCTCACGCTCGGCTCGGCTCGGCTCGGCTCAGGCCGGGCAGCGGCGAACCGGGGGAGGGGGCACCAAGACGCGTCCGGCTCGGCCCCGCGCGCAGCGACTGCCTCCTCCGCCTTCGCCTCCTCCCGCTCCGCCGCCGCCTCGCCTCCTCCCCCCGCCGCCGCCGCCGGGTCCTCCTCCTCCTCCGCCGCCTCGTCCTCCTCCCATGCTGGGAATATTTATACCACGTAGATAGCACAGGTGAAGTCTTTCCCACCTTTCTCGGAGAGTTTTTTAGCACTTACCAGCACACCACTGATGTGCGTGTTTGGATGTATGTATGTATGAAGCAAGAATATTTGGGCATCGGTGGGTACGTATGGGACACCCATGTGAATTGTGAGTGGGGCATCTGGGGCTATGGGCCCCTGTATATGTGCATTGACCCTGGTAATCGTGAATCATTGCATTGCTCCTATCAGGTTGGTCTGTTCTTTAGGGCCAAAGAATCCCCATAAATGTTGTTGATTCCCAGTAGAAATCATGCAGATGGATACAGGGGTGTCTGTACCTTAGGCAGGTGGACACTCCTTCAGCATTTGTGTGGTCCTAGCATCTGGGTCCCTAGAAGGGGGGGCCTGGTGGACAGATGGCCATGCAGAGCAGAACCTTCACAGGTGTGTTGTTGGCGTGACAGGCAGCAGTCAGAAAGTCACGGGGCTTCCTGGATAGGAGGTCAGATGACCAAGGGCTCTCCCAGGAAAATACCCTGAGAATCAGTTGGACAGCTACAGGCGTTACTGGCTCTTCTGGGGCACAGCTGACGTGCAAGGACACCCTCCACATGGGGTCCAGAGCCACGTGTCCCTGAGCGCAACGGCCCCAGGGTGGTGGGAACTGTTGCATATCAGGCTGGTCAACTGTATCACTAGGTCTCAACCAACCTGTCTCCATGGAAACCTAAGTCCTCAGGGATAGGCAGGACCTCTAGGGATCAGTGAGCTGACAAGGACAGAGGTGAGGAGGCTTTGTCCCTGAGGGAGAGTTGGGGACTGAGACCTGGAGAGCCTGGGGAGTCCCACTCTGAGGAGATATGGCTCTGATGTTCCCAAACCCTTTAGACATGTTCTCTGTTCTTTTCTGAAGGCTCATGATGCTTCTAGCAGTGGGAAGCTTATCTCAGTTTCATGTTTCTCTGATAGGATGAACTGACCCTTTTATTCACTATTCCACATCGAGCTGCAAACCCATCAGATGGAACCACGTGATCATTGTGGCCACCAGCTGACCCCACAGCCACCTTGTGCCTCCCTTGGACCCACCCAGGAATTTCTGAGCCTTCTTTATGGTGAGTCTTGTGGCCTTTTCTCCCTCATTGTGAATCCTCCTGCCAATAAAACATGCTGTGAATGTTAACAAAAGGAAACCTCAACTAGAATTGGAGTCTGGAAGGCCCGTAGAGGGAGCTCTCATGCCGTGTCACTCATCATCAATTACCCCAACAGGAAGAGGTCATTCACTGACCCCAAACAGGAAGTGCAACCACTTTACTACCCCAGCTGGAGGAGGGAAGACTTCCTTCCTGGCCAGCAACAAGAAATAGAAAATAGAAATAGCTAATAGAATATTCCGCAGTTTAGCCAATGAGAAGCCACTGTCACCTGAAGTTTCACTTTCCTCCAGTGAACTTTCATTTTTTCCCTTGATGATGACTTTCTTTCCTTGTCCCACCCTCTTTACTTTAAAAGCCTTCTGGGACTTTCCTGGTGGTCCAGGGGCTAAGACTCTGCTCTTCCAATGCACGGGGCATCGGTTCGATCCGTGGTCGGGGAACTAAGATTTCCACATGCCATGTGGCGTGGCCAAAAAACAAAAAGCCTTCCATGTTGTGTAACCCGTTGGAGTATCTCCCTTTCTATCAGATGAGATGCTGCCTGATTCATGAATCGTTTAATAAAGCCAATTTATTCAAACTTCAAAGTAAATCTTCAAATTTACTCAGTTAAATTTTGTTTTTTAATACATTGGTGGCATTCAGAGGTGGCCACTAACAGTTGAATATGTATCCCTCCAGAAATGTTCTGTATAAAAATATGTATGTGCACTTTTCTAAAATCCACTCTTATGATTCCTCTTGCTAACAGGATGATTTTATGATTAAATGCTTATCTTTTTAAAAAGAAAAAGATAAATATATTGGTGGCAGTGATGGGATCTGAAGCAAATTTCTGATAACATTTGGGACAAGGAGAAACAGGTGTGGTGCCCACAACTGCTTTGAGTTCACTGTCTTTCTTGCCATCCCTGAAGGTTGTTGGTAAGCTCCTCTTGGTTTGAGCTCCATTCTCTTTGATTGAGTTTGTGCTCGCAATCTAATTGGCTTTCCTTTACAGGGCAGGTCAGTTTGGCTGGTAGAGGATTCTCCCTGAGGCCAAACCCCTAGCCTTTCAGATGGAAATTCCCAGGACACAGTAACATCTCTTGGTTATTGCCAGTATATTTTTGAGTGGTAAACCCTAGCCCCTAATTTTGTTCCCTGGATTCCACATTGGGCACTGCTGGCAGTGTAGTCTGCACTTCCCCATCTGTTTGGCATCAGCCCTCAGTTTCCATGCTTGGAACTGTTGGTGGCGGCTATAGTTCTCCATTTTGTTAGGCATCAGTTTGCAGTCCCCATTCCTTGGGATTTGCTGGTTGGATCTTTTTCCTCAGTCCAGGGATCCCTGGGAATTGGTGGTGGTGCATACCAGGCCTTCTTTTGGCCAGGACATAGTAACATCTCTTTGTTACTGCTGATATATTAAGGCGCAGTTCTTTTGTGTGTTCTTTTGGGTTGACAAAGGCTAGCTAAGGAAATGAGATCCTTTATCACCAAAGAGTTGAGAATGCCAGCTTCTGCCACACCTGCTTATTTTATATTTGAGAACTATGGTCCTGGAAGCTGTAGATATTTAGAAAGATGGCAAAGTTATACTAATATTGATCTAGAATTACAATGGTCATTGTGGGGAATGTTCCAGTTAGACAAGATTGTTCATTTGAGGAAAACACTGGAGAGCAAGGGTTCCCAAATTGGACAGGGAGAATGAGATGCCTGCTTTAATTGGTATGTAAAAGTTTACAGAAGGTTTCAAGATTCCAACATAGCTTCGTTTAGAGACTTAGAACAGAAAGCTAATGAAAAATTAAAGAGACAAAAGGTACCTGAAACAAAAGACCATAGGACGGATGTGACTGCAGATTTAACTCCTACTGTCCCCCCCTTTCCTTTTTCACCTGAGTACTCTTGTTTTACTCATTTTCTGTCTGAAATACTTTTCTATTCCCAAGAGAATATTTAACAATTGCCATTTAAAGTCAAACTAGCTGAGGTTGCAGGTGAGCCCCCTCAGGTGTCCTTTACCCCTTGGTCAAAGACTGAACTGAGAGCTATAGTCAAAGAATTCTCTAAACCTAGGGAGGAACCCCCAACATTTTTTGAAGAATTTAGAGTCACTGTCACGGCCTATGTCCCCAAACTGCTAGATCTTTATCCGCTTGTACACATGTTGGTAGGACTGGGGGAAGCCCCAGAATGGACGCGGGAAGCAAAATGACATAATCCCTAGGATGATATTCAAGATCCTCAACCTAAAAAGGCTTGCAGAATAACAACTAACCTTTTATAAGCTATTCCTAAAATCTTCCCTGCTCACACTTGGTCTATTATTAATTGGCCTAATAATGATTGGCCTGTTATTCACTCATACAAACAAAAGAGGGGTGAATCTGTGGAAGATTTTAGAGCCAGATTGTAGGCTCTCTTTTTACAGCATTTGGGGTTGCAAGCAACAAAAAGGCCACTCAGCCTACTTTAACTGCCCTCTTTGTAAATGGATTATCTTCTGAGATTAGTGGATTGATAAAAGGGCAGAAAATAGGCTGGGAGGCTGTAGGCCTGACTGAACTCCTGACTATAGCTGAGCATTTTGAAAGGACCTTGGAGCAAGATCACAAACAGAAATCCACCAAGCTCATAGCCTTACAGTTACAACAGCTCTAAGGCAAGAGACACAAAATAACACCTAGGCCTCCCCCATTACAACCTCCTAGGGGTCCATGATCAATTCGATGACCCAAAGTTGATGTTTCATTTGTAATCAGTGAGGACGCTAGAAAAAAAGGTGTCCTCAAAGGTCCTGTGCAAACTCTTCACAAATGCTCTCGTATCTGTCTCAAAGGGAGGGCCCCCCCATGACCCTCTCCCCTAGTTGGCAGAACTCCAGACGTTCTCTGGTAAACTATTACCAGCAATTACCTGAAACAGCCCAGAGGAAAATAGAATGAAAATTGATGAAAAACTGCCAAATTTTAGTTGATACTGGAGCTATGCTTTCTACTTTAAACCCCACTCTCATATTTTACTTTGAAATCTACATTAAACCCTAACCCTAACTGTAAACATAATTACCTAACCCTTTAACACCCTATCCCTAGCCCGAACCAGAGCTGTGCTTTCTATTCTAAAGCCCACCCTCAAAGAACAACAGGTCCCTCTGAGTCAAGAGGATGTTTCCATAGTGGGAGTACCTAATAAAGTTCAGAGAGAATTTTTATCTCAACCAAGATTCCTTTTGGCTATGCAATATAGCCCCAGTTAATCTATTCGGTAGAGATCTCTTTTCTAACTTAAAAGGGCCAGTACATTTTGCCTCCAGTGGAGATCTCACCTTAAAATTTCCTGATCAACCTGAACCTGATTATTTATGTTCCTTACAATCTGTCCTGGACATAAAAGAGGAAGTTCAGCACAAGTTCTCTAATTTGGTGGAGATGCCTGCAAATTTGGGGGCTACTTCTGACAGTGTTAACATCAGAAGAATAAAAAAAATGCAAACCTATAAAGATTCAGATAGATGTAGCTAAACCTCTCCCTAGGTTTCCTCAACAACTATTAAAGCCTGCGGTCATACAAGGTCTCACACCTATTGTAGAAAACTTAATTTCCCGGGAGGTAGTCATTCCTGTACTCGTCCCTGCAGCATGCCAATCTTGCCTGGTTGGAAACCTGGCAGGATGGCGATTTGTCCAGGACTTGGGAGCTGTTAATAAAAATAGTTATTCCCTGTTTTCCTGTTGTTCCAAACTTAGCCACCCTTCTGTCACAAGATTCAACTGACTTGGAATGGTGTACTGTTGGAGACCTTTGTTCACCTTTCTTCAGCATCCCGGAGACCCAACAGCCAATATCTATCTGCCTTTACTTGGAACAATCAACAATATACCTGCACTTTTATGCCTCAAGGGTTCACTGGGACCCCTTCTTTTTTCTCCCAAGTACCTCACCAAGATTTAAGTACCCTCTAGTTCCCTGAGAAATCAACCTTTTTACCATATGGAGATAACCTCCTGCTGTACTCTGCTACTGTAAAGATTCCATAAGGCATGCATAAAAGATTCTATTTATTTGCTGCAACAGTTAGCTGAGAAAGAACACAAAGGAAAAATTACAA
Organism: Balaenoptera physalus; assembly: GCF_965194825.1. Classification (NCBI taxonomy): domain Eukaryota; kingdom Metazoa; phylum Chordata; class Mammalia; order Artiodactyla; family Balaenopteridae; genus Balaenoptera; species Balaenoptera physalus. The sequence goes on along the minus strand of NC_138886.1, from coordinate 93,252,732 downwards.
TTATCTCTAGACACTGTTCATTACCTAGGACATAATCTAAGCACTGAAGGAATTCAGCTATCTCCAGAGAGAATTAGGCTGATACAGGAACTTCCTAGACTCAAAACTAAGTGCTAGCATTGTGGATTTCTAGGTTTAGCTGGTTATTGCAAGCTCTGGGTTCCAAATTTTTCTCTGTTACCTCTTCAACTCTATGAACTTATTAAAGATTTAGTCCCTGAATCCTTTGCTTGGGAAGATAAACATAAGCAGGCTTTTATAAGGCTAAAACAAGCACTGCAAGAGCTGCCTGCCTTAGGGTTACCCAAATGATCAGGTTCAGGTTGATCCGGAAACTTTAAGGTGAGATCTCCATTGGAGGCAAAATATATTAGCCCTTTTAAGTTAGCAAAGAGATCTCTACCTAATAGATTAACTTTAGGTTATTCAAAACCTTTTACTTGATTTGTGCATGAATGGCATAATCAAGCCCCGCGGAACTATGTGAGCATGGTAGTAAACATAGGCCTTTTGCCTATTATAGCATGCAACTTGAGTCAGTTGCTTATGCCTATCTCAGTTGTCTTAAGGTTATAGCCACAACTGCAAATTTGGTGGAAGCCTTGGCAGATTTGACTCTAGAAAATGAAGTTTATTTGCAAACTCCACACATTGTCCACAGTCTTCTTAACTCTGAATTGACAACGTTTCACTGCAAGTGTCACTAGATTCACTTCCTGTGAAATCCTGCTTTCACCACCTAATCTTTATCTTAAACTTTACAACGTTCTCAATCCTGCTACACTACTACCTCTGTCTCACAAAGGTGAGGACCATGACTGCAAGGTAACAGTGTCCCATGGGAATTCCCTGGTAGGCCATTGCTTAGGACTCCGAGCTTCCACTGCAGGGAGCGCGGGTTCGATCTCTGGTCGAGGAACTAAGATCCCACAAGCCACGTGGCGCAGCCCAAAACAAAAACAAACACAAAACACAAAAACAAAACAAACAGAAAACAATGTCCCATTTTGTGACACCGTGTCCTGAGTAAAGATGTTACCAAGTCCAAGCTTGCTGTGCTTGCCGTACGACAGGCCAATAAGTCGGAGATGAGGTGTTGAGGCAAGGAATATGACTTTCTTCGGAAAGCCAGCAGACCGAGAAGACGGCGGACTAAAGTCTCAAAATAACCATCTTATCGGGGTTTGGATGCCAGTTTGTTTTATAGCACAGAGATGGGGAAGAGATGAGGAGGTAAAGTAAAAGGGCCATAAGTTTTGCGAATATCCTCTGGAATGGCCAGCCTCACGGAGGGGATGTGTTAATTTCTTCTTAATTGCAGCCATCCACAGGTGGACAGAGTCCGTGTGTTTCCCTGAACAAAGGCACTTTGGTTTAACATTCAGGCAGAGGAACAGGGTTCCCCGAGGCAGGCCATTATGTACAGACAGTATCCTTTTAGTGAACAAAAGCAGCGGAAGGCAAAGGTTAAAGTCAAAGAAACAGATCCAACGTGTAGTCAGATTTGGCTCCTCCCTGTTCCAATTCCCTACTGTCAATGTCCATTCCACAGTCTTGTGGAAAAAGGGGTGACGGCCCTTCTAATTGCTTCGTCAGATGGAACTTTCCGGGAGTGTCCACCATCGGTGCCAGTGTTCCAAACGTTGTTTTTTTTTTTGTTGTTCCTCTCTGGAAAGTGTCTCCTTTACACCTGTAGCCTTAAAAAAATATTCTCAGCCTAAAAGTTGAGAGTTACGATCTATTTGACGGGAATTTTGAGAGCTTCAAGCCTAGGAAGCAGCATCTCAAGTTAAGGAATTTAGCAGTTTTCTATGTGTGGGAAGATGCAAGAGTCTGGCCTCACTGAAATCATTCATTTGATATGTACCTCAGCTACCCGGGGCCTGTATCCTATATTCTCATATCCTGAGTTTCGTCAGGGCTCACCGGCTCACGTTGGAGGGCTGCAATCGCTAATGACTGATGTGTCAGGCAATATTCCATTTCTCAGATCCTCTCCTCTTGGTCAGGATTTTGACCAATATTTGGGAGACATTTCAGGATCAAATTTTGTCCCACGGTGCTGGGAGGCTCATCCCAGGTCAGGGGAGAACTCTTGATATGCCACTCCAGGTGCTAGTTTTTGGACTAGGCCCTATTGACAATTAAAGATCCTCTGGATCCTCTATCTAATTATGACCCAGGAGACATTTTCCCTTGTTGCTTCCTCCCATACCTAGAATCACATTATTACAATTATTTTATGTTATAAATGTGATCTATTTCCTCAAGATGTTTAGCCATAGAAGTATTGTTGGAGGCCTGGTTACATACTGGGTACTGTAAGAGACACCAATCTTATAAAATAGACAGGATATAAGTAATGCAGCTAGTAACGTTAACAAAGACACAGTGCAGCAGGGAGACACAAAGAGCAAACAATCTGGAAACAAAGAACAATGATCAGTATAACTACTTGTAATCCAATTGCAATAGCGAGCGACCAGAGGTACCATAACTGAGTTAGTGAGCCATCCGCTGTTTCAGTGTACCAGCAGTGCATACTTAGACATGCACGGCTTAATCTTTGAGACAGGCATACACTACTGGCAGGATCAACCAGGTAGAGAGAAAAAGATAAATGTTTCAATTCTGCTTACAAGGGTACAATTTAACAAATTACTGTAAGTCATAATTAGTTTAAGGGGAGACTTTTGCTTACACCTGGAAAACACAGATTTAAAACAGTCATTCTTCAGATAGAAACCATACAAATTATAACCATAGTCACCAGTTTACCCAGTCATGTGCAACTAATCGTTTTTGTTAACAGCTTTATGAAGCCATCAGGTTTCCCATTAGAATTCTTCAAGATCTTACCCAGTTCACCTTTATGGTCTGAAAACCAGAAACTTGTATTTATCCGAAGGTCCCTTCCATAAATCTTCTTGAAGAGGAAGCATTTTTGCAAAGGCATCAGAGTGAAACCATAACTGTGTACAATGACGAAAGACTTAAGAAGGCACTTTTTTTTTGGGGGGGGGTGTGATTCAGATTTTATTGCTTATTATGTCATTCCATACAACTTTAAGTAAACACGTTGAGAAAATATACTGGGAGTATTAAACAGATGATGGCAATATTGATGAAAATGTTCAAGTGTTTTACATAAGGTAGTTAAGAGGCACCGCTGCCACCATCACCCCCCCTCCGAAATTTGTACATTTCGTATAAAAAGATTAAAAATAGTTCATTGGCATTTAACTAGCATTATTCCTTGTAATCTATGAACCACGATATGCCTGAATAATTTCAGAATCTTCAGAGCAAAGCAAAGCATTTTTTTTCCACTAGCAGACATAGCAGTTTCAGTTTCTTTAAAAAACAAGCAAACAAATCAGCACAACAAAATCTATACACACAACCCCAAAACAAAAAAGTTGGCATATTCCAGTGGTCCGGAATTTTGATGTTTCTATCGCATTAATTCAAGAAATAAAATGTGATTCAGCCTTTAAAAATGAGACAAGCTTCTTCACCATAGTTATACTTACTTTATAATTGAAACGATTTAACTGAAGCCAATGTTAACCCAGCAAAAACCATGGCTATAACTCAAACTGCTCTTTTGATAAAGAAACTTCTTTAAAAGTTAACTATTCTTTAAAAACTCAGACCCAAGCTGCACAGGTGTAATTGAGGAACCAACAACTGACTCTTCCAGAAACCACAGCAGCAGTTCTAAGTGTTTTTGAAGCTGGGGAGTATATACAGAATCACTGTAAACGGCACATACACATCAGTAACTTCCTGCTAAAACAGCATTTGAAAGACTTCTATGTCTATTTTTACAAAGATGAGTGGGCTGAGACATACATTTGGCTACTTGAAAAGAAACAAAGAGAAGGCACGTTTAAATCTGATTACGATGCAGTTGACAAAGTAACGTGGTTACTGCAGTGACATGCAACACTTTCCGATAATAAAGAGAATTCTGACTGGTAACATTTTACCAGGACATACCAAATTTTAGGAACGCCATATAATCTGTAGAATACCTGTATCATTTGGCATACAATGTAACCTAAGAAGATTTACTGCTTATTTGACAACACTTCCCGTGTAATTCAACATACCAAGTCAACCGAATTAGTTAATATCTCTCTTTGGGATGTTTCAGGGGCCCTTTGAAGCACCCCAAAGTTAGCTAGAGCTCCAAGGAACTTCATTATAATTTGATTTGGGAAGTTTTGTCCGAAAAATAAGAAAAGGGTTTAAAACAGTCAGATAGGATCACATGTCACTGTGAAACAATAGTTATTCAGTTAGCCAAAGTAACAATAAAAGATTTCAAAAGCAAGTACAGAACAGATCTCTTAAAAGGTAGAAAAACTTAAAATCTGGTATCAAAGGCAGTCCAAAATCTTAAGAAACCTTGTCTTCTTAACAGAGAGAAAAGTGAAATTCAAGTTTTGCACCAGCTTACTTTTAAAATTTATTGACTCAATTAAACTTATTTTAAACTTAGTCAATCCTGACCACGTACAGAACTCTTTTTTTCAGGGTCCACTTTCCATAAACCTTCTGTCACTTATTTTAGCACAATTCTGACTTTCAAGTGGTCAAATATCTGGAGAGACTAATTTTAGATAGACCTTCCTAAAAGATAAGTTTTTTTTTTTTTTAATTTTTATTTATTTATTTATTATTTTTGGCTGTGTTGGGTCTTCGTTTCTGTGCAAGGGCTTTCTCTATTTGCGGCGAGTGGGGGCCACTCTTCATCGCGGTGCGCGGGCCTCTCACTGTCGCGGCCTCTCTTGTTGCGGAGCACAGGCTCCAGACACGCAGGCTCAGTAGGTGTGGCGCACGGGTCTAGTTGCTCCGCGGCATGTGGGATCTTCCCAGACCAGGGCTCGAACCCGTGTCCCCTGCATTGGCAGGCAGATTCTCAACCACTGCACCACCAGGGAAGGCCAAGGTAAGTATTTTTAAAAGTTCACCTAAAGCTCTTATTTCATTTGCATTTTCTTTCCTTAAAAGTTTCTTCACATCAGGTTATTTCCTTGCTGACAAATTTGCAATAGATATAACAAGATTTTATTTAGCTTATATTAAACCTAGGCACAATAAAAGTATTATACGTAATGTTGATGACTCTAACAGCATGTCTATATTAATTAGATCAACAAACGAACGTTAGCACCAGGTCTTAATTAATACTGAATATTTCCCAGTTCACATGAACCTGAAGCTCATTTAGCTCAACTTCTCTTGTATTTAGAATAGTTTGGTTTGTAAGTGCTCACTTTTCTTTAAGCCAATTAAATAGAGTTCATCCACAAATCAACCTCAGCAATGTTATCCAAAGACAAAGACACATACGAGGACACAAACATACAGAGACGTCATAGTTGTCATTTCCAAATTTCAGCAGGGAGTCAGGTACAGCCACGTGAAACCCATCAGTTTACAAAAAGAGGTTGGATTCAAATTAGGTTTCTGACAGATGGAAAAAATCAAACTCACTTGTCTAGATGGCTGAATTTTTACAGAAAAGACACTTAGGTTTTTTATTTATCCTTGATAAGTCAATTTCTAAATTACTTTACCCTCTTTTAAAAAGATGCATTTTAAAAAGATGGCAGAGATGAGGGTTCCGGAGAAGACCAGAAAGGACGTTTGCATCTCAAAGATACAGGCAAGTTTTTCCTAGGATGACTTTGTTTCCCCTTTGTTTAATATTTACAAGCCTCTTAAGATAAACAGGGAGGGTTTGGGGAGTGGTATCTATTGGAGAGTCAATCAACTCGTTCCCCACTGTCAAAGTTCCCTGGGGCTCCTGTGGGGAAATTAGAATGGGGCGCCTCAAGTCCAAGGGTGTCGCCTGGCCTCTTATAGGTTGTCAGCACAAGGGAAATTGCCCTGCTGTGGAAGTGGCTCCCGGTCCAAATTGGGTGGCCTGTGGAGTCTTAGATGGTGATACTAAATCCGGCTCCTGTGCTCTGGGGGTTAACACAGAAACTTCTATTTGATCCCCGTGGGTAGGGGAAACAGGAGGTGGTGAATATGATGGCGGCATGGGGGGAGGGTGGGCAGTTGGAACAACTGCCGGTGCAGCTTGCTGTTTTGCAAAACACTTGTAACTGCGAGATCCTATAAAAGTTGAGTGAGCCATTCAGGGGCTACCGCCCTTCTGATCCTATATTTTGGGTCCGCACCCTATTACAATAGTATATCATGTGTTTCTTAGTCATAGGCTCAGGGCTACGTTTCACCCATTTATCTAATATAGACCCCAAAGGGCTCTCCTTCAGGGTAGATGGAGTATTTCCCATTGTGTACACCAAAACTCAAAAGACGCAAGCAAACTCTGGCATCAGTGCACACCAAACCAAGACCAAAACCAACGAACCAGTTCCCAAATCGCTTCTGAGGGGGTGTAGTGGTGTAGGGAGCAGCCGTCTGGTCCAGAAGCCCACAGATAGCTAGGAGGAGCTGTGTTAAGTCCAAAGGGACACATAGTCCATTCTCAGCCCAGAAGGAGCAGCCAGGGGGAACCAGTGGGAGGGCTTGACTAATTGACTTTTGTGCCTGCTATAAAGCTTATTGTTTAGCTCTTCGCCAGTAAAATATGGAGGGTTTGTACGTGGCTGCATAAATGGGTCTACGAATGATGGACAAGTGTGGTATTTGTTGCCTCCGGAGTGTGAAGAGACCTAAGTAAGACGAGTTGGGCTTGCTATAGTGTGTTGGGGGTCTGAATAGTTAACAGCTGAGGTTTAGCTGCAAGAGGAATTTCCTGGCTTTTAGAGGATCAGTTAATGCCCAGAAATGTAATAGTTGTGGAGAGCCCTTGAATTTTCTGTGGGGCAGTAGCCCACCTGTATGTTATAGATGGGTCACCAACCATGTTAGGGCCTCGTGCACCAACCTCCTGAGGGGCTCTAGATTAGAACATCAGTATAGTGCCAGACGGTGCAAGGGGACACCAGGTCTTGCCAGCAAAGACTGTGGACAATAGCTGGGCTGTTAAGATAGCCAGTAGGCAGACAGGTTAAAACACACTGGGTGCCTTCTGCAGTAAAAGTAGACTGCAGCTGGGACTCCTCAATAACTGTTACTGAATAGAACATAATAGCTAGATTGTCACAGCAAAGTAATTCCCTGGAGCCCTTTGGATATCCTTAATTAACTGGACAGTGTTGGAAATGGGAGCCTTAATAGTGGGGATCAGCATTGATATTTCAGTAGTTGCTTATAAGGCACCACTCATTAAGAGCAGGCTTTAATAGCAGCCAAATGGGGGAATTGAAAAGGAGAAATGGTGTGTTTAATGACTTCTTCTTGTCATAAATTTTGAATTTTCGGCTGCAATCCCACAGCCCCCTGTCATACATGTTATTGGGGGATATTTGCTGTCTTAGGTGGCAGTCTTATGGGCTCCCAATATTCAGCTTCCACCAGGAAGACCAGGGATTTGGGTTTGTTCCAAATGGCGTTGCAGTACATCAGGGCATCCATAGCTGTAACGGGAAAGGGTAGGGCCAAAGGGGCTACCACCACTAAACGATTTTTAATAAAGATTGTTTCAGTAGTGACATTCAATGGAAGCTGAATGCTTTCCACTCCCCTGACTATTATGCGTTGTAATCTAACGTGTGGCCCTTGCTTATAATTGAAGGGTTTCCCAGGAAGCACTGTAATTTGAGCTCCAGTTGTCAATGAGAGCCATAAGAAAAGTTGTTTATGTGTGTCCCAAGGATAATTAGAGAAGTATATGGGCAGTTGTCCCAGAGGAGGGCCACGCTCCAGGGATCTGCCAGGTCCCTAAGGCAGAGGCCTTGGCAGAGGTCAGGGTACAGGATTCGGAGAGGTGACAGCTGCCCATCACTCCATTCTGCTGAAGAGTCTGTAACGCCTGAGCAAAAATTTCTACCTTGTGCTTGGGCTGTCCCAGGGTTACGTCATTAGGGACCCCGATCTCCAGAGCTGCCAATACAGGGAGGTCTGTTAGTCATCCCATGAAGGATGGAGCTGTGTGAAGCACCACCCCTTGGTGGAGACCAGTAAGGGTCCCAGAAGCCCCTATATCCCTTAAGGGTCCTCTGTTGGCTTCCTGGCCGATGGGGCAGCGGCGCCCATGTGCCTTTACTGGCAAGTGAGATTTGGGGCTTCAGAAAAATTATCTTCCTCATATCTAGCTACAACATGGATGCAGTCCAATGCCTGTTGTACTGTATCTGACGTTTCTTTGAATTGTAACAGCATGGCTTTATAATTAGGGGGAACACAGTTCTCCCTCTTCCCTTGGAGAAATTTTTTCTAGAAAAATTTGCATTTCTATCATGGTATAGTTACATGTCTCTGTTTCTTGTTCATGCTGGTCATCCGATGTTTTGGTGCAATGGATGGTGACAGGGAATACCTGGAAGGGAGTTTTCCTCTTCCCTGACTCATATGCTGCCACTTCCCGTTTAGGGTGTCCCAGTCAGCCTCGGTGGGTCAAGGGATGATTTGCAACAGCAGCAAGAATTGCAGCAACATAGGAGGCACTTACCTCAGCGGCATTTGCCCGCTCGGGGTGCCATGATGCCCCTGGTAGAGCTGCCTCTGTCATGGGTTAGGGCTGTGTGGGGAACTCATGGATGTATGTTTGAGGTATAGGATGGTTTGGGGTAATAGTAAAGCTGTGTAGAGACTGTGTATGTGTGATCTGGGGAGAGATGAGGGGCCTGAGTGCCTTTATGAGTGTACGGTTGGTGTAGCATGGTGCGGCTGGGTGGTGGGGCTGGTTCTGGGTGTTTTGAGGCTGTGTATGCAGGCATTTGAGAAGAGGTAGGGGTATGCATTTTAATGTTTTGTGTGTTGGATCTGTGTGTATTCAGAGTATAGGGGTTATACATATGCTCATCCTGTAGGGTAAGAGTTTAGGGAGTGTATTTTTGGTGTGGAGGAATTTGCAGAGACTGGGGTTGTCAGTGTAAATTGGGGTTGCTAGCTGTGTGTGTATAATCAGGGGATGTGACAGAGGCTGTTTATAGTATCTCAAGAGGGAGATGGGTGTATGTTTGTATTGGGGGTGTGAGTTCATCATGTGTTGTGGGAGGAGTATTTAGGAGAAGGTTGGAAACATTGTGTCTCTCTGATGGTATTTTGTGTTTGTCTCAGCTTCTGAGGCATTGTACATACGTGGATGTTCACAGCTGTGGGGGGACTGTATGTGTTATATTTGGATTTGGGGGGTTGTGTCTTATATTAAGAAGTATGTGAGTTTGGTTTGAATGTATTTGGCTATTGTTGAAGGGTTTGTGTGTTTGCATTGGGAGGTTATATGGGGTTGGGTGGATTTTTGTGAGATATGAGGATTTAGGTGTTTGATTATCGGGGGCCGCTGGGGGTGTGTGTTTGTATTCAAGACTGTGGCTGTGATTTTATTGGGGTTTGCAGTGCATGTATATTGGAGCAGGAGGGTTCTGGGCACACAGGTATCTGCTTATAGGTAGGGAGTTTGTGTGTTTGAGGATGTTTGGAGCTCTGTGGGGCTGTGTGATGGTGGCACAGGCGACTGTGGGCAGGTGGAGTGTGTGTTGGGCTGGAAGGGAAACTCGAGGGCATGTTGGTGACTGTGAGGCGCCCATGTGAACTCCCACGTGGACTGACTTTGTTCCTTCTGACCTTCTATGGCTTGTACCCATCCTGATCTTCTGTGGCAGCTACTCCCCTGGAATGGTCAGCAATACTCTGCTCATTCTTAGCCAGATGAGTCAGGAAATGTCACTTCCTCTGGCAGCTGGATGTGTCTCTTGCAAGTGAGTGGTCCTGGAGTCCAGGGTGCAGGACTGGTGGACAGATGCAGAGTGAGGCTGATTCCCCCATGAGCCCTCTCCCCAGTGAGGTGGCCAGGAGGTCAGGGCTGTATCTCCAGAGGGTCAGACATGGCCAGTCCTCTCTAGAATGTGCTGGAGGGGCCAACTCATTGAACGGACCCTGCCAGGAGATAAACAGACCCCGAGGACAATTCCTAAGGGAGAAGTCTATACCTACCCATCTTCCACTTTCTCCTTAGGATGGCCTCTACCACAAGGTAAAAGCTAAGCCCCCTCACACGGCCCTTCTTGGCCTGGTCTTACTGACCGGCCAGTCTCTCCCCACATCCTGGCTCACTCTGGGCCCTCTGGTGATACCAGCATGAGGCCCCCCTGCATGTCAGTTCTCACCTCCTTGCCTTGGCCCTTGCTGCCCTTGCTGTTTGTCCTGCTCTTCCTCCCCCAAGGCCGTGAGTCACCTTCTCCAGGTGGGAAGGATCCACTGAAAATGCAAATTTGGGTAATTACTGCATCACCTGAGTCTCTAGCACGTGCCAGGCACTATGACGCTTGCCAAATCCATAAAAACCCCACAAAGCGGATGTGCTATTAGTTGCACTTTGCAGGTGATGAAGCTGAGGTTCAGAGGTGAGCAACCATGACCAAGTACCCTGTATGTACCAGAATATCAATCAGACTGGTCAGCGTATCCAATAAAGCCAAACATTAGTCTGATCAGGACGCCTAGATGCCAGGCTGTAAAGGCGCAAAATATGTCCCAGCAAGAGAAGGAGCAGTGCCAAGTACCCCAGCCAAGAAGCAGAGTTCATATCCTGCTTTCTTAATCAAAATAGCTGCAGATCAACCCACAGTTTCCTAGTCTGTTAATAGGAGGAAAATACCAATGTGCGTTGTCCTATAAAACTACCTTAAGATAGTATGTATGATCCCGAGTGCTTTGGTAATGACCCCAAATCATCATCATGAAGTTGGGATACTTCTTAAAACACTGCAAGTCTTACACACTGGCATATAGAATCTGTAAAGTCAGTTCTTTGGGTAATGATAGTAGATAGAAGTGGCCCAGAAGGACAGAAGACAGAAAATAGAGCAGAAACTATTTGTCCAGATATGACAATGGGTCATAGCCAAGGTTCAAGCATTACTAGGGAGGTGGTGAAAATAGTAATGGGCATAGAGTGTAATAAGTCAAGGATATCTAATGTAGTTTCCAATGAAAGTTTGTGAAAGACATATAACTAAAAAGATAATAGGCTGGGAGGTGAAATAGTACAAAACATTTGATATATTTTTTACAAGGATAAAAGAAGATAGAAATGAACATTAAAGAAGTAGGTCAAATAGAAAAACTGTAAGATGGTAATAACCTCACAGTATGATGAGGCAACTTAGATTTATTTTGTTTAAATAAATTGGTAGCCTATATTTAGAGTAGTTTTAAGTTGAAAGAGAATTTGAGCAGAGTATAGAGTTCCCATACACCCCCTCACATCTATTCCCCAAACCAAAGTTTCCCCTATTATTAACGTCTTGCATTAGTGTGGGGCATTTTTTACAATTGATGAGCCAAAGTTCATACATTCCTATTAACTAATATCCATAGTTTACATTACAGTTTACTCTGTTGCATATCCTATGGGTTTTCACGAATGTATGACAGGCATTGACCATTACAGCATCATACAGAATAGTTTAAGTGCCCTACCTTTTCCAGGATGTCATATAGCTGAAATCATACAGTATGTATCCATTTCAGTTTGGCCTCTTTCATTTACCAATATGTGTTTAGGGTTCCTCCATGTCTCTTCCATTTAGTACTCTTATAGCTCAAGCTGCCATAACATAATACTGTAGGCTTGGTGACTTTAACAACTCACAGTTCTAGAGGCTTGGAAGTCTAAGATCACGGTGCTGGCCAATTCAGTGCCTGGTGAGGGTTCTCTTCCTGGCTTGCAGACAACTGTCTTTTCACTGTGTCCTCACATGGTGGAGAGAGACAGAAAAAAACCCTCTGGTTTCCTCTTACAGGGGCACTAATAGAGCCTAATCCTCATGACATCATTTAATCTAATTACCTGCCAAAGGCCTCATCTCCAAATACCATCACTTTGTTAGAGCTTGAATATATGAATTTTGGGGGGACAGAATTCAGTTGCTAGCCTCATTCTTCTAACAGTATAAAATATGATGAATAAAGAAAGCTCATCATTAAATTATCTCTTTTCTAGAGTTTCTGTCCCCATGTAGTTATCAACTCCTGGTTAAGATAGCCTAGGAAGGGCTTCCCTGGTGGCGCAGTGGTTGAGAATCTGCCTGCCAATGCAGGGGACACGGGTTCGCGCCCTGGTCTGGGAAGATCCCACATGCCACGGAGCAACTGGGCCCGTGAGCCACAATTGCTGAGCCTGCGCGTCTGGAGCCTGTGCTCCGCAACGGGAGAGGCCGCGATGGTGGGAGGCCCGCGCACCGCGATGAGGAGTGGTCCCCACTTGCCGCAACTGGAGAAAGCCCTCGCACAGAAACGAAGACTCAACACAGTCATAAATAAATAAATAAATAAATAAAAGAACGTGAATTTCTAAAAAAAAAAAAAAGATAGCCTAGGAAAGCAAAATTTTAAAAAACACATGAACAAGTTTTTTTGAATCTCAAAATGATTTGAAGGCAAGAAACAGTGTTTGAGAGAAAATTGGGGAACCTTACTTGCATAAGAAAAGGTGATATTCCTGTTCAGAGTTGAATGCCATTTTGGAGCCAGTCAAGCCAGCCTGAGGAAGCACATTCTAAGCAGAAGCAATAAAAATTGCGTGCAAAGAGCCAGGCTTGTTCTAGAAATTAAACAAGCCCCACTGTGAATGTGGAAGAGTGAATGAAGGGATGAGAAGCAGGATAGGTGAATGGAAACTAGGTTACAGAGGCCTATGAGTACAGATGGGCATATGCATGTAAGAACACTACTCATGGCAGGGAAAGAACCACCTGGATGTATCAGAAGGAACAAGTTCTTAACACTCACAAAGGGAAAAAAAAAAAGAAAGCCTGGTCTTCCCAGCTAGAATGGAAAACTGTTTAATACATGAGTATTCAGAATAGTTTTCAATCCTGAAATGTGGGGAAAAACTTAACATGGTCTAAACATTACTTGGGTTCCACCTAAAAAGCTTAAAAGCAAGACTCAGAAGGATAAAATTATTTTTAAGTAATTTAACTGCATCCCAGAACAAAGTTCAAGAATATGTACAGAAATACTAAAATATTTAGCACCAGAAAAGGAAATTCTACAGTGACTGTCATCCAATAAAAAAATTACCAGGTATATCAAGAAGCAGGAATATCGAACCACAATGAAGGGAAAAAAAACCTAATTAAAACTGACCCAGAAATAGAAAAATTAAAGCATTAGTAGACAACAAAACTAAAGTAGATATTATAATTATATTTCATATTTTCAAGAAGCTACAGGAGGGATTGGACATGTAAAGGAAGGTATTTTTAAAAAAGCAAATCAAAGTTTTAGAGATTAAAACTAAAATAGCTGAGATTAAAAGTACATTGGATAGAATTAACAGTAGATTAGACATTGCAGAAAAGAATTAGTTAACTGAACAAAAAGCAATATACATTATTCAAAATAAACACACAAAGAAAAGAAAAAAATCTTAAAAAAGATATGAATATCAAGAGAATGGGAAGTCAAGTCATAGATGGGGAGAAAAAATTTGTAAAAGACAAATCAGATAAAGGATTGGTATGAAAATATACAAAGAACACTTAGTGCTTACCACTAAAAAAAGAGGACAACCTGATTAAAAGTGGACAAAAAATCTAAACTGACACCTCAGTAAAGAAGATATAAAATATCAAATAGGCATATGAAAAGATGCTCAACACCTTATGTGTTTGGAGAACTGCAAATTAAAACAACAATGAGAAACCACTATGCAGCTATGAAGAGGACAAAAATTCAGAACACTGACAGCACCAAATGCTGGTGAGGATGCAGAGCAATAGGAACTCTCATGATTGCTGTAGGGAATGCAAAATGGTACAGACTCTTTGGAAGACAGTTTGGCAGTTTAATAAGAGAGTAAATATACATTTACCATAAAATGCAGCAATCAAGCTCTTTGGTATATACCCCAAAGAGCTGAAAATTTACGTCCATACAAAAGCCTGCACATGAATGATTGTGGCAGCTTTGTTCATAATTGCCAAAAATTAGAGGCAACCAAGGTGCCCTTCCATAGATGGATGGATTAAAAACAAACAAACAAACAAACAAAAACCTGTTCCACATTCATACAATGGAATATTATTCAGCAATAAAAGGAAATAAACTACCCATGAAAAGACATGGAGGAACTTAAATGCATATTACTAGGTGAAATAAACCAATCTGAAAGGGCTACGTACTGTATAATTCTTAACTATATGATATTTTAGAAGGCAAAGCTATGGAGACCGTAAAAAGATCAGTGGTTGTTGGGGGTTTGGGAGGAGGAAGGGAAGAGTAGGTTGAATAGGTGGAACACAGGGGATTCTTAGGTCAGTAAAAGTATTCTGTGTGATATTACAGTGGTGGATACATGTTGTATTAGTCAGAATTCTCCAAAGAAGCAGAACCTATAGAATACATGCATGTGTTTGTAACAGGGAATTAGCTCTTATGATAATGGAAGCTGAGAAATCGCACAGTCTGCCATCTGTAAGCTGGAGACCCCAGAAAGCTAGTGATATAATTCAATCCTAGTCCAATGGCCTGAGAACCAGAGGAGGTGGTGATATAAATTCCAGTCTGAGGTCAGGAGAAGATGAAATATCTCACCTCACACCATGAGGCAGGAAAAAGGGGCAAATTCTTCCTTCCCCCAGCTCTTGTTCTATTCAAGCCCTCAACAGACTGGATGATGTCCACCCACATTGGGGGGGGGCAATCAACTTTACTGAGTCCACCAATTTCAATGCTAATTTCACCTGGAAATTCCCTCACAAAATATACCCAGAAATTATTTTTAATCTGGGTCCCCCATAGCCAGTTAAGTTGACACATGAAACTAATCATCACAAGTCGACCCTGTGTCAACATGACACCCATATGCATCTCCTCAAATCTTACTTAATCCCCAAATAAGACAATAACAAGGTCTTAATTCCACTTAATATGATACAACAATTCTGAGTCCAATCAAAATACACTAACCCTATTCCCAGAAGAGGAGGTAAATCCTTGTGATATAACTTAAAGTACTATAATGTAAAATTAAGAGTACATCCATATTATGATATAAAATCAATACAACTCATGTTACATAATAAGGGAATATGAGAGAGAAAAAACAAATACACACTTAACACAAATATATTCATAGCAAAAAAAAATGGTGTACTCATGACAATTACAGTCCTCGTTTCTCTAAGTGGTCAGTTATAGCTGGTCTTTGTAACTACTTTCTGATACCCATTCTGTATTCTTTCTGTCTTCAGCAAGCACCTCAGCAGATCGTGGTTCTTCCCTGGTGGGTGACCAAATCCTTCCTTCTTGAATAGTCTGGGTCATTAGTTGCCCTGCCTAGACTGGGTTGTTGTAGTTTTCCACTGAGCTTAATCAAAGAACATGGTAATACTAAGGGATGCCTTAAGCGATCTACTATATCCAGATACACTTTTCCTTACTTCCGTGTGGAAGAGTAGTCCGCAAGTAGTATCCTTGTATCAACAAACACTTTACTTTCCTTCTTTGTCTGTTGATTCAGAGGCATGAGGAGCCCAAGGTAGCTGGGTGTTAGTCTTAACTCCCCGTTCTTTGGAATCATTGCTGTGTCTCCTGGTAGAAGCATTTTCCCCTTTGGAACTCAGACCAGCAGAGCATAAGGTCACAGGAACAAAAAGCAAAAATTTGATAGTGGGTCACTAGGGATAATACTGAAGAGTTGAAAATAACTATTCTCATTTTTGTCCCTTAAAATTCCTGGACCCGAGAATGCTGGCTATGGAAGAAAGAGGACCATATATTGGACTCCAATTCAGAGCATATACAACCCTCTGGAGAACCTTGCCCTGGGACAAGCAGAGGTATTGTCACATAGCCAGCCCTGTAACTGAGTCTTCAGAAGGCCGTTCCACCATTCTATCAAGCCTGCTGCTTCAGGTAAGACTAGTGAATTCCAAGGGCCCATTGCCTCACTTCATCTGCTGTGAAATATATTCCTTGATCTTGAGCAATGCTTGCAGAATCCCATGACAATGATAAGTCATTCTGTAAGATCATGGATGGTAGTTACGCAGAAGTGACGTATGCAGGAAAGGCAAATCTGTACCCAGAGCAAATGTCTATTCCAATAAGAACAAAATCCTGCCCCTTGCACAATGAAAGCTGTCCAGTGTCATCAGTCTGCCACTGACTAGCTGGCTGATCACCCGGGGAATAACACCATATTGAGGGCCCACTGTTGGTCTCTGCTGCTGGTTGATTCTTTTTGATTGGGAATTCAGTAGTGGCTGTAGCCAGGTCAGCCTTGATGAGTGGAAGTCGATATTGCTGAGCCCATGCGTAACCTGCGTCCCTGTCACCATGGCCACTTTGTTGATGAGCCCATTGGGCAATGACAGGGGTGGCTGGGGAAAGAGGCTGACTGGTCTCCAGAGAACAGGTCATCCTATCTACTTGATAATTAAAATCCTCCTCTGCTGAGATCACCCTTTGATGATGAGCATTCACATGAGACACAAATATCTTCATGTTTTTCAACTATTCAGAGAAATCTGTTCACATACCTCTTCCCCAATTTTCTTTATGACCAACTTTCCAGTCATGCTTTTTTCAATTCCTGACCACCAGCGTGTCTGACCATTTCTCCTTCCAAGTGTTTCTCCCTCAGCCAGGTGCATGGCCTCCAGTTCTGCCCACTGGGAGGATTTCTCTTCACCACTGTCCTTCAGAGATGTCTCAGAGAGGGGCTGAGGGCAGTAGCTATCCACTTTCGGGTAGTGCCTGCATATTGTGCAGAACCATTTGTAAACCAGGCCTGCCTGAGTCTCCCTCCGTCAATTAATAGTAGGGAAGTCCCCTTGACGTCATAGGTCCAGGCTGGGAGAGAAAAGGTAGTGTAGCCGAAGTGAGGACTGTGGGCCTTTGAGCTACTTCTTCATGGAACTTACTTGTGCCTTCAAGACCTGCTGTGGCCTGATCACATATATACCATATCCATTTGACGATGGAGTGCTGCTGTGCATGTCCTCTGTTATGGCTTGGTGGTTAAGATACCACTTAGTTCATGGTGGGCAGCTCAGGTCACATGGTAACTTGATGACCCAAGGTTAAGTGTTCAGTCTCTACAAAGTTCAGTAGCAGACCTCTTGTTTCTCAAAAGGAGACTAGTTACCAAAATGATGGAAGGGCCTTGCTCCACAGTTCTTAAGGCCTGTGCTTTGATTCACCTATGAGGGCCTTCAAAAGGCTCCAGACAGCATCCTTATTTGCCACAGACATGTCAACACCATTGTGTCTTCTGGATCTTATGGCCCAAGTGGCAAAGCAGCTTGCACTGCAGCCTGGACCTGTTACACAGCCTTCTCTTGTTCTGGGTTCCATCCTAAACTAGCAGCTTTTGGAGTCACTTCATTAAAAAGTCTGGAGTAGCACATCCAGATGAGGAATATGTTGCCTCCAAAACCCAAAGAAATCACTAAGAGCTGTGCCTGTGCTTTGGTTGTAGGAGGTGTCAGAGATGACAACTTATCCTTCACCTTAGAAGGGATATCTTGACATGGCTCATACCACTGGGCCCCTAGAAATCTCACTGATGTAGGAGGCCATGGCATTTTGTCTTATCTATTTTCTGTCCTCTGACACATAAATACCTTACCAACAAATCTAGAGTAGTTGCTACTGCTTGTTCACTAGATCCAACCAGCATAGCGTCAGCAATGTAATACACCAGTGTGATATCTTATGGAAGGGAGAGTCAGGTGTATTTTCTAGCAAACTAAATAATGGCATCAGGCTGGAAAGTTGATATACTCATGAGGTAGGACAGTGAAGGTGTATTACTGGCCTTGCCAGCTGAAAGCAATCTGCTTCTGGTGGGCCTAATGGACAGGGATCGATAAAAAGGCATTTTCCAGACCAAATCCATATACTTACATACCATTTACCAGGGTGAGTGTTAACTTTCTCAAGCAATGAAACCACATCTGCAACAACAGCTACAATTGGAGTCACCACCTGGTTAAGATTATGATAATCTACTGTCATTCTCAAGATCCATCTCTCTTCTGCACAGGCCAGATAGGATGTTGTAGGAATCACCACCCCTGCCTCCTTCAAGTCCTTGATGCTGGCCGTAAACTCTGCAGTCCCTCCATGAATGTGGTATTAAATTTTATTTAT
Source organism: Balaenoptera physalus (assembly GCF_965194825.1). Classification (NCBI taxonomy): domain Eukaryota; kingdom Metazoa; phylum Chordata; class Mammalia; order Artiodactyla; family Balaenopteridae; genus Balaenoptera; species Balaenoptera physalus. Next base: position 93,234,537 of record NC_138886.1, on the reverse strand, counting down.
TGTTTTCCTAGGTAGAGGCAGTTCTCCTGGCTTTTACTTCGTCTTTCCCATCATAATAACCCTCCCTCCACAGGTCAGGGAACAAATTGTGGAGAATCTGCCAGCTGCTAAATATGTCTATACCAAGTATACATTCCAGAACTGGAGAAATAACCACATGATTGGTTTGGAGAACCATTGGGCCCATGGTGAGACAGAACTGAGCGAAAACTCCATTAGTCGCTTGACTTCCAGAACCTCTACTCTGACTTTTGGGCCCCTGCAATGTTTTAGGTCTCTTGGAATTAGTATCATTTCAAAGCCAGAGTCCGTTGTTCCCCAAAAGGTCTAATAATTTCCTTTTCCCCAATGCACAGTTACTCTGGTAAAATGCCAAACATCATTCTGGGGACGGCTGGGGCAAGAATTGACAGTATAAACTTTCAGAGTGCACTGGGGTCCTTCCTCAATGGGGCCCAGCCTCTCCTTCATTCCAGGGGTTCGGGATCCATAAACTGGCTCATGTCTAGGAATGTATTGAAGGGATGTGACTCTCTGTTTTTATGATTTAGGTTCGACTTTTATTCACTTGACCTAGAACTTTTCTGCTTATACAGATAAGTACAAATTTAGTAGCCTTCCTATCTATTTCACTTCTAGGAACACCATGATCAATTAATCAACACCATAAGTCAGCATGAGTCAGACTATTCTGATTGCTGCTTTGACTCTGCTGTACATTAAGGTAACCATGTCCACTTTGCCTTCAGTGGTTGAATATTGTCACTTGGCCCCTACCACCTCAGGATTCAATTCCCCTCTTTGCATTTAGGTTTCCCAATGCAGTGACTGCATTTCCCACTGTGAGGTCTGATCTACAGAGAAAGCAACCATAGAGTATTCAAGGTGTCAACTGAAAAAAATGCGCAACTTAAAAGTTGAAAATTATGTTGCATTTGGAACATAACTGAGGACTTAAGCCTGGGATACAGCCTCTCAGATAGCTCTGGGGACAGTTCCAAAGAGAAACAGGATATATAGGAGTTTTGCAAAAAAAACCCAAGTAATCAAACATCAAAACTTTCCTGCTAATTAAAGGAAAACCAGACATCTCAAGTTAACGATTTTAACACTTTTCTATGTATGGGAAGATGTAAGAATCTGGGCTTAATAAAATTATTCCTTTGATATGCACCTAAACTATCTAGGGCCAGTATCCTGTTTTTCTACATCTTAAATCCCCTCAGGGTGCACTATCAGGGGTGGCTGCAGTGGCTGGTGGCTTGGTGGCTGCAACATCCTTTGTTTACTGGTATGGCAGGTGACATTCTTTGTCCACAAAGGATATTGGGGATCCTCTCATAGATTTATTCCTCACAGTATTGATGGAAGGTAAAACTTCTGGAACCCCCCAGTCAGGTGAGCAGGTTTTAAGTGACAAATCTACTCTAACATTCCTCTATCCCTAAGCCTCTGAAGTTCTTCTCTAGCTTAAACTGAGGCAAGTCCAGCATTTCCAGGGTACTCATGGGGGGCCACCTTTTGGCCTATGTTTCAGCCAACCAACCAACAAAACTGCTAGAGCCCCTTCTAATTCCTCAAGCTGCAACAGTAAATGCAGAAGCCCTATTTAGTGAGCCCATACATTCAGCCTCATTCAACCTTATAAGGAATTCCTTCTTCCATTTTCCCACACCTTTAGTACTTATTCCCACACATTTCCCAAGATTTTGCCTGTGTAACTTAGCAAATGGAAGTCATTATTTTGGAATGTAATGCACTTCCTCATGAGTCACAGATTGTATCCCACCTTTAGGGACCTGCTGAGCTTGAGTCTAGTTAAAGGTCCAGAAGTAAGGTGGGGTGGTAGGGGTGGGTCCTGAGGAGACTAATAATTATGTTACATGACAATTGCGTCAGGGGAGGCTATGACCCTTTCCTCAGGCAATGCAGGGTTAATCCCCTCAGAAGGAGATGGACAGGCTGATACCCTGTATGTAGAGAGGCCGCTTCCACTGGGGTTGAGGAAGCCATCTCTGCTGGGGCCGGGGAGGCCAATACCACTGGTAATAAAAGATTCATCACAGTTTAGGGGCTCAATATCCCCAGCTTCATCAGTACCTTCCCACGGGTCCCCATCCCAACTTATAAGATCCAGTTCTTTCCCAATCAATGCCCTCACATTGATTCAACAGTAGATGCCCTTCAAAACTGGGAGTTCAACTTGCATTGTAATTCAACCAGTCGCACGATGAGGTTCTGTGCTTGATTTCCAGCCCTGTAGCTACAGGAGACAGTGGTCTCCTTCAGGGCACATGGTCATTTATGTGGCACTTGAGCTGGGAGTTCAAATCACCAAGTTCATCCTTTTCTTTCAGTGACATAAGAAGCAACAGAACAACATAATTATATACACTGGTTTTCCAAAAATGTTCAAAAGTATCATATACGTTCATCCCAGAGAAATTAAATTTTATGTCCATGCAAATATCTCTACATGATTGTTTCTAGCAGCTTTGTTTGTAATAGTCCCAAACTAGAAACAATAAAAATGTTCTAGAATAAGTGAATGGTTAAACAAACCGTGGTACATTAATACTATGAAACACTACTTAAGAGTAAAAAGGATTAACTACTGATACATGCAAGTACTTGGATGGATCTCCAAAAACATGCTGGGTGAAAAAAGCCAACATTTGAGGTTGGTGTTTGAAGGTCACATATTATATGAATACATTTATATAGCATTCTCAAGATGACAAAGAAGGAGACAGATAAGTGGTTGCCAAGTTTTAGGGATGGTGCATGGGGGCCAGGGTGGGAGAAAGGTAAGTGTGACTATATATCGGGGTAACAGGAGGGAGATCTTTGTGGTGATGGAACAGTTATGTATCTTGATCTTGGTGGTGGCAACACATGTGATAATGTGGCACACATATACCTTGTAGCAATGTCAATTTCCCAGCTTTGATAGTATCCTATTGTTAGATAAAATGTAACCAATTAGGAAAACTGGATGAAGATTACTTGGGGCTTTACTGTCCTATTTTTGCAACTTCCTGTCAGTTTATAATTATTTCAGAAGAAATCATTAAAAAAAGTAATGTGTTCAAATAAGAAAAAGTCTATATAGAAGTGTTTTTTTCAGGGTGCTAAACTCTTCAAGACAACTTCAACTTTCAGGCAGTCATTTTATCATTTGTAACATAATAAGAGAAGCAAAAATTGTATTAGGGACTATATCTTGGGGAAAATTTAATGTAATTTTTGACACACTGTATTAGAAACATTCGTTTCTGCTGAATAATATTTGCTAACTTTTGAGATAGGTTTACCACAGGTAGATAAGTCTAGTAACCAATGAATAACATGAACAGAAACGCAGTCTCTTAAGATACGTGATATCATGCTCTACGGAATTTTTCATTAATTTAGACAATTTTGTAGAGCTCCGATGTCAAGGTAAGTGACAAGTCCAAAGCTGCTGAAACCTAATGAGAATTACAAGAGGTTACATGGTAAATTGTGGCAAACCGATTCCAGCGGTCCCCAACTGTTTTGGCACCAGGGACCAGTTTCGTGGAAGACAGTTTTTTCCACAGAAGCAGGGGGGATGGTTTAGGCAGTAATGTGAGCTACAGTGGCGGGCGTGATTCAGGTGGTAATGCAAGCAGTGTGGAGCAACAGATGAAGCTTCTCTCTCTCTCTCTCTCACCCACTGTTCACCTCCTGCTGTGCCCCCTGGTTCCTAACAGGCCTCGCACAGTGGGTTGGGGACCCCTGGATTAAGCGATGAAAATAAAGAGTTACAGAGCTGATATAGAATTTAAAGACTTCACAGTGACATATTGTTTGAGAGACTCTGAAGTGATTTCGTGGTGTTTCCAAGTTTGCTGGGGACTGGGGACCAGGCCCAACCCAGACTATTTGGCCCCTGTACCGTGATCTTCCCTGAGAGCCAGGCTCTGTTGCTTTCCTGCACACTCCCCGCTCTTTCCTCACAAGTTGTCTTCGTAGCACTGTGCAGCTTTAGCCAGATTTCAGGGCACAGAGAGCCTGCCTTGAACTGAGAGCATCTCTCCCACACATGCGCTTGAGGGCAGCCTGGGCTCTGCTCAGCTCTGAAGAGTCAGTCTTCAATGAACCCTATTACAGTTAAGGAGCTTCTCTGTAGCTTAAAATACTTGAGAAAGAGGAAAGAAAGCTATTGTAGAAAGTATCTAATTGGAGCTATCCCAATCATATTTTTCATCAATGACTTTTGTGATTCCAGGCTTTTATAAGCGCAATGATTCTGACACATTTTTAGGAGAAAAGAGAGTGTTCTTTCCTACTTTAGTTATACTCTTTCAGTCACTGTAGTTTCATATTATTGAATGTACGAGACCAAAAACATCCACATATTCATATTCGCATTTGGAAAGATGTGCTTTAAAAATGTTTCTTAAATGCATTCTCACTATCAAAGTCACAAGAATACCTTCTGCAATAGGGAGGAAAAGGTGACTGTTATTTTTCTGTAAATTCAAATATGATACAGACCAAGTGGTAGGTATTCAATGAACGTGGCCCCCAAGACCATGTGTGGTGGTGATAAAGCCCTGGGATAGGAGTGCTGGCCAGGTCCTTGGTCTCTGGGTGAGTTCTCTTCATCTGTTCCATTAGAGCACTGGTCCAGAGTTCTTTCAGCTTACGCATTCAATGATTCTGTCCCACTAGTTCTTAGGCAAAATAAAACAGAACAAAACAAAACAAAATCAATAAAAACCACTTAAAAAGTAAATGAGCAAACTCTGCCTGACCTAATGTGAAGGAGTCACTTACTGTTCCCTATTTTGAATGGTATCCTTGTAATACCTATAAGTGGTTATCTATCTGGGTATTAAAATGTTTTCATAAGGACCTGCTGTACAGCACAGGGAAAACACTCAATATTTTGTAATAACCTATATGGGAAAAAATCTGCAAAAGAACATATATATGTATATGTGCATATATATATATATGTATGTATAACTGAATCACTTTGCTGTACACCTAAAACTAACACAACATTGTAAATCAACTATACTTCAATAAAATAAATAAATAAATTTTAAAAATTGTGTTTTCATGAGTAGATGCTCCATGAGCGAGCTGCTGGCAGGGGAAAATGCAGTGTGCTGCATCCGTGTGCTTTTTCTGTGCCAAGTATTATTTGAGGAAGGAAAAAAACCTGCAACAATCCTGCTTTTGCAACATGACTTGAATCACCAGAATGTCTAGAATTCCTGTGTTCTCAAGGTGCTATCTTTCAGTTAGCATGGAATTAAGGAGATGAGGGGAATGGAAGTCTAAAATTCAATCCTTAACTGTGAAATGCTTATTAATGGAGGTACATAAAGCTTAATATATTGGAAAGTGTGTGGACTCGGTCATTTAGTACAAAATATTTGGGGCTTACTATGTGACAGGCACCGTGCGACTTGCGGTGGATGTGTAAGGCTTGGATGGTGTTCCCAGTAAGCTCAATATTTAGTGTGGCATCTTCACTCTAGTTCTGCCAATAATTAACCATGTGAGCACTTTGGAGTCTGTTTCATCGGCACTAAAAAGGAAAATGAGAGCACAGGGCCTGAGTCTCTCAGGGGTCCCTGTTTGCTTCTATGAACCTGCTGAGAGTAAGGAATGTATTCATGTGTCAATTGGAGGATAAACTGTTACGTTCTCTTCTTCTTTTGATGTATGTACATATGTATGTATGTGTTTATTATTTATTGATTTAACTGAAGCTTAGGATTTTTTTTTTAATTTGGTTCTTCAATTATACACTAAATAGAGTTTGTTTACAATAGGCTGTTCCTTGACAGCTTTCTTCTGGGAAGACATGAAAATACAACAATTAGGTGTATCAACTCATTCAGAATGACAATGAATGAAGGGAGCAGATTCCCCTTCTTGGTGCCTCTGGCAGCCAGTGTGAGGGCCTGAACGTTGGGCTCGGCCACTGGGATTCTGCAACCCAAGACTGAGAGTCAGGAACAAGTGGGGAAAAGATTAAGAAGTAGTCGGATTTTATTGTTGTGATTGCAGTTGTGGAGTTCTTGGGGGAGGGGGGCACCACAGCAGGCAGGAGCAATGGCCTGTCCAGCTATATGGATGGGTCCGGGGCAGCTGAGCTAGAGCTCTTCAGTGGCAGAAGCAGTACTCTGGGTCACATCTTTCTTTTTTTGATTGGTATCATTTATTTTTGTTAATTAATTTTTATTGGAGTATAATTGATTTAAAACGTTGTGTTACTTTCTGCTGTACAGCAAAGTGAATCAGTCATACATATACATATATTCACTCTTTTTTAGATTCTATTCCCATATAGGTCATTACAGAGTATTGAGTAGAGTTCCCTGTGCTATACTGTAAGTTCTTATTGGTTATCTATTTTATATATAGTAGTGTGTATATATACATCTTGACCATTTCTATGACACGTTGTTTTATAGGACCTGACTATTCTTCTGAACTAGTGACCACTTCCACTTTCACTTGTGAACCATTTAATGACCTGCTTACAAACCCTTTTCTTCCTGTCACTAAGTGTCGACTCAGATTACTTAGAGATGGTCTGACCCATAGGAGGGATGCGTCCACCAGCTGGCACAACAGTGGCTCCCTGAATTAAAGCTGATGCTGCCCCTGGCATCCTGGGCTCTGCTGATCACTAGGCAAGCTGGGAAAAAAGTGTTATGAGATGGGTGGGAGAAATCCTTTCTGATGATCAAAGGGATCTTGTGTCCTGCCTCCCTATATCTATAGCTTATGAAAATTCAAGAGGCAACAACACCACATTGGCTGGGCTGTGAAGGTCTCAGTTCCTTCAAAAATGAAGGTCTGGATCATGTCACCAAGTGAAGACACCAATGAGCCTGGTGCTGGCTGAGAACAAGGTGACCATGGAGCAGAGAGTGGCTGAGGGACGTCACAGTATCACGAATGATGCAGAAGCACATGCCTACACATGTTTCCTTCCATGCTCCATAACTCATCTTCCTCCTCCATCCCTTTCCCTTGTCAGACCATTTTATATAGACCACTATAGTGATGGTTACATTCACCATTACTCTGTGGGTTTCTGATGATGTAGATGTGCCTGTGACCGTCTTAGAGGAGGATTAGACAACATCCAGAGATCCTAGGATTGGGGCTGGATGCAGAGACTTGAGGTTTTCTGCCTTTGGTGAGTGGGTGGTACCCTTCCTTATCTGAAAGATAATTGTGTTCAGCAAGACTTACAATTTCTGGAATTTGAAGTGTGTATGTTACTGACCAGGGTTCTTGGCCTCCTTAATCAATAGAAATTGATCAGAGACCAGACAAGAAATTCAGGCAAAGCTTTATTGGGACCCCTGCTGCAGCAGGGGGAGCGAGAACAAGCAACAGGTTCCCTTGCTCGCTTCCTGGGGGTGGGGGTGGGGGCAGCTGGTTCCTTATATGGGGGGGAGGTAGTGGTGTGTCCCGGGGTTGGGCCGGAGGGGTGGCTTAGGTGGTCTGCCCACCCCTTTGGTGGTGCTGAGTGCAGGGGGCATGCGCAGAACCCAGCCTTTGCTCCCGACCCCCGTTTTTGCTTCTAGCTCTTCAGAAGTGGCAGTTGGGCTTTTTTGGTCTTTCTGTATCTTTTGTCCAGAATTTGCCCCAACTGTGCATGCACGCAGTTATTTTTAGTCCCTTATAGTTTCTTTGCATTTTGTTGCTCTAAGAGACATTTGTCCAGGTGCAAGCACTGCAGCACTGCAGCAAAGGCTCCCAGGTCCCAGCCTGTTTCATGTACATGAATAGATGTAAATTTGGGAAACTGTGCTTGTTATTTTTCAACTGTCCAGCACCCACCCGCCCCTGACTCTGCGGAATTAACCCAGATGTGATTTCCTGTTGAGAGGCAGCGTGTTTCCTGCTACTGTGGAAACCACTTCACCTGCAGATGAGAGTGGGGCTGTGACCTGCACTCTGTGTTAAGCAGGTTGTTGTTCTTTTCTTCCACCCTTTTCCTTCTCCTTCTTCTTCTCCTTCTTCTTCTTCTTCTTATTATTATTTTAGGATAAGAACACAACGTAAGATCTATCCCCTTAGCAAATTTTTAAGAGCACGTACAGTGTTACTAACCTGAGGCACTATTCTGTACAGAAGATCTCTAGGACTTATTCATCTTGCATAACTAGAACTTTGTTCCCTTTAACTAACACCTTCTCTTTTCCCCCTCCCCTCAGCCCCTGCCAACCACTATTCTACTCTGTGCTTCTGTGATTTGACGATTTTAGATTCCTCACGTAAGTGGTATCATGTAGTATTTGTCCTTCTGTGTCTGACTTATTTCACTTAGCATAATTTTTCCACATTCATTCATGTTGTCACAAATGGCAGGATTTCCTTCTTTTTTAACACTGAATAATAGTCCATTATATATATCTCACATATCTTTTATCCATTCGTCTGTTGATGGACATTTAGGTTGCTTCCACATCTTGGCTATTGTGAATAATATTGTTGCAGTGAACGTAGGAGTGCAGAAATCTTAATGATCCTGATTTCAATTCCATTAACTATATACCCAGAAGTAGGGGCGGTTCCTCAAAAAAAACTAAAAATAAGAGGATTGTTAGCTCCTGGTTGGTCCTGAACAGGCAAAAATAAAGGGGGCAGCAGGGTCCAACCAAAAGGCAAATATGGTCCTGCCCCCTCACCCACTCCCACCCTTGATCCAGGGGTATTTGGTTTCTACTTATTTCCCAAGCCCAGTCCTTCAGCCTCTTATTGATTCTGTGAGCCCATAAGATGCTTTAATAAATTCTCCGTTTCTTAAGAAAAATTGTCCAATAATGTTGCTCCCAACAAAGAATTATGCTACTCCTTACTGTCAAAAGGAATTTTAGCATTTATAATTCAGAGTTTACTGAATTGCAGTATAGTGCAGGCCTTGTAGTTTCATTACGAAGGAAATCCTGGTTTACTCCATTAAAAATCTGTGACCTAAAATAGAAGTTGAGTCAGATTTTTATTGACTCAAGCAACAACGAAGAGTTCCGTTCTTGTGGAGTTTTGATAAATGCCTTAAGAAATTTAAGGATATCAAAGTGATTTAGAGAATTTCAATAACCTTCCCAAAACATGTTCATACATGCTATCCTTATTCTAAATTGAGAAATGTGTAATGCAGTTGTATTATTTTGTGTGTTGATATTAATAATACATAGAGGTTTTTCTTTACTTTCTGATCATGAAACTCCACCCCTAGGGAATTCTGGCCTTTCCATGAAAACAAAATTCTCCATAAAAAGCTGTGGGGTGGGACCCTGGGATCCCACTCCAGCAGATGCCTTTATTTGATTTGATTACTTGTGTTGTTCTTCATCCCATTAGTTCCTTGCAATAAAAATTTCAAATGTTGCTTGTGAGACTGAAATGCCAATTAGTTGAATCAGATGAGAATCTGGGTCGATGATGAGTCCTTATACCCTTCCCACCTCCTAGGGTGTGAAATAGGCAGTTATGCCACATGGTATTTCCATATAAACTCTATCAAAACATAAGCTTATAAGTAATGACAAAAACTGAGACAATGACTTACCTCTATAAAATCTATTTTGAGATAGAAAGATATATGTGTAAGTCCAGCTGTAAATTCAGGCTCAGTTCTGAAAGATGATTATTATTCAGAACCTGAAAGAGTTTTTTGTTTTAATTTATTTTCTTGAAGTATAGTTGACTTTACAATGTTGTGTTAATTTCTGCTATACAGCACAGTAATCCAGTTTTATATATATATATATATATATATATATATTTATACACATATATATGTGTGTATATATATATACACATATATATGCATATATGTATTTATATATACACATATATATATATATATATATATATATATATATGCATTCTTTCTCATATTCTTTTCCATTACAGTTTATCACAGGATACTGAATATAGTTCCCTGTGCTATATGGTAGCACTTTGTTGTTTATCCATCCTATATATACTAGTTTGCATCTGCTAATCCCAAACTCCCAGTACTTCCCCCCACCTCCCCACATGGCAACCACAAGTCTGTTCTCTACAGACCTTGAAAGTGTTTTGAATATTTTGGATTAGATAAACAGGAAAACAAACATTCCATATTCTATCAAGAAGGATGAGAAAAAGGAATCAGGTAGATGTGTTCCAAATTTTGAAATTTTAACTTCAACTAAATATGAATGCATATCCTGTGATTCCCCTCAAACAGATTTACATTTAATTGAGAGTAGGAGGAAAAATTCTGTTCTGAAAGAGACAGAGACTGTTTATGGGAATGGAGACGATTACTTCTGAGGGTGGGAACAGTAATAATAATAGATGAATCTATAAAGATCCTGCTATGGCCAGGCATTGTACCAAGTCTTTCACATGCGTTAATTAATTTAGTCCTCACAGCACCTCTGTGAATCTGACATATTATTATCCCCATTTTACAGATGAGGAAACTGAAGCACAGACAGGTAAATGACTTGCCCAAGTTCCACAGCTTCCGTGAAAAGCTAATTTTCAAAGTAAACATTTTAGTGCTATTTGACTTTTGAAACTCTGTGCCTCTATTAATTTTGTGACTAAAATTTAAAAATTCCAATTGAATAGAGATTTTTTGCTTCCATTATATTTTTTTCTGGAAAAAATATTATTAAGTTTGCCCCCAAATACCACTGAATTATAAAGTTGCTTTTTAGAGTTATACATCCCAAACTTAATGCAAAATTGAGATCTAAAGATAATAGGCAATATTTTATATTGGTGTTTGTAATATCAGGGCACAAACTTTTAGAAGTGACTTTGTTAGCCAGCCCTCCTGTAACTAAATCTATTTGGAAATCTCAGCCTATTATCTTAAGGTGTCTTTAAACTGAATTATCAGAGTGGCTGGGTACATCTGTACTTAAAACACTATTTGTCTAATTGCTTCTACTTAAGTAAACATTACATATTACTAGAGATTTCAAATTGATTTTAAATTAAATAAGATCTAGTAAAACAAAGAGCAACATAAACTGTTTTAACTTGCCCCTTGCTTTTGTTGTTTTCTTTTGTTTTGTTCTTCATTTCAAAGAGTTTCTTACTGATTTCTTCAAAGGAAATCAGGAAACTCTACATGTTTCGATAAAGTTCTATCTATATCATAAGACCCAGGACTTCAGATGAAAAAGGTTTTATAGATAATCCTCCTCCTCTTGAAATATTTATAATAATCCAGGACATACCTTCTGGTCAATCATATCATCTAGATAAATACTATGTTTAGTTTTTATTACTTATTCAGTACCTATGGAGTATTACGTAATGCAGTGTAGTCCAATTTATATATGAAATACAAATTTAAATAACAGAATTTGGTGTATAGTGCACCTTTATTTCTTTTAAACATAGACATGTTTTAAGAGGTGAACTTTATCAACTTTACATGGACATATCGTTTCGGAAGTGGAGTATTAAGTTTGAATAGAATAAAGGTTTCCAAATGGATATTGGCTACTATATGCATTTATATATATACATATGTTATAAAAATAATTTTCTTTTATTCTCTAAAACATCACATACATGTTTTCACCCTGGGCATCATTCCTATGTAAGTCAGTGCCTTAAAATATATATGCTAATAAACAATATTCAATGTGCTACAAAAATAATTTAGTTAAATTTTTAAATGAACTTACCTTCTAGTGACCTCATTTCAATATTTATAGATTATAGGAATGAAGTACAGGAAACTGAATTTTACCTTATAGGGAACTTGCATTCAGGAGCACCATCAATTTTAGACGGCAATGATTGTGCAAATATGTCTAAGAAAAGAAGCATGCACTTAAATGCAGAAATTCTTCCATCTTACAGCTTACAGTGTTTAAGAAGTTGATCTATATGCATATATAATAAGAAAGCTTTTAACAATATTCCTTTGAAATTCAGTTGTTTATACAAATATTTTTAGGACAATAAGTTTGAAGAATATGACAAGAATTTAGAGCACCAAAGTGTTTTGTTTTGTTTTTTAATTGCCAGGTGGTTAAACATCTTTGTCATAAAGCTACAGTAAAGGCACTCATGTGAAATGTACATGTGTGAGGTGTAAGAAGGGATCTCCTCTCTTGGTTACACTATTGCCAATAGCTATTTCAGTCTCGTGAATTCAAACATAATTGGTGGATGCTCCAAGCTTAGAGTCCAAAATCATCCACATGTTTTTGATTGAAATCTCCCAAGATCTTAGATAATACTAAAACAAGGGTGGGAAGATGTTATATGGAGAACAAATGGAGCACAAGTACAATGAAATGTGATTTTTCACTTGATGAAACAGAGGTGAATTAGAAACTATAGAAGAGAGTGTACAAAATACCCCAAATAACAGCGATCTAAAGTCCCTATTAAAAGCTAGCTTTTCATAGGATATTTTAAAAGAATCAAAAGAAATCATTTTTTTTGGTTTTAGTTCTTCAGCATTTTTTTTTTTTTTTGTTCCTCTGTATGTGTTGTGTCTTTTATTTTCTGGATAGTTTAAAGATTTTCTCCTTATCTTTACTCATCAGTAATCTGAGTATGATGTGCCCAGGCTTGGTTTTCTTTGTATTGATATTTATCATGTTTGGGGTTTTCTTTTTTTTTTTTTGAATTAATTAATTTATTTATTTATTTTTGGCTGTGTTGCGTCTTCGTTTCTGTGCGAGGGCTTACTCTAGTTGCGGCGAGCGCGGGGCCCCTCTTCATCGCGGTGCGCGAGCCTCTCATTATCGTGGCCTCTCTTGTTGCGGAGCACAGGCTCCAGACGCGCAGGCTTAGTAATTGTGGCTCACGGGTCCAGTTGCTCCGCGGCATGTGGGATCTTCCCAGACCAGGGCTCGAACCCATGTTCCCTGCATTAGCAGGCAGGATGTAAACCACTGTGCCACCAGGGAAGCCCCCGAGTTCTTCAGCTTTTTTATAAGATAGCCTCAATTGAAAATAATTACACTCATTAGTTTCACTCAGTAAGAGAATGCGATTCTGTGCAATCAGTTTGTCAGACATATATCACAAAAGAAAACAACCGAATAAAATAATTGAGCATCCCTTCTCCAAACCGTCTTCCTCTCTGTTGCGCTCATGTTCCCTCTTTCTAACACCTAATTTCTATCCGTGGCAAGCCCTCCACCTCGTGACGCTTACTGTGTGAGTCCCCATAAGCCAGACGTCCATCTGTTCTTTCTTTCTTTCGATTACTTCCGATGATAAAGCCACTCCTCTGTTACTGAGGTGGTGGCAACAACGGATATTTGTAGTGCGCTCCATCTTTTGTATGCCCTTCATTGAAGGCTGCTGAGTTGGTAGCTTCACGAAGGAGGATGCACTCTTCGGCATTTGTACGTGTGTGTTTGGGGAAGAGGGTTTTGTAATCGTTTTCATTCAAAAAGAAATGCTGACAGCTTCACTCCAAATTAATAGTGTATACTTTTCCATGTCATCAGTATTGACATTTGGAAATCTTATTCATTAGTCTGTGATCTGGAAGGAAACTATTTTAATGGCTCTTGGCCCTTGCATCTGTGATTCTCTTGTCATTGAAATCTGTAAAAAATTGATATTAACTCTGAAATTTTATGCTTTTAAACATTATTGACTTCCTGGGAAGAAGTCATATGTTAGAACCTTACAGCATACACTTCAGCTATAGAAAAACTATTAAGTGCTGTTTATTTAATTTAATAACACAGATCTAGGCCATTTAATTTTTTAGCCAGATTTATTAAGATATAATTCACATATGATTATAACTCATCCATTTAGAGTGTAAAATTCAGTCGTTTTTAGTATACTCACAGATAGGTGCAGTGATCACGACGGTTAATTTTAAAACATTTTTGTCACCTCAAGAAGAAATCCCATACCTATCACCCTACTATCCCCACAAGCCTCCTAGCCCTAAGCAATCACTTACTGCACTTTTGTTAAATCTCTAAAACCTTCATGAATCAGCACTTTGCTACAAATCTACAACTCTCTCTGCCACTCTTTCTTTAATTAGAAACTTTTTTTTGAGCAGTGTTAGGTTTACAGAAATATTAAGCAGATATAGAGATTCCATTTATTCTATTCTCCTGCCAACGCCCTATTCCCTTTTCCCCAATTATTAACATCTTGCATTAGTGGTACATTTTTACAATTGATGAACCAATACTGATAGATTGTTGTTAATTAAGTTTTACATTAGAGTTCACTATTTGTGTTGTACGTTCTATAGGTTGGGATAAATGTATAATGACATGTATTGACCATTACAATCTCATACATAATAGTTTCACTGCCCTAAAAATTCTTGTAATCTACCTGTTCATCATTCCTCTCTTGTCCCTAATTCCTGGCAACCCCTAATCTTTTTAGTGTCTCCATAATTTTGCCTTTTCCAGAGTGTTGTAGAGTTGGAAGATTTTCTTCCATGTTATCTTCCAGAAGTTTTATAGCTTTGTGTTTTATATTTAGGTCTGTGCTCTATTTTAACTTAATGTTCGTGAAAGGTGTAAGGTTTGTTTCTAAATTCACTTTTTTTTTTTTTTTTGCATGTGGATGTCTACTTATGCCAACATTGTTTGTTGAAAAGACTATCTTTGTTCATCATATTGCCTCTGTTCCTTTGTCAAAATCAGTTGACTGTATATGTCTTGGTCTATTTCTGGGCTTTCTATTCAGTTCCATTGATCTATTTGTCTATTCTTTTGCCCATACCACACTGTCTTGATTACTGTTAACTTTATAGTAAGTTTTGATTTTGGGTAATGTTAATCCTCCAACTTTGTTCTCTCCCTTCAATACTGCGTCAGGCATTCTGGGTTTTTACAAACTTTAGAATCAGTTTGTCAATATCCACAAGATCACTTGGGATTTTGATTGGGATTAATTAAATCTGTAGATCAAGTTGGGAAGAACTGACATCTTAACAATTTTGATCATCCTATACATGACCATGTAGCATGTCTCCATTTGTTTAAATTATTTGATTTCTTTCATCACAGGTTTGTAGTTTTTCCTCATATAGATATTACACATATTTTCTTAGACTTATACCTAAGTATTTCATTTTTGGGTGTTAATGTAAATGATATTGTGTTTTTAATTTCAAAACCCAGTTGTACATTGCTGGTGTACAGGGAAGCAATTAATTTGTATATGTGAAAAATGTATCCTGCAACCTTGCTATAATTGCTTATTAGTTCTCAAAGTTTTCTGTTGATTCTGTGAGATTTCCTACATAGATGATAATGTCATCTACAAAAACAGTTTTATTTCTTCCTTTCCAATTTATATACTTTTAATTTCCTTTTTTTGTCTAAATATATTAGCTGTGAATTCTAGGACAATGTTGAAAAAATGTGTTAAGAGGCCATATCCTTGCCTTGTTCTTTTTTATTTATTTATTTATTTATTTTTGGCTGTGTTGGGTCTTCGTTTTTGTGAGGGCTTTCTCCAGTTGCTGCAAGCGGGGGCCACTCTTCATCGCGGTGCGTGGGCCCTTCGCTATCGTTGCCTCTCTTGTTGCGGAGCACAGGCTCCAGACGCGCAGGCTCAGCAGTTGTGGCTCACGGGCCTGGCTGCTCCGCGGCATGTGGGATCTTCCCAGACCAGGGCTCGAACCCGTGTCCCCTGCATTAGCAGGCAGATTCTCAACCACTGCGCCACCAGGGAAGCCCCCTTGCCTTGTTCTTAATCTTAGTGAGAAAGCATCTAGTTTCTCACTAATAAATATTATATTAGCTGTAGGTGTTTTGTAAATTCTCATTATTAAGTTGCAATAGTTCCCTTCTATTTCTAGTTTACTGAACGTTTTTGTCATGAATGAATGCTGGATTTGTCAAATGCTTTTTCTGGATCTATTAATAGGACCATATAGTTTTTCTTCTTTAACCTGTTTATATGATGAATTACACTAGTTGGTTTTCTTATGTTGAACCAGCCTTGTATACCTAGAATAAATCCCACTTGCCCATGGTGTATAATTCTGTTCATACATAGTTGGATTTGATTGACTAATATTCTGTTCAGGATTTTTGCAACTATATTCATTTGTCTGAATTTTTCCTTTTTTTTGTAATGCTTTGTATGCTTTTGGTGTTAGGATAATGCTGGTTTCATAGAATGAGTTAGAAAGTATTCATTCTAGTTCTATTTTTAGAGAATAAGCATACATTTTCCCTAAAATATTTGTTAAAATTCACCAGTGAACCAATCTGACCCTAGTGCTTTCTTTTTGGTAGGTTATTAATTATAGTTTCAAATCCTTTAATAGATACAGGCCTATTGAGATTGTCTATTTCTCCGTGTGTAATTTTGGTGCTGGACCAACTGGACAGCTACATGCAAAAAAAAAAAAAAAAAAATGAATCTAGACAAAGACCTTACACTTTTCATATACATTAAATGGATCTCAAAATGGATCATAGAATTCAATATAAAATGCATCAGGACTTCATTAAAATAAAATAATAATAAAATAAAATGTAATGCCCCCGGTAAGCCTTTGTAGATTCTTCAATCATGTGTTTCTCCCTAATTATGCCTTAATTTCACCTGGTTTATACCTCTGCAATATTTATAAAAGAAATCTTGCATGTTATATGTACATGCCTATCAATTCCATTGGACTGTGACCTCGTTGAGGGCTGGTAGGATGTGTCATTCATCTTTGGTGCCAGTTCAACATTTGTTCTGGTACAAAATAGTAAGTAGAACATATCCTTTGAATTGAACAATGCAGAGTTTTTGTTAGTTTAAAATTCAGTTTCACAGGCCTACAATTACTAAATGGTATAGGGACACAAAACTCTTTATAACTAAAACATTCACGAGTCCATTTATGAAATCAGTGTCCTCTCAGCTCTCCTTTGCTCATCGTAGTGGAATTGATCCCCACCCACCAGGTCAGGTGTTTGATTAGTTCTTTTTGATAGGGGACTGGTGCCAATAACCACTAATCTAAACAATTGCAATGAAGTTGATTGCAAGGGAAATAGTCCCATCCAAGGAGTATGATTAGACTTGGTAAAAGAGGGGCAAAGGGAAGGGAGAAGGAAAAGCAGAAGTGTATAAGCAATCTCCCCAAGTAAGGGGGAAGACCAAAAAGAAGGAAGAGTGGGGCAGTGGTGGAGGTTCTCGCCAGGGTTCTCTCCAGGCAGACAGCGGGAGCAAGCAGGGCAGGGAGGTGGTGGTGAGTAAGGACACCTCAGTGTTGTAGGTGTAAGGACACCTACAGTATGGAGCTGCAGGCTTAAACTTTCCAGAATAAATCTCAGCTTTGCATAGGAGCCTGTTATCAGACCCACCCTCAAATCACTAGGCACTAACTATCCTATGGAAAAGGGCAGAGTCCAAAATTTTGATTAAAAATAATATATGAGCTTAAAACAAATATAAGCCTACATATTTTTAACAGAGAAACTTAACATATCTACTAGATATTGGGAAATCTGAGCTCTTATGAACCCAAATAAAAGCAGGGAAAAGATAGCAGAGATACTGTTTGAAAGTGACCAGTTTTTTTGGTGTGTATGTCCATGCAGGTAGCCCTTACTTTGTGTGCCCATGGTTTGTTGACTGGTGCACATTGTGCTACTCACAATTGCTCCTTGTCAAAGTATCATTTTCATAAATTAAACTCATGACTCTCATGCAAATGTAAAATGAGTATATGGCACAGATTTAATGAACCCATTAATAAGAGAACTGGCATGATGGTAGTGCTGATTCAAAAGAACTAAATGGGGTAGAAGCTTTTATAGTAGCTGGAAGAATTCTTAAATAGGATTACTGATTTTAGATAAAAAATAGCTCATGTTCTGTAGGGAAAATCAGCTAACATTCTGAATTTTGGAAATTGTATTTTCCATCAGAAAGGAATCATTTGCATCCCTACTGAACAGACATTATTTGTATTGCTATCTGACAGAAATCAAGGTACAAATCAACATCAACCCCTTCAGAATTACACCATACCTTTATCAATAGTAAATAACAAGTTAAACAAAGATGCAAAGGTACATGCCTAGAGATTCAGATAATCCGCAGGCAGGCCTGATAATCAAACCCTAGCATAACTAAGAAAGAACAGGCAAACGTCCCTTTAGTTTTTTTCAGGCTTTTGGATAATTTTCCTTAACACCATTTTACAAAGGTTTTTCTCTTCCGTATCTTACTGATGTCAAGGAGACTAGAATTACTGGGAAGGGTATTCTCAGATATATTATCAAGTTATCCCATTGTAAAAAATACCAAAAACCAAAAAACTCATCTTGAAGCTATCCACATGATTAAAGAAAAACTATACAATTTTGAGTGAGAGCAGAAACTGCTCTTAGAAAGCATAGTATTAGTGAGTTCTTACAGGCTCCCAGGTAGCTACATATCAGAGAGAAGGAAGCACCAGAAGAGGTATTTTACCCATGTTTGGTCAATACGAGGGAGTGCAGAATTGCTTTTGACACAGTCTAGAGGCTGACATTGATACCATGCCAGAGACCCGTAAGCATGTTGTGCTTTCTCAAAGGTCTTCTCTGTGAGCTGAGCTGCCTTCGAACTTAGAACATGAATTGTATGGTTTTACCTTGAACAAGAATCTGGAAATAGTTTATAAAATAATATCTGCATATAGGTCTCACTTTGGAGAGAGCTCATTACATTCCTGGGCACTGCAGTGCTACCAGATATCATGAGAAATAGAGGCAGGACAAGAATACCAAGGGAGGGTTGCTCAGCATAGATGACTGATGTGACCATTGTGATGATTTGACCAATTACAAAGTTCATTCCCATGTCACCACTAAAACATTTTTTCCCCTTCATTGCTAATGTCTAAGAGGAAATTTCTTTCCTCTACCCTCTTAGGTTTATTCGTAGGGGCCTGCAAAGTAAACTGACAAACGACAGAATGATGGAAGAAAAAACATAAATTATTTTAATTAATATTTTCTGTGTGAAAGAGTCCAACAGGAAGGAAGTGAAACTCAAAGAAGTAGTTAGACTTGGGGGCTTATATTCCATTTTTAAGAAAGGAAAGGGGGTCTGGAGGAGAGTGAGTAGGAAATATATGGGGAAACTGATGGGAGAGAAGCGCTATTTTCATAAGGTTTGTTTATGTAGACTCACCTCAGTGCCCATTCTCCACCTTTGGTGACAAGAGTCACTCTCTTCTTCCTGGTTCGGGAGAGGGGGCCCCGGTCTCAGGGAAAATTCATGCCCTGCTTTTAGGGAGAAAAGGGGAGGGAAGATTTCTTCCTGCATCTGCTGATTTTCAATTGCTTTCCGTTCAAAACCATATTTATGCCAAAGTGGCATTTTTTGAGGTGGCATTTTTTTTTAAATTTATTCATTTTTGGCTGTGTTGGGTCTTCGTTTCTGGGCGAGGGCTTTCTCCAGTTGCGGCAAGTGGGGGCCACTCTTCAGCGCGGTGCGCGGGCCTCGTATTATCGTGGCCTCTCTTGTTGCGGAGCACAGGCTCCGAACGCGCAGCATCAGTAGTTGTGTCTCACGGGCCCAGTTGCTCCGCGGCATGTGGGATCTTCCCAGACCAGGGCTCGAACCCATGTTCCCTGCATTAGCAGGCAGATTCTCAACCACTGCGCCACCAGGGAAGCCCTACTGCTTATGTTTTTTAACTCCCATTTTTCAATTACATTTCTGTTTGGAATAGTGTGGTAAAGTAGATGTCAATGGATTCAATGTTTTTCTAGAGTTTCTGTATTCCTTTCTAAAAACAACTGTGAGATATAATTCACCTACTGTACAATTCACCTACTTAAAGTGTCCAATTCAATTGTTTTTTTGTATATTCACAGAGTTGTGCATTCATCTCCACAATCTATTTTATCCATTTTATTGATAAAAAAAATTTTGGACATTTTATCAATTTCCAAAACAAGAAATCTTTCTTTTTCTAGCCTACAAGTCTCCCATCTCCCACAGCCCCAAGCAAACACTCATCTACTTTCTGTCTCTATAGGTTTGTCCTTTCTGACATTTCATATCAATGGGCTCATATAATATATGGTTCCTTATGACTGACTAATTTCACTCAGAGTATTTTCAAGATTCCTGTACATTGGAGTACTTCATTCATCAGTACTTCAGCCTAAAAAAATATCACTGGAATTATGGAATAAACTTAATCCTTACGGGTGTATTTTTTTAATTATCCAGCACTATTACAAGTTCTCAGTCTTGTTTTCAATTTAAAAAGACTTTTAATGATAATCATTAAAATGCTTATGGTTGAATTTAGATTCAATTCTGTGCAATAAAATCAAATTGGTTATATCACAATAAAGGCCGTATATGAGAAGCCCATAGCTGATGTCATACTCTGCGCTTTTCCTCTAAGATCAGGAATAAGAGAAAGATGCCCACTCTCGCCACTTTTATTCAACATAGTATTAGAATTCCTACTCAGAGTAATTAGGCAAAAAAAGAAAAAAAGAAATCAGCAGCACCCAGCTGGAAAGGAAGAAGTAAAATTGTCAATATTTGCAGATAACATGGTATTATATATAGAAAACTCTAAAGACTCCACCAAAAAAACACTGTTAGAACTAATAAACAACTTTAGTACTGTTGCAGAATACAAAATCAATATACAAAAATTGGTTGCATTTCTATATGCTAGTAATAAAACAATACCACTTACAATTGCATCAAAAGAATAAAATACCTATGAATAAATTTAACCATGGAGGTGAAAGACCTGTACATTGAAAACTATAAGACACTGATGAAAGTAACTGAAGAAGACACAAATAAATGGAAAGATATTCTGTGGCTCATAGATTAGAAGAATTAATATTGTTAAACTGTCCATACTACCAGAAGCAATCTACAGATTCAATTCAATCCCTATCAAAATTCAAATGGCATTTTACACAGAAACAGAGCAAAAAAATCCTAAAATGTGTAAGGAACCACAAAACACCCTGAATAACCAAAGCAATCTTCAGAGAGAACAAAGCTGGAAGCATCATGCTTCCTGATTTTAAGTTATATTACAAAACTATGGTATGGTATTGGTATAAAAACAGTCACATGGATGAATGGAGCAGAATAGAGAGCTCAGAAATAAACGCACACATATATGGTCACTTAATTGATCACAAAGGAGCCAAGAATATACAATGGGGAAAGGACAGTCTGTTCAACACATGGTGTTGGCAAAACTGGACAGCCACATGCAAAAGAATAAAACTAGACTACTACCTTACACCATACAAAAATTAACTCAAAATGGAATAAAGACTTGAATTTAAGACCTGAAATCATAAAACTCCTAGAAGAAAACATATACGGTAAGCTCCTGGACATTGGTCATGGCCATGATTTTTTGGATATGACACCAAAAGCAAAGGCAATAAAAGTAAAAATAAACAAGTGAGACTACATCAAACTAAAAAGCTTTTGTACAGTAAAGGAAACCATCAACAAAATGAAAGGGCAACCAACTGAATGGGAGAAATATTTGCAAATCATGTATCTGATAATGGGCTAATATCTAATATATATAAAGATCTCGCACAACTCAATAGCAAACAAACGATCAAATTAAAAATGGGCAAAGGATCTGAATAGAAATTTTTCCAAAGAACACATACAGTTGACCAACAGGTATAGGAAAAGATGCTCAACGTCACTAATCATCAGGGAAATGCAAATCGAAACCACAATGAGCTATCACTTCACACCTGTTTGTATGATTAGCATCAAAAGATAAGAAATAACAAGTGTTGGCAAGGATGTGGAGAGAAGGAGACACTTGTGCACTCTTGGTGGGAATGTAAATTGGTACAGACAGTATGGAAAATAGCATGGAGTTTCCTCAAAAGATCAAAACTGGGACTACCATATGATCCAGCAATTTCACTTCTGTGTATTTGTACAAAGAAAATGAAAACACTAAATCCAAAAGATATATGCACACCCATGTTTATTACAGAATTATTTACAAGAGTTGAGACATGGGAACAACTTCAGTGTTCATTGATGGGTGAATGGATAAAAAAATATAATACACACACTGGAATACTATTGAGCCATTAAGAAAAAGGAAATTTTGCCATTTGTGACAACATGGAGGGACTTCGAGGGCATTATGCTAAGTGAAATAAGTTAGAGAAAGATAACCTATGGTCTCACTTATATGAGTAATCTTAAAAAGAAAAAAAAGGAGCTCATAAATACAGAGAAGAGATAGTTGGTTGCCAGACTGGGGGGATGGGGATGGGGGTGGGAAGTAGGTGACATGAGTGAAGGGGGTTCAAAAGGTACAAATTTCCAGTTATAAAATAAATAAGCCACAGGGATGTAATGTATAGCATGGTGAATATAGTTATTAATACTGTATTGCATATTTACAAGTTGCTGCAAGTAAATCTTAAAAGTTCTCATCACAAGAAGAAAGAAGAAAATCTGTGACTGTGTATGGTGATTGATGGTAACCAGACTTACTGTGATGTTCATTTTGCAATACACACAAATGTCAAATCATTGAATTGTACACCTGAAACTAATATAGTGTTCTATGTCAATTATACCTCAATAGAAAAATTCTTAGGTCAAGATCAGATGTTGATTTTAATTTTAAATTAGAAAAGGACTTTTAAGGATACACTCAACTCTGCCTCCCTCTTCCTACCCCAAAGAAGTAAAGAAAAATTGTGACCTTTTATGCCTTTCATAAAATTTGAAATTTTGTTTAAAGGGTATAATATATCTCAATTTAAAAAGTTTAAAAAAAAAAAAAGAATTTTTTTTCCTGGACACTCATGTAGTTGATTCTGTGAATTTATCCTTCTTTGTGATATGATAGAAGGAAGTTCTAGAATCTCCCTTTTCTCTATATGTATGCACCTCAGCTGCTGCCATCAGTGGACATGTGTGCAAAGATGATATTGGAGACTGTGGTGCTTGAATTGGGTAGAATGCTGGACAGCTGACTCTGCACTTCATTTTAACGTTAAGCCTCTCTGATTCTACTTGTGCCAGAATGTCAGGAAAAGTGTGTTGTTTATGCGCAATCCTGTGAAATGTTTATTAAGCACTTTTGGAAATACCATGCAGTATTGCTTTTATACTTCAAGTTCTTAGTTGTGGTTTGTTCTATCTTAGATACCAGTGTTTGTTAGTCCCCAAAAGTCCTCCTGGGTTGAAATGGGCTGAATTGGAAAGAAATATTATAAGCAGATAAGGTAGGGGGTCTATGGAGAAAGAAAACCAGGCATGGCTTTCTGGACATAAGAGAACACCTATTCATTTAGTACAAGCCATTTTGTGATCTAAGCCTGGCCAGAGCGCTTGCCCTTGAACAGGTCTCAGTAATTAAGGAGCTTAAGGGAAAACAAGAATGCTGACTGTTATCAGGCAAGAGAAGTAGCACTAGTAATAATGTATCAGTTGTAAAGACTTCCAGTTCTGTTTCCATGGTAGGGATTAGCCTGAAGCACTCAAGCACCAGGTCAAACGGAACCTAAGGGATGATGGCCTTGACCTTTTCTGATCCTCCGGATTTCAATCAACTAAAGCCTGGGCTCTGCCTACCTCCCAAGTCCTTTCATGAATATCCATGTACCCTTAGCTTCAAACTTCCCCAGTTTTGCTGTTTGGGGAGACACTGCTTTGGGAAAGATCCCTGGTGTTCTACTTACTTGCTGCAAGTAACAAATCCTTCCTTCTCTCACTCTTTGTCTTGGTTGTGTCTTTTGGCTCGACACCCACCAAGAGGCGAACCTAGTTTTTCGGGTAACAATATGAGGCTGACTATTCTCTAGCTGAGATTTTATGTAATTAGATGCATAATCCTTTGGTTGTTAAAACCAGGGCTTCCAAGGGCTAGTTATAGGGAACATAGCTCATCAGAGATAACCTGCAAAGACACCGTGCAGTGTGTTTTTTATCACACATGTGACAGTTCTTCTCCCTGCAGTCTGTCTCTCCATAATTGTTCTTCAGGATTTGTTGCCTGGGGGCTTATGGGAAAAATGACTCCTAACAGAAATACTATTCTATTTGATTCACAGTATTCTTTCAGAGGATTTAATGATAAATCTGTTCCCATTACAAGAGTAAAGTTAAATGTATTCCCAGATTTAGATAAAACACGCAGAAATAATTTACAGGGAGAAAACTGCTGAATAAAGAAGAAAAATGAATGGAGTCATGTTTTGATCTATGGAGAGCATTGAGAAAGGATTTCATTCGGGTGGGGTGAGTTGATCCTTCCTCTTCTCGGTAGGGAATCCTGAGTGCACAGACTGCTCCCAGGTGAGCAGGAAAACAGAAGACTTTGGTCAGGAACTGCCAAGGGTGTAGTTTCACTTAGAATCTACTTTCCTAGGCAGCCTGTCTGCACTTACACATATGAGGGTCCACACACTTCTGAACATCGGAAGTTGATTTCTTGTCTTTTATTTGTGACGTGTGCTGATTTCAAGTTCTCTTTTGTGTTTGGTGTGAACTCTGCGGACACATACATATATGCGCGTGCGTGATTTGTGGGGTTTGAATCATCACTTATAGAAATGTGCAAGATTAGATCTACACATTTTCTTCACCTTTCCTTTGTTTTGATTTTTTTAAATTTAATTTAATTTTATATTGGAGTATAGCTGATTTACAATATTGTGTTATTTTCAGTTGTACAGCAAAGTGATTCAGTTATACATATACATGTATCCATTCTTTTACAGATTCTTTTCCCATATAGATTATGACAGAATGTTGAGTAGAGTTCCCTGTGCTATACAGTAGGTCCTTGTTGATTATCTGTCATCTTTCTTATATAAAAGAGCAAAGGGCTGTGGAAACAGGTCACAGAATGCAGCGGACTGCCCCTGACCTGCAGGGATTTAGCTTGGAGGCCTTGGCGGTCCCGTTAGGCATCCTTTCTCCTCTGAGCCTGGAGCTCTAGCATCAGCCTACCTGATCCAGCGCCCTGTGAATGAGCATGGTGTTAAGTACTTGACATTCATTTTCTCCTGTAACCCTTGGATCAGTTCTCTGCTGGTAAGACTTCTATTATCTTATGAAACAGACAACGAAGCTGAGGATCACAGATGCTGAGCAGCTGCCGGGGGTCTCACGGGTGGGTACCAACTCCCAGGGCAGCTCTGGGGCTGGTACGTGGAATGCTCAGCAGTTTCCATCCCTTTGTGGGGGTTTCAGACCTGTAATTTCATAATGGCTCTATGACTGGCTATCATCACCGTTCTACAAACAAGAAAAGTGAAGCACAAAGCCACGAAGTCTCCAGCGAAAGAAGGCAGCTGGAAAGGGGTAAAACCAGGCGTCGCATCAGCTGTCTGCTAGCAAGTCCCTGCTTTGGTCCCTGCTTTGCCTGGTCTCTTCAAGCCTCCTCACCTGGGGCTGCCCTTCTCTTGGAAGATCATGTAATAGCCCCAGTGCTGTCCAGTGGTCAGTGCTGTCCAGTGGTCAGTGCTGTGCACTGCACAAGGACATCTGCCTGCAAATCTCAATCCCTCGTGAGCTGTTTCATCTCTGACTTGGAAAATCCATCCTGAATGTCTGCTCAAGTAATTTACCAGCATTGTCCTTTTTGGTTTTAATTGACATCAATTATTGAGGCGCCTTCTAACCCATTTTAAATGGATTTCCCATGAACAACTGAATAGAGTTTTCACAGGTGACAACTTTTCTGTTTCAGAGACCTGAGGGCCAGTGAGAAGGGGTTTCAGAGCTCAGCTGACCTGGTCCAAGTCTGGCTTGCTTTGTGACACATCCATTAAACTCTCTGAGGTTAGTCTGTCTATCCATTAAATGGGCAGAGTAACATTTACTTCAAAGGAATGCTGTGACCATTTATTTAGATTTTACACACACACACACACACACACACACAGACACACACACACAGACTGTCTGTTGTATAGGCTTTAAAAAATATTAGACACTTAATGTAAATCATTAATTTATATTTGCTTTAAAAATGAGAAATACCATATTCAGGTTCTGGGACATGTATTAGGCACTAGGAAAATGTCTGACTAATAAATGAAGGTCACTCTACCGCTTGTGGCTTTTTTCAAGGTTCTAAATGCACCCTCCGAGCAAGCTTTGCTCAGTGTTTCCCGGGACTGCTGATTGATGGGGTGGGTGGGAAGAGTTCCTGATTCCCAGGGGCCCTGAGTAGGAGTGGAGAAAGCTGGAAAGTTGGGATCAGAATCTACATATTTGGGTCAAATTCTACTTGTAAATTCTGTGGCCTTGCCAAGCTATTTACATTTTCTATTCCTGTTTTTGTTTTTTACCCAGGTTGCAGAATAGAAATAATAAAAACAGCTTTTCTGCTTTGTTCTCAGGCATATAATGCCCTACTCAAGGTTAAAGTTACTTTCATATTCTGATCACTTTGGATGGTGCAAGAATGCCTGGACACTGTTCCTAAGTCTCAGCACATTTGTCATGAGTCTGGTCACAGTTTGAGGAGAGTATTGATCCTGGTGATGCCATGCTCATACCCCCTTCATTTACATCTGCTGGCAGCCTCTTTAGGAAGTAGAGGAGGCCATGTGACTTACCTCAAGGTCATGGATCTTGAAATCCTTCTTCGTCCATGGGCCATCAGGCCTCTATCTGTATACTCTGAAACAGTTTATCTATTTATCTGCCTATCTATCCATTTATTTATCTATCCATTTATTTATTTATTTAAGATGCCTTTTCTATTCCATCATTTTTCAATATGAACTTTTGGGTAATTGTATTAAAGAATTTGAATGGAAAGGAATACACATACAGTATATAGAAGTTGATTCAAAAATCTTCATTCTTCAATTAAGTGTATTCAGTTTACCTACTTAACATAAGGTCACTTCCGTGATGATATTTGGAGTAAGATTCCTTCTCCCAGGATGCCAGTTTTTAGTTTTCTATATCTGCTGACCACAATTCTCAAATCTCCAAGTAGGATTATACATAATAAAATGCTGACATTATAGTAGAAGTCGGGTCGGTGTTTTAATTAATTATTTTTTAATTTTAATTTTTTCCAGCTTTCTTGAGATGTATTTTGACACATAACACTGTATATATAACCGTATATATTTCGAAATTTTTACTATAATAAGGTTCTTTAAGTTTTTATTTTTAAATATGAATCATTAAATGAGTTGAGAAAACAAAAGCAGTCTTTTTTACAACAGTTCTCAGTACATGTAAATATTTTCTTCAAACCGGGTTAGTTACTTGTCCTAACTTCTTTTCAAGCAAAAAAAAAGAAACTCACCTTTTTCCTAGCATCGGTGTTAATGCTCAAGCATCATCAGCGTGGTGAAGCTCGGTCTCAGACTGAAGTCCACTGAACTGCTCAGCTGTTCAGAGTGGGAAACCTGCCGGTGAAGGAGCTAGGACCGCGGATTCGGCTTCGGCTTCGGAGCTAGCGCAGGTTGAAGACCTTTACCGACTTGACTCGCACTTCCTCCCGCCACCGCCAGGAGCGCCCGGGACGCATGGAGCTCGCAGCGCGGCGGGAGCGGGTGGGGGTGGGGGTGGGGGTGTGGCTGCAGGTTGGGGCTCCCGCCCCGCCGGCTGCGCGGGTTCGCCGAGCCCGGAGGAGGGAGCGCTAGCTACCCCGAGCGGGAGGGAGCTTGCAGACTCCGGCTCAGAGCAGCTGTCTGGACACCTGGGGTTTTGGGGTGGGGAGCCCCGGCGACTGTGAACATGGACTCCGCCGCGGGAGCCTGTCTCAGGATGCTCTTTCTTTTGTCTGCCCAGCCCTGGAGTACATTAGCAGCAGGGAATACTTGTGAGTACAGCAAATCTTTTAAAACTTATACTGTCAACTGAGAATTCGTGTTTTTTAAAAAAAATAATTGAATTTTACAAATGGAATCACTGGTCTGCTTCTGAAAATGAGGCATTTAAAAAACATCGCAAAGTCCCAACGCTTGGATAGGATGGTTTACAATGGTTTTTCCACTTGTCAGGTCTGTAATACACAAAGCCTGTTTTTGACTTGTCTGCGAGCTGAATTTTGTCTGTGTGCTGTTGTTTTGAATATTCATTGAGAAAGCTCAAGTTCTAGTAAAACCTAAAATTAGCATGAGAATATTGAGGCGGAGAGAGACCAGAGAGAGAGAATAGCAGGAGATGAGGAGAGAAGAGCATGCCAATATGTCATTTATTTCTTTTTACTATGAATACATTTTGCAGGATTTATGTCAGAAAGGAAACCGTTGGCCGACCTGGCCGGGTCCTGCATTAGCGTAGATGTTTGCAGTTGGCGCCCTGCGGAATCGGGTACCAAGAACTCGGGCGCTGCAGCGGCGGGCAGGCTCCGCAGCAGAGCCCAAGCGGCAAACCTGGTTAGTCCCCAGAATTACGAGAAGGAGAGACCCCTCAGAATTAGAAGGCTTTTGCTTCAAGGAAAAACATAACCTGCCATTCAGGTTCATTTGCAAGTGCACATGCTTGTATATCGTGATGTGCTGTGTTTCTCATTTTGTTGGTTCAGTGAAGATGTATTAACCTCTCAGTTCTGGACTGGCAATGTGAGTCTGATCTAAAGATGCTAGCCAAATTGATTCAGCCGACCTCAAGGCATTTTAATCTGGAAATCGGAAAAAGTTTTTGAAGTGTTATTCAGATTGAAATCTCCATCATAGGGCTTTTCTTTCCTTGAGGGATTTGAAGAAAGCCCCCTTAGTCCTACATCCACACCCCATCCCCCTCAAGAATTTTTTAAAAATCAGGTTGTAGGGAGTAAGGCAAGCTCTTATGCATTTCAAGAAAGTGCTAGTAGGCATGTTAGAAACCGACCTTGCTGCTGGGGGTGGGGTGGGCTGGGGAACTCTGCCCTTACCAGAAGTTTGTGCTAAAGTGAAAAGCATATTGTACAAATAGTTACCCTTCCAGCATTCATCCAGATATGCCCCGAGGCTGTGATAAGTTTGTGTTGTCGTCATTTAGTATCAGCTCATTTAATGCCATATTATATGAGTCACTCCTGAAAATGAGCCTTAGTCTCCTTTAAGAAAATACTGCCCCGTGTTTCAGACGGAATTTTAATTTAGCTTTGGGCACAATTTCCATGAATTAATTAAAATGGGGGCATTTACATGAAATCCTTAGGTCCTGCAGTAAAGCATTTATCACTTTGCTAAGAAATTAAAAATGTAGTACTAAATGATTTGCTAGTATAAAAGAATTGTAGAATAATTTAACATAGTACACTGAGGTGCAATTAAAAAGTCACCAGAGGTCACTCTTACTTAAAGGAAACATGGCTTCAAAAATCCTTCCCTTAGAAGAGAAGCAGAGTGCTGTGCTGCCTTTCTTGTCTCCTTAGTTGTGATTACAGGATATTGCAAGATCAGTTATTTTGATATTTCTTTATTTTCTGTTTGTATTTTATTCCCTGAAATGCACAGAGGTATCATGTTCTTCATACTGAGCATCTTTTTTAAGAGTCACATGCTCTGAGGTGCTCCATGTCTGAATATCCAGGCAGATAGCCTTTTCTGAATTGAATATATCTCTAAGCTCAGTTCGTCTGGGTCTCTGGCTGACTCTTCAAATGTCAATGCTAGTTTTCACTTTTCAGCCTCTGTTTTATTTAGATGTGCTTAGTACTCTGATTAAAAGTTCAGTAAGTTTAAAGTACCTATGTAAATTTGCATGGCTAAGAACATTTTAGATACTATAGAGTCCTTGATCACTGCAAAGATGGCTACTATAGTTGTTCAAGTGTCAAGTATATATTTAAATGTCTTTGCAGACTTAAAGATTCATAGAGGGTACACAAACTGTGTTTGATCACTGCTTGCTAATCTCATTTGACAGTATCCTTTGTAGCAGTAGAAGTAATGGTGAATGAATCTTATTATAGTCTAGATTAGCTAATTTGACCAATTGGATTTTTCCTTAACTCTCGAATATTTGGGAAGTGTTTGTTTGTATGTGTAGATGTATATAGAAGCAAGGTATTTCAAACCCATATTTGAAATTTGTTACTACGTAAATCAAGGTAGAGGGTTCTTTTAGTCCTGTCCCATCATTTGAGAAATTCTAAAGAGGAGTTTGCCAGCAGGATGGGATTTAGGCTACCAACAAGAAATCACGAACACCAGCATTTGCTCAAGTCTTTTGATCGCTAACCTTTTATTCCTAAGAAGTGTTTTAAGAACTCAAGTAATCTTTTCAGACAAGACTTTAAAACTAACAAAAATGAAATATTCTTAAGCCCTGATAAAATAATGAGAACTGTATGTAAATTTTTAAAAAGGTAAAGATCTTCTCCCCAAATGGATACAGTGACATTTTTCCTCTATTTACAACTGGTTCTCAGTAGTAAAGTAGTCAGACGGGGGGGAGGGGGGGGTCAACCTGGGTGAGGTTCTGGCATGAGACATACTCTCATACAGGACTTGGTTGAAACATTTGACATTTCAGAAATTATCCATGTTTTGACATGAATCTTTATAATTAATGGGAAATTTTAAGTCAGGAGGAGTCTACACAGGGCGAGAGTAATGTTTCTAAATAGCCAAAAAAATGGGCTTTTTTTTTTTTTTTCTCTTATTCTCTGTCTTTTTGAAGATAAAAGAAGTTGAATGGACAACATCCTCTAGGACCTGATATTTAAAAATTGTGCATCTCTACTTGGTCTGCCTTCTAGAGCTCTTTGTATTTAGTCAAGATGAAAGTGTTATTCTAATGGAGTTATCCTCTTCAATGGAACTTGCCCAAGTTCCACAGCTTCTGTGAAAAGCTAATTTTCAAAGTAAACATTTTAGTGCTATTTGACTTTTTAAACTATGTGCCTCTATTAATTTTGTGACTAAAATTTAAAAATTCCAATTGAATAGAGAGTTTTTGCTTCCATTGTATTTTTTTCTGGAAAAAATGTTATTAAATTTGCCCCCAAATACCACTGAATTATAAAGTTGCTTTTTACAGTTATACATCCCAAACTTAATGCAAAATTGAGATCTAAAGATAATAGGCAATATTTTCTATTGGTGTTTGTAATATCAGGGCACAAACTTTTAGAAGTGACTTTGTTAGCCAGCCCTCCTGTAACTAAATCTATTTGGAAATCTCAGCCTATTATCTTAAGGTGTCTTTAAAATGAATTATCGGAGTGGCTGGGTACATCTGTACTTAAAACACTATTTGTCTAATTGCTTCTACTTAAGTAAACATTACATATTACTAGAGATTTCAAATTGATTTTAAATTAAATAAGATCTAGTAAAACAAAGAGCAACATAAACTGTTTTAACTTGCCCCTTGCTTTTGTTGTTTTCTTTTGTTTTGTTCTTCTTTTCAAAGAGTTTCTTACTGATTTCTTCAAAGGAAATCAGGAAACTCTACATGTTTCGATAAAGTTCTATCTATATCATAAGACCCAGGACTTCAGATGAAAAAGGTTTTATAGATAATCCTCCTCCTCTTGAAATATTTATAATAATCCAGGACATACCTTCTGGTCAATCATATCATCTAGATAAATACTATGTTTAGTTTTTATTACTTATTCAGTACCTATGGAGTATTACGTAATGCAGTGTAGTCCAATTTATATATGAAATACAAATTTAAATAACAGAATTTGGTGTATAGTGCACCTTTATTTCTTTTAAACATAGACATGTTTTAAGAGGTGAACTTTATCAACTTTACATGGACATATCGTTTTGGAAGTGGAGTATTAAGTTTGAATAGAATAAAGGTTTACAAATGGATATTGGCTAATATATGCATTTATATATATACATATGTTATAAAAATAATTTTCTTTTATTCTCTAAAACATCACATACATGTTTGCACCCTGGGAATCATTCCTGTGTAAGTCAGTGCCTTAAAATATATATGCTAATAAACAATATTCAATGTGCTACAAAAATAATTTAGTTAAATTTTTAAATGAACTTACCTTCTAGTGACCTCATTTCAATATTTATAGATTATAGGAATGAAGTACAGGAAACTGAATTTTACCTTATAGGGAACTTGCATTCAGGAGCACCATCAATTTTAGCCTGCAATGATTGTGCAAATATGTCTAAGAAAAGAAGCATGCACTTAGATGCAGAAATTCTTCCATCTTACAGCTTACAGTGTTTAAGAAGTTGATC
Source organism: Balaenoptera physalus (assembly GCF_965194825.1). Classification (NCBI taxonomy): domain Eukaryota; kingdom Metazoa; phylum Chordata; class Mammalia; order Artiodactyla; family Balaenopteridae; genus Balaenoptera; species Balaenoptera physalus. The sequence continues at coordinate 93,202,390 of NC_138886.1, read as the reverse complement.
TATATGCATATATAATAAGAAAGCTTTTAACAATATGCCTTTGAAATTCAGTTGTTTATACAAATATTTTTAGGACAATAAGTTTGAAGAATATGACAAGAATTTAGAGCACCAAAGTGTTTTGTTTTGTTTTTTAATTGCCAGGTGGTTAAACATCTTTGTCATAAAGCTACAGTAAAGGCACTCATGTGAAATGTACATGTGTGAGGTGTAAGAAGGGATCTCCTCTCTTGGATACACTATTGCCAATAGCTATTTCAGTCTCGTGAATTCAAACATAATTGGTGGATGCTCCAAGCTTAGAGTCCAAAATCATCCACACGTTTTTGATTGAAATCTCCCAAGACCTTAGATAATACTAAAACAAGGGTGGGAAGATGTTATATGGAGAACAAATGGAGCACAAGTACAATGAAATGTGATTTTTCACTTGATGAAACAGAGGTGAATTAGAAACTATAGAAGAGAGTGTACAAAATACCCCAAATAACAGCGATCTAAAGTCCCTATTAAAAGCTAGCTTTTCATAGGATATTTTAAAAGAATCAAAAGAAATCATTTTTTTTGGTTTTAGTTCTTCAGAATTTTTTTTTTTTTTTTTTTTTTTTGTTCCTCTGTATGTGTTGTGTCTTTTATTTTCTGGATATTTTAAAGATTTTCTCCTTATCTTTACTCATCAGTAATCTGAGTATGATGTGCCCAGGCTTGGTTTTCTTTGTATTGATATTTATCATGTTTGGGGTTTTCTTTTTTTTTTTTTTTAATTAATTAATTAATGTATTTATTTTTGGCTGTGTTGGGTCTTCGTTTCTGTGCGAGGGCTTACTCTAGTTGCGGCGAGCCGGGGCCCCTCTTCATCGCGGTGCGCGGGCCTCTCATTATCGTGGCCTCTCTTGTTGCGGAGCACAGGCTCCAGACGCGCAGGCTCAGCAATTGTGGCTCACGGGCCCAGTTGCTCCGCGGCATGTGGGATCTTCCCAGACCAGGGCTCGAACCCATGTTCCCTGCATTAGCAGGCAGGATGTAAACCACTGTGCCACCAGGGAAGCCCCCGAGTTCTTCAGCTTTTTTATAAGATAGCCTCAATTGAAAATAATTACACTCATTAGTTTCACTCAGTAAGAGAATGCGATTCTGTGCAATCAGTTTGTCAGACATACATCACAAAAGAAAACAACCGAATAAAATAATGGAGCATCCCTTCTCCAGACCGTCTTCCTCTCTGTTGCGCTCATGTTCCCTCTTTCTAACACCTAATTTCTATTCGTGGCAAGCCCTCCACCTCGGGTGACGCTTACTGTGTGAGTCCCCATAAACCAGACGTCCACCTGTTCTTTCTTTCTTTCGATTACTTCCGATGATAAAGCCACTCCTCTGTTACTGAGGTGGTGGCAACAACGGATATTTGTAGTGCGCTCCATCTTTTGTATGCCCTTCATTGAAGGCTGCTGAGTTGGTAGCTTCACGAAGGAGGATGCACTCTTCGGCATTTGTACGTGTGTGTTTGGGGAAGATGGTTTTGTAATCGTTTTCATTCAGAAAGAAATGTTGACAGCTTCACTCCAAATTAATAGTGTATACTTTTCCGTGTCGTCAATATTGACATTTGGAAATCTTATTCATTAGTCTGTGATCTGGAAGGAAACTATTTTAATGGCTCTTGGCCCTTGCATCTGTGATTCTCTTGTCATTGAAATCTGTAAAAAACTGATATTAACTCTGAAATTTTATACTTTTAAACATTATTGACTTCCTGGGAAGAAGTCATATGTTAGAACCTTACAGCATACACTTCAGCTATAGAAAAACTATTAAGTGCTGTTTATTTAATTTAATAACACAGATCTAGGCCATTTAATTTTTTAGCCAGATTTATTAAGATATAATTCACATATGATTATAACTCATCCATTTAGAGTGTAAAATTCAGTCGTTTTTAGTATATTCACAGATAGGTGCAGTGATCACGACGGTTAATTTTAAAACATTTTTGTCACCTCAAGAAGAAATCCCATACCTATCACCCTACTATCCCCTCAAGCCTCCTAGCCCTAAGCAATCACTTACTGCATTTTTGTTAAATCTCTAAAACCTTCATGAATCAGCACTTTGCTACAAATCTACAACTCTCTCTGCCACTCTTTCTTTAATTAGAAACGTTTTTTTGAGCAGTGTTAGGTTTACAGAAATATTAAGCAGATATAGAGACTCCATTTATTCTATTCTCCTGCCAACGCCCCATTCCCTTTTCCCCAATTATTAACATTTTGCATTAGTGGTACATTTTTACAATTGATGAACCAATACTGATAGATTGTTGTTAATTAAGTTTTACATTAGAGTTCACTATTTGTGTTGTACGTTCTATAGGTTTGGATAAATGTATAATGACATGTATTGACCATTACAATCTCATACATAATAGTTTCACTGCCCTAAAAATTCTTGTAATCTACCTGTTCATCATTCCTTCTCTTGTCCCTAATTCCTGGCAACCCCTAATCTTTTCAGTGTCTCCATAATTTTGCCTTTTCCAGAGTGTTGTAGAGTTGGAAGATTTTCTTCCATGTTATCTTCCAGAAGTTTTATAGCTTCGTGTTTTATATTTAGGTCTGTGCTCTATTTTAACTTAATGTTCGTGAAAGGTGTAAGGTTTGTTTCTAAATTCACTTTTTTTTTTTTTTTTTGCATGTGGATGTCTAGTTATTCCAACATTGTTTGTTGAAAAGACTATCTTTGTTCATCCTATTGCCTCTGTTCTTTTGTCAAAATCAGTTGACTGTATTTGTCTCGGTCTGTTTCTGGGCTTCCTATTCAGTTCCATTGATCTATTTGTCTATTCTTTTGCCCATACCACACTGTCTTGATTACTGTTAACTTTATAGTAAGTCTTGATTTTGGGTAATGTTAATCCTCCAACTTTGTTCTCTCCCTTCAATACTGTGTCAGCCATTCTGGGTTTTTATAAACTTTAGAATCAGTTTGTCAATATCCACAAGATCACTTGGGATTTTGATTGGGATTAATTCAATCTGTAGATCAAGTTGGGAAGAACTGACATCTTAACAATTTTGATCATCCTATACATGACCATGTAGTGTCCCTCCATTTGTTTAAATTATTTGATTTCTTTCATCACAGGTTTGTAGTCTTTCCTCATATAGATATTACACATATTTTCTTAGTTTTATACCTAAGTATTTCATTTTTGGGTGTTAATGTAAATGATATTGTGTTTTTTAATTTCAAAACCCAGTTGTACATTGCTGGTGTACAGGGAAGCAATTAATTTTATATGTGAAAAATGTATCCTGCAACCTTGCTATAATTGCTTATTAGTTCTCAAAGTTTTTTGTTGATTCTGTGAGATTGCCTACATAGATGATCGTGTCATCTACAAAAACAGTTTTATTTCTTCCTTTCCAATTTATATACTTTTAATTTCCTTTTTTTGTCTAATTATATTAGCTGTGAATTCTAGGACAATGTTGAAAAAAATGTGTTGAGGCCATATCCTTGCCTTGTTCTTTTTTATTTATTTATTTATTTATTTTTGGCTGTGTTGGGTCTTCGTTTCTGTGAGGGCTTTCTCTGGTTGCGGCAAGCGGGGGCCACTCTTCATCGCGGTGCGTGGGCCCCTCACTATCGTTGCCTCTCTTGTTGCGGAGCACAGGCTCCAGGCGCGCAGGCTCAGTAGTTGTGGCTCACGGGCCTAGCTGCTCCGTGGCATGTGGGATCTTCCCAGACCAGGGCTCAAACCCGTATCCCCTGCATTAGCAGGCAGATTCTCAACCACCGCGCCACCAGGGAAGCCCCCTTGCCTTGTTCTTAATCTTAGTGAGAATGCATCTTGTTTCTCACTAATAAATATTATATTAGCTGTAGGTGTTTTGTAAATTCTCATTATTAAGTTGCAATAGTTCCCTTCTATTTCTAGTTTACTGAACGTTTTTGTCATGAATGAATGCTGGATTTGTCAAATGCTTTTTCTGGATCTATTAATAGGACCATATAGTTTTTCTTCTTTAACCTGTTTATATGATGAATTACACTAGTTGGTTTTCTTATGTTGAACCAGCCTTGTATACCTAGAATAAATCCCACTTGCCCATGGTGTATAATTCTGTTCATACATAGTTGGATTTGATTGACTAATATTCTGTTCAGGATTTTTGAAACTGTATTCATTTGTCTGAATTTTTCCTTTTTTTTGTAATGCTTTGTATGCTTTTGGTGTTAGGATAATGCTGGTTTCCTAGAATGAGTTAGAAAGTATTCATTCTAGTTCTATTTTTAGAGAATAAGCATACATTTTCCCTAAAATATTTGTTAAAATTCACCAGTGAACCAATCTGGCCCTAGTGCTTTCTTTTTGGCAGGTTATCAATTATAGTTTCAAATCCTTTAATAGATATAGGCCTATTGAGATTGTGTGTTTCTCCGTGTGTAATTTTGGTGCTGGAACCACTGGACAGCTACATGCAAAAAAAAAAAAATGAATCTAGACAAAGACCTTACACTTTTCATATACATTAAATGGATCATGGAACTCAATATAAAATGCAACAGGACTTCATTAAAATAAAATAATAATAAAATAAAATGTAATGCCCCCGGTAAGCCTTTTTAGATTCTTCAATCATGTGTTTCTCCCTAATTATGCCTTAATTTCACCTGGTTTATACCTCTGCAATATTTATAAAAGAAATCTTGCATGTTATATGTACATGCCTATCAACTCCATTGGACTGTGACCTCGTTGAGGGCTGGTAGGATGTGTCATTCATCTTTGGTGCCAGTTCAACATTTGTTCTGGTACAAAATAGTAAGTAGAACATATCCTTTGAATTGAACAATGCAGAGTTTTGGTTAATTTAAAATTCAGTTTCACAGGCCTACAATTACTAACTGGTATAGAGACACAAAACTCTTTATAACTAAAACATTCACGAGTCCATTTATGAAATCAGTGTCCTCTCAGCTCTCCTTTGCTCATCGTAGTGGAATTGATCTCCACCCACCAGGTCAGGTGTTTGATTAGTTCTTTTTGATAGGGGAATGGTGCCAATAACCACTAATCTAAACAATTGCAATGAAGTTGATTGCAAGGGAAATAGTCCCATCCAAGGAGTATGATTAGACTTGGTAAAAGAGGGGCAAAGGGAAGGGAGAAGGAAAAGCAGAAGTGTACAAGCAATCTCCCCAAGTAAGGGGGAAGACCAAAAAGAAGGAAGAGTGGGGCAGTGGTGGAGGTTCTCCCCAGGGTTCTCTCCAGGCAGACAGAGGGAACAAGCAGGGCAGGGAGGTGGTGGTGAGTAAGGACACCTCAGTGTTGTAGGTGTAAGGACACCTACAGTATGGAGCTGCAGGCTTAAACTTTCCAGAATAAATCTCAGCTTTGCATAGGAGCCTGTTATCAGACCCACCCTCAAATCACTAGGCACTAACTATCCTATGGAAAAGGGCAGAGTCCAAAATTTTGATTAAAAATAATATATGAGCTTAAAACAAATATAAGCCTACATATTTTTAACAGAGAAACTTAACATATCTACTAGATATTGGGAAATCTGAGCTCTTATGAACCCAAATAAAAGCAGGGAAAAGATAGCAGAGATACTGTTTGAAAGTGACCAGTTTTTTTGGTGTGTATGTCCATGCAGGTAGCCCTTACTTTGTGTGCCCATGGTTTGTTGACTGGTGCACATTGTGCTACTCACAATTGCTCCTTGTCGAAGTATCATTTTCATAAATTAAACTCATGACTCTCATGCAAATGTTAAATGAGTATATGGCACAGATTTAATGAACCCATTAATAAGAGAACTGGCATGATGGTAGTGCTGATTCAAAAGAACTAAATGGGGTAGAAGCTTTTATAGTAGCTGGAAGAATTCTTAAATAGGATTACTGATTTTAGATAAAAAAATAGCTCATGTTCTGTAGGGAAAATCAGCTAACATTCTGAATTTTGGAAATGGTATTTTCCATCAGAAAGGAATCATTTGCATCCCTACTGAACAGACATTATTTGTATTGCTATCTGACAGAAATCAAGGTACAAATCAACATCAACCCCTTCAGAATTACACCATACCTTTATCAATAGTAAATAACAAGTTAAACAAAGATGCAAAGGTACATGCCTAGAGATTCAGATAATCCGCAGGCAGGCCTGATAATCAAACCCTAGCATAACTAAGAAAGAACAGGCAAACGTCCCTTTAGTTTTTTTCAGGCTTTTGGATAATTTTCCTTAACGCCATTTTACAAAGGTTTTTCTCTTCCGTATCTTACTGATGTCAAGGAGACTAGAATTACTGGGAAGGGTATTCTCAGATATATTATCAAGTTATCCCATTGTAAAAAATACCAAAAACCAAAAAACTCATCTTGAAGCTATCCACAGGATTAAAGAAAAACTATACAATTTTGAGTGAGAGCAGAAACTGCTCTTAGAAAGCATAGTATTAGTGAGTTCTTACAGGCTCCCAGGTAGCTACATCATCAGAGAGAAGGAAGCACCAGAAGAGGTATTTTACCCATGTTTGGTCAATACGAGGGAGTGCAGAATTGCTTTTGACACAGTCTAGAGGCTGACATTGATACCATGCCAGAGACCCGTAAGCATGTTGTGCTTTCTCAAAGGTCTTCTCTGTGAGCTGAGCTGCCTTCGAACTTAGAACATGAATTGTATGGTTTTACCTTGAACAAGAATCTGGAAATAGTTTATAAAATAATATCTGCATATAGGTCTCACTTTGGAGAGAGCTCATTACATTCCTGGGCACTGCAGTGCTACCAGATATCATGAGAAATAGAGGCAGGACAAGAATACCAAGGGAGGGTTGCTCAGCATAGATGACTGATGTGACCATTGTGATGATTTGACCAATTACAAAGTTCATTCCCATGTCACCACTAAAACATTTTTTCCCCTTCATTGCTAATGTCTAAGAGGAAATTTCTTTCCTCTACCCTCTTAGGTTTATTCGTAGGGGCCTGCAAAGTAAACTGACAAACGACAGAATGATGGAAGAAAAAACATAAATTATTTTAATTAATATTTTCTGTGTGAAAGAGTCCAACAGGAAGGAAGTGAAACTCAAAGAAGTAGTTAGACTTGGGGGCTTATATTCCATTTTTAAGAAAGGAAAGGGGGTCTGGAGGAGAGTGAGTAGGAAATATATGGGGAAACTGATGGGAGAGAAGCGCTATTTTCATAAGGTTTGTTTATGTAGACTCACCTCAGTGCCCATTCTCCACCTTTGGTGACAAGAGTCACTCTCTTCTTCCTGGTTCGGGAGAGGGGGCCCCGGTCTCAGGGAAAATTCATGCCCTGCTTTTAGGGAGAAAAGGGGAGGGAAGATTTCTTCCTGCATCTGCTGATTTTCAATTGCTTTCCGTTCAAAACCATATTTATGCCAAAGTGGCATTTTTTGAGGTGGCATTTTTTTTTAAATTTATTCATTTTTGGCTGTGTTGGGTCTTCGTTTCTGGGCGAGGGCTTTCTCCAGTTGCGGCAAGTGGGGGCCACTCTTCAGCGCGGTGCGCGGGCCTCGTATTATCGTGGCCTCTCTTGTTGCGGAGCACAGGCTCCGAACGCGCAGCATCAGTAGTTGTGTCTCACGGGCCCAGTTGCTCCGCGGCATGTGGGATCTTCCCAGACCAGGGCTCGAACCCATGTTCCCTGCATTAGCAGGCAGATTCTCAACCACTGCGCCACCAGGGAAGCCCTACTGCTTATGTTTTTTAACTCCCATTTTTCAATTACATTTCTGTTTGGAATAGTGTGGTAAAGTAGATGTCAATGGATTCAATGTTTTTCTAGAGTTTCTGTATTCCTTTCTAAAAACAACTGTGAGATATAATTCACCTACTGTACAATTCACCTACTTAAAGTGTCCAATTCAATTGTTTTTTTGTATATTCACAGAGTTGTGCATTCATCTCCACAATCTATTTTATCCATTTTATTGATAAAAAAAATTTTGGACATTTTATCAATTTCCAAAACAAGAAATCTTTCTTTTTCTAGCCTACAAGTCTCCCATCTCCCACAGCCCCAAGCAAACACTCATCTACTTTCTGTCTCTATAGGTTTGTCCTTTCTGACATTTCATATCAATGGGCTCATATAATATATGGTTCCTTATGACTGACTAATTTCACTCAGAGTATTTTCAAGATTCCTGTACATTGGAGTACTTCATTCATCAGTACTTCAGCCTAAAAAAATATCACTGGAATTATGGAATAAACTTAATCCTTACGGGTGTATTTTTTTAATTATCCAGCACTATTACAAGTTCTCAGTCTTGTTTTCAATTTAAAAAGACTTTTAATGATAATCATTAAAATGCTTATGGTTGAATTTAGATTCAATTCTGTGCAATAAAATCAAATTGGTTATATCACAATAAAGGCCGTATATGAGAAGCCCATAGCTGATGTCATACTCTGCGCTTTTCCTCTAAGATCAGGAATAAGAGAAAGATGCCCACTCTCGCCACTTTTATTCAACATAGTATTAGAATTCCTACTCAGAGTAATTAGGCAAAAAAAGAAAAAAAGAAATCAGCAGCACCCAGCTGGAAAGGAAGAAGTAAAATTGTCAATATTTGCAGATAACATGGTATTATATATAGAAAACTCTAAAGACTCCACCAAAAAAACACTGTTAGAACTAATAAACAACTTTAGTACTGTTGCAGAATACAAAATCAATATACAAAAATTGGTTGCATTTCTATATGCTAGTAATAAAACAATACCACTTACAATTGCATCAAAAGAATAAAATACCTATGAATAAATTTAACCATGGAGGTGAAAGACCTGTACATTGAAAACTATAAGACACTGATGAAAGTAACTGAAGAAGACACAAATAAATGGAAAGATATTCTGTGGCTCATAGATTAGAAGAATTAATATTGTTAAACTGTCCATACTACCAGAAGCAATCTACAGATTCAATTCAATCCCTATCAAAATTCAAATGGCATTTTACACAGAAACAGAGCAAAAAAATCCTAAAATGTGTAAGGAACCACAAAACACCCTGAATAACCAAAGCAATCTTCAGAGAGAACAAAGCTGGAAGCATCATGCTTCCTGATTTTAAGTTATATTACAAAACTATGGTATGGTATTGGTATAAAAACAGTCACATGGATGAATGGAGCAGAATAGAGAGCTCAGAAATAAACGCACACATATATGGTCACTTAATTGATCACAAAGGAGCCAAGAATATACAATGGGGAAAGGACAGTCTGTTCAACACATGGTGTTGGCAAAACTGGACAGCCACATGCAAAAGAATAAAACTAGACTACTACCTTACACCATACAAAAATTAACTCAAAATGGAATAAAGACTTGAATTTAAGACCTGAAATCATAAAACTCCTAGAAGAAAACATATACGGTAAGCTCCTGGACATTGGTCATGGCCATGATTTTTTGGATATGACACCAAAAGCAAAGGCAATAAAAGTAAAAATAAACAAGTGAGACTACATCAAACTAAAAAGCTTTTGTACAGTAAAGGAAACCATCAACAAAATGAAAGGGCAACCAACTGAATGGGAGAAATATTTGCAAATCATGTATCTGATAATGGGCTAATATCTAATATATATAAAGATCTCGCACAACTCAATAGCAAACAAACGATCAAATTAAAAATGGGCAAAGGATCTGAATAGAAATTTTTCCAAAGAACACATACAGTTGACCAACAGGTATAGGAAAAGATGCTCAACGTCACTAATCATCAGGGAAATGCAAATCGAAACCACAATGAGCTATCACTTCACACCTGTTTGTATGATTAGCATCAAAAGATAAGAAATAACAAGTGTTGGCAAGGATGTGGAGAGAAGGAGACACTTGTGCACTCTTGGTGGGAATGTAAATTGGTACAGACAGTATGGAAAATAGCATGGAGTTTCCTCAAAAGATCAAAACTGGGACTACCATATGATCCAGCAATTTCACTTCTGTGTATTTGTACAAAGAAAATGAAAACACTAAATCCAAAAGATATATGCACACCCATGTTTATTACAGAATTATTTACAAGAGTTGAGACATGGGAACAACTTCAGTGTTCATTGATGGGTGAATGGATAAAAAAATATAATACACACACTGGAATACTATTGAGCCATTAAGAAAAAGGAAATTTTGCCATTTGTGACAACATGGAGGGACTTCGAGGGCATTATGCTAAGTGAAATAAGTTAGAGAAAGATAACCTATGGTCTCACTTATATGAGTAATCTTAAAAAGAAAAAAAAGGAGCTCATAAATACAGAGAAGAGATAGTTGGTTGCCAGACTGGGGGGATGGGGATGGGGGTGGGAAGTAGGTGACATGAGTGAAGGGGGTTCAAAAGGTACAAATTTCCAGTTATAAAATAAATAAGCCACAGGGATGTAATGTATAGCATGGTGAATATAGTTATTAATACTGTATTGCATATTTACAAGTTGCTGCAAGTAAATCTTAAAAGTTCTCATCACAAGAAGAAAGAAGAAAATCTGTGACTGTGTATGGTGATTGATGGTAACCAGACTTACTGTGATGTTCATTTTGCAATACACACAAATGTCAAATCATTGAATTGTACACCTGAAACTAATATAGTGTTCTATGTCAATTATACCTCAATAGAAAAATTCTTAGGTCAAGATCAGATGTTGATTTTAATTTTAAATTAGAAAAGGACTTTTAAGGATACACTCAACTCTGCCTCCCTCTTCCTACCCCAAAGAAGTAAAGAAAAATTGTGACCTTTTATGCCTTTCATAAAATTTGAAATTTTGTTTAAAGGGTATAATATATCTCAATTTAAAAAGTTTAAAAAAAAAAAAAGAATTTTTTTTCCTGGACACTCATGTAGTTGATTCTGTGAATTTATCCTTCTTTGTGATATGATAGAAGGAAGTTCTAGAATCTCCCTTTTCTCTATATGTATGCACCTCAGCTGCTGCCATCAGTGGACATGTGTGCAAAGATGATATTGGAGACTGTGGTGCTTGAATTGGGTAGAATGCTGGACAGCTGACTCTGCACTTCATTTTAACGTTAAGCCTCTCTGATTCTACTTGTGCCAGAATGTCAGGAAAAGTGTGTTGTTTATGCGCAATCCTGTGAAATGTTTATTAAGCACTTTTGGAAATACCATGCAGTATTGCTTTTATACTTCAAGTTCTTAGTTGTGGTTTGTTCTATCTTAGATACCAGTGTTTGTTAGTCCCCAAAAGTCCTCCTGGGTTGAAATGGGCTGAATTGGAAAGAAATATTATAAGCAGATAAGGTAGGGGGTCTATGGAGAAAGAAAACCAGGCATGGCTTTCTGGACATAAGAGAACACCTATTCATTTAGTACAAGCCATTTTGTGATCTAAGCCTGGCCAGAGCGCTTGCCCTTGAACAGGTCTCAGTAATTAAGGAGCTTAAGGGAAAACAAGAATGCTGACTGTTATCAGGCAAGAGAAGTAGCACTAGTAATAATGTATCAGTTGTAAAGACTTCCAGTTCTGTTTCCATGGTAGGGATTAGCCTGAAGCACTCAAGCACCAGGTCAAACGGAACCTAAGGGATGATGGCCTTGACCTTTTCTGATCCTCCGGATTTCAATCAACTAAAGCCTGGGCTCTGCCTACCTCCCAAGTCCTTTCATGAATATCCATGTACCCTTAGCTTCAAACTTCCCCAGTTTTGCTGTTTGGGGAGACACTGCTTTGGGAAAGATCCCTGGTGTTCTACTTACTTGCTGCAAGTAACAAATCCTTCCTTCTCTCACTCTTTGTCTTGGTTGTGTCTTTTGGCTCGACACCCACCAAGAGGCGAACCTAGTTTTTCGGGTAACAATATGAGGCTGACTATTCTCTAGCTGAGATTTTATGTAATTAGATGCATAATCCTTTGGTTGTTAAAACCAGGGCTTCCAAGGGCTAGTTATAGGGAACATAGCTCATCAGAGATAACCTGCAAAGACACCGTGCAGTGTGTTTTTTATCACACATGTGACAGTTCTTCTCCCTGCAGTCTGTCTCTCCATAATTGTTCTTCAGGATTTGTTGCCTGGGGGCTTATGGGAAAAATGACTCCTAACAGAAATACTATTCTATTTGATTCACAGTATTCTTTCAGAGGATTTAATGATAAATCTGTTCCCATTACAAGAGTAAAGTTAAATGTATTCCCAGATTTAGATAAAACACGCAGAAATAATTTACAGGGAGAAAACTGCTGAATAAAGAAGAAAAATGAATGGAGTCATGTTTTGATCTATGGAGAGCATTGAGAAAGGATTTCATTCGGGTGGGGTGAGTTGATCCTTCCTCTTCTCGGTAGGGAATCCTGAGTGCACAGACTGCTCCCAGGTGAGCAGGAAAACAGAAGACTTTGGTCAGGAACTGCCAAGGGTGTAGTTTCACTTAGAATCTACTTTCCTAGGCAGCCTGTCTGCACTTACACATATGAGGGTCCACACACTTCTGAACATCGGAAGTTGATTTCTTGTCTTTTATTTGTGACGTGTGCTGATTTCAAGTTCTCTTTTGTGTTTGGTGTGAACTCTGCGGACACATACATATATGCGCGTGCGTGATTTGTGGGGTTTGAATCATCACTTATAGAAATGTGCAAGATTAGATCTACACATTTTCTTCACCTTTCCTTTGTTTTGATTTTTTTAAATTTAATTTAATTTTATATTGGAGTATAGCTGATTTACAATATTGTGTTATTTTCAGTTGTACAGCAAAGTGATTCAGTTATACATATACATGTATCCATTCTTTTACAGATTCTTTTCCCATATAGATTATGACAGAATGTTGAGTAGAGTTCCCTGTGCTATACAGTAGGTCCTTGTTGATTATCTGTCATCTTTCTTATATAAAAGAGCAAAGGGCTGTGGAAACAGGTCACAGAATGCAGCGGACTGCCCCTGACCTGCAGGGATTTAGCTTGGAGGCCTTGGCGGTCCCGTTAGGCATCCTTTCTCCTCTGAGCCTGGAGCTCTAGCATCAGCCTACCTGATCCAGCGCCCTGTGAATGAGCATGGTGTTAAGTACTTGACATTCATTTTCTCCTGTAACCCTTGGATCAGTTCTCTGCTGGTAAGACTTCTATTATCTTATGAAACAGACAACGAAGCTGAGGATCACAGATGCTGAGCAGCTGCCGGGGGTCTCACGGGTGGGTACCAACTCCCAGGGCAGCTCTGGGGCTGGTACGTGGAATGCTCAGCAGTTTCCATCCCTTTGTGGGGGTTTCAGACCTGTAATTTCATAATGGCTCTATGACTGGCTATCATCACCGTTCTACAAACAAGAAAAGTGAAGCACAAAGCCACGAAGTCTCCAGCGAAAGAAGGCAGCTGGAAAGGGGTAAAACCAGGCGTCGCATCAGCTGTCTGCTAGCAAGTCCCTGCTTTGGTCCCTGCTTTGCCTGGTCTCTTCAAGCCTCCTCACCTGGGGCTGCCCTTCTCTTGGAAGATCATGTAATAGCCCCAGTGCTGTCCAGTGGTCAGTGCTGTCCAGTGGTCAGTGCTGTGCACTGCACAAGGACATCTGCCTGCAAATCTCAATCCCTCGTGAGCTGTTTCATCTCTGACTTGGAAAATCCATCCTGAATGTCTGCTCAAGTAATTTACCAGCATTGTCCTTTTTGGTTTTAATTGACATCAATTATTGAGGCGCCTTCTAACCCATTTTAAATGGATTTCCCATGAACAACTGAATAGAGTTTTCACAGGTGACAACTTTTCTGTTTCAGAGACCTGAGGGCCAGTGAGAAGGGGTTTCAGAGCTCAGCTGACCTGGTCCAAGTCTGGCTTGCTTTGTGACACATCCATTAAACTCTCTGAGGTTAGTCTGTCTATCCATTAAATGGGCAGAGTAACATTTACTTCAAAGGAATGCTGTGACCATTTATTTAGATTTTACACACACACACACACACACACACACAGACACACACACACAGACTGTCTGTTGTATAGGCTTTAAAAAATATTAGACACTTAATGTAAATCATTAATTTATATTTGCTTTAAAAATGAGAAATACCATATTCAGGTTCTGGGACATGTATTAGGCACTAGGAAAATGTCTGACTAATAAATGAAGGTCACTCTACCGCTTGTGGCTTTTTTCAAGGTTCTAAATGCACCCTCCGAGCAAGCTTTGCTCAGTGTTTCCCGGGACTGCTGATTGATGGGGTGGGTGGGAAGAGTTCCTGATTCCCAGGGGCCCTGAGTAGGAGTGGAGAAAGCTGGAAAGTTGGGATCAGAATCTACATATTTGGGTCAAATTCTACTTGTAAATTCTGTGGCCTTGCCAAGCTATTTACATTTTCTATTCCTGTTTTTGTTTTTTACCCAGGTTGCAGAATAGAAATAATAAAAACAGCTTTTCTGCTTTGTTCTCAGGCATATAATGCCCTACTCAAGGTTAAAGTTACTTTCATATTCTGATCACTTTGGATGGTGCAAGAATGCCTGGACACTGTTCCTAAGTCTCAGCACATTTGTCATGAGTCTGGTCACAGTTTGAGGAGAGTATTGATCCTGGTGATGCCATGCTCATACCCCCTTCATTTACATCTGCTGGCAGCCTCTTTAGGAAGTAGAGGAGGCCATGTGACTTACCTCAAGGTCATGGATCTTGAAATCCTTCTTCGTCCATGGGCCATCAGGCCTCTATCTGTATACTCTGAAACAGTTTATCTATTTATCTGCCTATCTATCCATTTATTTATCTATCCATTTATTTATTTATTTAAGATGCCTTTTCTATTCCATCATTTTTCAATATGAACTTTTGGGTAATTGTATTAAAGAATTTGAATGGAAAGGAATACACATACAGTATATAGAAGTTGATTCAAAAATCTTCATTCTTCAATTAAGTGTATTCAGTTTACCTACTTAACATAAGGTCACTTCCGTGATGATATTTGGAGTAAGATTCCTTCTCCCAGGATGCCAGTTTTTAGTTTTCTATATCTGCTGACCACAATTCTCAAATCTCCAAGTAGGATTATACATAATAAAATGCTGACATTATAGTAGAAGTCGGGTCGGTGTTTTAATTAATTATTTTTTAATTTTAATTTTTTCCAGCTTTCTTGAGATGTATTTTGACACATAACACTGTATATATAACCGTATATATTTCGAAATTTTTACTATAATAAGGTTCTTTAAGTTTTTATTTTTAAATATGAATCATTAAATGAGTTGAGAAAACAAAAGCAGTCTTTTTTACAACAGTTCTCAGTACATGTAAATATTTTCTTCAAACCGGGTTAGTTACTTGTCCTAACTTCTTTTCAAGCAAAAAAAAAGAAACTCACCTTTTTCCTAGCATCGGTGTTAATGCTCAAGCATCATCAGCGTGGTGAAGCTCGGTCTCAGACTGAAGTCCACTGAACTGCTCAGCTGTTCAGAGTGGGAAACCTGCCGGTGAAGGAGCTAGGACCGCGGATTCGGCTTCGGCTTCGGAGCTAGCGCAGGTTGAAGACCTTTACCGACTTGACTCGCACTTCCTCCCGCCACCGCCAGGAGCGCCCGGGACGCATGGAGCTCGCAGCGCGGCGGGAGCGGGTGGGGGTGGGGGTGGGGGTGTGGCTGCAGGTTGGGGCTCCCGCCCCGCCGGCTGCGCGGGTTCGCCGAGCCCGGAGGAGGGAGCGCTAGCTACCCCGAGCGGGAGGGAGCTTGCAGACTCCGGCTCAGAGCAGCTGTCTGGACACCTGGGGTTTTGGGGTGGGGAGCCCCGGCGACTGTGAACATGGACTCCGCCGCGGGAGCCTGTCTCAGGATGCTCTTTCTTTTGTCTGCCCAGCCCTGGAGTACATTAGCAGCAGGGAATACTTGTGAGTACAGCAAATCTTTTAAAACTTATACTGTCAACTGAGAATTCGTGTTTTTTAAAAAAAATAATTGAATTTTACAAATGGAATCACTGGTCTGCTTCTGAAAATGAGGCATTTAAAAAACATCGCAAAGTCCCAACGCTTGGATAGGATGGTTTACAATGGTTTTTCCACTTGTCAGGTCTGTAATACACAAAGCCTGTTTTTGACTTGTCTGCGAGCTGAATTTTGTCTGTGTGCTGTTGTTTTGAATATTCATTGAGAAAGCTCAAGTTCTAGTAAAACCTAAAATTAGCATGAGAATATTGAGGCGGAGAGAGACCAGAGAGAGAGAATAGCAGGAGATGAGGAGAGAAGAGCATGCCAATATGTCATTTATTTCTTTTTACTATGAATACATTTTGCAGGATTTATGTCAGAAAGGAAACCGTTGGCCGACCTGGCCGGGTCCTGCATTAGCGTAGATGTTTGCAGTTGGCGCCCTGCGGAATCGGGTACCAAGAACTCGGGCGCTGCAGCGGCGGGCAGGCTCCGCAGCAGAGCCCAAGCGGCAAACCTGGTTAGTCCCCAGAATTACGAGAAGGAGAGACCCCTCAGAATTAGAAGGCTTTTGCTTCAAGGAAAAACATAACCTGCCATTCAGGTTCATTTGCAAGTGCACATGCTTGTATATCGTGATGTGCTGTGTTTCTCATTTTGTTGGTTCAGTGAAGATGTATTAACCTCTCAGTTCTGGACTGGCAATGTGAGTCTGATCTAAAGATGCTAGCCAAATTGATTCAGCCGACCTCAAGGCATTTTAATCTGGAAATCGGAAAAAGTTTTTGAAGTGTTATTCAGATTGAAATCTCCATCATAGGGCTTTTCTTTCCTTGAGGGATTTGAAGAAAGCCCCCTTAGTCCTACATCCACACCCCATCCCCCTCAAGAATTTTTTAAAAATCAGGTTGTAGGGAGTAAGGCAAGCTCTTATGCATTTCAAGAAAGTGCTAGTAGGCATGTTAGAAACCGACCTTGCTGCTGGGGGTGGGGTGGGCTGGGGAACTCTGCCCTTACCAGAAGTTTGTGCTAAAGTGAAAAGCATATTGTACAAATAGTTACCCTTCCAGCATTCATCCAGATATGCCCCGAGGCTGTGATAAGTTTGTGTTGTCGTCATTTAGTATCAGCTCATTTAATGCCATATTATATGAGTCACTCCTGAAAATGAGCCTTAGTCTCCTTTAAGAAAATACTGCCCCGTGTTTCAGACGGAATTTTAATTTAGCTTTGGGCACAATTTCCATGAATTAATTAAAATGGGGGCATTTACATGAAATCCTTAGGTCCTGCAGTAAAGCATTTATCACTTTGCTAAGAAATTAAAAATGTAGTACTAAATGATTTGCTAGTATAAAAGAATTGTAGAATAATTTAACATAGTACACTGAGGTGCAATTAAAAAGTCACCAGAGGTCACTCTTACTTAAAGGAAACATGGCTTCAAAAATCCTTCCCTTAGAAGAGAAGCAGAGTGCTGTGCTGCCTTTCTTGTCTCCTTAGTTGTGATTACAGGATATTGCAAGATCAGTTATTTTGATATTTCTTTATTTTCTGTTTGTATTTTATTCCCTGAAATGCACAGAGGTATCATGTTCTTCATACTGAGCATCTTTTTTAAGAGTCACATGCTCTGAGGTGCTCCATGTCTGAATATCCAGGCAGATAGCCTTTTCTGAATTGAATATATCTCTAAGCTCAGTTCGTCTGGGTCTCTGGCTGACTCTTCAAATGTCAATGCTAGTTTTCACTTTTCAGCCTCTGTTTTATTTAGATGTGCTTAGTACTCTGATTAAAAGTTCAGTAAGTTTAAAGTACCTATGTAAATTTGCATGGCTAAGAACATTTTAGATACTATAGAGTCCTTGATCACTGCAAAGATGGCTACTATAGTTGTTCAAGTGTCAAGTATATATTTAAATGTCTTTGCAGACTTAAAGATTCATAGAGGGTACACAAACTGTGTTTGATCACTGCTTGCTAATCTCATTTGACAGTATCCTTTGTAGCAGTAGAAGTAATGGTGAATGAATCTTATTATAGTCTAGATTAGCTAATTTGACCAATTGGATTTTTCCTTAACTCTCGAATATTTGGGAAGTGTTTGTTTGTATGTGTAGATGTATATAGAAGCAAGGTATTTCAAACCCATATTTGAAATTTGTTACTACGTAAATCAAGGTAGAGGGTTCTTTTAGTCCTGTCCCATCATTTGAGAAATTCTAAAGAGGAGTTTGCCAGCAGGATGGGATTTAGGCTACCAACAAGAAATCACGAACACCAGCATTTGCTCAAGTCTTTTGATCGCTAACCTTTTATTCCTAAGAAGTGTTTTAAGAACTCAAGTAATCTTTTCAGACAAGACTTTAAAACTAACAAAAATGAAATATTCTTAAGCCCTGATAAAATAATGAGAACTGTATGTAAATTTTTAAAAAGGTAAAGATCTTCTCCCCAAATGGATACAGTGACATTTTTCCTCTATTTACAACTGGTTCTCAGTAGTAAAGTAGTCAGACGGGGGGGAGGGGGGGGTCAACCTGGGTGAGGTTCTGGCATGAGACATACTCTCATACAGGACTTGGTTGAAACATTTGACATTTCAGAAATTATCCATGTTTTGACATGAATCTTTATAATTAATGGGAAATTTTAAGTCAGGAGGAGTCTACACAGGGCGAGAGTAATGTTTCTAAATAGCCAAAAAAATGGGCTTTTTTTTTTTTTTTCTCTTATTCTCTGTCTTTTTGAAGATAAAAGAAGTTGAATGGACAACATCCTCTAGGACCTGATATTTAAAAATTGTGCATCTCTACTTGGTCTGCCTTCTAGAGCTCTTTGTATTTAGTCAAGATGAAAGTGTTATTCTAATGGAGTTATCCTCTTCAATGGAACTTGCCCAAGTTCCACAGCTTCTGTGAAAAGCTAATTTTCAAAGTAAACATTTTAGTGCTATTTGACTTTTTAAACTATGTGCCTCTATTAATTTTGTGACTAAAATTTAAAAATTCCAATTGAATAGAGAGTTTTTGCTTCCATTGTATTTTTTTCTGGAAAAAATGTTATTAAATTTGCCCCCAAATACCACTGAATTATAAAGTTGCTTTTTACAGTTATACATCCCAAACTTAATGCAAAATTGAGATCTAAAGATAATAGGCAATATTTTCTATTGGTGTTTGTAATATCAGGGCACAAACTTTTAGAAGTGACTTTGTTAGCCAGCCCTCCTGTAACTAAATCTATTTGGAAATCTCAGCCTATTATCTTAAGGTGTCTTTAAAATGAATTATCGGAGTGGCTGGGTACATCTGTACTTAAAACACTATTTGTCTAATTGCTTCTACTTAAGTAAACATTACATATTACTAGAGATTTCAAATTGATTTTAAATTAAATAAGATCTAGTAAAACAAAGAGCAACATAAACTGTTTTAACTTGCCCCTTGCTTTTGTTGTTTTCTTTTGTTTTGTTCTTCTTTTCAAAGAGTTTCTTACTGATTTCTTCAAAGGAAATCAGGAAACTCTACATGTTTCGATAAAGTTCTATCTATATCATAAGACCCAGGACTTCAGATGAAAAAGGTTTTATAGATAATCCTCCTCCTCTTGAAATATTTATAATAATCCAGGACATACCTTCTGGTCAATCATATCATCTAGATAAATACTATGTTTAGTTTTTATTACTTATTCAGTACCTATGGAGTATTACGTAATGCAGTGTAGTCCAATTTATATATGAAATACAAATTTAAATAACAGAATTTGGTGTATAGTGCACCTTTATTTCTTTTAAACATAGACATGTTTTAAGAGGTGAACTTTATCAACTTTACATGGACATATCGTTTTGGAAGTGGAGTATTAAGTTTGAATAGAATAAAGGTTTACAAATGGATATTGGCTAATATATGCATTTATATATATACATATGTTATAAAAATAATTTTCTTTTATTCTCTAAAACATCACATACATGTTTGCACCCTGGGAATCATTCCTGTGTAAGTCAGTGCCTTAAAATATATATGCTAATAAACAATATTCAATGTGCTACAAAAATAATTTAGTTAAATTTTTAAATGAACTTACCTTCTAGTGACCTCATTTCAATATTTATAGATTATAGGAATGAAGTACAGGAAACTGAATTTTACCTTATAGGGAACTTGCATTCAGGAGCACCATCAATTTTAGCCTGCAATGATTGTGCAAATATGTCTAAGAAAAGAAGCATGCACTTAGATGCAGAAATTCTTCCATCTTACAGCTTACAGTGTTTAAGAAGTTGATCTATATGCATATATAATAAGAAAGCTTTTAACAATATGCCTTTGAAATTCAGTTGTTTATACAAATATTTTTAGGACAATAAGTTTGAAGAATATGACAAGAATTTAGAGCACCAAAGTGTTTTGTTTTGTTTTTTAATTGCCAGGTGGTTAAACATCTTTGTCATAAAGCTACAGTAAAGGCACTCATGTGAAATGTACATGTGTGAGGTGTAAGAAGGGATCTCCTCTCTTGGATACACTATTGCCAATAGCTATTTCAGTCTCGTGAATTCAAACATAATTGGTGGATGCTCCAAGCTTAGAGTCCAAAATCATCCACACGTTTTTGATTGAAATCTCCCAAGACCTTAGATAATACTAAAACAAGGGTGGGAAGATGTTATATGGAGAACAAATGGAGCACAAGTACAATGAAATGTGATTTTTCACTTGATGAAACAGAGGTGAATTAGAAACTATAGAAGAGAGTGTACAAAATACCCCAAATAACAGCGATCTAAAGTCCCTATTAAAAGCTAGCTTTTCATAGGATATTTTAAAAGAATCAAAAGAAATCATTTTTTTTGGTTTTAGTTCTTCAGAATTTTTTTTTTTTTTTTTTTTTTTTGTTCCTCTGTATGTGTTGTGTCTTTTATTTTCTGGATATTTTAAAGATTTTCTCCTTATCTTTACTCATCAGTAATCTGAGTATGATGTGCCCAGGCTTGGTTTTCTTTGTATTGATATTTATCATGTTTGGGGTTTTCTTTTTTTTTTTTTTTAATTAATTAATTAATGTATTTATTTTTGGCTGTGTTGGGTCTTCGTTTCTGTGCGAGGGCTTACTCTAGTTGCGGCGAGCCGGGGCCCCTCTTCATCGCGGTGCGCGGGCCTCTCATTATCGTGGCCTCTCTTGTTGCGGAGCACAGGCTCCAGACGCGCAGGCTCAGCAATTGTGGCTCACGGGCCCAGTTGCTCCGCGGCATGTGGGATCTTCCCAGACCAGGGCTCGAACCCATGTTCCCTGCATTAGCAGGCAGGATGTAAACCACTGTGCCACCAGGGAAGCCCCCGAGTTCTTCAGCTTTTTTATAAGATAGCCTCAATTGAAAATAATTACACTCATTAGTTTCACTCAGTAAGAGAATGCGATTCTGTGCAATCAGTTTGTCAGACATACATCACAAAAGAAAACAACCGAATAAAATAATGGAGCATCCCTTCTCCAGACCGTCTTCCTCTCTGTTGCGCTCATGTTCCCTCTTTCTAACACCTAATTTCTATTCGTGGCAAGCCCTCCACCTCGGGTGACGCTTACTGTGTGAGTCCCCATAAACCAGACGTCCACCTGTTCTTTCTTTCTTTCGATTACTTCCGATGATAAAGCCACTCCTCTGTTACTGAGGTGGTGGCAACAACGGATATTTGTAGTGCGCTCCATCTTTTGTATGCCCTTCATTGAAGGCTGCTGAGTTGGTAGCTTCACGAAGGAGGATGCACTCTTCGGCATTTGTACGTGTGTGTTTGGGGAAGATGGTTTTGTAATCGTTTTCATTCAGAAAGAAATGTTGACAGCTTCACTCCAAATTAATAGTGTATACTTTTCCGTGTCGTCAATATTGACATTTGGAAATCTTATTCATTAGTCTGTGATCTGGAAGGAAACTATTTTAATGGCTCTTGGCCCTTGCATCTGTGATTCTCTTGTCATTGAAATCTGTAAAAAACTGATATTAACTCTGAAATTTTATACTTTTAAACATTATTGACTTCCTGGGAAGAAGTCATATGTTAGAACCTTACAGCATACACTTCAGCTATAGAAAAACTATTAAGTGCTGTTTATTTAATTTAATAACACAGATCTAGGCCATTTAATTTTTTAGCCAGATTTATTAAGATATAATTCACATATGATTATAACTCATCCATTTAGAGTGTAAAATTCAGTCGTTTTTAGTATATTCACAGATAGGTGCAGTGATCACGACGGTTAATTTTAAAACATTTTTGTCACCTCAAGAAGAAATCCCATACCTATCACCCTACTATCCCCTCAAGCCTCCTAGCCCTAAGCAATCACTTACTGCATTTTTGTTAAATCTCTAAAACCTTCATGAATCAGCACTTTGCTACAAATCTACAACTCTCTCTGCCACTCTTTCTTTAATTAGAAACGTTTTTTTGAGCAGTGTTAGGTTTACAGAAATATTAAGCAGATATAGAGACTCCATTTATTCTATTCTCCTGCCAACGCCCCATTCCCTTTTCCCCAATTATTAACATTTTGCATTAGTGGTACATTTTTACAATTGATGAACCAATACTGATAGATTGTTGTTAATTAAGTTTTACATTAGAGTTCACTATTTGTGTTGTACGTTCTATAGGTTTGGATAAATGTATAATGACATGTATTGACCATTACAATCTCATACATAATAGTTTCACTGCCCTAAAAATTCTTGTAATCTACCTGTTCATCATTCCTTCTCTTGTCCCTAATTCCTGGCAACCCCTAATCTTTTCAGTGTCTCCATAATTTTGCCTTTTCCAGAGTGTTGTAGAGTTGGAAGATTTTCTTCCATGTTATCTTCCAGAAGTTTTATAGCTTCGTGTTTTATATTTAGGTCTGTGCTCTATTTTAACTTAATGTTCGTGAAAGGTGTAAGGTTTGTTTCTAAATTCACTTTTTTTTTTTTTTTTTGCATGTGGATGTCTAGTTATTCCAACATTGTTTGTTGAAAAGACTATCTTTGTTCATCCTATTGCCTCTGTTCTTTTGTCAAAATCAGTTGACTGTATTTGTCTCGGTCTGTTTCTGGGCTTCCTATTCAGTTCCATTGATCTATTTGTCTATTCTTTTGCCCATACCACACTGTCTTGATTACTGTTAACTTTATAGTAAGTCTTGATTTTGGGTAATGTTAATCCTCCAACTTTGTTCTCTCCCTTCAATACTGTGTCAGCCATTCTGGGTTTTTATAAACTTTAGAATCAGTTTGTCAATATCCACAAGATCACTTGGGATTTTGATTGGGATTAATTCAATCTGTAGATCAAGTTGGGAAGAACTGACATCTTAACAATTTTGATCATCCTATACATGACCATGTAGTGTCCCTCCATTTGTTTAAATTATTTGATTTCTTTCATCACAGGTTTGTAGTCTTTCCTCATATAGATATTACACATATTTTCTTAGTTTTATACCTAAGTATTTCATTTTTGGGTGTTAATGTAAATGATATTGTGTTTTTTAATTTCAAAACCCAGTTGTACATTGCTGGTGTACAGGGAAGCAATTAATTTTATATGTGAAAAATGTATCCTGCAACCTTGCTATAATTGCTTATTAGTTCTCAAAGTTTTTTGTTGATTCTGTGAGATTGCCTACATAGATGATCGTGTCATCTACAAAAACAGTTTTATTTCTTCCTTTCCAATTTATATACTTTTAATTTCCTTTTTTTGTCTAATTATATTAGCTGTGAATTCTAGGACAATGTTGAAAAAAATGTGTTGAGGCCATATCCTTGCCTTGTTCTTTTTTATTTATTTATTTATTTATTTTTGGCTGTGTTGGGTCTTCGTTTCTGTGAGGGCTTTCTCTGGTTGCGGCAAGCGGGGGCCACTCTTCATCGCGGTGCGTGGGCCCCTCACTATCGTTGCCTCTCTTGTTGCGGAGCACAGGCTCCAGGCGCGCAGGCTCAGTAGTTGTGGCTCACGGGCCTAGCTGCTCCGTGGCATGTGGGATCTTCCCAGACCAGGGCTCAAACCCGTATCCCCTGCATTAGCAGGCAGATTCTCAACCACCGCGCCACCAGGGAAGCCCCCTTGCCTTGTTCTTAATCTTAGTGAGAATGCATCTTGTTTCTCACTAATAAATATTATATTAGCTGTAGGTGTTTTGTAAATTCTCATTATTAAGTTGCAATAGTTCCCTTCTATTTCTAGTTTACTGAACGTTTTTGTCATGAATGAATGCTGGATTTGTCAAATGCTTTTTCTGGATCTATTAATAGGACCATATAGTTTTTCTTCTTTAACCTGTTTATATGATGAATTACACTAGTTGGTTTTCTTATGTTGAACCAGCCTTGTATACCTAGAATAAATCCCACTTGCCCATGGTGTATAATTCTGTTCATACATAGTTGGATTTGATTGACTAATATTCTGTTCAGGATTTTTGAAACTGTATTCATTTGTCTGAATTTTTCCTTTTTTTTGTAATGCTTTGTATGCTTTTGGTGTTAGGATAATGCTGGTTTCCTAGAATGAGTTAGAAAGTATTCATTCTAGTTCTATTTTTAGAGAATAAGCATACATTTTCCCTAAAATATTTGTTAAAATTCACCAGTGAACCAATCTGGCCCTAGTGCTTTCTTTTTGGCAGGTTATCAATTATAGTTTCAAATCCTTTAATAGATATAGGCCTATTGAGATTGTGTGTTTCTCCGTGTGTAATTTTGGTGCTGGAACCACTGGACAGCTACATGCAAAAAAAAAAAAATGAATCTAGACAAAGACCTTACACTTTTCATATACATTAAATGGATCATGGAACTCAATATAAAATGCAACAGGACTTCATTAAAATAAAATAATAATAAAATAAAATGTAATGCCCCCGGTAAGCCTTTTTAGATTCTTCAATCATGTGTTTCTCCCTAATTATGCCTTAATTTCACCTGGTTTATACCTCTGCAATATTTATAAAAGAAATCTTGCATGTTATATGTACATGCCTATCAACTCCATTGGACTGTGACCTCGTTGAGGGCTGGTAGGATGTGTCATTCATCTTTGGTGCCAGTTCAACATTTGTTCTGGTACAAAATAGTAAGTAGAACATATCCTTTGAATTGAACAATGCAGAGTTTTGGTTAATTTAAAATTCAGTTTCACAGGCCTACAATTACTAACTGGTATAGAGACACAAAACTCTTTATAACTAAAACATTCACGAGTCCATTTATGAAATCAGTGTCCTCTCAGCTCTCCTTTGCTCATCGTAGTGGAATTGATCTCCACCCACCAGGTCAGGTGTTTGATTAGTTCTTTTTGATAGGGGAATGGTGCCAATAACCACTAATCTAAACAATTGCAATGAAGTTGATTGCAAGGGAAATAGTCCCATCCAAGGAGTATGATTAGACTTGGTAAAAGAGGGGCAAAGGGAAGGGAGAAGGAAAAGCAGAAGTGTACAAGCAATCTCCCCAAGTAAGGGGGAAGACCAAAAAGAAGGAAGAGTGGGGCAGTGGTGGAGGTTCTCCCCAGGGTTCTCTCCAGGCAGACAGAGGGAACAAGCAGGGCAGGGAGGTGGTGGTGAGTAAGGACACCTCAGTGTTGTAGGTGTAAGGACACCTACAGTATGGAGCTGCAGGCTTAAACTTTCCAGAATAAATCTCAGCTTTGCATAGGAGCCTGTTATCAGACCCACCCTCAAATCACTAGGCACTAACTATCCTATGGAAAAGGGCAGAGTCCAAAATTTTGATTAAAAATAATATATGAGCTTAAAACAAATATAAGCCTACATATTTTTAACAGAGAAACTTAACATATCTACTAGATATTGGGAAATCTGAGCTCTTATGAACCCAAATAAAAGCAGGGAAAAGATAGCAGAGATACTGTTTGAAAGTGACCAGTTTTTTTGGTGTGTATGTCCATGCAGGTAGCCCTTACTTTGTGTGCCCATGGTTTGTTGACTGGTGCACATTGTGCTACTCACAATTGCTCCTTGTCGAAGTATCATTTTCATAAATTAAACTCATGACTCTCATGCAAATGTTAAATGAGTATATGGCACAGATTTAATGAACCCATTAATAAGAGAACTGGCATGATGGTAGTGCTGATTCAAAAGAACTAAATGGGGTAGAAGCTTTTATAGTAGCTGGAAGAATTCTTAAATAGGATTACTGATTTTAGATAAAAAAATAGCTCATGTTCTGTAGGGAAAATCAGCTAACATTCTGAATTTTGGAAATGGTATTTTCCATCAGAAAGGAATCATTTGCATCCCTACTGAACAGACATTATTTGTATTGCTATCTGACAGAAATCAAGGTACAAATCAACATCAACCCCTTCAGAATTACACCATACCTTTATCAATAGTAAATAACAAGTTAAACAAAGATGCAAAGGTACATGCCTAGAGATTCAGATAATCCGCAGGCAGGCCTGATAATCAAACCCTAGCATAACTAAGAAAGAACAGGCAAACGTCCCTTTAGTTTTTTTCAGGCTTTTGGATAATTTTCCTTAACGCCATTTTACAAAGGTTTTTCTCTTCCGTATCTTACTGATGTCAAGGAGACTAGAATTACTGGGAAGGGTATTCTCAGATATATTATCAAGTTATCCCATTGTAAAAAATACCAAAAACCAAAAAACTCATCTTGAAGCTATCCACAGGATTAAAGAAAAACTATACAATTTTGAGTGAGAGCAGAAACTGCTCTTAGAAAGCATAGTATTAGTGAGTTCTTACAGGCTCCCAGGTAGCTACATCATCAGAGAGAAGGAAGCACCAGAAGAGGTATTTTACCCATGTTTGGTCAATACGAGGGAGTGCAGAATTGCTTTTGACACAGTCTAGAGGCTGACATTGATACCATGCCAGAGACCCGTAAGCATGTTGTGCTTTCTCAAAGGTCTTCTCTGTGAGCTGAGCTGCCTTCGAACTTAGAACATGAATTGTACGGTTTTACCTTGAACAAGATTCTGGAAATAGTTTATAAAATAATATCTGCATATAGGCCTCACCTTGGAGAGAGCTCATTACATTCCTGGGCACTGCAGTGCTACCAGATATCATGAGAAATAGAGGCAGGACAAGAATACCAAGGGAGGGTTGCTCAGCATAGATGACTGATGTGACCATTGTGATGATTTGACCAACTCCAAAGTTCATTCCCATGTCACCACTAAAACATTTTTTTCCCCTTCATTGCTAATGTCTGAGAGGAAATTTCTTTCCTCCACCCTCTTAGGTTTATTCGTAGGGGCCTGCAAAGTAAACTGACAAACGACAGAATGATGGAAGAAAAAAACATAAATTATTTTAATTAATATTTTCTGTGTGAAAGAGTCCAACAGGAAGGAAGTGAAACTCAAAGAAGTAGTTAGACTTGGGGGCTTATATTCCATTTTTAAGAAAGGAAAGGGGGTTTGGAGGAAAGTGAGTAGGAAATATATGGGGAAACTGATGGGAGAGAAGCGCTATTTTCATAAGGTTTGTTTATGTAGACTCACCTCAGTGCCCATTCTCCACCTTTGGTGACAAGAGTCACTCTCTTCTTCCTGGTTCGGGAGAGGGGGCCCCGTTCTCAGGGAAAATTCATGCCCTGCTTTTAGGGAGAAAAGGGGAGGGAAGATTTCTTCCTGCATCTGCTGATTTTCAATTCCTTTCAGCTCAAAACCATATTTATGCCAAAGTGGGATTTTTTGAGGTGGCATTTTTTTTTTTAAATTTATTTATTTTTGCCTGTGTTGGGTCTTCGTTTCTGGGCGAGGGCTTTCTCCAGTTGCGGCAAGTGGGGGCCACTCTTCATCGCGGTGCGCGGGCCTCTTATTATCGTGGCCTATCTTGTTGCGGAGCACAGGCTCCAGACGCGCAGGCTCAGTAGTTGTGGCTCACGGGCCCAGTTGCTCCGCGGCATGTGGGATCTTCCCAGACCAGGGCTCGAACCCGTGTCCCCTGCATTGGCAGGCAGATTCTCAACCACTGCGCCACCAGGGAAGCCCTACTGCTTATGTTTTTGAACTCCCATTTTTCAGTTACATTTCTATTTGGAATAGTGTGGTAAAGTAGATGTCAATGGATTCAATGTTTTTCTAGAGTTTCTGTATTCCTTTTTAAAAACAGCTTTGAGATATAATTCACCTACTGTACAATTCACCTACTTAAAGTGTCCAATTCAGTTGTTTTTTTGTATATTCACAGAGTTGTGCATTCATCTCCACAATCTATTTTATCCATTTTATTGATAAAAAAAATTTTGGAAATTTTATCAATTTCCAAAACAAGAAATCTTTCTTTTCCTAGCCTACAAGTCTCCCATCTCCCACAGCCCCAAGCAAACACTCATCTACTTTCTGTCTCTATAGGTTTGTCCTTTCTGACATTTCATATCAATGGGCTCATATAATATATGGTTCCTTATGACTGACTAATTTCACTCAGAGTATTTTCAAGATTCCTGTACATTGGAGTACTTCATTCATCAGTACTTCAGCCTAAAAAAATATCACTGGAATTATGGAATAAACTTAATCCTTACGGGTGTATTTTTTTAATTATCCAGCACTATTACAAGTTCTCAGTCTTGTTTTCAATTTAAAAAGACTTTTAATGATAATCATTAAAATGCTTATGGTTGAATTTAGATTCAATTCTGTGCAATAAAATCAAATTGGTTATAACACAATAAAGGCCGTATATGAGAAGCCCATAGCTGATGTCATACTCTGCGCTTTTCCTCTAAGATCAGGAATAAGAGAAAGATGCCCACTCTCGCTAGTTTTATTCAACGTAGTATTAGAAGTCCTAGTCAGAGTAATTAGGCAAAAAAAAAAAAAAAAAAGAAATCAGCAGCACCCAGCTGGAAAGGAAGAAGTAAAATTGTCAATATTTGCAGATGACATGATATTATATATAGAAAACCCTAAAGACTCCACCAAAAAAACACTGTTAGAACTAATAAACAACTTTAGTACTGTTGCAGAATACAAAATCAATATACAAAAATTGGTTGCATTTCTATATGCTAGTAATCAAACAATACCACTTACAATTGCATCAAAAGAATAAAATACCTATGAATAAATTTAACCATGGAGTTGAAAGATCTGTACATTGAAAACTGTAAGACACTGATGAAAGTAACTGAAGAAGACACAAATAAATGGAAAGATATTCTGTGGCTTATAGGTTAGAAGAATTAATATTGTTAAACTGTCCATACTACCAGAAGCAATCTACAGATTCAATTCAATCCCTATCAAAATTCCAATGGCATTTTACACAGAAACAGAGCAAAAAAATCCTAAAATGTGTAAGGAACCACAAAACACCCTGAATAACCAAAGCAATCTTCAGAGAGAACAAAGCTGGAAGCATCATGCTTCCTGATTTTAAGTTATATTACAAAACTATGGTATGGTATTGGTATAAAAACAGGCACATGGATGAATGGAGCAGAATAGAGAGCTCAGAAATAAACGCACACATATATGGTCACTTAATTGATCACAAAGGAGCCAAGAATATACAATGGGGAAAGGACAGTCTGTTCAACACATGGTGTTGGCAAAACTGGACAGCCACATGCAAAAGAATAAAACTAGACTACTACCTTACACCATACAGAAATTAACTCAAAATGGAATAAAGACTTGAATTTAAGACCTGAAATCATAAAACTCCTAGAAGAAAACATATACGGTAAGCTCCTGGACATTGGTCATGGCCATGATTTTTTGGATATGACACCAAAAGCAAAGGCAATAAAAGTAAAAATAAACAAGTGAGACTACATCAAACTAAAAAGCTTTTGTACAGTAAAGGAAACCATCAACAAAATGAAAAGGCAACCAATTGAATGGGCGAAGTATTTGCAAATCATGTATCTGATGATGGGCTAATATCTAATATATATAAAGATCTCGCACAACTCAATAGCAAACAAACGATCTAATTAAAAATGGGCAAAGGATCTGAATAGACATTTTTCCAAAGAACACATACAGTTGACCAACAGGTATAGGAAAAGATGCTCAACGTCACTAATCATCAGGGAAATGCAAATCGAAACCACAATGAGCTATCACTTCACACCTGTTTGTATGATTAGCATCAAAAGATAAGAAATAACAAGTGTTGGCAAGGATGTGGAGAGAAGGAGACACTTGTGCACTCTTGGTGGGAATGTAAATTGGTACAGACAGTATGGAAAATAGCATGGAGTTTCCTCAAAAGATCAAAACTGGGACTACCATATGATCCAGCAATTTCACTTCTGTGTATTTGTACAAAGAAAATGAAAACACTAACTCCAAAAGATATATGCACACCCATGTTTATTACAGAATTATTTACAAGAGTTGAGACATGGGAACAACTTCAGTGTTCATTGATGGGTGAATGGCTAAAAAAATGTGATACACACACTGGAATACTATTGAGCCATTAAGAAAAAGGAAATTTTGCCATTTGTGACAACATGGAGGGACTTCGAGAGCATTATGCTAAGTGAAATAAGTTAGAGAAAGATAACCTATGGTCTCACTTATATGAGTAATCTTAAAAAGAGAAAAAAGGAGCTCATAAATACAGAGAACAGATAGTTGGTTGCCAGACTGCGGGGATGGGGATGGGGGTGGGAAGTAGGTGACATGAGTGAAGGGGGTTCAAAAGGTACAAATTTCCAGTTATAAAATAAATAAGCCACAGGGATGTAATGTATAGCATGGTGAATATAGTTATTAATACTGTATTGCATATTTACAAGTTGCTGCAAGTAAATCTTAAAAGTTCTCATCACAAGAAGAAAGAAAAAAATCTGTGACTGTGTATGGTGATTGATGGTAACCAGACTTACTGTGATGTTCATTTTGCAATACACACAAATGTCAAATCATTGAATTGTACACCTGAAACTAATATAGTGTTCTATGTCAATTATACCTCAATAGAAAAATTCTTAGGTCAAGATCAGATGTTGATTTTAATTTTAAATTAGAAAAGGACTTTTAAGGATACACTCAACTCTGCCTCCCTCTTCCTACCCCAAAGAAGTAAAGAAAAATTGTGACCTTTTAGGCCTTTCATAAAATTAGAAATTTTGTTTAAAGGGTATAATATATCTCAATTTAAGAAGTTTAAAAAAAAAAAAAGAATTTTTTTTCCTGGACACTCATGTAGTTGATTCTGTGAATTTATCCTTCTTTGTGATATGATAGAAGGAAGTTCTAGAATCTCCCTTTTCTCTATATGTATGCACCTCAGCTGCTGCCATCAGTGGACATGTGTGCAAAGATGATATTGGAGACTGTGGTGCTTGAATTGGGTAGAATGCTGGACAGCTGACTCTGCACTTCATTTTAACGTTAAGCCTCTCTGATTCTACTTGTGCCAGAATGTCAGGAAAAGTGTGTTGTTTATGCGCAATCCTGTGAAATGTTTATTAAGCACTTTTGGAAATACCATGCAGTATTGCTTTTATACTTCAAGTTCTTAGTTGTGGTTTGTTCTGTCTTAGATACCAGTGCTTGTTAGTCCCCAAAAGTCCTCCTGGGTTGAAATGGGCTGAATTGGAAAGAAATATTATAAGCAGATAAGGTAGGGGGTCTATGGAGAAAGAAAACCAGGCATGGCTTTCTGGACATAAGAGAACACCTATTCATTTAGTACAAGCCATTTTGTGATCTAAGCCTGGCCAGAGCGCTTGCCCTTGAACAGGTCTCAGTAATTAAGGAGCTTAAGGGAAAACAAGAATGCTGACTGTTATCAGGCAAGAGAAGTAGCACTAGTAATAATGTATCAGTTGTAAAGACTTCCAGTTCTGTTTCCATGGTAGGGATTAGCCTGAAACAGACAATCACCCCATCCCCCTCAAGAATTTTTTAAAAATCAGGTTGTAGGGAGTAAGGCAAGCTCTTATGCATTTCAAGAAAGTTCTAGTAGGCATGTTAGAAACCGACCTTGCTGCTGGGGGTGGGGTGGGCTGGGGAACTCTGCCCTTACCAGAAGTTTGTGCTAAAGTGAAAAGCATATTGTACAAATAGTTACCCTTCCAGCATTCATCCAGATATGCCCCGAGGCTGTGATAAGTTTGTGTTGTCATCATTTAGTATCAGCTCATTTAATGCCATATTATATGAGTCACTCCTGAAAATGAGCCTTAGTCTCCTTTAAGAAAATACTGCCCCGTGTTTCAGACGGAATTTTAATTTAGCTTTGGGCACAATTTCCATGAATTAATTAAAATGGGGGCATTTACATGAAATCCTTAGGTCCTGCAGTAAAGCATTTATCACTTTGCTAAGAAATTAAAAATGTAGTACTAAATGATTTGCTAGTATAAAAGAATTGTAGAATAATTTAACATAGTACACTGAGGTGCAATTAAAAAGTCACCAGAGGTCACTCTTACTTAAAGGAAACATGGCTTCAAAAATCCTTCCCTTAGAAGAGAAGCAGAGTGCTGTGCTGCCTTTCTTGTCTCCTTAGTTGTGATTACAGGATATTGCAAGATCAGTTATTTTGATATTTCTTTATTTTCTGTTTGTATTTTATTCCCTGAAATGCACAGAGGTATCATGTTCTTCATACTGAGCATCTTTTTTAAGAGTCACATGCTCTGAGGTGCTCCATGTCTGAATATCCAGGCAGATAGCCTTTTCTGAATTGAATATATCTCTAAGCTCAGTTCGTCTGGGTCTCTGGCTGACTCTTCAAATGTCAATGCTAGTTTTCACTTTTCAGCCTCTGTTTTATTTAGATGTGCTTAGTACTCTGATTAAAAGTTCAGTAAGTTTAAAGTACCTATGTAAATTTGCATGGCTAAGAACATTTTAGATACTATAGAGTCCTTGATCACTGCAAAGATGGCTACTATAGTTGTTCAAGTGTCAAGTATATATTTAAATGTCTTTGCAGACTTAAAGATTCATAGAGGGTACACAAACTGTGTTTGATCACTGCTTGCTAATCTCATTTGACAGTATCCTTTGTAGCAGTAGAAGTAATGGTGAATGAATCTTATTATAGTCTAGATTAGCTAATTTGACCAATTGGATTTTTCCTTAACTCTCGAATATTTGGGAGGTGTTTGTTTGTATGTGTAGATGTATATAGAAGCAAGGTATTTCAAACCCATATTTGAAATTTGTTACTACATGAATCAAGGTAGAGGGTTCTTTTAGTCCTGTCCCATCATTTGAGAAATTCTAAAGAGGAGTTTGCCAGCAGGATGGGATTTAGGCTACCAACAAGAAATCACGAACACCAGCATTTGCTCAAGTCTTTTGATCGCTAACCTTTTATTCCTAAGAAGTGTTTTAAGAACTCAAGTAATCTTTTCAGACAAGACTTTAAAACTAACAAAAATGAAATATTCTTAAGCCCTGATAAAATAATGAGAACTGTATGTAAATTTTTAAAAAGGTAAAGATCTTCTCCCCAAATGGATACAGTGACATTTTTCCTCTATTTACAACTGGTTCTCAGTAGTAAAGTAGTCAGACGGGGGGGAGGGGGGGTGGTCAACCTGGGTGAGGTTCTGGCATGAGACATACTCTCATACAGGACTTGGTTGAAACATTTGACATTTCAGAAATTATCCATGTTTTGACATGAATCTTTATAATTAATGGGAAATTTTAAGTCAGGAGGAGTCTACACAGGGCGAGAGTAATGTTTCTAAATAGCCAAAAAAATGGGCTTTTTTTTTTTTTTCTCTTATTCTCTGTCTTTTTGAAGATAAAAGAAGTTGAATGGACAACATCCTCTAGGACCTGATATTTAAAAATTGTGCATCTCTACTTGGTCTGCCTTCTAGAGCTCTTTGTATTTAGTCAAGATGAAAGTGTTATTCTAATGGAGTTATCCTCTTCAATGGAACTTGCCCAAGTTCCACAGCTTCTGTGAAAAGCTAATTTTCAAAGTAAACATTTTAGTGCTATTTGACTTTTTAAACTATGTGCCTCTATTAATTTTGTGACTAAAATTTAAAAATTCCAATTGAATAGAGAGTTTTTGCTTCCATTGTATTTTTTTCTGGAAAAAATGTTATTAAATTTGCCCCCAAATACCACTGAATTATAAAGTTGCTTTTTACAGTTATACATCCCAAACTTAAAGCAAAATTGAGATCTAAAGATAATAGGCAATATTTTCTATTGGTGTTTGTAATATCAGGGCACAAACTTTTAGAAGTGACTTTGTTAGCCAGCCCTCCTGTAACTAAATCTATTTGGAAATCTCAGCCTATTATCTTAAGGTGTCTTTAAAATGAATTATCGGAGTGGCTGGGTACATCTGTACTTAAAACACTATTTGTCTAATTGCTTCTACTTAAGTAAACATTACATATTACTAGAGATTTCAAATTGATTTTAAATTAAATAAGATCTAGTAAAACAAAGAGCAACATAAACTGTTTTAACTTGCCCCTTGCTTTTGTTGTTTTCTTTTGTTTTGTTCTTCTTTTCAAAGAGTTTCTTACTGATTTCTTCAAAGGAAATCAGGAAACTCTACATGTTTCGATAAAGTTCTATCTATATCATAAGACCCAGGACTTCAGATGAAAAAGGTTTTATAGATAATCCTCCTCCTCTTGAAATATTTATAATAATCCAGGACATACCTTCTGGTCAATCATATCATCTAGATAAATACTATGTTTAGTTTTTATTACTTATTCAGTACCTATGGAGTATTACGTAATGCAGTGTAGTCCAATTTATATATGAAATACAAATTTAAATAACAGAATTTGGTGTATAGTGCACCTTTATTTCTTTTAAACATAGACATGTTTTAAGAGGTGAACTTTATCAACTTTACATGGACATATCGTTTTGGAAGTGGAGTATTAAGTTTGAATAGAATAAAGGTTTACAAATGGATATTGGCTAATATATGCATTTATATATATACATATGTTATAAAAATAATTTTCTTTTATTCTCTAAAACATCACATACATGTTTGCACCCTGGGAATCATTCCTGTGTAAGTCAGTGCCTTAAAATATATATGCTAATAAACAATATTCAATGTGCTACAAAAATAATTTAGTTAAATTTTTAAATGAACTTACCTTCTAGTGACCTCATTTCAATATTTATAGATTATAGGAATGAAGTACAGGAAACTGAATTTTACCTTATAGGGAACTTGCATTCAGGAGCACCATCAATTTTAGCCTGCAATGATTGTGCAAATATGTCTAAGAAAAGAAGCATGCACTTAGATGCAGAAATTCTTCCATCTTACAGCTTACAGTGTTTAAGAAGTTGATCTATATGCATATATAATAAGAAAGCTTTTAACAATATTCCTTTGAAATTCAGTTGTTTATACAAATATTTTTAGGACAATAAGTTTGAAGAATATGACAAGAATTTAGAGCACCAAAGTGTTTTGTTTTGTTTTTTAATTGCCAGGTGGTTAAACATCTTTGTCATAAAGCTACAGTAAAGGCACTCATGTGAAATGTACATGTGTGAGGTGTAAGAAGGGATCTCCTCTCTTGGATACACTATTGTCAATAGCTATTTCAGTCTCGTGAATTCAAACATAATTGGTGGATGCTCCAAGCTTAGAGTCCAAAATCATCCACACGTTTTTGATTGAAATCTCCCAAGACCTTAGATAATACTAAAACAAGGGTGGGAAGATGTTATATGGAGAACAAATGGAGCACAAGTACAATGAAATGTGATTTTTCACTTGATGAAACAGAGGTGAATTAGAAACTATAGAAGAGAGTGTACAAAATACCCCAAATAACAGCGATCTAAAGTCCCTATTAAAAGCTAGCTTTTCATAGGATATTTTAAAAGAATCAAAAGAAATCATTTTTTTTGGTTTTAGTTCTTCAGCATTTTTTTTTTTTTTTTTTTTTTTTTTGTTCCTCTGTATGTGTTGTGTCTTTTATTTTCTGGATATTTTAAAGATTTTCTCCTTATCTTTACTCATCAGTAATCTGAGTATGATGTGCCCAGGCTTGGTTTTCTTTGTATTGATATTTATCATGTTTGGGGTTTTCTTTTTTTTTTTTTTTAATTAATTAATTAATGTATTTATTTTTGGCTGTGTTGGGTCTTCGTTTCTGTGCGAGGGCTTACTCTAGTTGCGGCGAGCCGGGGCCCCTCTTCATCGCGGTGCGCGGGCCTCTCATTATCGTGGCCTCTCTTGTTGCGGAGCACAGGCTCCAGACGCGCAGGCTCAGTAATTGTGGCTCACGGGCCCAGTTGCTCCGCGGCATGTGGGATCTTCCCAGACCAGGGCTCGAACCCATGTTCCCTGCATTAGCAGGCAGGATGTAAACCACTGTGCCACCAGGGAAGCCCCCGAGTTCTTCAGCTTTTTTATAAGATAGCCTCAATTGAAAATAATTACACTCATTAGTTTCACTCAGTAAGAGAATGCGATTCTGTGCAATCAGTTTGTCAGACATACATCACAAAAGAAAACAACCGAATAAAATAATGGAGCATCCCTTCTCCAGACCGTCTTCCTCTCTGTTGCGCTCATGTTCCCTCTTTCTAACACCTAATTTCTATTCGTGGCAAGCCCTCCACCTCGGGTGACGCTTACTGTGTGAGTCCCCATAAACCAGACGTCCACCTGTTCTTTCTTTCTTTCGATTACTTCCGATGATAAAGCCACTCCTCTGTTACTGAGGTGGTGGCAACAACGGATATTTGTAGTGCGCTCCATCTTTTGTATGCCCTTCATTGAAGGCTGCTGAGTTGGTAGCTTCACGAAGGAGGATGCACTCTTCGGCATTTGTACGTGTGTGTTTGGGGAAGATGGTTTTGTAATCGTTTTCATTCAGAAAGAAATGTTGACAGCTTCACTCCAAATTAATAGTGTATACTTTTCCGTGTCGTCAATATTGACATTTGGAAATCTTATTCATTAGTCTGTGATCTGGAAGGAAACTATTTTAATGGCTCTTGGCCCTTGCATCTGTGATTCTCTTGTCATTGAAATCTGTAAAAAACTGATATTAACTCTGAAATTTTATACTTTTAAACATTATTGACTTCCTGGGAAGAAGTCATATGTTAGAACCTTACAGCATACACTTCAGCTATAGAAAAACTATTAAGTGCTGTTTATTTAATTTAATAACACAGATCTAGGCCATTTAATTTTTTAGCCAGATTTATTAAGATATAATTCACATATGATTATAACTCATCCATTTAGAGTGTAAAATTCAGTCGTTTTTAGTATATTCACAGATAGGTGCAGTGATCACGACGGTTAATTTTAAAACATTTTTGTCACCTCAAGAAGAAATCCCATACCTATCACCCTACTATCCCCTCAAGCCTCCTAGCCCTAAGCAATCACTTACTGCATTTTTGTTAAATCTCTAAAACCTTCATGAATCAGCACTTTGCTACAAATCTACAACTCTCTCTGCCACTCTTTCTTTAATTAGAAACGTTTTTTTGAGCAGTGTTAGGTTTACAGAAATATTAAGCAGATATAGAGACTCCATTTATTCTATTCTCCTGCCAATGCCCCATTCCCTTTTCCCCAATTATTAACATTTTGCATTAGTGGTACATTTTTACAATTGATGAACCAATACTGATAGATTGTTGTTAATTAAGTTTTACATTAGAGTTCACTATTTGTGTTGTACGTTCTATAGGTTTGGATAAATGTATAATGACATGTATTGACCATTACAATCTCATACATAATAGTTTCACTGCCCTAAAAATTCTTGTAATCTACCTGTTCATCATTCCTTCT
Source organism: Balaenoptera physalus (assembly GCF_965194825.1). Taxonomy (NCBI): domain Eukaryota; kingdom Metazoa; phylum Chordata; class Mammalia; order Artiodactyla; family Balaenopteridae; genus Balaenoptera; species Balaenoptera physalus. The sequence goes on along the minus strand of NC_138886.1, from coordinate 93,164,656 downwards.
CTTGTCCCTAATTCCTGGCAACCCCTAATCTTTTCAGTGTCTCCATAATTTTGCCTTTTCCAGAGTGTTGTAGAGTTGGAAGATTTTCTTCCATGTTATCTTCCAGAAGTTTTATAGCTTCGTGTTTTATATTTAGGTCTGTGCTCTATTTTAACTTAATGTTCGTGAAAGGTGTAAGGTTTGTTTCTAAATTCACTTTTTTTTTTTTTTTTTGCATGTGGATGTCTAGTTATTCCAACATTGTTTGTTGAAAAGACTATCTTTGTTCATCCTATTGCCTCTGTTCTTTTGTCAAAATCAGTTGACTGTATTTGTCTCGGTCTGTTTCTGGGCTTCCTATTCAGTTCCATTGATCTATTTGTCTATTCTTTTGCCCATACCACACTGTCTTGATTACTGTTAACTTTATAGTAAGTCTTGATTTTGGGTAATGTTAATCCTCCAACTTTGTTCTCTCCCTTCAATACTGTGTCAGCCATTCTGGGTTTTTATAAACTTTAGAATCAGTTTGTCAATATCCACAAGATCACTTGGGATTTTGATTGGGATTAATTCAATCTGTAGATCAAGTTGGGAAGAACTGACATCTTAACAATTTTGATCATCCTATACATGACCATGTAGTGTCCCTCCATTTGTTTAAATTATTTGATTTCTTTCATCACAGGTTTGTAGTCTTTCCTCATATAGATATTACACATATTTTCTTAGTTTTATACCTAAGTATTTCATTTTTGGGTGTTAATGTAAATGATATTGTGTTTTTTAATTTCAAAACCCAGTTGTACATTGCTGGTGTACAGGGAAGCAATTAATTTTATATGTGAAAAATGTATCCTGCAACCTTGCTATAATTGCTTATTAGTTCTCAAAGTTTTTTGTTGATTCTGTGAGATTGCCTACATAGATGATCGTGTCATCTACAAAAACAGTTTTATTTCTTCCTTTCCAATTTATATACTTTTAATTTCCTTTTTTTGTCTAATTATATTAGCTGTGAATTCTAGGACAATGTTGAAAAAAATGTGTTGAGGCCATATCCTTGCCTTGTTCTTTTTTATTTATTTATTTATTTATTTTTGGCTGTGTTGGGTCTTCGTTTCTGTGAGGGCTTTCTCTGGTTGCGGCAAGCGGGGGCCACTCTTCATCGCGGTGCGTGGGCCCCTCACTATCGTTGCCTCTCTTGTTGCGGAGCACAGGCTCCAGGCGCGCAGGCTCAGTAGTTGTGGCTCACGGGCCTAGCTGCTCCGTGGCATGTGGGATCTTCCCAGACCAGGGCTCAAACCCGTATCCCCTGCATTAGCAGGCAGATTCTCAACCACCGCGCCACCAGGGAAGCCCCCTTGCCTTGTTCTTAATCTTAGTGAGAATGCATCTTGTTTCTCACTAATAAATATTATATTAGCTGTAGGTGTTTTGTAAATTCTCATTATTAAGTTGCAATAGTTCCCTTCTATTTCTAGTTTACTGAACGTTTTTGTCATGAATGAATGCTGGATTTGTCAAATGCTTTTTCTGGATCTATTAATAGGACCATATAGTTTTTCTTCTTTAACCTGTTTATATGATGAATTACACTAGTTGGTTTTCTTATGTTGAACCAGCCTTGTATACCTAGAATAAATCCCACTTGCCCATGGTGTATAATTCTGTTCATACATAGTTGGATTTGATTGACTAATATTCTGTTCAGGATTTTTGAAACTGTATTCATTTGTCTGAATTTTTCCTTTTTTTTGTAATGCTTTGTATGCTTTTGGTGTTAGGATAATGCTGGTTTCCTAGAATGAGTTAGAAAGTATTCATTCTAGTTCTATTTTTAGAGAATAAGCATACATTTTCCCTAAAATATTTGTTAAAATTCACCAGTGAACCAATCTGGCCCTAGTGCTTTCTTTTTGGCAGGTTATCAATTATAGTTTCAAATCCTTTAATAGATATAGGCCTATTGAGATTGTGTGTTTCTCCGTGTGTAATTTTGGTGCTGGAACCACTGGACAGCTACATGCAAAAAAAAAAAAATGAATCTAGACAAAGACCTTACACTTTTCATATACATTAAATGGATCATGGAACTCAATATAAAATGCAACAGGACTTCATTAAAATAAAATAATAATAAAATAAAATGTAATGCCCCCGGTAAGCCTTTTTAGATTCTTCAATCATGTGTTTCTCCCTAATTATGCCTTAATTTCACCTGGTTTATACCTCTGCAATATTTATAAAAGAAATCTTGCATGTTATATGTACATGCCTATCAACTCCATTGGACTGTGACCTCGTTGAGGGCTGGTAGGATGTGTCATTCATCTTTGGTGCCAGTTCAACATTTGTTCTGGTACAAAATAGTAAGTAGAACATATCCTTTGAATTGAACAATGCAGAGTTTTGGTTAATTTAAAATTCAGTTTCACAGGCCTACAATTACTAACTGGTATAGAGACACAAAACTCTTTATAACTAAAACATTCACGAGTCCATTTATGAAATCAGTGTCCTCTCAGCTCTCCTTTGCTCATCGTAGTGGAATTGATCTCCACCCACCAGGTCAGGTGTTTGATTAGTTCTTTTTGATAGGGGAATGGTGCCAATAACCACTAATCTAAACAATTGCAATGAAGTTGATTGCAAGGGAAATAGTCCCATCCAAGGAGTATGATTAGACTTGGTAAAAGAGGGGCAAAGGGAAGGGAGAAGGAAAAGCAGAAGTGTACAAGCAATCTCCCCAAGTAAGGGGGAAGACCAAAAAGAAGGAAGAGTGGGGCAGTGGTGGAGGTTCTCCCCAGGTTTCTCTCCAGGCAGACAGCGGGAACAAGCAGGGCAGGGAGGTGGTGGTGAGTAAGGACACCTCAGTGTTGTAGGTGTAAGGACACCTACAGTATGGAGCTGCAGGCTTAAACTTTCCAGAATAAATCTCAGCTTTGGATAGGAGCCTGTTATCAGACCCACCCTCAAATCACTAGGCACTAACTATCCTATGGAAAAGGGCAGAGTCCAAAATTTTGATTAAAAATAACATATGAGCTTAAAACAAATATAAGCCTACATATTTTTAACAGAGAAACTTAACATATCTACTAGATATTGGGAAATCTGAGCTCTTATGAACCCAAATAAAAGCAGGGAAAAGATAGCAGAGATACTGTTTGAAAGTGACCAGTTTTTTTGGTGTGTATGTCCATGCAGGTAGCCCTTACTTTGTGTGCCCATGGTTTGTTGACTGGTGCACATTGTGCTACTCACAATTGCTCCTTGTCAAAGTATCATTTTCATAAATTAAACTCATGACTCTCATGCAAATGTTAAATGAGTATATGGCACAGATTTAATGAACCCATTAATAAGAGAACTGGCATGATGGTAGTGCTGATTCAAAAGAACTAAATGGGGTAGAAGCTTTTATAGTAGCTGGAAGAATTCTTAAATAGGATTACTGATTTTAGATAAAAAATAGCTCATGTTCTGTAGGGAAAATCAGCTAACATTCTGAATTTTGGAAATGGTATTTTCCATCAGAAAGGAATCATTTGCATCCCTACTGAACAGACATTATTTGTATTGCTATCTGACAGAAATCAAGGTACAAATCAACATCAACCCCTTCAGAATTACACCATACCTTTATCAATAGTAAATAACAAGTTAAACAAAGATGCAAAGGTACATGCCTAGAGATTCAGATAATCCGCAGGCAGGCCTGATAATCAAACCCTAGCATAACTAAGAAAGAACAGGCAAACGTCCCTTTAGATTTTTTCAGGCTTTTGGATAATTTTCCTTAACACCATTTTACAAAGGTTTTTCTCTTCCGTATCTTACTGATGTCAAGGAGACTAGAATTACTGGGAAGGGTATTCTCAGATATATTATCAAGTTATCCCATTGTAAAAAATACCAAAAACCAAAAAACTCATCTTGAAGCTCTCCACAGGATTAAAGAAAAACTATACAATTTTGAGTGAGAGCAGAAACTGCTCTTAGAAAGCATAGTATTAGTGAGTTCTTACAGGCTCCCAGGTAGCTACATCATCAGAGAGAAGGAAGCATCAGAAGAGGTATTTTACCCATGTTTGGTCAATACGAGGGAGTGCAGAATTGCTTTTGACACAGTCTAGAGGCTGACATTGATACCATGCCAGAGACCCGTAAGCATGTTGTGCTTTCTCAAAGGTCTTCTCTGTGAGCTGAGCTGCCTTCGAACTTAGAACATGAATTGTACGGTTTTACCTTGAACAAGATTCTGGAAATAGTTTATAAAATAATATCTGCATATAGGCCTCACCTTGGAGAGAGCTCATTACATTCCTGGGCACTGCAGTGCTACCAGATATCATGAGAAATAGAGGCAGGACAAGAATACCAAGGGAGGGTTGCTCAGCATAGATGACTGATGTGACCATTGTGATGATTTGACCAACTCCAAAGTTCATTCCCATGTCACCACTAAAACATTTTTTTCCCCTTCATTGCTAATGTCTGAGAGGAAATTTCTTTCCTCCACCCTCTTAGGTTTATTCGTAGGGGCCTGCAAAGTAAACTGACAAACGACAGAATGATGGAAGAAAAAAACATAAATTATTTTAATTAATATTTTCTGTGTGAAAGAGTCCAACAGGAAGGAAGTGAAACTCAAAGAAGTAGTTAGACTTGGGGGCTTATATTCCATTTTTAAGAAAGGAAAGGGGGTTTGGAGGAAAGTGAGTAGGAAATATATGGGGAAACTGATGGGAGAGAAGCGCTATTTTCATAAGGTTTGTTTATGTAGACTCACCTCAGTGCCCATTCTCCACCTTTGGTGACAAGAGTCACTCTCTTCTTCCTGGTTCGGGAGAGGGGGCCCCGTTCTCAGGGAAAATTCATGCCCTGCTTTTAGGGAGAAAAGGGGAGGGAAGATTTCTTCCTGCATCTGCTGATTTTCAATTCCTTTCAGCTCAAAACCATATTTATGCCAAAGTGGGATTTTTTGAGGTGGCATTTTTTTTTTTAAATTTATTTATTTTTGCCTGTGTTGGGTCTTCGTTTCTGGGCGAGGGCTTTCTCCAGTTGCGGCAAGTGGGGGCCACTCTTCATCGCGGTGCGCGGGCCTCTTATTATCGTGGCCTATCTTGTTGCGGAGCACAGGCTCCAGACGCGCAGGCTCAGTAGTTGTGGCTCACGGGCCCAGTTGCTCCGCGGCATGTGGGATCTTCCCAGACCAGGGCTCGAACCCGTGTCCCCTGCATTGGCAGGCAGATTCTCAACCACTGCGCCACCAGGGAAGCCCTACTGCTTATGTTTTTGAACTCCCATTTTTCAGTTACATTTCTATTTGGAATAGTGTGGTAAAGTAGATGTCAATGGATTCAATGTTTTTCTAGAGTTTCTGTATTCCTTTTTAAAAACAGCTTTGAGATATAATTCACCTACTGTACAATTCACCTACTTAAAGTGTCCAATTCAGTTGTTTTTTTGTATATTCACAGAGTTGTGCATTCATCTCCACAATCTATTTTATCCATTTTATTGATAAAAAAAATTTTGGAAATTTTATCAATTTCCAAAACAAGAAATCTTTCTTTTCCTAGCCTACAAGTCTCCCATCTCCCACAGCCCCAAGCAAACACTCATCTACTTTCTGTCTCTATAGGTTTGTCCTTTCTGACATTTCATATCAATGGGCTCATATAATATATGGTTCCTTATGACTGACTAATTTCACTCAGAGTATTTTCAAGATTCCTGTACATTGGAGTACTTCATTCATCAGTACTTCAGCCTAAAAAAATATCACTGGAATTATGGAATAAACTTAATCCTTACGGGTGTATTTTTTTAATTATCCAGCACTATTACAAGTTCTCAGTCTTGTTTTCAATTTAAAAAGACTTTTAATGATAATCATTAAAATGCTTATGGTTGAATTTAGATTCAATTCTGTGCAATAAAATCAAATTGGTTATAACACAATAAAGGCCGTATATGAGAAGCCCATAGCTGATGTCATACTCTGCGCTTTTCCTCTAAGATCAGGAATAAGAGAAAGATGCCCACTCTCGCTAGTTTTATTCAACGTAGTATTAGAAGTCCTAGTCAGAGTAATTAGGCAAAAAAAAAAAAAAAAAAGAAATCAGCAGCACCCAGCTGGAAAGGAAGAAGTAAAATTGTCAATATTTGCAGATGACATGATATTATATATAGAAAACCCTAAAGACTCCACCAAAAAAACACTGTTAGAACTAATAAACAACTTTAGTACTGTTGCAGAATACAAAATCAATATACAAAAATTGGTTGCATTTCTATATGCTAGTAATCAAACAATACCACTTACAATTGCATCAAAAGAATAAAATACCTATGAATAAATTTAACCATGGAGTTGAAAGATCTGTACATTGAAAACTGTAAGACACTGATGAAAGTAACTGAAGAAGACACAAATAAATGGAAAGATATTCTGTGGCTTATAGGTTAGAAGAATTAATATTGTTAAACTGTCCATACTACCAGAAGCAATCTACAGATTCAATTCAATCCCTATCAAAATTCCAATGGCATTTTACACAGAAACAGAGCAAAAAAATCCTAAAATGTGTAAGGAACCACAAAACACCCTGAATAACCAAAGCAATCTTCAGAGAGAACAAAGCTGGAAGCATCATGCTTCCTGATTTTAAGTTATATTACAAAACTATGGTATGGTATTGGTATAAAAACAGGCACATGGATGAATGGAGCAGAATAGAGAGCTCAGAAATAAACGCACACATATATGGTCACTTAATTGATCACAAAGGAGCCAAGAATATACAATGGGGAAAGGACAGTCTGTTCAACACATGGTGTTGGCAAAACTGGACAGCCACATGCAAAAGAATAAAACTAGACTACTACCTTACACCATACAGAAATTAACTCAAAATGGAATAAAGACTTGAATTTAAGACCTGAAATCATAAAACTCCTAGAAGAAAACATATACAGTAAGCTCCTGGACATTGGTCATGGCCATGATTTTTTGGATATGACACCAAAAGCAAAGGCAATAAAAGTAAAAATAAACAAGTGAGACTACATCAAACTAAAAAGCTTTTGTACAGTAAAGGAAACCATCAACAAAATGAAAAGGCAACCAATTGAATGGGCGAAGTATTTGCAAATCATGTATCTGATGATGGGCTAATATCTAATATATATAAAGATCTCGCACAACTCAATAGCAAACAAACGATCTAATTAAAAATGGGCAAAGGATCTGAATAGACATTTTTCCAAAGAACACATACAGTTGACCAACAGGTATAGGAAAAGATGCTCAACGTCACTAATCATCAGGGAAATGCAAATCGAAACCACAATGAGCTATCACTTCACACCTGTTTGTATGATTAGCATCAAAAGATAAGAAATAACAAGTGTTGGCAAGGATGTGGAGAGAAGGAGACACTTGTGCACTCTTGGTGGGAATGTAAATTGGTACAGACAGTATGGAAAATAGCATGGAGTTTCCTCAAAAGATCAAAACTGGGACTACCATATGATCCAGCAATTTCACTTCTGTGTATTTGTACAAAGAAAATGAAAACACTAACTCCAAAAGATATATGCACACCCATGTTTATTACAGAATTATTTACAAGAGTTGAGACATGGGAACAACTTCAGTGTTCATTGATGGGTGAATGGCTAAAAAAATGTGATACACACACTGGAATACTATTGAGCCATTAAGAAAAAGGAAATTTTGCCATTTGTGACAACATGGAGGGACTTCGAGAGCATTATGCTAAGTGAAATAAGTTAGAGAAAGATAACCTATGGTCTCACTTATATGAGTAATCTTAAAAAGAGAAAAAAGGAGCTCATAAATACAGAGAACAGATAGTTGGTTGCCAGACTGCTGGGATGGGGATGGGGGTGGGAAGTAGGTGACATGAGTGAAGGGGGTTCAAAAGGTACAAATTTCCAGTTATAAAATAAATAAGCCACAGGGATGTAATGTATAGCATGGTGAATATAGTTATTAATACTGTATTGCATATTTACAAGTTGCTGCAAGTAAATCTTAAAAGTTCTCATCACAAGAAGAAAGAAAAAAATCTGTGACTGTGTATGGTGATTGATGGTAACCAGACTTACTGTGATGTTCATTTTGCAATACACACAAATGTCAAATCATTGAATTGTACACCTGAAACTAATATAGTGTTCTATGTCAATTATACCTCAATAGAAAAATTCTTAGGTCAAGATCAGATGTTGATTTTAATTTTAAATTAGAAAAGGACTTTTAAGGATACACTCAACTCTGCCTCCCTCTTCCTACCCCAAAGAAGTAAAGAAAAATTGTGACCTTTTAGGCCTTTCATAAAATTAGAAATTTTGTTTAAAGGGTATAATATATCTCAATTTAAGAAGTTTAAAAAAAAAAAAAGAATTTTTTTTCCTGGACACTCATGTAGTTGATTCTGTGAATTTATCCTTCTTTGTGATATGATAGAAGGAAGTTCTAGAATCTCCCTTTTCTCTATATGTATGCACCTCAGCTGCTGCCATCAGTGGACATGTGTGCAAAGATGATATTGGAGACTGTGGTGCTTGAATTGGGTAGAATGCTGGACAGGTGAGTCTGCACTTCATTTTAACGTTAAGCCTCTCTGATTCTACTTGTGCCAGAATGTCAGGAAAAGTGTGTTGTTTTATGCGCAATCCTGTGAAATGTTTATTAAGCACTTTTGGAAATACCATGCAGTATTGCTTTTATACTTCAAGTTCTTAGTTGTGGTTTGTTCTGTCTTAGATACCAGTGTTTGTTAGTCCCCAAAAGTCCTCCTGGGTTGAAATGGGCTGAATTGGAAAGAAATATTATAAGCAGATAAGGTAGGGGGTCTATGGAGAAAGAAAACCAGGCATGGCTTTCTGGACATAAGAGAACACCTATTCATTTAGTACAAGCCATTTTGTGATCTAAGCCTGGCCAGAGCGCTTGCCCTTGAACAGGTCTCAGTAATTAAGGAGCTTAAGGGAAAACAAGAATGCTGACTGTTATCAGGCAAGAGAAGTAGCACTAGTAATAATGTATCAGTTGTAAAGACTTCCAGTTCTGTTTCCATGGTAGGGATTAGCCTGAAACAGACAATCACCCCATCCCCCTCAAGAATTTTTTAAAAATCAGGTTGTAGGGAGTAAGGCAAGCTCTTATGCATTTCAAGAAAGTGCTAGTAGGCATGTTAGAAACCGACCTTGCTGCTGGGGGTGGGGTGGGCTGGGGAACTCTGCCCTTACCAGAAGTTTGTGCTAAAGTGAAAAGCATATTGTACAAATAGTTACCCTTCCAGCATTCATCCAGATATGCCCCGAGGCTGTGATAAGTTTGTGTTGTCATCATTTAGTATCAGCTCATTTAATGCCATATTATATGAGTCACTCCTGAAAATGAGCCTTAGTCTCCTTTAAGAAAATACTGCCCCGTGTTTCAGACGGAATTTTAATTTAGCTTTGGGCACAATTTCCATGAATTAATTAAAATGGGGGCATTTACATGAAATCCTTAGGTCCTGCAGTAAAGCATTTATCACTTTGCTAAGAAATTAAAAATGTAGTACTAAATGATTTGCTAGTATAAAAGAATTGTAGAATAATTTAACATAGTACACTGAGGTGCAATTAAAAAGTCACCAGAGGTCACTCTTACTTAAAGGAAACATGGCTTCAAAAATCCTTCCCTTAGAAGAGAAGCAGAGTGCTGTGCTGCCTTTCTTGTCTCCTTAGTTGTGATTACAGGATATTGCAAGATCAGTTATTTTGATATTTCTTTATTTTCTGTTTGTATTTTATTCCCTGAAATGCACAGAGGTATCATGTTCTTCATACTGAGCATCTTTTTTAAGAGTCACATGCTCTGAGGTGCTCCATGTCTGAATATCCAGGCAGATAGCCTTTTCTGAATTGAATATATCTCTAAGCTCAGTTCGTCTGGGTCTCTGGCTGACTCTTCAAATGTCAATGCTAGTTTTCACTTTTCAGCCTCTGTTTTATTTAGATGTGCTTAGTACTCTGATTAAAAGTTCAGTAAGTTTAAAGTACCTATGTAAATTTGCATGGCTAAGAACATTTTAGATACTATAGAGTCCTTGATCACTGCAAAGATGGCTACTATAGTTGTTCAAGTGTCAAGTATATATTTAAATGTCTTTGCAGACTTAAAGATTCATAGAGGGTACACAAACTGTGTTTGATCACTGCTTGCTAATCTCATTTGACAGTATCCTTTGTAGCAGTAGAAGTAATGGTGAATGAATCTTATTATAGTCTAGATTAGCTAATTTGACCAATTGGATTTTTCCTTAACTCTCGAATATTTGGGAGGTGTTTGTTTGTATGTGTAGATGTATATAGAAGCAAGGTATTTCAAACCCATATTTGAAATTTGTTACTACATGAATCAAGGTAGAGGGTTCTTTTAGTCCTGTCCCATCATTTGAGAAATTCTAAAGAGGAGTTTGCCAGCAGGATGGGATTTAGGCTACCAACAAGAAATCACGAACACCAGCATTTGCTCAAGTCTTTTGATCGCTAACCTTTTATTCCTAAGAAGTGTTTTAAGAACTCAAGTAATCTTTTCAGACAAGACTTTAAAACTAACAAAAATGAAATATTCTTAAGCCCTGATAAAATAATGAGAACTGTATGTAAATTTTTAAAAAGGTAAAGATCTTCTCCCCAAATGGATACAGTGACATTTTTCCTCTATTTACAACTGGTTCTCAGTAGTAAAGTAGTCAGACGGGGGGGAGGGGGGGGTCAACCTGGGTGAGGTTCTGGCATGAGACATACTCTCATACAGGACTTGGTTGAAACATTTGACATTTCAGAAATTATCCATGTTTTGACATGAATCTTTATAATTAATGGGAAATTTTAAGTCAGGAGGAGTCTACACAGGGCGAGAGTAATGTTTCTAAATAGCCAAAAAAATGGGCTTTTTTTTTTTTTTCTCTTATTCTCTGTCTTTTTGAAGATAAAAGAAGTTGAATGGACAACATCCTCTAGGACCTGATATTTAAAAATTGTGCATCTCTACTTGGTCTGCCTTCTAGAGCTCTTTGTATTTAGTCAAGATGAAAGTGTTATTCTAATGGAGTTATCCTCTTCAATGGAACTTGCCCAAGTTCCACAGCTTCTGTGAAAAGCTAATTTTCAAAGTAAACATTTTAGTGCTATTTGACTTTTTAAACTATGTGCCTCTATTAATTTTGTGACTAAAATTTAAAAATTCCAATTGAATAGAGAGTTTTTGCTTCCATTGTATTTTTTTCTGGAAAAAATGTTATTAAATTTGCCCCCAAATACCACTGAATTATAAAGTTGCTTTTTACAGTTATACATCCCAAACTTAATGCAAAATTGAGATCTAAAGATAATAGGCAATATTTTCTATTGGTGTTTGTAATATCAGGGCACAAACTTTTAGAAGTGACTTTGTTAGCCAGCCCTCCTGTAACTAAATCTATTTGGAAATCTCAGCCTATTATCTTAAGGTGTCTTTAAAATGAATTATCGGAGTGGCTGGGTACATCTGTACTTAAAACACTATTTGTCTAATTGCTTCTACTTAAGTAAACATTACATATTACTAGAGATTTCAAATTGATTTTAAATTAAATAAGATCTAGTAAAACAAAGAGCAACATAAACTGTTTTAACTTGCCCCTTGCTTTTGTTGTTTTCTTTTGTTTTGTTCTTCTTTTCAAAGAGTTTCTTACTGATTTCTTCAAAGGAAATCAGGAAACTCTACATGTTTCGATAAAGTTCTATCTATATCATAAGACCCAGGACTTCAGATGAAAAAGGTTTTATAGATAATCCTCCTCCTCTTGAAATATTTATAATAATCCAGGACATACCTTCTGGTCAATCATATCATCTAGATAAATACTATGTTTAGTTTTTATTACTTATTCAGTACCTATGGAGTATTACGTAATGCAGTGTAGTCCAATTTATATATGAAATACAAATTTAAATAACAGAATTTGGTGTATAGTGCACCTTTATTTCTTTTAAACATAGACATGTTTTAAGAGGTGAACTTTATCAACTTTACATGGACATATCGTTTTGGAAGTGGAGTATTAAGTTTGAATAGAATAAAGGTTTACAAATGGATATTGGCTAATATATGCATTTATATATATACATATGTTATAAAAATAATTTTCTTTTATTCTCTAAAACATCACATACATGTTTGCACCCTGGGAATCATTCCTGTGTAAGTCAGTGCCTTAAAATATATATGCTAATAAACAATATTCAATGTGCTACAAAAATAATTTAGTTAAATTTTTAAATGAACTTACCTTCTAGTGACCTCATTTCAATATTTATAGATTATAGGAATGAAGTACAGGAAACTGAATTTTACCTTATAGGGAACTTGCATTCAGGAGCACCATCAATTTTAGCCGGCAATGATTGTGCAAATATGTCTAAGAAAAGAAGCATGCACTTAGATGCAGAAATTCTTCCATCTTACAGCTTACAGTGTTTAAGAAGTTGATCTATATGCATATATAATAAGAAAGCTTTTAACAATATGCCTTTGAAATTCAGTTGTTTATACAAATATTTTTAGGACAATAAGTTTGAAGAATATGACAAGAATTTAGAGCACCAAAGTGTTTTGTTTTGTTTTTTAATTGCCAGGTGGTTAAACATCTTTGTCATAAAGCTACAGTAAAGGCACTCATGTGAAATGTACATGTGTGAGGTGTAAGAAGGGATCTCCTCTCTTGGATACACTATTGCCAATAGCTATTTCAGTCTCGTGAATTCAAACATAATTGGTGGATGCTCCAAGCTTAGAGTCCAAAATCATCCACACGTTTTTGATTGAAATCTCCCAAGACCTTAGATAATACTAAAACAAGGGTGGGAAGATGTTATATGGAGAACAAATGGAGCACAAGTACAATGAAATGTGATTTTTCACTTGATGAAACAGAGGTGAATTAGAAACTATAGAAGAGAGTGTACAAAATACCCCAAATAACAGCGATCTAAAGTCCCTATTAAAAGCTAGCTTTTCATAGGATATTTTAAAAGAATCAAAAGAAATCATTTTTTTTGGTTTTAGTTCTTCAGCATTTTTTTTTTTTTTTTTTTTTTTTGTTCCTCTGTATGTGTTGTGTCTTTTATTTTCTGGATATTTTAAAGATTTTCTCCTTATCTTTACTCATCAGTAATCTGAGTATGATGTGCCCAGGCTTGGTTTTCTTTGTATTGATATTTATCATGTTTGGGGTTTTCTTTTTTTTTTTTTTTAATTAATTAATTAATGTATTTATTTTTGGCTGTGTTGGGTCTTCGTTTCTGTGCGAGGGCTTACTCTAGTTGCGGCGAGCCGGGGCCCCTCTTCATCGCGGTGCGCGGGCCTCTCATTATCGTGGCCTCTCTTGTTGCGGAGCACAGGCTCCAGACGCGCAGGCTCAGTAATTGTGGCTCACGGGCCCAGTTGCTCCGCGGCATGTGGGATCTTCCCAGACCAGGGCTCGAACCCATGTTCCCTGCATTAGCAGGCAGGATGTAAACCACTGTGCCACCAGGGAAGCCCCCGAGTTCTTCAGCTTTTTTATAAGATAGCCTCAATTGAAAATAATTACACTCATTAGTTTCACTCAGTAAGAGAATGCGATTCTGTGCAATCAGTTTGTCAGACATACATCACAAAAGAAAACAACCGAATAAAATAATGGAGCATCCCTTCTCCAGACCGTCTTCCTCTCTGTTGCGCTCATGTTCCCTCTTTCTAACACCTAATTTCTATTCGTGGCAAGCCCTCCACCTCGGGTGACGCTTACTGTGTGAGTCCCCATAAACCAGACGTCCACCTGTTCTTTCTTTCTTTCGATTACTTCCGATGATAAAGCCACTCCTCTGTTACTGAGGTGGTGGCAACAACGGATATTTGTAGTGCGCTCCATCTTTTGTATGCCCTTCATTGAAGGCTGCTGAGTTGGTAGCTTCACGAAGGAGGATGCACTCTTCGGCATTTGTACGTGTGTGTTTGGGGAAGAGGGTTTTGTAATCGTTTTCATTCAAAAAGAAATGCTGACAGCTTCACTCCAAATTAATAGTGTATACTTTTCCGTGTCGTCAATATTGACATTTGGAAATCTTATTCATTAGTCTGTGATCTGGAAGGAAACTATTTTAATGGCTCTTGGCCCTTGCATCTGTGATTCTCTTGTCATTGAAATCTGTAAAAAACTGATATTAACTCTGAAATTTTATACTTTTAAACATTATTGACTTCCTGGGAAGAAGTCATATGTTAGAACCTTACAGCATACACTTCAGCTATAGAAAAACTATTAAGTGCTGTTTATTTAATTTAATAACACAGATCTAGGCCATTTAATTTTTTAGCCAGATTTATTAAGATATAATTCACATATGATTATAACTCATCCATTTAGAGTGTAAAATTCAGTCGTTTTTAGTATATTCACAGATAGGTGCAGTGATCACGACGGTTAATTTTAAAACATTTTTGTCACCTCAAGAAGAAATCCCATACCTATCACCCTACTATCCCCACAAGCCTCCTAGCCCTAAGCAATCACTTACTGCACTTTTGTTAAATCTCTAAAACCTTCATGAATCAGCACTTTGCTACAAATCTACAACTCTCTCTGCCACTCTTTCTTTAATTAGAAACGTTTTTCTGAGCAGTGTTAGGTTTACAGAAATATTAAGCAGATATAGAGATTCCATTTATTCTATTCTCCTGCCAATGCCCCATTCCCTTTTCCCCAATTATTAACATCTTGCATTAGTGGTACATTTTTACAATTGATGAACCAATACTGATAGATTGTTGTTAATTAAGTTTTACATTAGAGTTCACTATTTGTGTTGTACGTTCTATAGGTTTGGATAAATGTATAATGACATGTATTGACCATTACAATCTCATACATAATAGTTTCACTGCCCTAAAAATTCTTGTAATCTACCTGTTCATCATTCCGCTCTTGTCCCTAATTCCTGGCAACCCCTAATCTTTTTAGTGTCTCCATAATTTTGCCTTTTCCAGAGTGTTGTAGAGTTGGAAGATTTTCTTCCATGTTATCTTCCAGAAGTTTTATAGCTTTGTGTTTTATATTTAGGTCTGTGCTCTATTTTAACTTAATGTTCGTGAAAGGTGTAAGGTTTGTTTCAAAATTCACATTTTTTTTTTTTTTTTTTTGCATGTGGATGTCTAGCTATTCCAACATTGTTTGTTGAAAAGACTATCTTTGTTCATCATATGGCCTCTGTTCTTTTGTCAAAATCAGTTGACTGTATTTGTCTTGGTCTGTTTCTGGGCTTTCTATTCAGTTCCACTGATCTATTTTTCTATTCTTTTGCCCATACCACAGTGTCTTGATTACTGTTAACTTTATAGTAAGTCTTGATTTTGGGTAATGTTAATCCTCCAACTTTGTTCTCTCCCTTCAGTACTGTTTCAGCCATTCTGGGTTTTTATAAATTTTAGAATCAGTTTGTCAATATCCACAAGATCACTTGGGATTTTGATTGGGATTAATTCAATCTGTAGATCAAGTTGGGAAGAACAGACATCTTAACAATTTTGATCATCCTATACATGACCATGTAGTATCTCTCCATTTGTTTAAATTATTTGATTTCTTTCATCACAGGTTTGTAGTTTTTCCTCATATAGATATTACACATATTTTCTTAGACTTATACCTAAGTATTTCATTTTTGGGTGTTAATGTAAATGATATTGTGTTTTTTAATTTCAAAACCCAGTTGTACGTTGCTGGTGTACAGGGAAGCAATTAATTTGTAAATGTGAAAAATGTATCCTGCAACCTTGCTATAATTGCTTATTAGTTCTCAAAGATTTTTGTTGATTCTGTGAGATTTCCTACATAGATGATCGTGTCATCTACAAAAACAGTTTTATTTCTTCCTTTCCAATTTATATACTTTTAATTTCCTTTTTTTGTCTAATTATATTAGCTGTGAATTCTAGGACAATGTTGAAAAAATGTGTTGAGGCCATATCCTTGCCTTGTTCTTTTTTATTTATTTATTTATTTATTTATTTATTTTTGGCTGTGTTGGGTCTTCGTTTCTGTGAGGGCTTTCTCTAGTTGCGGCAAGCGGGGGCCACTCTTCATCGCGGTGCGTGGGCCCCTCACTATCGTTGCCTCTCTTGTTGCGGAGCACAGGCTCCAGGCGCGCAGGCTCAGTAGTTGTGGCTCACGGGCCTAGCTGCTCCGTGGCATGTGGGATCTTCCCAGACCAGGGCTCGAACCCGTATCCCCTGCATTAGCAGGCAGATTCTCAACCACTGCGCCACCAGGGAAGCCCCCTTGCCTTGTTCTTAATCTTAGTGAGAAAGCATCTAGTTTCTCACTAATAAATATTATATTAGCTGTAGGTGTTTTGTAAATTCTCATTATTAAGTTGCAATAGTTCCCTTCTATTTCTAGTTTACTGAACGTTTTTGTCATGAATGAATGCTGGATTTGTCAAATGCTTTTTCTGGATCTATTAATAGGACCATATAGTTTTTCTTCTTTAACCTGTTTATATGATGAATTACACTAGTTGGTTTTCTTATGTTGAACCAGCCTTGTATACCTGGAATAAATCCCACTTGCCCATGGTGTATAATTCTGTTCATACATAGTTGGATTTGACTGACTAATATTTTGTTCAGGATTTTTGCAACTATATTCATTTGTCTGAATTTTTCCTTTTTTTGGTAATGCTTTGTATGCTTTTGGTGTTAGGATAATGCTGGTTTCCTAGAATGAGAAAGTATTCATTCTAGTTCTATTTTTAGAGAATAAGCATACATTTTCCCTATACTATTTGTTAAAATTCACCAGTGAACCAATCTGGCCCTAGTGCTTTCTTTTTGGCAGGTTATTAATTATAGTTTCAAATCCTTTAGTAGATATAGGTCTGTTGAGATTGTCTGTTTCTCCGTGTGTAATTTTGGTACTGGAACAACTGGACAGCTACATGCAAAAAAAAAAAAAATGAATCTAGACAAAGACCTTACACTTTTCATATACATTAAACGGATCATAGAACTCAATATAAAATGCAACAGGACTTCATTAAAATAAAATAATAATAAAATAAAATGTAATGCCCCTGGTAAGCCTTTTTAGATTCTTCAATCATGTGGTTCTCCCTAATTATGCCTTAATTTCACCTGATTTATACCTCTGCAATATTTATAAAAGAAATCTTGCATGTTATATGTGCATGCCTATCAACTCCATTGGACTGTGACCTCGTTGAGGGCTGGTAGGATGTGTCATTCATCTTTGGTGCCAGTTCAACATTTGTTCTGGTACAAAATAGTAAGTAGAACATATCCTTTGAATTGATCAATGCAGAGTTTTGGTTAATTTAAAATTCAGTTTCACAGGCCTACAATTACTAACTGGTATAGGGACACAAAACTCTTTATAACTAAAACATTCACGAGTCCATTTATGAAATCAGTGTCCTCTCAGCTCTCCTTTGCTCATCGTAGTGGAATTGATCCCCACCCACCAGGTCAGGTGTTTGATTAGTTCTTTTTGATAGGGGAATGGTGCCAGTAATCACTAATCAAAACAATTGCAATGAAGTTGATTGCAAGGGAAATAGTCCCATCAAAGGAGTATGATTAGACTTGGTAAAAGAGGGGCAAAGGGAAGGGAGAAGGAAAACCAGAAGTGCACAAGCAATCTCCCCAAGTAAGGGGGAAGACCAAAAAGAAGGAAGAGTGGGGCAGTGGTGGAGGTTCTCCCCAGGTTTCTCTCCAGGCAGACAGCGGGAACAAGCAGGGCAGGGAGGTGGTGGTGAGTAAGGACACCTCAGTGTTGTAGGTGTAAGGACACCTACAGTATGGAGCTGCAGGCTTAAACTTTCCAGAATAAATCTCAGCTTTGGATAGGAGCCTGTTATCAGACCCACCCTCAAATCACTAGGCACTAACTATCCTATGGAAAAGGGCAGAGTCCACAATTTTGATTAAAAATAATATATGAGCTTAAAACAAATATAAGCCTACATATTTTTAACAGAGAAACTTAACATATCTACTAGATATTGGGAAATCTGAGCTCTTATGAACCCAAATAAAAGCAGGGAAAAGATAGCAGAGATACTGTTTGAAAGTGACCAGTTTTTTTGGTGTGTATGTCCATGCAGGTAGCCCTTACTTTGTGTGCCCATGGTTTGTTGACTGGTGCACATTGTGCTACTCACAATTGCTCCTTGTCGAAGTATCATTTTCATAAATTAAACTCATGACTCTCATGCAAATGTAAAATGAGTATATGGCACAGATTTAATGAACCCATTAATAAGAGAACTGGCATGATGGTAGTGCTGATTCAAAAGAACTAAATGGGGTAGAAGCTTTTATAGTAGCTGGAAGAATTCTTAAATAGGATTACTGATTTTAGATTAAAAAATAGCTCATGTTCTGTAGGGAAAATCAGCTAACATTCTGAATTTTGGAAATGGTATTTTCCATCAGAAAGGAATCATTTGCATCCCTACTGAACAGACATTATTTGTATTGCTATCTGACAGAAATCAAGGTACAAATCAACATCAACCCCTTCAGAATTACACCATACCTTTATCAATAGTAAATAACAAGTTAAACAAAGATGCAAAGGTACATGCCTAGAGATTCAGATAATCCGCAGGCAGGC
Organism: Balaenoptera physalus; assembly: GCF_965194825.1. Lineage (NCBI taxonomy): Eukaryota > Metazoa > Chordata > Mammalia > Artiodactyla > Balaenopteridae > Balaenoptera > Balaenoptera physalus. The sequence continues at coordinate 93,145,928 of NC_138886.1, read as the reverse complement.
CTGATAATCAAACCCTAGCATAACTAAGAAAGAACAGGCAAACGTCCCTTTAGTTTTTTTCAGGCTTTTGGATAATTTTCCTTAACGCCATTTTACAAAGGTTTTTCTCTTCCGTATCTTACTGATGTCAAGGAGACTAGAATTACTGGGAAGGGTATTCTCAGATATATTATCAAGTTATCCCATTGTAAAAAATACCAAAAACCAAAAAACTAATCTTGAAGCTATCCACATGATTAAAGAAAAACTATACAATTTTGAGTGAGAGCAGAAACTGCTCTTAGAAAGCATAGTATTAGTGAGTTCTTACAGACTCCCAGGTAGCTACATCATCAGAGAGAAGGAAGCACCAGAAGAGGTATTTTACCCATGTTTGGCCAATACGAGGGAGTGCAGAATTGCTTTTGACACAGTCTAGAGGCTGACATTGATACCATGCCAGAGACCCGTAAGCATGTTGTGCTTTCTCAAAGGTCTTCTCTGTGAGCTGAGCTGCCTTCGAACTTAGAACATGAATTGTATGGTTTTACCTTGAACAAGATTCTGGAAATAGTTTATAAAATAATATCTGCATATAGGCCTCACCTTGGAGAGAGCTCATTACATTCCTGGGCACTGCAGTGCTACCAGATATCATGAGAAATAGAGGCAGGACAAGAATACCAAGGGAGGGTTGCTCAGCATAGATGACTGATGTGACCATTGTGATGATTTGACCAACTCCAAAGTTCATTCCCATGTCACCACTAAAGCATTTTTTTCCCCTTCATTGCTAATGTCTGAGAGGAAATTTCTTTCCTCCACCCTCTTAGGTTTATTCGTAGGGGCCTGCAAAGTAAACTGACAAACGACAGAATAATGGAAGAAAAAACATAAATTATTTTAATTAATATTTTCTGTGTGAAAGAGTCCAACAGGAAGGAAGTGAAACTCAAAGAAGTAGTTAGACTTGGGGGCTTATATTCCATTTTTAAGAAAGGAAAGGGGGTTTGGAGGAAAGTGAGTAGGAAATATATGGGGAAACTGATGGGAGAGAAGCGCTATTTTCATAAGGTTTGTTTATGTAGACTCACCTCAGTGCCCATTCTCCACCTTTGGTGACAAGAGTCACTCTCTTCTTCCTGGTTCGGGAGAGGGGGCCCCGGTCTCAGGGAAAATTCATGCCCTGCTTTTAGGGAGAAAAGGAGAGGGAAGATTTCTTCCTGCATCTGCTGATTTTCAATTGCTTTCCGCTCAAAACCATATTTATGCCAAAGTGGCATTTTTTGAGGTGGCATTTTTTTTTTTAATTTATTTATTTTTGGCTGTGTTGGGTCTTCGTTTCTGGGCGAGGGCTTTCTCCAGTTGCGACAAGTGGGGGCCACTCTTCATCGCGGTGCGCGGGCCTCTTATTATCGTGGCCTCTCTTGTTGCGGAGCACAGGCTCCAGACGCGCAGGCTCAGTAGTTGTGGCTCACGGGCCCAGTTGCTCCGCGGCATGTGGGATCTTCCCAGACCAGGGCTCGAACCCGTGTCCCCTGCATTGGCAGGCAGATTCTCAACCACTGCGCCACCAGGGAAGCCCTACTGCTTATGTTTTTGAACTCCCATTTTTCAGTTACATTTCTATTTGGAATAGTGTGGTAAAGTAGATGTCAATGGATTCAATGTTTTTCTAGAGTTTCTGTATTCCTTTTTAAAAACAGCTTTGAGATATAATTCACCTACTGTACAATTCACCTACTTAAAGTGTCCAATTCAATTCTTTTTTTGTATATTCACAGAGTTGTGCATTCATCTCCACAATCTATTTTATCCATTTTATTGATAAAAAAAATTTTGGAAATTTTATCAATTTCCAAAACAAGAAATCTTTCTTTTTCTAGCCTACAAGTCTCCCATCTCCCACAGCCCCAAGCAAACACTCATCTACTTTCTGTCTCTATAGGTTTGTCCTTTCTGACATTTCATATCAATGGGCTCATATAATATATGGTTCCTTATGACTGACTAATTTCACTCAGAGTATTTTCAAGATTCCTGTACATTGGAGTACTTCATTCATCAGAACATCAGCCTAAAAAAATATCACTGGAATTATGGAATAAACTTAATCCTTAAGGGTGTATTTTTTTAATTATCCAGCACTATTACAAGTTCTCAGTCTTGTTTTCAATTTAAAAAGACTTTTAATGATAATCATTAAAATGCTTATGGTTGAATTTAGATTCAATTCGGTGCAATAAAATCAAATTGGTTATAACACAATAAAGGCCGTATATGAGAAGCCCATAGCTGATGTCATACTCTGCGCTTTTCCTCTAAGATCAGGAATAAGAGAAAGATGCCCACTCTCGCCACTTTTATTCAACGTAGTATTAGAAGTCCTAGTCAGAGTAGTTAGGCAAAAAAAAAAAAAAAAAGGAAATCAGCAGCACCCAGCTGGAAAGGAAGAAGTAATATTGTCAATATTTGCAGATGACATGGTATTATATATAGAAAACTCTAAAGACTCCACCAAAAAAACACTGTTAGAACTAATAAACAACTTTAGTACTGTTGCAGAATACAAAATCAATATACAAAAATTGGTTGCATTTCTATATGCTAGTAATAAAACAATACCACTTACAATTGCATCAAAAGAATAAAATACCTATGAATAAATTTAACCATGGAGGTGAAAGACCTGTACATTGAAAACTATAAGACACTGATGAAAGTAACTGAAGAAGACACAAATAAATGGAAAGATATTCTGTGGCTCATAGGTTAGAAGAATTAATATCGTTAAACTGTCCATACTACCAGAAGCAATCTACAGATTCTATTCAATCCCTATCAAAATTCCAATGGCATTTTACACAGAAACAGAGCAAAAAAAATCCTAAAATGTGTAAGGAACCACAAAACACCCTGAATAACCAAAGCAATCTTCAGAGAGAACAAAGCTGGAAGCATCATGCTTCCTGATTGTAAGTTATATTACAAAACTATGGTATGGTATTGGTATAAAAACAGGCACATGGATGAATGGAGCAGAATAGAGAGCTCAGAAATAAACGCACACATATATGGTCACTTAATTGATCACAAAGGAGCCAAGAATATACAATGGGGAAAGGACAGTCTGTTCAACACATGGTGTTGGCAAAACTGGACAGCCACATGCGAAAGAATAAAACTAGACTACTACCTTACACCATCCAAAAATTAACTCAAAATGGAATAAAGACTTGAATTTAAGACCTGAAATCATAAAACTCCTAGAAGAAAACATATACGGTAAGCTCCTGGACATTGGTCATGGCCATGATTTTTTGGATATGACACCAAAAGCAAAGGCAATAAAAGTAAAAATAAACAAGTGAGACTACATCAAACTAAAAAGCTTTTGTACAGTAAAGGAAACCATCAACAAAATGAAAAGGCAACCAATTGAATGGGAGAAATATTTGCAAATCATGTATCTGATAATGGGCTAATAGCTAATATATATAAAGATCTCGCACAACTCAATAGCAAACAAACGATCTAATTAAAAATGGGCAAAGGATCTGAATAGACATTTTTCCAAAGAACACATACAGTTGACCAACAGGTATAGGAAAAGATGCTCAACGTCACTAATCATCAGGGAAATGCAAATCGAAACCACAATGAGCTATCACTTCACACCTGTTTGTATGATTAGCATCAAAAGATAAGAAATAACAAGTGTTGGCAAGGATGTGGAGAGAAGGAGACACTTGTGCACTCTTGGTGGGAATGTAAATTGGTACAGACAGTATGGAAAATAGCATGGAGTTTCCTCAAAAGATCAAAACTGGGACTACCATATGATCCAGCAATTTCACTTCTGTGTATTTGTACAAAGAAAATGAAAACACTAACTCCAAAAGATATATGCACACCCATGTTTATTACAGAATTATTTACAAGAGTTGAGACATGGGAACAACTTCAGTGTTCATTGATGGGTGAATGGCTAAAAAAATGTGATACACACACTGGAATACTATTGAGCCATTAAGAAAAAGGAAATTTTGCCATTTGTGACAACATGGAGGGACTTCGAGAGCATTATGCTAAGTGAAATAAGTTAGAGAAAGATAACCTATGGTCTCACTTATATGAGTAATCTTAAAAAGAAAAAAAAGGAGCTCACAAATACGGAGAAGAGATAGTTGGTTGCCAGACTGGGGGGATGGGGATGGGGGTGGGAAGTAGGTGACATGAGTGAAGGGGGTTCAAAAGGTACAAATTTCCAGTTATAAAATAAATAAGCCACAGGGATGTAATGTATAGCATGGTGAATATAGTTATTAATACTGTATTGCATATTTACAAGTTGCTGCAAGTAAATCTTAAAAGTTCTCATCACAAGAAGAAAGAAAAAAAATCTGTGACTGTGTATGGTGATTGATGGTAACCAGACTTACTGTGACGTTCATTTTGCAATACACACAAATGTCAAATCATTGAATTGTACACCTGAAACTAATATAGTGTTCTATGTCAATTATACCTCAATAGAAAAATTCTTAGGTCAAGATCAGATGTTGATTTTAATTTTAAATTAGAAAAGGACTTTCAAGGATACACTCAACTCTGCCTCCCTCTTCCTACCCCAAAGAAGTAAAGAAAACTTGTGACCTTTTATGCCTTTCATAAAATTAGAAATTTTGTTTAAAGGGTATAATATATCTCAATTTAAAAAGTTTAAAAAAAAAAAAAAAGAATTTTTTTTTCCTGGACACTCATGTAGTTGATTCTGTGAATTTATCCTTCTTTGTGATATGATAGAAGGAAGTTCTCGAATCTCCCTTTTCTCTATATGTATGCACCTCAGCTGCTGCCATCAGTGGACATGTGTGCAAGATGATATTGGAGACTGTGGTGCTTGAATTGGGTAGAATGCTGGACAGCTGACTCTGCACTTCATTTTAACGTTAAGCCTCTCTGAGTCTACTTGTGCCAGAATATCAGGAAAAGTGTGTTGTTTATGCGCAATCCTGTGAAATGTTTATTAAGCACTTTTGGAAATACCACGCAGTATTGCTTTTATACTTCAAGTTCTTAGTTGTGGTTCGTTCTATCTTAGATACCAGTGTTTGTTAGTCCCCAAAAGTCCTCCTGGGTTGAAATGGGCTGAATTGGAAAGAAATATTATAAGCAGATAAGGTAGGGGGTCTATGGAGAAAGAAAACCAGGCATGGCTTTCTGGCCATAAGAGAACACCTATTCATTTAGTACAAGCCATTTTGTGTGATCTAAGCCTGGCCAGAGTGCTTGCCCTTGAACAGGTCTCAGTAATTAAGGATCTTAAGGGAAAACAAGAATGCTGACTGTTATCAGGCAAGAGAAGTAGCACTAGTAATAATGTATCAGTTGTAAAGACTTCCAGTTCTGTTTCCATGGTAGGGATTAGCCTGAAGCACTCAAGCACCAGGTCAAACGGAACCTAAGGGATGATGGCCTTGACCTTTTCTGATCCTCCGGATTTCAATCAACTGAAGCCTGGGCTCTGCCTACCTCCCAAGTCCTTTCATGAATATCCATGTACCCTTAGCTTAAAACTTCCCCAGTTTTGCTGTTTGGGGAGAAACTGCTTTGGGAAAGATCACTGGTGTTCTACTTACTTGCTGCAAGTAACAAATCCTTCCTTCTCTCACTCTTTGTCTTGGTTGTGTCTTTTGGCTCGACACCCACCAAGAGGCGAACCTAGTTTTTCGGGTAACAAAATGAGGCTGACTATTCTCTAGCTGAGATTTTATGTAATTAGATGCATAATCCTTTGGTTGTTAAAACCAGGGCTTCCAAGGGCTAGTTATAGGGAACATAGCTCATCAGAGATAACCTGCGAAGACACCGTGCAGTGTGTTTTTTATCACACATGTGACAGCTCTTCTCCCTGCAGTCTGTCTCTCCATAACTGTTCTTCAGGATTTGTTGCCTGGGGGCTTATGAGAAAAATGACTCCTAATAGAAATACTATTCTATTTGATTCACAGTATTCTTTCAGAGGATTTAATGATAAATCTGTTCCCATTACAAGAGTAAAGTTAAATGTATTCCCAGATTTAGATAAAACACGCAGAAATAATTTACAGGGAGAAAACTGCTGAATAAAGAAGAAAAATGAATGGAGTCATGTTTTGATCTATGGAGAGCATTGAGAAAGGATTTCATTCGGGTGGGGTGAGTTGATCCTTCCTCTTCTCGGTGGGGAATCCTGAGTGCACAGTCTGCTCCCAGGTGAGCAGGAAAACAGATGACTTTGGTCAGGAAATGCCAAGGGTGTAGTTTCACTTAGAATATACTTTCCTAGGCAGCCTGTCTGCACTTACACATATGAGGGTCCACACACTTCTGAACATCGGAAGTTGATTTCTTGTCTTTTATTTGTGACGTGTGCTGATTTCAAGTTCTCTTTTGTGTTTGGTGTGAACTCTGCAGACACAAAGATATATGCGCGTGCGTGATTTGTGGGGTTTGAATCATCACTTATAGAAATGTGCAAGATTAGATCTACACATTTTCTTCACCTTTCCTTTGTTTTGATTTTTTTAAATTTAATTTAATTTTATATTGGAGTATAGCTGATTTACAATATTGTGTTAGTTTCAGTTGTACAGCAAAGTGATTCAGTTATACATATACATGTATCCATTCTTTTACAGATTCTTTTCCCATATAGATTATGACAGAATGTTGAGTAGAGTTCCCTGTGCTATACAGTAGGTCCTTGTTGATTATCTGTCATCTTTCTTATATAAAAGAGCAAAGGGCTGTGGAAACAGGTCACAGAATGCAGCGGACTGCCCCTGACCTGCAGGGATTTAGCTTGGAGGCCTTGGCGGTCCCGTTAGGCATCCTTTCTCCTCTGAGCCTGGAGCTCTAGCATCAGCCTACCTGATCCAGCGCCCTGTGGATGAGCATGGTGTTAAGTACTTGACATTCATTTTCTCCTGTAACCCTTGGATCAGTTCTCTGCTGGTAAGACTTCTATTATCTTATGAAACAGACAACGAAGCTGAGGATCACAGATGCTGAGCAGCTGCCGGGGGTCTCACGGGTGGGTACCAACTCCCAGGGCAGCTCTGGGGCTGGTACGTGGAATGCTCAGCAGTTTCCATCCCTTTGTGGGGGTTTCAGGCCTGTAATTTCATAATGGCTCTATGACTGGCTATCATCACCGTTCTACAAACAAGAAAAGTGAAGCACAAAGCCACGAAGTCTCCAGCGAAAGAAGGCAGCTGGAAAGGGGTCAAACCAGGAGTCGCATTAGCTGTCTGCTAGCAAGTCCCTGCTTTGGGCCCTGCTTTGCCTGGTCTCTTCAAGCCTCCTCACCTGGGGCTGCCCTTGTCTTGGAAGATCATGTAACAGCCCCAGTGCTGTCCAGTGGTCAGTGCTGTGCACTGCACAAGGACATCTGCCTGAAAATCTCAATCCCTCGTGAGCTGTTTCATCTCTGACTTGGAAAATCCCTCCTGAATGTCTGCTCAAGTAATTTACCAGCATTGTCCTTTTTGGTTTTAATTGACATCAATTATTGAGGCGCCTTCTAACCCATTTTAAATGGATTTCCCATGAACAACTGAATAGAGTTTTCACAGGTGACAACTTTTCTGTTTCAGAGACCTGAGGGCCAGTGAGAAGGGGTTTCAGAGCTCAGCTGACCTGGTCCAAGTCTGGCTTGCTTTGTGACACATCCATTAAACTCTCTGAGGTTAGTCTGTCTATCCATTAAATGGGCAGAGTAACATTTACTTCAAAGGAATGCTGTGACCATTTATTTAGATTACACACACAAACACACAGACTGTCTGTTGTATAGGCTTTAAAAAATATTAGACACTTAATGTAAATCATTAATTTATATTTGCTTTAAAAATGAGAAATACCATATTCAGGTTCTGGGACATGCATTAGGCACTAGGAAAATGTCTGACTAATAAATGAAGGTCACTCTACCGCTTGTGGCTTTTTTCAAGGTTCTAAATGCACCCTCCGAGCAAGCTTTGCTCAGTGTTTCCCGGGACTGCTGATTGATGGGGTGGGTGGGAAGAGTTCCTGATTCCCAGGGACCCTGAGTCGGAGTGGAGAAAGCTGGAAAGTTGGGATCAGAATCTACATATTTGGGTCAAATTCTACTTGTAAATTCGGTGGCCTTGCCAAGCTATTTACATATTCTATTCCTGTTTTTGTTTTTTACCCAGGTTGCAGAATAGAAATAATAAAAACAGCTTTTCTGCTTTGTTCTCAGGCATATAATGCCCTACTCAAGGTTAAAGTTACTTTCATATTCTGATCCCTTTGGATGGTGCAAGAATGCCTGGACACTGTTCCTAAGTCTCAGCACATTTGTCATGAGTCTGGTCACAGTTTTAGGAGAGTATTGATCCTAGTGATGCCATGCTCATACCTCCTTCATTTACATCTGCTGGCAGCCTCTTTAGGAAGTAGAGGAGGCCATGTGACTTACCTCAAGGTCATGGATCTTGAAATCCTTCTTCCTCCATGGGCCATCAGGCCTCTATCTGTATACTCTGAAACAATTTAGTTTTCTGCTTATCTATCTATCCATTTATTTATCTATCCATTTATTTATTTATTTAAGATGCCTTTTCTATTCCATCATTTTTCAATATGAACTTCTGGGTAATTGTATTAAAGAATTTGAATGGAAAGGAATACACATACAGTATATAGAAGTTGATTCAAAACTCTTCATTCTTCAATTAAGTGTATTCAATTTACCTACTTAACATAAGGTCACTTCCCTGATGATATTTGGAGTAAGATTCCTTCTCCCAGGATGCCAGTTTTTAGTTTTATATATCTGCTGACCACAATTCTCAAATCTCCAAGTAGGAATATACATAATAAAATGCTGACATTATACTAGAAGTCGGGTCGGTGTTTTAATTAATTATTTTTTAATTTTAATTTTTTCCAGCTTTCTTGAGATGTATTTTGACACATAACACTGTATATATAACCGTATATATTTCGAAATGATTACCATAATAAGGTTCTTTAGGTTTTTATTTTTAAATATGAATCATTAATTGAGTTGAGAAAACAAAAGCAGTCTTTTTTACAACAGTTCTCAGTACATGTAAATATTTTCTTCAAACCGGGTTAGTTACTTGTCCTAACTTCTTTTCAAGCAAAAAAAAAGAAACTCACCTTTTTCCTAGCATCGGTGTTAATGCTCAAGCATCATCAGCGTGGTGAAGCTCGGTCTCAGACTGAAGTCCACTAAATTGCTCAGCTGTTCAGAGTGGGAAACCTGCCGGTGAAGGAGCTAGGACCGCGGATTCGGATTCGGATTCGGAGCGAGCGCAGGTTGAAGACCTTCACCGACTTGACTCGCACTTCCTCCCGCCACCGCCAGGAGCGCCCAGGACGCGTGGAGCTCGCAGCGTGGCGGGGGCGGGTGGGGGTGAGGTGGGGTGGGGGTGGGGGTGTGGCTGCAGGTTGGGGCTCCCGCCCCGCCGGCTGCGCGGGTTCACCGAGCCCGGAGGAGGGAGCGCTAGCTACCCCGAGCGGGAGGGAGCTTGCAGACTCCGGCTCAGAGCAGCTGTCTGGACACCTGGGGTTTTGGGGTGGGGAGCCCCGGCGACTGTGAACATGGACTCCGCCGCGGGAGCCTGTCTCAGGATGCTCTTTCTTTTGTCTGCCCAGCCCTGGAGTACATTAGCAGCAGGGAATACTTGTGAGTACAGCAAATCTTTTAAAACTTATACTGTCAACTGAGAATTCGTGTTTTTTAAAAAAAATAATTGAGTTTTACAAATGGAATCACTGGTCTGCTTCTGAAAATGAGGCATTTAAAAAACATCGCAAAGTCCCAACGCTTGGATAGGATGGTTTACAATGGTTTTTCCACTTGTCAGGTCTGTAATACACAAAGCCTGTTTTTGACTTGTCTGCGAGCTGAATTTTGTCTGTGTGCTGTTGTTTTGAATATTCATTGAGAAAGCTCAAGTTCTAGTAAAACCTAAAATTAGCATGAGAATATTGAGGCGGAGAGAGACCAGAGAGAGAGAATAGCAGGAGATGAGGAGAGAAGAGCATGCCAATATGTCATTTATTTGTTTTTACTATGAGTACATTTTGCAGGATTTATGTCAGAAAGGAAATCGTTGGCCGACCTGGCCGGGTCCTGCATTAGCGTAGATGTTTGCAGTTGGCGCCCTGCGGAATCGGGTACCAAGAACTCGGGCGCTGCAGCGGCGGGCAGGCTCCGCAGCAGAGCCCAGGCGGCAAACCTGGTTAGTCCCCAGAATTACGAGAAGGAGAGACCCCTCAAAATTAGAAGGCTTTTGCTTAAAGGAAAAACATAACCTGCCATTCAGGTTCATTTGCAAGTGCACATGCTTGTATATCGTGATGTGCTGTGTTTCTCATTTTGTTGGTTCAGTGAAGATGTATTAACCTCTCAGTTCTGGACTGGCAATGTGAGTCTGATCTAAAGATGCTAGCCAAATTGATTCAGCCGACCCTCAAGGCATTTTAATCTGGAAATCGGAAAAAGTTTTCGAAGTGTTATTCAGATTGAAATCTCCACCATAGGGCTTTTCTTTCCTTGAGGGATTGGAAGAAAGCCCCCTTAGTCCTACATCCACACCCCATCCCCCTCAAGAATTTTTTAAAAATCAGGTTGTAGGGAGTAAGACAAGCTCTTATGCATTTCAAGAAAGTGCTAGTAGGCATGTTAGAAACCGACCTTGCTGCTGGGGGTGGGGTGGGCCGGGGAACTCTGCCCTTACCAGAAGTTTGTGCTAAAGTGAAAAGCATATTGTACAAATAGTTACCCTTCCAGCATTCATCCAGATATGCCCCGAGGCTGTGATAAGTTTGTGTTGTCATCATTCAGTATCAGCTCATTTAATGCCATATTATATGAGTCACTCCTGAAAATGAGCCTTAGTCTCCTTTAAGAAAATACTGCCCCGTGTTTCAGACAGAATTTTAATTTAGCTTTGGGCACAATTTCCATGAATTAATTAAAATGGAGGCATTTATATGAAATCCTTAGGTCCTGCAGTAAAGCATTTATCACTTTGCTAAGAAATTAAAAATGTAGGACTAAATGATTTGCTAGTATAAAAGAATTATGGAATAATTTAACATAGTACACTGAGGTGCAATTAAAAAGTCACCAGAGGTCACTCTTACTTAAAGGAAACATGGCTTCAAAAATCCTTCCCTTAGAAGAGAAGCAGAGTGCTGTGCTGCCTTTCTTGTCTCCTTAGTTGTGATTACAGGATATTGCAAGATCAGTTATTTTGATATTTCTTTATTTTCTGTTTGTATTTTATTCCCTGAAATCCACAGAGGTATCATGTTCTTCATACTGAGCATCTTTTTTAAGAGTCACATGCTCTGAGGTGCTCCATGTCTGAATATCCAGGCAGATAGCCTTTTCTGAATTAAATATATCTCTAAGCTCAGTTCGTCTGGGTCTCTGGCTGACTCTTCAAATGTCAATGCTAGTTTTCACTTTTCAGCCTCTGTTTTATTTAGATGTGTTTAGTACTCTGATTAAACGTTCAGTAAGTTGAAAGTACCTATGTAAATTTGCATGGCTAAGAACATTTTAGATACTGTAGAGTCCTTGATCACCGCAAAGATGGCTACTGTAGTTGTTCAAGTGTCAAGTATATATTTAAATGTCTTTGCAGACTTAAAGATTCATAGAGGGTACACAAACTGTGTTTGATAATTGCTTGCTAATCTCATTTGACAGTATCCTTTGTAGCAGTAGAAGTAATGGTGAATGAATCTTATTATAGTCTAGATTAGCTAATTTGACCAATTGGATTTTTCCTTAACTCTCGACTGTTTGGGAGGTGTTTGTTTGTATGTGTAGATGTATATACAAGCAAGGTATTTCAAACCTATATTTGAAATTTCTTACTACATAAATCAAGGTAGAGGGTTCTTTTAGTCCTGTCCCATCATTTGAGAAATTCTAAAGAGGAGTTTGCCAGCAGGATGGGATTTAGGCTACCAACAAGAAATCACGAACACAGCATTTGCTCAAGTCTTTTGATCGCTAACCTTTTATTCCTAAGAAGTGTTTTAAGAACTCAAGTAATCTTTTCAGACAAGACTTTAAAACTAACAAAAATGAAATATTCTTAAGCCCTGATAAAATAATGAGAACTGTATGTAAATTTTTAAAAAGGTAAAGATCTTCTCCCCAAAAGGATACAGTGACATTTTTCCTCTATTTACAACTGGTTTTCAGTAGTAAATTAGTCAGACGGGGGGGAGGGGCGGGGGGGGGTCAACCTGGGTGAGGTTCTGGCATAAGACATACTCTCATACAGGACTTGGTTGAACCATTTGACATCTCAGAAATTATCCGTGTTTTGACATGAATCTTTATAATTAATGGGAAATTTTAAGTCAGGAGGAGTCTACACAGGGCGAGAGTAATGTTTCTAAATAGCCAAAAACATGGGCTTTTTTTTTCTCTTATTCTCTGTCTTTTTGAAGATAAAACAAGTTGAATGGACAGCATCCTCTAGGACCTGATGTTTAAAAATTGTGCATCTCTACTTGGTCTGCCTTCTAGAACTCTTTGTATTTAGTCAAGATGAAAGTGTTATTCTAATGGAGTTATCCTCTTAAATGGAACGCAAGAGGAAAGTTAGAATATAGATTCCAAGTTAGAGCCCTGTTTTCCAGAAGTTGTTGTGCAGACAGTGGTTGGTTTGCTCACTTCCTACCATGAGCCACAAGTGGAAAAGGGCAGTAGCTCTCTGTTTTAGGATTATCCCTGTGAATCTACTATTTGTTTATGAACTTTCAGATCTTTTTGGGGGGGGAGGAAGAAGATATAATCTGAATAAGAAAATGTCAATATTTTGATTGCATATTTAGTGTTGTAATTCTGTCTCCTGGATCGCATGTCACTTTGAGGAGTAATGTTCACTCTTTCCCGATTAAGGAACAACACAATTGGAAGTTAATTTACAGCTGAATTATTTTCCCCATATAAGTAAAGTGCCAGCTACAGCTAGTAGCTGCTGTCCTCCCTAACTCTACTCCCCAGTGAAAAGAAAAAGGACTGAAGTCTCTGAAAAGGACTGAGCCAGTGTTAGACATTTCAGCCGCTGTTGATGGTGATTATTTGACGTAAATGATGATATTTATAGATCCAGGGGTTCAATTTAGTGAGTGTTACACACTCATCCGCACCTTGTTAAATCTCAGTACTTGTAATTTTCTCTAGAAGTCTTCTTTTGTTTCCTTCCCCTGTCAAAAGTGCCCTTCTTGTTGTGAGAATAAAAGATGTATTTCTGGCCCACTACAGGTGGGGCACACAACTTGAATCACTGTTCTAGGAGTGGTAATCAGGATTTGTTTTTATCCAACAATGTCTCCTCCCTGTTATGTCCTGCATATGTATGAGAGGTCTCTGCCCTTGGTTGGGGGAGCAGATCAAGCCCATTTTGTTGGCCAGCATGGGAGACAAACATGTGCTCTTCATGTAATACCTAGTGCTTGATCTAGGCAAATATATTAGCACCTCAATTTGAAGATTTGTATCAGATTTGAATCCTTTCTTCACTGGAGCAATGGCTCCTTATGTGCTAAAGTGTTACTGTATCATCTTTAATGAAAGTTTATTAATATGATCCTCTAATAGATATTATCACACAATATTATTCTTTTAAAAGAAAAATAACATAACACAGTATAATAGTGAGACACTTGTTGTATAAATTATCCTAACCCAATAACATGATTAACCTTAAGAATTTGGTATAAAAATACAGGAATTGCAGAATGGAGGAACTGAACATAATGCTACAACTGCTAAGAAATATAAAATCGTGAGAATTGATTTAAGTGAATGTCTAATAGTGTGTTTATCAAATGTCTCTTCTCAAGGGTATTGTTTGTCAGAACTCCTGTCATTTCAATGGGCACAGATTCTTTGTAATTATTTGCTAAGTGTCATCAACATATTCTATTGCTATGTGAGCACAGTCACTCTCAAGTAATGCCATGTGTGCTAAGACAATACAGTCCATAAAGAAGTTTTCACCTTGGGTAATATGGACTAAAATCCTGCTACTGTTTTAATTGGTGCAGGCTTCTTTTTGTCTCAATAGTGTGCTTAGTGGTTTTCTAGAGTGAGTCGAATCCTCCAAGTTAATCAGGATTATCCCTGTGAATCTACTGTTTCTTTATGAATTTTCAGATCTTTGGGGAGGAAGAAGAGATATAATCTGAATAAGAAAATGTCAGTATTTTGGTTGATATTTAGATTGAATTACTTATGTCTACCTATTTCTGAAAGGCATTAGACCGTATGTAATATGTTCCTTGGTTTAGGGAGGGAGCCTATCAGAGGATGTGCCCCTGGAGCAGGTGAATGGGGAATCCATTCGTGATTCATTGAAACATGTTGGGGAAAATGAGCGTAGAATATGGAGAGAGGTATTTAGTAAGCACTGGAGCTTGGACTTGTTGGAAAGAGTCTTCAACAAACTGGTAAACGGACCGTTTTTTTAAAAAAATCATATTTGAATAAACTTCCCAGAAATACTGAGGTCAGAATATTTTTGAAAACTTCGGGAAAACAACAACATTTTTTCCTCCAAAAACACTTACAAAGTCTATGTGACTATCAACACAGAGTGACAGGCAAGGCTAGAGCTGTGAGGGTCCTGAAGCTTATGCAACTGGGGGACACTCTTTAAGCAAACAAACAAACAAAATGACCCTAAAGACACATTATCAGTGACCCTCCCACGCCTGAAAGCCTGTTCTGGGGAGAAGACTGGAGCTCAAGAATGTCTGCTCCTTTGAGTTGATTTGGAAAAAAAACCCCAAATCATTCAAGAGTACTAAATAAAGGACATATTCACTGACAAAAATCTCAATTAACTGAACAAATTTGAATTTGAATTTTTCCCTTTAAATCAAAATCAGAATTTGAATATAAAAGTATACTTATAAAAGTATAAAAGAGTTCAAACAATTTGGAATGAATAGATCCAGGGTTGACCTGCAATTCTAATTCTAATCCTGACAAACAAATATGAAATTAACCTCTGGATCTTCTCCCCACTTAACTTTTCAGAGCGTTTAAAGGCTTGGCTTCAACATACAAAGTTCTTCAGAGTAACTTCCAAAGTGTCCCCACTCAATCTGCCTACCTGGGGCCCGTTGCGGTGCTGATTGCTATAGGCTCTGTTGCATCGTATTGAATAACTTTTAAAAACTGAATTATTTATGTCTACCTATTTCTGAGAGGCAGGAAGCCACATGTAATACGTTCCTTCAAAATATCATACTTGTTTTTTCCAGTTTGAGTTCTATGGCGTAAGGTTAAAATCTGTGTGCTAATTAAAGTTATACACAACTTGTAAATACTGTAAAAACTAACACAACATTGTAGATCAACTATACTCCAATGTAAAATAAAAAGTTAAAAAAAGAGAGGGTATGATAGAGTGACCTTTTGACATTATGCAGGAACATCGTTTAATAGGCCCACATGATTGTTTAATTACCTAGAAGAATGCACCCATGTCTGACTTGGTCATTTACCATTTGATTGGAGTTTAGACGCTGAAATTGATGATTTCTTTTTTTTTTTTTCAGGTACATATGGTAACTACAAAGGTTTTATTGCCCTGTAGGACATTGATCAGTTTTTTTGTAACCTAGCAATCTCATTCTAATGTTCTTCTCTAAATGCCTGTAAATTCCTAGTTTCTC
Organism: Balaenoptera physalus; assembly: GCF_965194825.1. Classification (NCBI taxonomy): domain Eukaryota; kingdom Metazoa; phylum Chordata; class Mammalia; order Artiodactyla; family Balaenopteridae; genus Balaenoptera; species Balaenoptera physalus. The sequence goes on along the minus strand of NC_138886.1, from coordinate 93,130,193 downwards.
AAAATGCTCTTTTACTGGATTAGTCATTAATGAGTTTATGATTCTTTGGCATGCATTTGTTCTATATTTGTACGTGTTGTGTTTTTAACTTTTTGAAAATAATGCTTTGACATAGAGATTGCACATGTCTGGTAGGTGTACACATAACCTTGTGTGATAATACATGTGCTTAGTTTGAGTGTTGCTTTACAATAAATTTCCTTTCTGGTTCATTAGAAACTTTACTTTTCAATAATAATATAGGGAGTCTGGCTCGCCATAAAAAATAAAAATATTCTCCTTAGTTTCCAGGTAATGGGTATTTTCAGTGTACTGATTTGAAATAGAATTGAAACATAAAGTACTTGAAATTTTGAGTAGTTTAAAGTTAGAAACTATATAATTTTTATTTAAATATATGCCCGTTTAATGGACCAGTTTAAAAAAAAACCTCCCTCCAAGGCTGTTAATCACAAATGAAAAAATGATATATTTTATCTAGGCTATGGCTTTTATTAGGTTTTTACTCGGTAGTACATCAGGAAAAGATACTCATGGAGGATGTGCTAGTTATAGCTAACTCATGGAGAGAAACTTGAAAAAAGTTTGTTTTTGAAACTGGCAAATATGATCCTTTCGGATGAGTCATTTTAGGGATATGGTAAATGGTGTATCAGATATTTAAATTTATGTGTTCCTAAGTTGTATCACCTGTGGTTCCATCTCTGGCCTTAGTGGCTGTCACCTGTGGAGAAGGAATTTTTATGCCACGTGTTCACTGGACCACTGTGGGAGGAAGGGGCTGGTGAACCTTGTTTGGAATCAGTGGCAGTTTCGATAACCTCAGAAGCCACTGAACGCTGTGGCATAGACCTAGGGTCCCCACATGGTCGTTTCAGTAGCATCTCATTACTTGGGGTGTTCGAGACCCAACAGAGGGTTTCTCTGGAGCTTAGGAGCAAGCAGTGACATTGCTGCTTGGATGATGCAGGAGCGACCTGCTGCCTTGAGACATAAGACCAGGTGCCACCTGCAGTTCTCAAGGTTGTAATTAGTTTTTATTTTAGCATTTATAAATCCTCAGGCAGCCAAAGAGCTTGACAAAGTTAAGCTAAATACACTCTTCCTCGGAGTGGTGAATTGGTGGGAGAAGTGGCAGAATGAACCATGTGTGTGTACGTATGTTTGTGTGTCTTAAGGGAGGCTGGTTGGGTAGAGAGACCGGCTGAAGGAATTAAAAACCACTGTCAATAGTTGTAAGCGAGGCTCAGATTGGATTAGGTGACGATCCAGTTACGTGGGATTGAGCTATTTCTTACTTGTTACCATGCAGAACGGATATTCTCCACTTTGGATTTCTGAGCATGTGAGCAATCAGGAAATACAAAGACATCTGCCCTGACCCAGTTGAGCCCCAGTTGAAACTATTGCCTTCACGTGTCGGAGGTGTTTTGTGTTCTAGGATATTGCTATGCAGCCACCGTTAGAACCAGCAGCACTTAACCTGCCTCTGAGGCCTTCCCAGGTCCTGGTTCCTGTTAATACAGTTCTAAGGAATGGCTGGTAGGATTTTGATTTAAAGGCGAGTAGATATAATAAAGGGAATCTGATTAGCATGCGAAAATAATTCAGTAATTTGATTCAGGTCAAAGAAAGTAATTTTAATATAAACTATTATGGAAGAAAATATTTTAAGAACTGTTAACTATTTTAATGTCTCAGATTTGGCTGATGTAAGAAAAATAATATGTTTCTATAGACATCTGTTCAAATGTTTGGAGATTATCAAAATTAAGGATTTGTCATATAGCTTTACGTTTGCTGTGTCTTTGATGATTAGAAACTTGAGAATAAGGACATTGCTATACACTAAAAGTATAATAATACAACATAAAAAGAAAAATATAGCTGTGTAATGTCATCAAGCTGGCTAGCTGCTGTGTGTCTGTGATTCTTAGGCTTCTCTGCAACGTTGTGTTAATTCATGGAAGTTTTCTTTTTTTAATTAATTAATTAATTAATTAATTTTTGGCTGTGTTGGGTCTTCATTGCGGCACTGAGGCTACGGGCGTTCTCTAGTTGCGACCAGCGTGGGTTACTCTATGTTGTGGTGCGCGGACTTCTCATTGAGGTGCCTTCTCTTGTTTCGGAGCATGGGCTCTAGGCGCAAGGGCTTCAGTAGTTGTGGTGCGTGGGCTTAGTTGCTCCGCGGCATGTGGGATCTTCCTGGACTAGGGATCGAACCCGTGTTCCCTGTATTGGCAGGCGGACTCTTAACCACTGCTCCACCAGGGAAGTCTCAATTCACGGAAGTTCTGATAAGAAAACCTGTGAGCCTTGACATTTCAGAGCACACATCCTTTTCTATGGTGTGAACCATGCCGTCATCGCGAGGGGTTAAAAAAACTGGGGGACTGAAAGAGGATATGTTGACTAGAGTTTAGTTAAGGTATGTATAAGAGAGTTTAAGGGAGCAAACGCCAAATTACTCTTTGCTTTCTTAAAGTGACAAGGAACATTTCTGAAAAATATTTTTTCTGGCATAGAACACAGTAGAATTGACAGATCTCAGAGTCAATTACCTATTAGAGGTAAGTCAAATGATCTATTTTGAACTATGGTACAAGGTTAACAAACATAATATTGATTTTCCAGATTATAAGAATAAATTTTGGATCATAATTATTTACTATTCTTTTGTCATGATGAACTACTGATCTATTTTAAGAAACCTGAAAACCTGATCTTTGGGAGATTTGCATCGCTATGGACTGATTTCACTTGTTCTTCTTCTAAGTGATAGGATTCATTTGTTGGAAGATAGGCTGCATGTTTGCCTAGGGAAAGTTCCTTTTCCTCATGAATATTGCTGCAAGGTGAAGCAGGAGTGGGGAGATACATCCTGCAGGCTATTGCGCATTTGAGCATGAAAAGGACATATGTTGTATCTTAATCACCATCCCAGTTCCCTAGGGATGAGACAGGCTTACCCACCCTCCCAAGGCCTCCTTCCCAACCCCCAGCATCAACATGCCCAGAGCCTTCATGAGCATCTTCTTCCATTTTCTTAGATGGAGGTGATGCCGAATGACTTCCTGGGTTGACTTGCGTGGATTTGGCCAGCCAAAGAGGTGTCCTTCCTCCTTCACTACTTCCTGTGGGATCCATCCCCCTGAGGTCTTCCACTCTTATTCCATTTCCCAGGTGTAAGAGGGACTGAAGTGGGAGGATGGCAGTGAGAAAGAAAACGTGACACTGCACACAAAGAACACTTTCAGGACTTAATGGTTGTTTGATTCTATGTGGAGTAATAAGAAATGGCAGTGTGAAGGACTGGGGTATTGGCAAGTGACTTCAACAAAACGGGGAATTGTTGGTTCACATCATTGCATTTCAGGCAAGGTTAGATCCAGATGAGGCTGTGCCATCAGGATCAGCCTCTCTTCATGTTTCCGCTCTGTCTTCCCAGTGTCAGCTTGATGCTCAGGCAGGAATCTGCTTGGTAGCTCCATGTCCAAGGTCGACCTTCCTGATCACAGTGGTAGAGAGAATGCTTTCCTCTATTTGGACTTTGGTCCTTATTACCCTGAAGCACTAAGCATGTATTTATTTGTTTATTCCCTCAACTCAAGCTCCAGGAAAGCAGACACTTCCTCTTTCTTTTTTGTTGTTATTCCTACTTCCTAATCCCCAGAGCACAGGGATGGTCCTGGAAGACAGTGGGTTCTCAATACATATTTGTTGGATGAGTGAAAAGGTGAATGATTCTCTTTCCCCAAACATCCAGCAAGATCCCCAGATCTGACTTCGACTGTTTTGTCTGTGTTGTGACTGCTCTTATCTAGCTACTGTGACAGGAAAGGTTGGCCCTCATGACCAGTGGTGGAGCCAGGAAGTGATTGCAACTTGATCCTTGACCAGGTGCTTTGACTGCATCACTTTGACAAGAAAGCAAAATGCACAATCCATTTAGGTAATTAGTTTAACATCTATTATGAAAAGCACTAGCTTTCAGGCTCTTACTGGCTTCATAGAACAGATGCTTGGTTACATGTCTCCCTCCTTAATCAGATTTTAAACTTCCTGAAAACAGAATCACGCTTCTTTGTTCCTGCAGTGCTTTGCTGATGGTACTCAGTAAGTACCAAATAAATGGAGAAATTAATCTATTTTAAATATGCTACCTTGAAAGTATATAGAATATCTGCAGAGTCCCCCTGTGTATTTTACAATCATTTTTTAGGTGGCCTAATCAAAATGAATTTTTATGTGACTATCCCTGAGCTCTCTACTAGCCAACTGATTTGTTCACGGAAGGATCCATTGGCTGATTTTGAGTGTTTTGTTTTCTTCCAGTAGGAAAATGCCTGACATAACTTCTGACCCAAGGCTTTGATAAAAAGCATGGTGCCTGTTCTAAAAGTTGCTGGGAAGCCCTGAGGGAGAGCTTGAAAAGGCCAGGTGTCAGGGGAACTACCAAAGACCAACAAGCAGCAAAGAGGAGGCCTTCTGGCAGGTATTATTAGGCAAGATGACTGTTACCTAGGGAGATCTTGATCAAGTCTGATCTCAGCAAGGCTCCATATTCAGGAGGAGCCTGAAACAGAGGTGCCTGGGGGCAGTGTGTAATTGGCATTCTCCACAAGCCTGGTTCATAGTGTCTACCTGATACTTGAAGCAGCATCTAATCCAGGTGGGAAAGGCTCACTGCACATCAGGGCAGAGGGCCTGCAGGTGCACAGGTGGCCATTGCACTTCAGTGTAGGTGTCCAGTTGTCTCCTTGACACCCATGAGGCTAAATTCATTTGGGTCACAGCTGCCTCTGGGAGTGAGAACCATGGACTCTGTGTCCAGTAACCTGCAACATCAAGTGGAAGCTCCCATTGTGCTTGCAGACTTGACCCCCTGGTCTAGGGTGAGGCATTTCTGAGTCTGTTTATGGCTGGCCATTATTGTCAACAAAACCTGTTACTATCTTTGAGAAGTTTTATGACTAGCTAGCTCAAAGGCATGACAAAATGCACATGCTATCACTTAAAGACTACCTCTATTTTCAAACAAAGATCGTTCGTATTTTCAGAATTACATAGAAGGGCCCAGTGGAGGTATAGAAATGAAGATGATTCCAGCAGCACTCCTTCAAACAGCATAAAACTATAAAATTCAACAAGATGTACTAACATAATGAGTCACACTTTCAGATAGGCAGTGGAGTGGAGTGGTTATGAAAGGAATGTTTGGATTAGGTTTCTGCTTCCACTGATGAATGCCAGCTGTGTGACCCTGGGTAATGTGCTTATCCTTTCTGGGTCTCAGCTTCCTTGTCTCCAAAAATATAAGTAATAATTATAACCCATCTCATAGACTTGTTAGGAAGATTAAAGTAATTAATATATATAAATAATGCCTGGAACATAGTAAGTCCTCAGTGAATTTTAGCCATTACTCTTGCTCCTGTTGATCTCAAGTGTAAAATCAGAAATGTGACTTTGGTCCATGACTTTGGGTAGAATAATCAGATAAGCAATTTTAGGGAAAGGCATTTATACTGGGTATTTCCATTATTCAAAGTATTATCACTAATACTGCAAGATTAAGACAATATTACAAAAGAAGAATATTTAAAAATAAGTTTATGTCATAGAATTAGAAACTCTAACAGTACATTGATATGTTTCAGCTTTCTGTAATATTATATCTCTCTAAGCAATAAAGCTTTTCAGATTAAGCTATTTGGATTAAATTGTCACTAGCAACTTTGACTTCTTTCGGTTTTATATATTTTTCCGTTAGCTGAAAAGGACTCCCCAGATTAAGACAATATGCTGCTGAAACATATACTGCTTGTTATCTGGCTGTTTTTTATGAAGTCTTCTAAGACATATAGTATCTGACCATCAATATGGGTTGTTTGACATTTATGATAGTGAAATGAGTGTTAGTGTCCAAGTCAAACATATTTTGTATGCTTTGGAATGTCATCTCACTTAGAATGGGTATGAAAACTTTGGTGTGGATCCTTGGAAAGAGAACATTACTGTTTGATTGTGAAAGGTTAGGTTTAGCCACATCTCTTGAATTTTCTCATGTCCCCTTTTCTTCAGTTATCCCATCACTGACTTATTCAAACCCTCTAAATCTCTGGCATTTACTATTGTTGTCTTCATGATTTTCCTGTCTCTACCTCACCTCCTTCTGATCCATTTGCTATCCTGCTGCCAGAATAATCTTTCTAAAGGCCACTTACCTGATGATCTTGCTTTTCTGGGTAAAGATTTTCGAATATTCCCTCACATCACACACACACACACACACACACACACACACACACACACATTTATTCCTTGAAAGGTCCCTTCCCTTCATTTACTGTTCCTAGTCCCTCCTTTAACTGACCCTAAACTACAACCACCACCTAGCTACACTGGCATTCTTCCATCAGGACTTTCAGTTACCCCTCCCTCTACTTCTGGCACTTTCTCTCCATGTCTTGTCTTCCTGTTGAATATAGTCATCTAGACTCTTACAGATCCATTTCCAGGAAACATATGCTCACAATAAAAATAAAAACATAAAATGCAAGAGGAAGAATCATCAGAAATAATAAACTACAGAATTAGACCAAAATAAATGTATATATTGAAATAGATTTAGGATATAAAATTTGTTTTATATGTATAAAGAAATAAAAGATTAGAAGAATGGAAAGAATAAGGGACTATCAAAATGATCAAGTAGAATTGAAAAAGAGTAGTATTGAGAAATGAAAAATGTAATCACTGAAATAAAGAATTTAGTGAATGCTGAAACAGCAGATTAGACACAGGTGAAGAGAGACTCAACAAATTAGAAGACACATTTGAAATAAATAACCAGCATGCACCACAGAGAGATGAAGAGATGGAAAATAGGAAAGCCAGGTTAAGGGATGGGGTAAAGCGATTGATTTTTGTATCTGATCTGAGTTCTAGAAGGAAGAGCATGTGGGAAAAAGAAATACTTAAGAGATAATCTATGGGAATTGCCCAGAATTGAAGACAATCACCAATGTTTAGATTCAGGAAACCTCGCAAATCCCTAGTAATACAAAGGAAAATAAATTCCCACCCAAAACAGCACTTTATATTGGAACTGTAGAACACCAGAATCAAGAGGTGTTAAAAGCAGATAAAAGATAAGTATAACAAATAAACAAACAAAATCAGAGACAAGAACTGTTAAAGTTCTGAGAGGGAATAATTACCCACCAAGAATTGTAGACTCATTGACTTTCTCTTTCTTTCTCTTTCAAGAATGAAGGTAAGATAAAGCCATTCACAGAAATAGAAAATCAAAGAGCATTTAAGGCCAATTAACCTTCAGTAAAGAAGTGTTAATGGATATACTTAGCAAGAAAGAAAATTATTACAGAGGGCAGTTATGAGTACTTATAATCTAGTAGCTAGAAACAAATGGCAGGTCCTCAGGTATAATCACATATTTGAACAGTAATAAAGCTGTTTGTACAACAACATCTTTATGAAGTTGATGGAATTCAAAGGAAGAAGACAAGATAAATCTAAGTGAACAATTGAAAATATAGTTGGAAAAGGCTTACCAGACTTAAAGCATTCTAAGGTCCCTGCATTATTTTGTTTAATTTTAGGCTTTGTTAAATTGTTAAGCAGAATGCAGTGTAAAATGTTAAGGATGACCACTTAAAGAAGAGTAATAAGACATACACATTTCAAACCAGTAGGAAAAATGGAATGGGATGGGGGTAGATTTCAGTCTGTTCAACAGAAAGCAAGAAGAGAGGGGAGGAGAAAATAACTGAGAAAAATAGACAAATAAGCATAAAATAGAATAAAATGAAGTGATAAGGATATAGAGATTTGAATAAATTATTTCTAACTTTGATTTTAAGGATATATATATAACAGTTAGAAAATATTATGCAGGCTTTTCAATTACATGTGCAGTATTTACATTTTTACCTAACCATAAAACCAGTTTCAATAAATTTAAAAGAATTAGTAACATAAAAATAAAATTTCTTAAAACTGAAAAGCAATAATGTATCTCACTTACAAAAGCTCATATTGTGCTGAGTTAGATGAATGGAAAACAATAATTAAAAAAAAAATACCTAGAAACATGGTCACATTTTAAACCACCAAAAATAATGATATAAACTTATTTGCTATAATGGAATGAGAGCTAATTTAACTTCAGCAGAGCTGTAATACAAGAAGCAAAAAGAAATATAGAAATAAGTATAAGTTCTGAAGGAAAATAACTTTTTTACTAGAAACTATTATTTAAACCATCGTAAAACATGAGTGGAGAGGATGAAGAGGGAGACTAAAATCTTGCTAATATTCTTTGAGAAATAAATAGAATTTAACCATGGACATTGTTTAAACATTGAGATAAAGTATTCCGTTATAAATAGAAGGATGATCAGTAGAAAATAAATTAAATGTGATATTTTGTGTGCTTTTCAAAATCATGAAACTGATTTTCCTCCTCAGAAAAAGTCCTGTTTTCTGTTTCATGTTTTAATATGATTGCATGTTTTTTCATTCATTGTTCTTTCATCTGATAGTGAGAATATTCTTGGTTAAACAGTGAAAGTTTGTTTGTACTTTAGAATAGGTGTATGAGGCTATTTAAGCATGTGGATTTTTTTACCCAATCTATTTTTTTTATAGACTACTGTTGGCTTGCGGAAGCAGACCTGTGAAAACTGTTAAGGATGATGAGTAGCACCACTGGGTGGATTTGGGTGACACAATATAATTCACGTCCTTAACATCTTACTATTATTATACGTAGAAACTTTCACCAATTATTGTTGCTGATAAATAACTGAAACATTTTCCTGTAAGTGATTAAAATATTTGTCGATTTCTCAGATTTTTAAATAGAATGAAATTGGATCTTATGATGCATTTTCTATAAAAATCTGGAGTTCCTTTTAGGTTAACAGATTTGTATCTTTTATAAACTAATTTTAAGTTCTATAATCTTATATAATGCTTATATGTAGTCTTATGTATAATATACATATAGTCAGGTTTACGAAAGAGAAGACCATTTCCATACCTGGTATAATTCAACAAATTCTGTGAATTTTTAATTTCCACTTGCTGCGGAATTAAAATGTTTCACCTTCTATTTGACATGAGTGCTGTACACCAGCACAGTTTGGAAGTTTTGTACAGAAAGGGAAAAAAACACCCTCTTCAGAAAAATTTTTAAAGAAATGTTTAGTTGTACCTTGTGAAAATAATACCAAATAGTTATTTTATCTTTTTTTTTTTTTGGAAATATGGATTTTTTTTAATCATCTTTTTTGGAGTATAATTGCTTTACAATGGTGTGTTAGCTTCTGCTTTATAACAAAGTGAATCAGCTATATGTATACATATATCCCCATATCCCCCATATCTCTTCCCTCTTGCGTCTCCCTCCCTCCCACCCTCCCTATCCTACTCCTCTAGGTGGTCACAAAGCACTGAGCTGATCTCCCTGTGCTATGCGGCTGCTTCCCACCAGCTATCGGTTTTACATTTGGTAGTGTATATATGTCCATGCCACTCTCTCACATTGTCCCAGCTTACCCTTCCCCCTCCCCGTATCCTCAAGTCCATTCTCTAGTAGGTCTGCGTCTTTTTTCCCGTCTTGCCCCTAGGTTCTTCATGAACATTCTTTTTATTTTTTTAGGTTCCATATAAATGTGTTAGCATACGGTATTTGTTTTTCTTTTTCTGACTTACTTCACTCTGTATGACAGACTCTAGGTCCATCTACCTCACTACAAATACCTCAGTTTCGTTTCTTTTTTAGGCTAAGTAATATTCCATTGTATATATGTGCCACATCTTCTTTATCCATTCATCTGTCGATGGACACTTAGGTTGCTTCCATGTCCTGGCTATTGTAAATAGAGCTGCAATGAACATTGTGATACATGACTCTTTTTGAATTATGGTTTTCTCAGGGTATATGTCCAGTAGTGGGATTGCTGGGTCATATGGTAGATCTGTTTTTAGTTTTCTAAGGAACCTCCATACTATTCTCCATAGTGGCTGTATCAATTTACATTGCAAGAGTGTTCCCTTTTCTCCACACCCTCTCCAGCATTTATTGTTTGTAGCTTTTTTTTATGATGGCCATTCTGACTGGTGTGAGATGATATCTCATTGTAGTTTTGATTTGCATTTCTCTAATGATTAATGATGTTGAGCATTCTTTCATGTGTTTGTTGGCCATCTGTATATCTTCTTTGGAGAAATGTCTGTTTAGGTCTTCTGCCGATTTTTGGATTGGGTTGTTTGTTTTTTTGATATTGAGCTGCATGAGCTGCTTGTAAATTGTGGAGATTAATCCTTTGTCAGTTGCTTCATTTGCAAATACTTTCTCCCATTCTGAGGGTTGTCTTTTCGTCTTGCTTATGGTTTCCTTTGCTGTGCAAAAGCTTTTATGTTTCATTAGGTGCCACTTGTTTATTTTTGTTTTATTTCCATTTCTCTAGGAGGTGGGTCAAAAGGGATCTTGCTGTGATTTATGTCATAGAGTGTTCTGCCTCTGTTTTCCTCTAAGAGTTTGATAGTGTCTGGCCTTACATTTAGGTCTTTAATCCATTTTGAGTTTACTTTTGTGTATGGTGTTAGGGAGTGTTCTAATTTCATTCTTTTCCATGGAGCTGTCCAGTTTTCCTGGCACCACTTATTGAAGAGGCTGTCTTTTCTCCATTGTATATTCTTGCCACCTTTACCAAAAATAAGGTGACTATGTGCTTGGGTTTATCTCTAGGCTTTCTATCCTGTTCCATTGATCTATATTTCTGTTTTTGTGCCAGTACCATACTGTCTTGATTACTGTAGCTTTGTAGTATAGTCTGAAGTCAGGGAGCCTGATTCCTCCACCTCCGTTTTTCTTTCTCAAGATTGCTTTGGCTATTTGGGGTCTTTTGTGTTTCCATACAAATTGTGAAAATTTTTGTTCTACATCTGTGAAAAATGCCAGTGGTAGTTTGATAGGGATTGCATTGAATCTGTAGACTGCTTTGGGTAGTATAGTCATTTTCACAATGTTGATTCTTCCAATCCAAGAGCATAGTATATCTCTCCATCTATTTGTATCATCTTTAATTTCTTTCAACAGTGTCTTATAGTTTTCTGCATATAGGTCTTTTGTCTCCCTAGGTAGGTTTATTGCTAGGTATTTTATTCTTTTTGTTGCAGTGGTAAATGGGAGTGTTTCCTTAATTTCTCCTTCAGATTTTTCCTCATTAGTGTATAGGAACGCAAGAGATTTCTGTGCATTAATTTTGTATTGTGCTACTTTACCAAATTCATTGAATAGCTCTAGTAGTTTTCTGGGAGCATCTTTAGGATTCTCTATGTATAGTATCATGTTACCTGCAAACAGGGACAGCTTTACTTATTCTTTTCCGATTCGGATTCGTTTTATTTCTTTTTCTTCTCTGATTGCTGTGGCTGTAACTTCCAAAGCTATGTTGAATAATAGTGGTGAGAGTGGGCACCCTTGTCTTGTTCCTGATCTTAGAGGGAATGGTTTCAGTTTTTCATCATTGAGAAAGATGTTGGCTGTGGGTTTGTCATATTTGACCTTTATTATGTTGAGGTAGGTTCCCTCTATGCCTACTTTCTGGAGGGTTTTTATCATAAATGGGTGTTGAATTTTGTTGAAAGCTTTTTCTGCATCTATTGAGATGATCATATGGTTTTTATTCTTCAATTTATTAATATGGTGTATCACATTGATTGATTTGCGTATATTGAAGAATCCTTTCATTCCTGGGATTAACCCCACTTGATCGTGGTTTATGATCCTTTTAATGTGCTGTTGGATTCTGTTTGCTAGTATTTTGTTGAGGATTTTTGCATCTATGTTCATCAGTGATATTGGCCTGTAGTTTTCTTTCTTTGTGACATCTTTGTCTGGTTTTGGTAGCAGGATGATGGTGGCCTCGTAGAATGAGTTTGGGAGTGTTCCTCTGCTATATTTTGGAAGAGTTTTAGAAGGATAGGTGTTAGCTCTTCTCTAAATGTTTGTGGAATTCCCCTGTGAAGCCATCTGGTCCTGGGCTTTTGTTTGTTGGAAGATTTTTAATCACAGTGTCAATTTCAATGCTTGTGTTTGGTTTGTTTATATTTTCTATTTCTTCCTGGTTCAGTCTTGGAAGGTTGTGCTTTAATAAGAGTTTGTCCATTTCTTCCAGGTTGTCCATTCTATTGGCATAGAGTTGCTTGCAGTAATCTCTCATGATCCTTTGTATTTCTGCATTGTCAGTTGTTACTTGTCCTTTTTCATTTCTAATTCTGTTGGTTTGAGTCTTCTCCCTTTTTTTCTTGATGAGTCTGGCTAATGGTTTATCAATTTTGTTTATCTTCTCAAAGAGCCAGCTTTTAGTTTTATTGATCTTTGCTATTGTTTCCTTCATTTCTTTTTCATTTATTTCTGATCTGATCTTTATGATTTCTTTCCTTCTGCTAACTTTGGGGTTTTTTTTGTTTTTCTTTCTGTAATTGCTTTAGGTGTAAGGTTAGGTTTTTTATTTGAGATGTTTCTTGTTTCTTGAGGTAGCATTGTATTGCTATAAACTTCCCTCTAGGACTGCTTTTGCTGCATCCCATAGGTTTTTGGTGATCGTGTTTTCATTGTCATTTGTTTCTAGGTAGTTTTTGATTTCTTCCTTGATTTCTTCAGTGATCTCTTGGTTATTAAGTAGTGTATTGTTTAGCTTCCATGTGTTTGTATTTCTTACAGATTTTTTCCTGTAATTGATATCTAGTCTCATAGCGTTGTGGTCAGAAAAGATACTTGATATGATTTCAATTTTCTCTAAATTTACCGAGGCTTGATTTGTGACCCAAGATATGATCTATCTTGGAGAATGTTCCATGAGCACTTGAGAAGAAAGTGTATTCTGTTGTGTTTGGATGGAATGTCCTATAAATATCAATTAAGTCCATCTTGTTTAGTGTATCATTTAAAGCTTGTGTTTCCTTATTTATTTTCATTTTGGATGGTCTGTGGTCTGTCCGTTGGTGAAAGAGGGGTGTTAAAGTCCCCTACTATGATTGTGTTACTGTTGATTTCCCCTTTTATGGCTGTTAGCATTTGCCTTATGTATTGAGGTGCTCCTATGTTGGGTGCATAAATATTTACAATTTTTATATCTTCTTCTTGGATTGATTCCTTGATCATTATGTAGTGTCCTTCTTTGTCTCTTGTAATAGTCTTTGTTTTCACGTCCAAATAGTTATTTTATCTTTATATATGTATCTAATGAGATACCTGAGAATGCACTGCTTTATTCAATAGTAATCTAATTTTTTATTTACTCGTTAAATATGTGCGTGCACGCATGCATGTGCATGCGCATGCGCGCCCACACACATACACTTCCTAAAATGATTGGGTTTTCTACTCTTGTAACAGCAGTGGCCTGTATTTTTGAATAAACATGAACAATTAAACATAATGATTGTTTTATGGAAATTTTTTGGTCAGAGACCCAAGTTTTCAGTGAACTGTTGCTATTAATAATTAAATAATTTTTAGGTAAACATTACATTAAACAGCAATGCTATATTATAATATTATACCTCAGTAGATTAAGCCTGAAAATATTTACCAGGAATTAATTGTTTTAAAACTTTAGGTGTCATTTGGATCCAACTTCTAAAATATAAAATTTTCCTTTTTCCCCTATATATTTTGTGTATATTCTTGGAACTCTACAAAGAAGTTACTGTCTTGTTTTTTTTCCCCTCTGGCAAAATAAGAAAAGCGGTATTTTATGGAGGGATCTTAACAGGTACTTGTGCTTTGAATGGATTGATTGTACTTGCTGCCTTTAGCTATGAACATCTTTTTGACAACTGTCCCCTGTTGAATATCTTGGAGAAAAGAAGGAAGAGAGGAAAGGAGGAAGACAAGGAAGAAGGAGAGGGTGGGAGGAGGAGAGATGGATGGACAAAAGGAAAGTATTTCCAAATTGCAAGACAGCGTATGAATGGAGTTTTATCCTAGTTAGACAAGCTTTTTGAAACTCCCAGTTGATTATTTAAAGCACCAAATACACATTTCTTTGCAATGATGTGTATTCTCTTTTCTCATTCTACCACAAAGCAGTGAATCTTTAGCTTTGGAATATGTTGGTTATTTTATTTTAAATTTTTTCCAATGAAAATGCCCGAATTACCAAACATAGTGTAAAAATTTCTTGTGTAACTTAAATCTTGTCCTAAAATTTTAACAATTGTTATAGTATTTATGGATCAAATATTATAGTATAGGTGTTTTTTTGTTAAATTTTGTAAGTTTTTAAAGTTACATGGACTTGTAGAAGAAGCACTCCTGTAAATATAAAGGAACATCTAACCCTTTCATGTTCATCACAGGTTTTTAAAAACTTTGTGCAGCAGTTTTTAACTCTTCTACAATCATATAATACAGAAAGAAATACATAATTTTGTCTCCAATTTTTAGTGAAGAAAATTGAAGGATAAAAAAAATCTCTAAAGTTTTAAAATAAATTATTCACTCAAAAAATATTTATTAGGGGGCTTCCCTGGTGGCGCAGTGGTTGAGAATCTGCCTGCCAATGCAGGGGACACGGGTTCGAGCCCTGGTCTGGGAGGATCCCACATGCCACAGAGCAACAAAGCCTGTGAGCCACAGCTACTGAGCCTGTGCTTCTGGAGCCTGTGCTCCACAACAAGAGAGGCCACGATAGTGAGAGGCCTGTGCACCGCGATGAAGAGTGGCCCCCGCTTGCCGCAACTAGAGAAAGCCCTCGCATGGAAACGAAGACCCAACACAGCCAAAAATAAATTAAAAAAAAAAAATTTATTAGGTCCTTGCTCTATGAAGCAACTTATATAGCAGCAACATTTGTAGAAGAAAATTATGTGATTTTGGCAATTACAGTAATTTGGTAATTCACGTGAACAATGTATGAACAGAAAAATATAAAATTGCACACTTTTTCATTGAGTAAATTTGACTTGTAACATTGCATATGTTTAAGGTATACAGTATGTTACTTTGATACATTTATATATTGTTAATGTGATTGCTGAAGTAATATCACATTATATAATTATAATACACATGATCACGTTATATAATTATAGTACAGTATTACTGTGTATTTATTATACTGTTCATTATATCTTCATGGCTCATTTACCAATTCTTACAAGTTTGTACCCTTAAAGACCATCCCTTTTGTCCCTTTCCCTCGTAACCACCGTTTTATTCTGTTTGTCACAGGTTTAACTTTTAGATTTCACATGTAAGTGACATCATACAGTACTTGTCTTTCTCTATCTGACTTACTCTCTTAGCATAATGTTGTAGCAAATGGGAGGATCTCTTCCTTTCTCATGGCTGAATAACATTCCACGGTGTATGTATACCACATATTTTTTTACCCATTCATCCACTGATGGTCTTTTGGGTTGTTTCCGTATCTTGGCTATTGTGAGTAATGCTGTGATAAACATGGGAGTGCGTATGTCTCGTCAGAATCCTATTTTCATTTTCTTTGGTTGTATACCCAGAAGTGGAATACCTGGAGTATACAATAGATCTACTTTTAATTTTTTGAGGAGCTTCCATCTTGCTTTCTATAGTTGTTAGACTAATTTACATTCCCACATCCTCACCAGCATCTGTTGGTCCTTGTCTTCTTGATGATAGCCATTCTCACAGGTGTGAGGTAATGTTTCACTGTGATTTTGATTTGCAGTCCACTTAGGATTAGTGATGTTGAGCATCTTTTCATGTGTCTCTTGGCCATTTTGATGTCCTTTTTGGAGAAATGACTATTTACTTCTTCTTCCCATCTTTTAACCAGATTGTTTGTTTTTTGTTATTGAGTCGACTGAGTTCCTTATATATTTTGGATATTAATCACTTATTCGATAAATGGTTTGCAAAATTTTTCTCCCATTCTGTAGGGTGTCTTTTCATTTTGTTAATTAATTTATTCTTTTGATGTGCAGAAGCTCTTGAGTTTGATGTAGTCCCATGTTTTGATTATTTTCTTTTATTGTTTGTTATTTTGGCATCATGCCCACCAAATTATTGCCAAGACCAATATCAATAAACTTCTCCCCTAACATTTTCTTTTAGGATTCTTATGGTATCAGGTCTTATGTTTAAGTCTTTGACCCATTTTGAGTTAATTATTGTGAGTGGTGTGAGATAGGGGTCTACTTTCAGTGTTCTGCATATGTTTCTCCAATTTTTGCAGCACCATTTGTTGAAGAGGCTATCCTTTCTCCACCGGGTATTCTTGACTTCCTTGTTGAATACTAGTTGACCGTATATGCCAGGGTTTAATTCTGGGCTCTCTATTCTGTTCCATTGGTCAATTTGTCTTTTTTCCCCCCAAGTACAATACTGTTTTTCTACTATGGTTTTGTGGTATAGCTTGAAATCCAGAAGTGTGGTATCTCTGGCTTTGCTCTTTTCTCTCAAGGTTGCTTTGGCTGTTTGAGGTCTTTTGTGGTTCCACACACATTTTAGGATTGTTTCTTCTCTTTCTGTGAAGAATGCCTTTGGTATTTTGGTGAGGACTATGTTCAATTTGTTGATGGCTTTAGAACTATTGATATTTTAACAATATGAACTCTTTGGATCCATGAACATTGTTTGTGTCTTCAATTTCTTTGATTTTGTTTGTGTCTATCCATTTGTTGGTGTCCTTGATTTCTTTCAGCAGTTTTGCAGTTCTAATTGTACCGATCTTCCACTTCCTTGGTTAAATTTATTCCTAAGTATTTTATTGTTTTTGATGCTATTGTGAAAGGGATGGTTTTCTTTATTTCTTTCTCAGATGCTTTATCATTAGTGTAGAGGAATGAAATTGAGTTCTGTACGTTGACTTTGTATCCTGCCAATTTACTGAAATTGTTGATTAATTTCAATAGTTTTTTGGCTGATTCTTTGGGATTTTCTATATATTCAATCATATCATCAGCAAATAATGACAGTTTTACTTTTTCATTTCTGATTTGGATATATTTTATTTCTTTGTCTTGCATAATTGCTCTAGCTAGGACTTCCAGTACTATATTGAATAAGAATAGTGAGACTGGGCATCCTTGCCTTGTTCCTGGTCTCAGAGGAAACACTTTCCATTTCTCTCCATCAGGTATAATGTTACCCTTGTGTTTGTTATACATGGCCTTTATGTTGAAGTATGTTCCTTCTATACCCAGTCTGTTAAGGGTTTTGATTATGAAAGGATGTTGTTTTATGTCAAATGCTTTTTCTTTCTCTATTGAAAAGATCATGTGATTTTAATTTTTTCTTTTATTGATGTGATGTATTGGATTTATTGATTTGCATATGTTGACCCATCCTTTCATCCTAGGAATAAATTCCGCTTGGTCATCGTATATAATTCTATTAATGTGTTCTTGAATTTGGTTTGCTAATATTTTGTTGAGAATTTTTGCACCTATGTTCATCAGGGATATTGGTCTATAGTTTGCTTTTCTTGTGGTATCTTTATCTGGCTTTGGTATCAAGGTAATGCTGGCCTCATAGAACAAGTTTGGAAGTGTTTTCTCCCCCTCAATATTTTGAAAGAGTTTGAGGAGGATTGGTATTACTTCTTTAAATGTTTGATAGAATTATCCAGGGGAGTTTTCTGGTCCTGGAGTTTTCTGTGTTGGGAATTTTTAAGTTACTGATACAGTGTCTTTACTCATTATTGGTCTGTTCCTACTTTCGATTTCTTCCTGATTCAGTCATGGTAGGTTGTGTGTTTCTCGAAATGTATCCATTTCTTTTAGGTTGTATAATCCATTGGCATATAATTGTTCATAGTAGTCTCTTATGATTCTATGTATTTCTGTAGTATCAGTTGTAATGTCTTCTCTTTTCATCTCTAATTTTATTTATTTGACTCTTCTTTTTTTTCCTGAGTCTAACTAAAGGTTTGTCAATGTTGTTTATCTTTTTGAAGAAACATTTTGTAGTTTCCTTGATCCTTTCTATTGTTTTTCTGGTTTCTATTTCATTTATTTGCATTCTGATACTTACTATTTCCTTAGTTCTGCTACCTTTGGGCTTAATTTTTTCTTCTTTTTCTAGTTCCTTGAGGGATAAAGTTAGGTTGTTTACTTGAGATTTTTCTAACATCTTAATGTATTTATTGCTATAAACTTTCTACCCAGATCTGCTTTTGCTGCATGCCATGATATTTGATATGTTGTGTTTTCATTTTCATTTGTTTTGAGATTTTTTTTATTTCCTTTTTGATTTCTTCTTTGACACAATGGTTGTTTAGACGTGGGTTTACTTTCCACATGTTTGTAGATCTTCTCATCTTCCTCTTGTTGTGGACTTCTAGTTTCATACCAATTGTGGTCACAGAAGATAGCTGATATGATTTCAGTCTTCTTAAGTTTGCTAAGATTTGTTTTGTGACCTATCATATGATCCAGCCTGAATGTTCTATGTGCACTTGAGAAGAATGTGTGTTCTGCTACTGTTGGATGGAATATTCTATATGTGTCTATTAAATCCATTTGTTCTAAGGTGTGGTTCAAGTCCAACGTTTCTTTGTTGATTTTCTGTCAAGACAATCTATCCATTGCTGATAGTGGGGTATTGAAATTCCTGCAATTACTGCATTGTTGTCTCTTTGTTCCTTAATATCTATGATTACATACTTGTATATTTCAGTGATCAGGTTTTGGGAACGTACATATTTATTATTGTTATATCTTCTTGATGTAGTGACCCCTTTACTGACCTTCTTTGTCTCTTCTTACCTTTTTTGGCTTGAAGTGTGTTTTGTCTGATACAAGGATGGCTATACCCACCTTCTTTTCATTTCTATTTGCTTGGAATATCATCTTCCATCCTTTCACTTTGGGCCTATGTGCCTTTAGAGCTGAAATGAGTCTTCTGTAGAGAGCATAGAGTTGGACCTTGTTTTTTCAGCCATCCACCCACTATGTGCCTTTTGATCGGTGAGTTCAATCTGCTTACATTTAGGGGTGATTATTGATATGTAAGAATTTACTATTGCCATTTTTTCTTTTGCCTTCTGCTTATTTTGTCTCTCTGTTGTTCCTTTTTTCTTCTCTTTCTGTCTGCCCTTATAAGTTGGTGGTTTTCCATGGTGATTTGCTCACTCTCCCCTTTTTTATGTTTATGTTTCTGCTCTAGATTTTTGCTTGTGGTTACCATGAAGTTTACATGAAACATCCTACACGTAAAATAGCCCCTTTCCTGCTGATGCCAGTTTATCTTCATTCACCTATAAAGGTTTCATCTGCTTACTCTTCCCCTTTTATATTTTTAATGTTAGAAATGATCTTTATGCTGTGATTTCATTACCAAGTTGTAGTATCTATAGCTATTTTTAATGCTCTTTTCCTTTAACCATTATATTATAGTTAAGAATTTAATATAGTGTTCTAGAAAAGATTTACAGTATTCTAATTATGAGTATTTATCATCTTAATCAGAGTTTTGTGTACTTTTGTCTTTTTGTTTCAGCTTGAAGAGCTCCTTTCAACATTTCTCATAAGGCAGGTCTAGTGGTGGAAAACTCCCTCAGCTTTAGTTTGTCTGGGAAAGGCTTTAATTCTCCTTTATATCTGAAGGATAACTGCCACATATTCTTAGATGGAAATTTTTATCTTTCAATATTTTGAATATGTCATTCCACTATCTATCTCCTGACCTTCAAAGTTTCTGCTGAGAAATCTACTGTAGCCTAATGGGGGTACCTCTGTAGGTTGCTGTCTTTTTTTTTTTTTTTCCCCCCCCTGGCTGCCTTTAAAATTGCTTCTTTATAATTGAATTTTGACAGCTTCATTAAAATGTGTCTTGGAGGTCTTTCTGTGATGAGATAACAAGATATTCTGTTAGCTTCGTGGATCTGTATATTCATCCCTTCCCCAGATTTGGGAATTTCTCAGCTATTATTTCTTTAAATAAACTCTGTCCCCTTCCCACTCTCTTCTCCTTCTGCGATGCCCATTATTCTTACGTTTCCCTTTCCAATAGAATCAGATATTTCTCATAGGCTTCACTTTTTAAAAATCTTAGCTCTCTCTTTTCTTCCACCTGAATTATTTCTATATTTCTATCCTTGAGCTTGCTAATTCCTCTTCTACCTGATTTGCTCTATTTCCAGTGCATTGTAATGCATTCTTTATCTCATTTATGGAGTTCTTCAGCTCCAGAAATCTGTCTGATTCTTTTTTAGAATTTTAATCTCTTTGGTAAAGTATTCCTTCTGCTTGTTATTTTCATTCCTAATATCATTGCATTGCCTTTATGAGTTTTCTATTCAATTTCTTCATAACAGCTATTTAAAACTCTTTATCAGTTAGATCACAATATTCCATACCTTTGGGTTTGGCTACTGGAAAATTGTCTTTCTTTTTTTTGCGATACCGTATTACCATGATTCCCTAAATAAATAATGGAACACCATTTTTATTTAGGTAAGACTTTGTTTACTTTGATCCTAAGAATGCAACAGGTTGGCAGTTAGGAGCCTTCCTTTCCAGAAGGTGGCGCTATGGCACAAGTTTTTGGTTTCTCTTACCAGCGTTAACTAGCGGCTTCTAAGATTGGGAACCCACACAGTTAAAACAAAACAAAACAAAAACAACAACAACAAAAACAACGCGTGGTGGCAGAATGTGGGCGCAGGGGGGAGGTGTGTGTACTTAGCACTTGGGGCTTTGTGGGTGTCCATGGCCTGGTAGAGGTATCCTCAAGTTGGGATGGGGGTGGTGTCCCAGGGGTCCTTGGGTGGTCGGTCCCCTTGCCTCCTGGGGCAGACAGCAGGAGACATTTGACTTCAGTTCTCTTTGTCTGTCTACTTACCTTTCCTTTCCCTCTGCCCATTCACTGCAGTCTCTCCTCAGAGAGAGCAACTGGTCCCGCCAGCTGTAACACACGTGGCTGGGCAGACTTCCAGTCACTGCCTTCATCCTCCAGCTCCTCTGCCAGAAAGGTGGTGCTGGCTCGCTGCCAGAACAGCAGCCGCCTTCTGTGCTGTCACAGCCTCCTGCCACCAGCTCTGCAGCCACTTACCTCGATCCCTGATACCTACTCCATGGTCCAATCCACCCACTTTGGATGCACAGGTGGATGGATCTCTTGGATGTCGTTGTATGCTGTGGATAGGTGCATTTTTTTTTTTTTCTGGTTATGGACGTCCTAATAGTTGTAAATCAAAGGAGAGAGAGAAAAAAGGAACGATTCACACTATCATGATACTAACGTCACCCCAAAACTGCATATTTCATTGCTCTGTGACTATTTCAACAATTTGAGTAAGTTGTGTGGAATATTAGACTTTGCCCCTTAAATGGATATTTCAGATTTATATACAAGCAAGGAAGTTTTCCAGTTAATGAGCTATGGATAGTGAAAGTCTTTTTAAACTAAATATTTAAAGTAATATCAATACTAATATGAGTCAACAGCTGAGTTTCCCAAGTGCATCTTTCTGGGCACTAGCGTGATAGGGCTTCAGATTTTTGAAAGTATGTCTTTTACACTGCCCAACTCTCCAATTCTGGTTTAATAACCACAGAACATAATACAGATACCAGGGCTACTCATATGAAAACTGCAATTTAGTGCACACTCCTGGTGGCCACGTTGAGGGTCTCTCCTGGCACAGTTGAGGTTTTCATCCACTGCAGAGATCTCTCAGCTCCTGTCCCGAGTGTTGTACATTTCCTTCTCTGAAGAACAGAATGTGTCTGCCTTAAGTACACAAATAAATCCTCTCACTAAATCAGAATTTCAGGGGCAGGGATGGGGAATTGCCCCTTGGGTATCAGTGTCTGAAAAACTGCTGTGTCTATTTCTCCCCTGAATTTCATTGCACAAAATTATACAATCTTGATAAATCTAGAGATGTTACTTCTAACACAGACATGTTCTCATCTTCCCATGTGTGAATTATTTTTGGAAAATATCTGAGTGTGTTGGATTGCTGAATTTTACTGACATGCCCTGTTTAAGCAGGAATGAGAATGCCTTCTGAAATGAATACTTCATTGGCAGTCCCTTCCTATTAGTGAGAACCCCTCTTCTCTATCTATATTTTCCTGGGTCCCACTATCACATACCTACCCCACACCCAGCCTGGAAATTAAGACCGCATGATTTTTCTGTTAGGATGAACTTGGCTGTTTCAATGTTTTAAGCTCAATATATGTCAGGGTTGAAATAGAACTTAGATATGGAGATTTAAGAAAGTTGGTCTCGGACTTGTGATCAATTTAATTCAGCAAACATTTATCAAATGCTTACCATGTGCCAGGCACTGTGATGGAAGCTGAAGAAATAAAGATAAATAGTGGTTCTTTAAAAAAAAAAAAAGTGCTGTTCCTGTATGAGAAGCAGTATGATTCATTAAACTGGCACAAGTTATAATTTTAGAAACACTCCCACCACTGGGAATCTGTTCCTTTTGTCGAATATAATTTTTCAGCAGTCATGAGTGAATAATAATTGGGATAATTAAAATTGACCTTTAAAACAGATCTAAATCCTTGTCTGCTTAGGGTGCTGAAGCAGGACAATCCATGAGAAACTACAGCCATTCTCCCTCCAGATACTTGATTCCTCTGAAGGCTGGTAGAGTCACACACCCTTGCACAATTTTAAAACCATGAAGGGATAGAACTAAGTTTTATAAATGGGCTCCAGGATGTATAACTGGGGAAAAAAAACCCTGAAAGTTTCTCTTCTTTCTCAGTAAGTTATTTAAATCATAGCACTTATTTTTAAGTGAATACTCAGGGTAGTTGATAAAGAGAAAGCCCCCCTGCCCTTTTTTAAAAATAAACTTTATTTTTTGAGCAGTTTTAGGTTTATGTAAAATTGAGCAGAAAGTACAGAGATTTCCCATATACCCCCTTCCCTCACACATGCTTAGCCTCTGCCATTACCAGCATCCTTCTCCAGAGTGGTGTTGATACTTTTTTTAGTTTACAATTGGTGAACCTGTGCTGACACATGATAGTCACCCCAAGTCCATAGTTGATGTTTCACTCTCGGTGTTGTACATTCTGTGGGTTTGGACAAATGTATAATGACATGTATCCAGCATTATATTATTGTACAGAATAGTTTCACTGCTCTTAAAATCCCTTGTGTTCCTCTTATTCATTCCTCTCTCCCATCTAAACACTGGCAACCACTGATCATTTTACTGGCTTCACACTTCTGTTTTTTCCAGAATATCATCTAGCTAGAATCGTATGGTATGTAGCCTTTAAAGACTGGCTTCTTTCACTTAGTAATATGCATTTGGGTTTCTTCTGTGTCTTTTCATGGCTTGATGGATCATTTCTTTTTATGACTAATGTTCCACTATATGGATGTACCACAGTTTGTTTATCCATTCCCTACTAAAAGTGTCTTGGTTGCTTCCAAGTGTTGGCGTTTAATGACTAAAGCTGCTATAAACATTTTTGTGCCTGTTTTTGTGTAGACATAAGTTTTCAACCCCTTTGGGTAAATACCAAGGAACAGACTTTGGATTGCATGTAGGAATATGTTTAGTTTTGTAAGAACCGGCCAAACAGTCTTCCAAAAAGGCTGCACCATTTTGCATTCCCACCACCAATGAGAGTTCCTGTTGCTCTACATCCTTGCCAGCATTTGGTGTCATTAGTGTTCCAGATTCTGACCATTTTCATAGGAGTGTAGTGGTATCTCATTGTTGTTTTAATGTGCATTTCTCTGAAGACATATGATGTGGAGCATCTTTTCATATGCTTCTTTCTCATCTGTGTATCTTCTTCGGTGAAGTGTCTGTTAAAGTCAGCTTAGGACCATTTTTTAATTGGAGTTGTTTGTTTTCTTATTGGTAAGTTTGAGTTCTTTGCATATTTTGGATAAAAGTCATTTGTTCGATGTGTATTTTGCAAATATTTTCTCCCATCCTATGGCTTGTGTTTTCATTCTCTTGACTGTCTTTTGCAGGGCAGAAATTTTTAATTTTAATAAAGTCCATCTTATCAGTTCTTTTCTTCATGGATCGTGGCTTTGTATCTACAAAGTCTTTGCAGAACACAAGTTCATCTAGATTTTCTCCTATGTTATCTTCAAGGAGTTTTATAGTTTTGTGCTTTACAGTTAGATCTGTGAACCATTTTGAATTAATTTTTGTGAAGGGTAAAAAGTCTGTGTCTAGATTCATGTTTTTGCTTATGGAAGTCCATTTGTTCCATTACCACTTATTGAAAAGACTATCTTTGCTCTATTGTATTGCCTTCGCTACTTTGTCAAAGGTCAATTGATTATATTTGTGTAGGTCTACTTCAGGGCTCTCTGTTCTGTTTCACTGATATATTTGTCAGTTCTTTTGCCAATACACTGTCTTAGTTACGGTACCTTTATGGTAAGTCTTGAAATCTGGTAGTGTCATTCCTACCACTCTGTTCTTCTTCAATATTGTTTTGGCTATTCTGGGTCTTTTGCTTCACCACATAAAATTTAGAATCAGTTTGTTGATATCCACAAAATAACTTGCTTGAATTTTGATTGAGATTGCCTTGAATCTATAGATCAATTGGGAAAAACTGAAATCTTGACAATATTGAGTATTGTCCATGAACATGGAGTATCTCTCCATTTATTTAGTTCTTCCTCGATTAATTGCTCAGAGTTTTGTAGTTTTCCTCATATAGATCTCATGCATATTTTGTTAGATTTATACCTAAGTATTTTATATTTTTTAGGTGCTAATGTAAATAGCATAGTGTTTCAGATTCCTAATTCCACTTGATCATTGCTGGTATATAGAAAAACAATTGACTTTTGTATTTTAACCTTGTATCCTGTGACCTTGCTATAACCACTTATTAGTTCCAGGAGTTTTTGCATAGATGATCTTGTCATCCATAACAAAGACATTTCTTTCCTAATCTGTATCCCTTCTATTTCCTTTTCTTGTCTAATTGCATTAACTAAGACTTGTAGTAGGATGTGGAAAAGGAGTGGTGAGAGGGAAAATCTTTGCCTAGTCTTGATCTTAGTGGGGAAACTTTCCAGTTTCTCACCATTAAGTGTGGTGTTAGCTGTAAGTTTTCGGTAGATATTCTTTATCAATTTGTGAAAGTTCAACTCTATTCCTAGTTTACCAAGAGTTTTTACAATGGATGGGTGTTGGATTTTGTCAGATGCTTTTCTTCATCTATCGATAGCACCATGTGATTTTTCTTTGTTAGCTTGTGGATGTGATGGATTACATAAACTGATTTTTGAATGTTGAACCAGCCCTGAATACCTCGGACAAATTCCACTTGTTTCAGTATGTAATTCTTCTTCTATTTTTTAAAAATCTGTTAAAATTTTTATTTTATTTTACTTTATTATTTTGTTTTTGGCCACACCGTGTGGCTTGTGGGATCCTAGTTCCCTCACCAGGGATTGAACCCGGGCCCCCTGCAGTGGAAGCATGGAGTCCTAACCACTGGACTGCCAGGGAATTCCCTGTAATTCTTCTTATACATTGTTGGATTTGATGGCTAATATTTTGTTGAGGATTTTGCATCTGTGTTCATGAGAAATATTGGTCTGTAGGTTTCATTTCTTGTAATATCTGTGATTGGTTTTGGTATTATGGTACTATTAGCCTCATAGAATAAGTTAAAAAGTATTCCTCTGTTTCTATCTTCTAAAAGGGATTATGGAGACATGGCATGATTTCTTTCTTAAATGTTTGGCAGAATTCACCAGGGAAGCCCTCTGGACTTTGTGCTTTCTGTTTTGGAAGGTTATTATTATATTATTAAAATAATTATTTGAATTATTGTTTTAAATTTTTTAATAGATATTTGTCTTTCTCCGTCTGACTTATTTCACTTAGTATGATAATCTCCAGGTCCATCCATGTTGCTGCAAATGGCATTATTTCATTCTTTTTAATGGCTGAGTAATATCCCATTGTATATATGTAGCACATCTTCTTTATCCATTCATCTGTCCTCAACAAAATACTAGCAATCCAAATCCAACAATACATTAAAAGGATCATACACTATGATCAAGTGGGATTTATCCTAGGGATGCAAGGATTTTTCAGTATCTGCAAATCAATGGCTGTGATACACCACCACAAGTTAAAGAATAAAAACCATATGATCATCTCAATAGATGCAGAAAAAGCTTTTGACAAAATTCAACACCTATTTATGATTAAAGACTCTCCAGAAAGGGTCCTAGAGGGAACATATTTCAAAATAATATAGACCATATACAACTAACCTACAGCTAACATCATACTCAACAGTGAAAATCTAAAAGCATGTCCTCTAAGATCAGGAGCAAGACAAGGATGTCCACTCTCACCACTTTTATTCAACATAGTTTTGGAAGTCCTAGCTGTGGCAAACAGAGAAGAAAAAGAAAAGGAATCTAAATTGGAAAAGAAAGAAGTAAAACTGTCACTGTTTGCAGATGATATGATATTAGACATAGAAAATCCTAAAGGTGCTACCAGATAACTACTAGAGCTCCTCAATGAATTCAGTAAAGTGACATTTTCTTTGCTGAGGAATTTTTAGTCTACTTTAGAACATAATGCATATTGAAAAGATGCCATTTATATACAGTTGTGTATAAACTGGATTTGAAAGTTCTGAAGAAACTAAGAGCATGCATCACCAAGGAGCTGTAGTAATCCAAAGAGGTTTGTCTGGGACTGCTTTTTATTTATGGAGGGGGTAGATTTAAGTAGTTTTAGGAGGAGGTCAAGGGTCTGGAAAACACTCAGATAGTGTCACTTAGATTGAGAGGATTAAGGCAACTATGTTTTCCCCAGCTATGGGAAGTTCCAAATTTCTAAGATTTTACCTGGAGAAAAGAATATATATATAATTTTTAAAAACAGAAGCTGAAATATTGTTTAATAATTTCAGTATAAAGCTGTTCTGTTGGCAGGACAAACAATAGGCTATTGATTAAAATGATGTTACAATAGGTACAACTACTGAGCCAATGTTTGCTCATTTAATACATAAGAACTTATTCTAGAAGCATGCACACAAGGCTGTCCCGAGCACTCTGATCTGAATCACACATAAATCATGAACAATTACGGTGTGTCTGTATTTTCTACAAGACACGTTACAATGGCTCATCAGTTTCCCTTTAGAGTTCCCAAGCTTTTCTGAGAACATTTGAGCTTCTGAGTACATTTGAACTTTTGAAGGAATAAGTGCATTTCAAAACTGAGATTATTTCATAGAATAATTTCTTCTTAATATGAGTGTTATTATGAAGAGAAATAAACTTGCTTTAGCCTATTGAACTGTAATATTATCTGTCTATTTTCATTTGTTAATTCTTACAAGATTATTACTTGTAGTCACCTCATTTTCCCCCTAAGTGGTAAATAGTTGTACTTTTCAGTTGTTTTGCCATCTCGTTTGTTAAAAACAATTATTTATGAATAATTGTTGTAGCTTTGAAGCATTTCAGGATTCATCTCTTTTTTTTGGATAGAAATAGTATGTATCAGACTATTGATAAGAATAATATTCAGTGGAAATCAAATATTTTTTAATGATTCCAGAAAAAGAAAATTAAATTGTGTCTTAACAATTTTGGCTCCAGGAATCGTAGTATAAAATATAGACATTTCAGATTGAAAACAATGGTTAAGGAGATTTTTGGGTGGCATCTGAGACTTCACCTTACTTGAATGTAATTTAGTTAAAAACACAGTGAATGTATTGAAAACACTGTCCAAACACAGAGCCGCTCTTTTCCAAGTACCTTATTGGACATGGTCACGTTTTTTGATCACGTGCATTCTCAAATTTGACTGTGTGGAAGTGAATTGGAACAACCAATTAGGGTTGGAAAGAAAATGATCACTTTTAAAATTGTTTCTCAAAGGCAAAGATGACTTCATAAGAGCGAGTACATCTTACTCTTTTTTTTTTTTTTTTTTAAAGACTAAGATTCATATGCCTTCTTTTTTTTTTTTTTTTTTTTAAATTTATTTATTTATTTTATTTATGGCTGTGTTGGGTCTTCGCCTGTGCGCGAGGGCTCTCTCCAGCTGCGGCAAGCGGGGGCCACTCTTCATCACGGTGCACGGGCCTCTCACTATCATGGCCTCTCTTGTTGCGGAGCACAGGCTCCAGACGCGCAGGCTCAGCAATTGTGGCTCACGGGCCCAGTTGCTCCGCGGCATGCGGGATCTTCCCAGACCAGGGCTCGAACCCGTGTCCCCTGCATTGGCAGGCGGACTCTCAACCACTGCGCCACCAGGGAAGCCCCGTATGCCTTCTTTTGAGGAAAGAATAAAACATGAGAATATGGCTTGGAACGTTGCATGCTGCCTTCTATATCTCTCTATAGGGAAAACGTCCTTATAGAATATTTTGAAGACGCTTATGTGATGACTTGTCTTACCATACTGAAAATAATAAAAGCAAACACTATTAATCCTCATAGAAACCCTATGAATTGTGTGATTCCCCTTTGTCCAGGTGTGTGGTTCAGTTGTGTGACATCCTCATTGTACAGATGAGGTAACTGAGGCTTAGGGAGGGCCAGTGACTTCCCAAGAGTAGGCAGCTTGGTAAATGTCATGCCCACACCCTGTCTGGCTCCAGAATCTACACTTGGTCCTCACTGTTTCCAACCCAGAAAGGAGAGACCCCAATACGGTGAGATGAGAAAGATGTGAGCAGAGGGGACTGAGTGGGGAGCGTCTGGGGAGACTCAGAAAGGAAGCCGTGCTGGGGGAGGGGGTGGGGGAGGCTGGGAAAGGAGCAGGCTTCCCAAGCTAAACAGTTGATGGAGATAATCTTCACTTACCCTCAACCAGCTCTGTGACTTTGAGCAGGTTACTTAGATCCCTGGGACCCCTTTACCTAAAGGGGGAATGATGCAGGCCTGGTCTGCTCAACAGGCAGAGAAATTGTCCCCTGAGAAACTGTCACGTTAACATTCGAGTTAGCACAGCTGACTGTGGATTGTGGATGATCCCAATCTTCTGGAATTTTCTGAATGGCTAATAATGCCCCAGTAATGTCTCAACAGCTTTGTACTTGCAGTGCACACACTCACAACGGGTGTTTCTTTGCTCTTCCTTGTGCCAAGGACCCTTCGGGCACTTTGCTGAAGCCTGACCCCTTCTCACAGCAATGCTTGTAAATGCATAAAATGTATACATAGGGTTACAAAGTAAATAGTTATATTGAAATGCTGATATCAATGTACTAGAAATTGTAACATAGTGTCTTCTTAGTTATTAGCGCATTCAAAAACAAGATCTAGTGGTGACTTTAATAAATACTGTTATTTTGAAGTAAAGGGGACCATAAACAATATTTCTAGATGTCTTGGACAACGATTGCTATTAAAATATCTGTAACTTATGTTGGTAACATATGCACGGGCACTGGTGAATATAGTCTGGTTTGTCTACATTTGTGACTGAAGAATATGCTAAATTTAGCTAGAGGTTAGTGAAAATAAAGATGTAATTTTTTTCTATTCATCTCAACAGACCCCCTATATCATATTTGTACCACACGTTAAGAACCCCTGAGCTGTGTGGTTCACTGCTTCAAGTTCTGTGAAAAACCCTCCTGAGCTTTGATTGAACTTCTAATGAATCTTTAGATCAAGCTAGGGAAAACCAGTACCTTAAAAGTAGTCTTCCTATTTGCAATCATTGTAGTCTGAATTTATGTAGTTTTTCTTTAATGTCTTTCAATACAATTTTTATAATAATCTCCATAAATGTCCTGCAAATTCTGTAGGATTCATTCTTAGATACTTTATATGTTTTGTTAGTATTTGCTATTCTATTTAATTTAATTTCTAACTATGGATAAGTTTAGAAATACTATCAGCTTTTGTATAATGAATTGTTAAGCTAGCCAATGACTTTCAGAATTTCTACCTCCATAATCGTATCATCTGGAAACGATAACGGTTGCTCTTTTTTATCCAATTTTGTGCTTTTAATTTTTAAATTTTCTCTTACGTACTGATAGGACTTTCAGTGCAATGTTCAATAGGAACGGTGGTGTCTGTGAAAGTGTTCTTTCTGATTTTCAAGGAAATACTTTTAATATTTTCCCATTTAGGAGTGACGTGCTGGAACCAATTTTTAGCAGCTAGCAAGAGCCAATCATTAACTTTTCATGAATTTTGCATGAAAATACAATCATTATTAAAAATTAAATGACATAAACATAATTAATTAAATCATATTAAAACAAAAGTAATACATTCTGAAAACTCACCACTTCCTACTTTATGTCATCTTGCTGTTATCAGTGCTCTTGAGGTTATTTACATACCTTGTGTCGGCGTGGTGAAAATACTATATAATGATTCTTTTTCCAACTTCCTGGTCAGTGACATCACGTTGATAGCTTTGAATTGGCCATGGTACGAGTACCATGTTTGTCACAGGCTCTAGCATTTTCCTAGCCTGTTAACTAAAAAGAAAGGAAATTAAGGAAGAAGAGAAGGGAGGGTGGCAGAGAAATAGGAAGGAAAGGAAAGTAAGAGGGAAGGAAGAAGAGAGGAAGAGAGGACAGGAAAGCTTTAATCAGTGTATTAACCCGCACGTGGTGTTTCCCCCCAGATAGCTGTGACGCTCCTCTGGCGTCTGCCCTGCCCCGGGCTTCCTTCAGCAGCTCCTCAGAGCGGTCCAGCAGCCACGGCCCTGGCTTTGCAAGTCTTAATCGCAGAGATGGTGAGTCTGCAGCTGTCTTCTTGTCAAGCCACCCTGATTCTTTCCCAGAGAGAATTATTTTCATTTTTAGTTCATATTCCTTCTTATAGGTCAAAACTTAATTATATTGAGTTTAATGAAACTGAAGAAAGCAGCAGGTTCATCATATCTGCTAGTATTCCTCTGCTAGCTTTCTTCTTGCTTATGATCCATTGTTTGGTTTGTTTTGATATCTTCCTTCCCTATTGATTGCCAGCAAATGATCAGCAATAAGATTTATGAGAAGGGAATTATTGGAGTCTAGATTTTTTCCAGGGTTATCATCCCTTTTTAGTTTTAGGACCGGCGACAGAAGGGTGACTAGTCAAGTGCGCTGGTCATGAATAACTACAACAACACAAGAAGGAGCCAGTGCTGCGGCCACTGGGGAAGCCTGATGTTTGCAAGATGTGAAGCTGCCAAAGGATGTCATGGGAAAATGACTCCATTCCCAGGACTTGGCCTGGGAGGAGACCAGGTGAAGGCTGCTACTGAAAATAAAGATTCCCTTCCTATTAGTGGGAAGGGAGTTAATGACTTACTTTTTGGAAAGGTCCATTTTTGCTACTTGAATGTTGTCGAGTGAATTACCTCTTCTGTTGCACAAATACTAATTCAGTGGATTAAATAAGTGAATACATACACTTCAAATTCAAATGCTTTGCTACTTTTTTGGATTAACTTTTATTGGAGTATGGTTGCTTGACAATGTTGTGTTAGCCTCCACTGCACAACAAAATGAATCAGCCACACCCGTACAGATAGCCCCTCCCTTCTGGACTTCCCTCCCACTTCGGTCACCACAGTGCATTAGGTAGAGCTCCCTGTGCTATACAGTATGTTCCCATCACTTGTCTATTTTATACATAGTATCAATAATGTATATATGTCAATCCCAGTCTCCTAATTCCTCCCACCCCACCCCTTTCCCCCTTGGTATCCATACATTTGTTCTCTACGTCTGTGTCTATTTCTGCTTTTGTTTTGCTACTGTTTTAAGGGATAGATTTTTTAAATGAAAGATGAATTCAGAAAGTAAAAGTGAAAATTAACTGTGTCCCATGTAAACGCACTGCTGTAAATTCTGGAGATACTACTAAGGAATTGAGTGTTTTCCTCCCTTTCTTTGACATTTCTAAGATCAGAGTTAAAGTCTAGCTTGAACTTTACTGTGTCCTTAAGGATCAAATTTGGGAACCTAGTAAGTGATCAAATCGATTGGCAGGGAAGAGTAAGAACACAGGTGAAGAAATTCAGTGAGCTCAGGATGGGAAGGCATGTCCATTAATTGTCCACCTTCATGGTCTTTTCCCAGGAAAAAGCATTTTGTGGCCAGATATTTACTCCTCAAAGCATCATTCATAATCATTTTTAGCACCCCAGTAAAAATATATTCTCCTTGAAACCAGATTTCAATGAGATCAGTTATCAAATTACCCATTTTCGGTCTGGTGGTTATTCTAATATCAGCTTAACATCTAAACTTTCCAGTGGTTTCCCTAAAATTGTAAAAACTAAATAAGCCATATTTAATTAGTTTAAAGAGGCCCGAGGGGCTTGTGTGTTGTGTTTCTAATTTGCATGTGTAGAGTATCTTTATGATTCAGGCCTCCAGTGCTATCAATATGGTGGCACTGGGAAGTTTATAAACATTAGAAGGGAAAATCCTGAAGCTTAAGATGAACTTATTTCCATTATATTTAATTAAAAAACTAATAACTCAGATTATTATAAGCCATCATTATAAAATGGTAAGTACAAAGCTTATCTTTTATATTTAAACTACTCTCTTTGCAAATTTAAATTAATTATTTTAAGAGTGGCAATCAACTGATGAGGGTTTTTTTTTCATGGTTGTTGCTACTCTGATTGCATATAGTGTACATTTCACTAAATATCCCTAGATATTACCACCTGATTTCAGACCCATTTCTAAAGCATGCTTTAGACAGCACAATTTATCAATATTCCTTCTGAAGGATTATCTATATGTGTTTTCTGTTAAAAGCCAGCATCCCAGAGTCTTTATTGACATTTCCTTTGCCTTGGTAAATGCTGGAGAACATATTAGTTCACTTTAGTTTAGATGATTATGATGTAAAATGTGGATAGTATGAAATGTGGATGAATATAATGAGGGCGATGATTCTTCATATATAGTAGTTTTAGCTTTTTGGAATATTTTGTGTATGATCTAGTGAGGAAAATCATGTTAGACTCCCTGATTGTATGGTTAAAATTTCCTTGGTCTGTGTTGTGGTATTTGGAAGTTTTAAAGAAGGTGGTCTGTCTTACACCCCTAGTTTCTTATTTTGCCCATAAGTCATTGCGCTTCTAGAATGTTCATTAAGAATTAGAAATGTCTCAAATATCACAGCTTCCACCAAGAACTTTATACATAGCAGCTGATCAATTCATCTACCTGATACATAAAGGTAGTAAGAGAATAGTCTATACATAATTTTTGATTGTATGTGTGTGCATATATATAAATCTGACCCACTGTATAACCCCCCAAAGCCAAATAATTCAAACTTTAAGGCATTTTATGATTTTAAAGTACTTCACTGATTCAACACATAACAAATATTAATTAATTGACTAGAACTTATTGCACATTTCATGTTTTCTCTTTTACATATTTTTTACTTATGCAGTTTATGTATTTATTTTGTTTTCTATTAATTTATGAAAAGTAGTAAAATATTTCTTAGAAAAGACTTTGCAATAAATAGAAGAAAGAAGTCTATGAAGGATATTAAGAGGAATGAGCAGAGAAGTTAGGAGGGATCCAGGCGTTTCTAGGGACAGGTGGGCCAAAGCAGAGAGATGCAGACCTTGCATCTTTGAAAACCATGATTCCTGAGCATGTTACCACCTGTTTGCCAGTGTTTTCTGTGAGCTCCCTAATGGAAGTGTTGGTTATTGTAGAGATAGTAATGGGCTAGTATCATCACTCAACATTGGACTAAGTGCTCCTGGAGTTTACTTTTGAAATTTCTAGTCTGGTTCCTCTAGCATTCCCATTTTGAAGTCTGGGATTGGGTTCCAGATAATACATTTAACAAAGTATCCCCTCTGAGGTCATACACCTTACCTTTTTATACAGAGAAACACAAATTACTGGAAATGTCTGAATGTATAATTTTTCAGAACTGATGGATTTTTTTTAAGGGGTAAACCACAGACACGTACATGTATTCATATACCTATTCAAGAAAATTGATGCCATTACATAAAAATGTAAAGTTCTTGAAGCTTTACATCTTTACAGTCAAATTGGGTTTGACTATTCATATTAGCTGAATTTGTTTCCATCAATATTAAATTGATATTTCCTAGAATTACAAGTGACCTAATATTTCTCATATAAAATCAAGATTGCTGAAATCTGTGTATTCTAAATAAGAACATGCTATAATATTGACTTCATTTTTTTCTTCTCAAAAATCTCCTAAAGGAACTTTATGCAGTTTATCCAAGTTTATTCAAAACAAAAGTTAAAAAACCAAAACCAAAAGTAAAAAAACTACCTTAGAGTAAACCACGCTGGACTTTCATTCTAGATCTTGCATGTGAAAATAACCTTTTGTTTTTACAATTATTGTTACTGTAGGTGACCCTTCATGAAACTGGCTTTAGCATTTCAGATGCTGCTTTCCAACTCCGGATAACATGTTCTTTTTAGCCACGTGACGTGTCCTCTTTAGTCACCGCAGGCGTGGTGGTGAGATGAGTGGTCTGGCCAGAGCTGATTGAGATTGATTAGGAGGAAGTGTACACACATTTTGTTCTCCTTTTTTGTTCCCCCAAAGTGCTTGCATAAACAATCATCCCCAGAAAGAGGGACAACTCCATGCATGGCCCAGATGCTGAAAATCACGCCCTCTAATGCGGCAAGCCACTCATCACTGACAGCGCAAATGAGACTGCTTTAAATTTAACTTGATCAAAAATGGCATATCAGATTACTATATTGTGTATTGCAAACAGAAAGTAGATGGAGACAAGCTGAACTGACTGGATGTTTTCTTTTCTCTTTGTAATTCTTCACCTTTCCCGTACCGAGACATTGATCATATTTCCTCACAACAGACTTATGTGTTGGTGGAGCCAGGAAAGATTTTGTCTAATGCTCCCAATACAATTGATGGCTGAGCATATTAGCAACAATTCTCAGCGTTAAGATATTTATTTCTCACTTTAGGAAGTACATTTACTAGTACAAGTTAATACTCCAGGTTTTAGCAGGAAATAAATACACATGATTCGATTAGCAGAAAATGCTTAGGCCTGGGCATCAGACACTAAATATTTTCTTATAACCTGGAACGTCTGATTATTTGGACTCTGCAATATCCCAAATAAGCTGTGATGTAAAATTCACTGTTTTTTACAAAGAAATGTTAGAAAATGGAAAGAGTGAATAATAATTTAAAATATCTAGACGTATATCAACTCCTGATATAAATCAGAATATTACTGAATACATCAAAAATGTTTGATGCAAATCTTATAATAATAAACTTGTCCCTCATATTTTTTCATAAAATCGTAGTTCTCCAGTATTTCTATCTTTTATTCACAGGCTAGGTGCCTGGTAGAACTGGTCAGTATTCCCAAATACTAGTCTGAGCAATTCAGATGGCAATAAAAGGGCTTGCAAACCAGATTTTTATAAAGGCATATGAATGTACTGGGGACTTTTTGCCTCTGGATGTCAGATTTTTCATTCTGTTTATCTGTGCTTCCTAAAAGTTTTTAGACCTATTAGGGCCAAGACACATTCTTTTTCCGATTTTTCTTAACAAATGATCCTGCAGATGCAACTGTGGGTATTGAGTGCAGTGGACAGGCCAAATGTAATAGCATCCATGTAAAATACACCCATGTTCTAAAGCACAGAGCACTGTCTTGGTGACCAGGCAACTTTATTAAATCACGGCATGATGGTAGCATGTGAGAGGAGAAGCCCCCAAATCCCAGGGTTCGTGCAGACCCTGCCGTACAGTTGTCACACAGAACTCATCTGCTCAGATTTTCCCATGGTCCTTTTCAAGGTCTGGAGTCTCCAGGTTACCTCCATAGAACCTAAGATGCTACATGAGACAAACCAGAACAAACCAAACGTGTTTTTCAGCGTTGTCAACAACCTTCAGGGAGGCAATGTTGTCATTTCTCTCTACCAAGTAGCCCAAATTATAGCACTACCCCCAGAATAAGGCAATCTTCAGTCTCTTTTGGATTCAGTGGATTCTTTTGAATGGATGAACATCTTCCAGGGATGCTCAGATTTCTTTGTTCCTGCTTCTTTCCAAGACAGTGTTTGGGTTTACAGAAGGGCTGGTGCCCTCATGGAGCTGGATGGTGGGGCTTCTCACGTTGCGGCTCAGCTCATTGCTATCTGCTGAAGGGAGTTTGTCTGCTTTTAACGCTGAGGGTTACTTGGCACCTGCTCCTGAAGCCTGTGGCGGATTTACCTCTTGGTAAGACCGTGTTCCCAGGGAACAGATCATTGTCCCTCCTGGAAGGGATCTTTGCGATGTCACTTCTTGCCTCCCTGAAGCCTGACCATGAGTCTCATTTGGTTTCCAGCCTGAGCAGCCTTGGTTACAGGTTTAATCTGCCTTTGCCAAGTTGACCTTCTGTTCAGATCCAGTCAGACTCTCATCTCACTTCTGTGCCCCCTTTTGATGGCCTGTGGGCAGTCTGGTTCACCGTACCAAGGGGAAAAAGATCGTCAAATGGTTTTGTCCTGGCAGTTTAGTCCAGAGGTAACCTATCACTTCCACTCAGAGCTTGTTGGCCAGAGCTGGTCACATAGCCCCACCCAACCACCAGGGGGCGTGGAAATCGCAATCCTCCAAGTGCCTGGAAGGTAGAAGAAGGGAAATAGTTGGCAACCGTTAGTAATGACTACACAGCCCCCTACAAGGTGATCTCCCAAAATTCCAAATGGAAGCCAAGACAAAGCCTTTCCACAGCTTGCTTATTCCTCTCACTTTTCTGATCCCCCTGGGACTTCGCTCCCGAGCAAGGTGTCTGAATCACCCTCCCACCACCTTTTACCCTTCCTCCATTTCCTCTCTTTCCCACGATCGTCTGGGTTCCCGTCTCTTCTTCCTGCCAAAGAGGGAGACATCACACGTCCTGTTTCCTATTTTCTTAGTTGGTCTTTGCCCTCCCTGGCTTCGCTAGGGCTTCATGGGATAATGATCACCGGCTAACAGGATTTACCGGAGAGGAATGAAAAACACAACAGTTTATCCTTGCAAAATTATGTCTGTGTTTATTATCTGCCCAGTAAGTATCTTATGGTGGCCACAATTTTGCCATAGTATTTTTCCAAAAGTAAGTACTGCCTATGACGTACTTGGCAACTTCCCAAAAGATATGTGGAAGCCCTTCTAAGCACTATCCAAATTCAAAAATAGTTGTCTAGCAAATTCTACTCTGTTCTTTTCCAAAATAATTCACTTTTGTATCATGTATAATATACAGAAATGTTCATGAAAGTTATTTATTTAACAGTATGTATCCTTGACATACACCATGATGTCTTTGTTTACTCCACTTTTAATAAATATTATTGGCATCCCTATGGAGATATATTTTGTCCCATCACATATTGCTTTACTCATCCAATGCAATTACATTGCCTCTTGTAGGGATATTCCCTTTTTCTTGTTTGGAGTCACTGATGAAAGACGTACCAAGTGAGGTGACCTTCAATCCTGCCAAAGGGGTGAGGTTCAATTAGCAACCTTTCATGAGGCATCTGGGATCACTAATGATCAAAGCACACAGGAGTCTTGAACTTCTGGTTTAACTTGTGGCACAGAGACTGGTCCAGGAAGGCCACAGCCAGTGGCAAAGGCTAATGGAATATCTCAGTGGACCCTGTGGTCAGCTACTCCCACCTTTGCTCTGAACATTAATGAGGAGCTTCTGGACTAGGGGCTGACTGGAAGATGGTATTTCAGGGGTTCCCTGTTCTCTCTGTCCTGTGATCCTTGCAGTAGACTCTTCCCTTGTTGCCATGTTTCCTCCAAGGAAATCCAGTGGAGCAGGCTTTTCTCCGACACAAAATAATGCCATACTTTGCTGGGGATGAATGCCTACACCCCAGAAAAATGCACCTTTGTCAGTAGTATTTACATTTTGTGATGCTCAGACCTCATCCTTTTTGCATTCTCATTTTACTACTCTATTTTGTATAGCAGCTCGTCTGTACATATCTCTTTTTATCCAAGGCTTTCACAGTGTGCTTACAAATTGTAATGAATTCAGCTACATAACATCACTAAAGAAAATGTAAGTTTTACCATTAATGGACTTTTTTTCCAAAGGCTTCTGGTTAACTGAGCAGTCAAGTATGGATGGATAATTTTAGTACTCATGGTTTTATTTCTAAGCATCTCACCCTTGCATTTCCTGACATGATCCTACACTGAATTTAATTAAAAAGAAAAAGGAGCTCTTGCCTTAAGAAGAGTAACGGTGTGTTCCTGGGAAGTGGTGGGGGCCTTGGAGCAGAACGCCTGGCCTCCTGCCCTTCTGGGCATCCTGGATTCCCCACTGTTCTCTACATATCAGAGGGAGATGCAGCTATTCTGAGTGGCCTCAAGAATGATCTGGAATCATATCTGTTCTGAATAACTCAGGGGGCCTCTGAAAGATGCACAATGATGCTTTTATAGAATTAGACCAGATCTCAGAGCTGCATCTCTCATAAACATGAAGATTTCACGGGAGATGCACAAATAAACTTGGTCATACATTTTATTCAGTCATGCATGAGGTATTTAGTACATGTTCGGATGGTTTATAGGCTTGCTGGGCAATTCGTATTTTATTTCTAAGGTGAGAAATTAGCAAAATCATCTTATAGTCTTGTCAATACAGAACTTCAAACACATAAGAACTGCAAAGCCTGAGATCAGTTCAGATCTGAATGCCTCTCTACTGTGTGTTTCTTTAAAACTTGGTCAGGAGTGTCTATGAGAGAAGCAAAACAAAACACACAGTAGCAATGGATTTTTGTTTATTTTATGCAGAAAGAGCTGCAGCGATGAATGTTAATTGCCAAGGGCATTGAAAGTTGTCCCTCGGGACACTGCACACAGAATTTAAGGGAGTCACATGTGAACAGTCACACTGTACTTTTTTTCTTTAATATCACTGGCATTTAATTTGAATCACAAATTAACAAGTATACACTTATTTTTTATTTAATTTTAAATTGTCTGTTTACAAAACCATCATAGGGTATGTCTGCATTTAGTACAGGAATCTGTTTTACAATTAGGCAGCTCTGTGTGATTTTTTTCATTATGGATGCACTTTTTGGAAAACTACCTGTTGTCTCCTGCTCAGGCTGCTAGCAGACTGCAGGAAGCACAGCAGAAAAGGAATCAGAGGTTACCTAGACAGGTCCAGAGGGAGGATTTCTGCATTTTTTACATCCTGATAGCCAGAAATGGTATATGTAGATAGTTGGAATTGCTCCTTAAGAAATCAGAGCTGGAGCAAATGCTTAAATTTCCCTCAGCAATGTAGGCAGGGTTGTGACAAAAACACCAATATATAAATCCCAGAGATCTCTGAGTGCGATGGTCAGAGAGCATCCCCAGGGCCTGCCGCCCTATGGCCCCTTTTTCCTGGGAACATCTGTTACTCCTGCTTATCTCACCCTCTCCCCACTCAGCCAGCCCCGCCTGGAATCTGGAATGAGTTTTCTGTGAATTAAGATGCATTTAAGTGAGGAAAGAAATACACAGAGCTTGATGAGCTCCCATTTGAGACAATGTAATGAAGATCTTGGAGGGAAACTTCCCTTGGTTACAATTTCAATTTAGCCATTTACTTGCTTGACATTTAGATGCCCTGGAGATAGGTTAGTCTGTTCACTTCAGATTATCCCACTTGACTTTGCTCCCTTCGGTATCTTTCTGCTCTGGACCTTGTTCCAACTTGAAGAAGGCATGAGCTATTCTCCTTTTCACCTCTGGGTAATTTCCCCCTCTACACAAAGCTGACACTCATTATGACAGTGCATGCCCCGTGGCCACCAGGGGCAGGGGTCATTTTCATCTTGATCAGTGACCAGAATAATTAAGGCCCTCGCCCTCGCTGAGAGTTTCCTGTTCAGCCTTTCCTCTCCCCAAAGACACAAGTCACTGCCTGTGTCTGAGCCAACGAAAGGTGGGGGAAACAATCACACAGGCTAACTAGAGACAGAAACCTTCCAATATATCTGCCAGTGTATCAATATAAAAGACAGTCTGGTATTGATAAGCAAACAATACTGAATAACTGACAAATCACAGGGATATGTTCTTAGAAGGGGTAGAGAATGAAAAGGGAGCTAAGCTTTTATAAAATACCCTCACCCGAACCTAAAATGATTGTTTTTTGCTTGTCTGCAAAGCAGAGACTGTAACACCCGTCCCACTTGCCGGGTGCATGGAGGAGTTGTGAGGTAGCACTTAGAGGATCTGGAAGGGTCCTGAACACATCACATGCTTGTGACAAGTTTTGGCTTTCCTCATTTTCTCTCCTTTATCTAGTATAAAGTGGCAGGTAACGGGCCATTCAGTAATGAAAAGACTGCAATGCCCCACACTCTGGATGTCACCCCTCTTTCACCATGACTGTCTCCCGTCTTGCGATCGTGTATGGGAGAGAAAGTATTGTGCTAGATGCTCTAACACAGCTTCTTGTTGAATTCTCATTGCAGCCCTAAAGCATACCTATCACACTTTGCTGGGAGGGATGTTTTGTGTTCAGTGTCCTAAGCTGTGGAACCTTGTTCTGTGCAAGTCAGACCCTCTGGACATGTTTTCCTTTGTATGAATTGTGACACTTTATTCAACTAAGGGGCTGAGGCAGGAGACAGGACGGTGACAATGGAAAAAGACAGTCTGTGGTGTGGTCAGGGGAAGAGCTGGGTGGGAGGGCAAGTGCCTTTCTTGTGGGTTCAGCACTGGTGACTCCAAAACAGTAATTGCAAATCCCTGGGCTCTGTTTCAGGGGGTGTTGATTCCCAGGGGGAATTTACTGAAGATTTGCAACATTGAATAATGCAGGCTGATCAGTTTCAGAACCACTGCTCTGCAGCTAAGAGCTGGTGGGGCGGCTGTGCTCAAGCGTACCCACTTTAATGTTGTTTCAGTGTATTTTGTTTTG
The DNA here is from genome assembly GCF_965194825.1 of Balaenoptera physalus. Taxonomy (NCBI): domain Eukaryota; kingdom Metazoa; phylum Chordata; class Mammalia; order Artiodactyla; family Balaenopteridae; genus Balaenoptera; species Balaenoptera physalus. The sequence continues at coordinate 93,089,247 of NC_138886.1, read as the reverse complement.
TTTTCCATTACAGAGCAGTGATCTCCCTTACCCGTCAGTAAAACTGTTCGGGGCTCCCTAACAGTCCTCAGGTTACATTTGTGCATTTCCCACTTTTTCCAGTCATTAGAAAAAAGGGCATCTACCCCGGTGGACTGCGTGCATGGGCGAATGCACAGTAATTCAACATCATCACCCTACAGGGGTCTGGGGATTACGCCGTGGCTGTGTTACCCAGCTGAAATGAATTGCTTTGCAGCACAGGGAATTCTGCAGTTTCATTACTTTATCAGAGTACCTACTTAATCAGATAGCTTAATTTGCATACCAGTAGCACCTTCTCACCACAGGTAAGGAATATGAAATGTTCAAGGTTGATTACCTGCAGATGGTGAAGAGTGGTTGACAGAGACGTGGCTGCATCTGTGGGAGAGGCTGGTCCCAGGGCAGATGCTGGAAGCATGCTGACGCTTTTTACTCTGTTGCGTTTCTGTACATGTGGTGCCCGTGTTGATGGTACTTCCCGCTTCAGGAGAGATTAAAGATGACAGAGCAAGATTGCGAAATGCAAAAAGAAGAAGTATCTTCAGTACATTCTTTACAACCTTGATACTAAGAATACAGGACATTTAGCAGTTTCGCAGAGATTGAAACTGATTCATATAAAACTTCAAATGTAGAACCTTTAAGTTAAAATGATCAGCTAAATGCCAACACCTAATTTCTGACTTCTTTTGGCAATTATTATAAAATTACAGGCAGTTGCAGAGTAATGTTACTTGGGACTGTTAGTTAACCCTCAGCTAGAACCCAGAAGGACTTATCATTCATCAAACATTAGATGGGACCTTTGCACAAATCAGTAGAAGTAGCAGGGAGGTGTTGGGTGGTGATCAATCTTGTTATTAAAGACAAAGAAAGACTGAAAACTATCACAGGTTGGAAGACACTAAGGAGACAAGGTGACTAAATGCAATGTGGGGTTCTGGAACAGAAAAAGGGAGTTAGTTAGTGGAAAAACTGGAGACATCAAAGGAAAGTTTGTCGTTTTGTTACCATTGTACCAGTGTTAATAGCTTAGTTTTGATCAAAATACCATGGTGATGTCAGATATTAATATTAGGACACACTGAGTAAAAAGTAGACAGGAACTCCCTATCCCATCTTTGCAACTCGTTTGTAAATCTGAAATTATTTCAAAATAAAAAGTTTAATAATGCATTACAGAACAGCCAGAGTTGTGGCATGTTTAAGGTGTGGATCAAAGGAAAAGACATTGTGCTTGTGGTTGAGAGGAAATTTTGGAATTTTGGAATAAAGATTGCAGGAAATGAGGAAATCTTAGAAAGAATTTGAGTTTTAAAGAATTTGTGAGCTTTAAATTTTGCTAAGGGTTATACACGTAGTGCCATTAGCAGAGGACATAGTGAAGCAACAGATGTGCCCACTTGCTAGTTTCACCTCCACACCCTGATGTAAGCGCTCCACTTCCATTTTCCTTTGACCTGTCTTGTAACCATGTCACACACCTCCTGACATGTACTTGGTCGTAACAGCGTTTGTAAACAGGACATGGATGTTAATAATAGCCCCTAATAAAAAAGATAATAAATGTTGTCTAAAGTGTCAGACCTTATTATGAGAGCCTCAAATTAGATGTCAGGACAATGGGGAAAATTTTTTTTAAAGCTAGTTTTTTTGTGTTAAGGACTGTTTACATGACACTGTGTTTTCTAGACATGGATAATTAGCAAAATATCAGTTCCAGAATGCATTCCAAACCTGTTTCCCAATTTTTATATTGCATAATAATTTTTTTTTTCCATACACACGGACCATTTATTCTGGGATGATGGCTGTATGACAGCATGATGTAAACACACTAATCCTACAAGTCAAGTAGTAACAGCTACTATCTTCTTCACCTGACCCTCAATATCAACAGATGTTATTATCCCGATTTTACAGATTGGGAAATAGAAACTTTGCTAAAATCACAGAGCAAATTACAAACATTACTTAAGACAGAACCCAAGTAGCTTAAAAACACCTCCCACCAGCACAGACTTTGCCACCTTCCAAGCCAACCTATCACACCATCATGAGTTTAGATATTAATGCTTTGTAACAATTCCTCACAAAGGTCGAGTGGTCAAAGGCTTAAAGATCACTTATTATAAGTGAAAGATCCTGCCAAAATTGGAAATTAGAAAGCAGTGCAATATTCCAGGGATCTATATCCTGCACTGTTTATACCTGGGGTATACCAGGTCTCCATGTGTGAATTTCTTCAGCAGACACGAAGCCAAAGCCCCCCCAGAAGTTCAGGAACAATAACACCCTCTTGGAAGCTCTATTCATTCCATGGTTCCGAAGAGCTTCTTTCGAACAGTCTGGGAGTCTCAGCTACGAGCTGAGATGCATCAGGAGTTATTCTCCCCTGAGGGAATCAGTCCACAGTTCCTGATCTTCATGCAAGTTTTCTTTAGCAAGAAACATGCATTTCATGTTATCTTTGATGTCGAAGGGCACTTGAATGGTAAGGACTAGTGTTTGGATGTTACAGTCTATGCCATTAAACATTTGGTGCAGAGCGTCCGATGCCAGGACACAGCAATCCGAGCTAACCCAGTCTTCAGAACTGTTGCTCACACCTCAGAATCTGTGGCGGGCCAAGCAGTGAGAAGCAGTGGGAAAGACAGGAAGCTTCGCTATTTCAGACGTGAGCATTTTCAGCGGGATGTCTCATGCAGTCTTGACTTGTCACAAATCCAATTTCTTCAACTGCTCATATGTCACAAAGAAAATAATATTCCAAGGACCAAGTCTCAGCCAATTTGGCCAAAACCCTTTATATAGAGCAAAACCCCTTCATCTTCCATGTCTGTAACAAGCAATCCAGAGAGCCTGTGTAGCCAGGGCATCTGCCATCTTGAAGGACTCTCTGATTCATCATGTGTCCTCACCACATCGACAGGGTTTGAGGCCAGGGCCCCCGCCAGCCCACAGGTGAGGCTTGAGCTTCCAAAGTCCTCTTGCTCACTCTTGCTGGTAAATGTGAATGAATTTGCCTATCATTCCTCCTTGAAGGGTGCTGTTTTGTGCTTGCATCCGAATTTTCAAAACATCAGTTGGATTAGCAATGGTTGAGGATATGACTCCAGAGAGAATTCCACAGACCACGTTTATCAGAAGGGTTTCATCTTCCGGGCGCTCGACAAATAACCGCTTCAAGCTCTGGTAGGTGCCTATCTTGATGGTGCCATAGGAAGCCTGGCGCAACATCGCAGGAGCAATCCCTGAATACAGTGCTTTCAGGCCTTCCTCTCTGCCTATCCTCACTAACGCATGCAACATTCCTCGATACCTGATTTCTTTAAAGTTTGCATCATTCTTCTGGCCTTGAATCTGGAGCCGTGTCTTGGTTAAATCAATTGGAAAAGCACCGCACTCCGCTGTGATGGAGGCCAGGCCTCCGTACACGAAGGGCTTCCAGTTCAGGGCTAACATGCTCACCGCTGTCCCTTCTCCTTTGTTCACAGACGCATGGCCTCCAACAGGGTTTTTCCGGGTGGCGGCGGCCCTGCACCTCCTACTCCCCCGGCGAAGCAGCAACCAGCTCCAGCGGCCGCACGGGAACTGGACGAAAAGCTGGGGAGCGGCGGGGGTGGCCCAGGGGCCCGCGCGCAGCCCCGCCCTGCGCGGCCCCGCCCGCAGCCTTGGCGCCCATTCTGCATAATAATTTAAATTCAGAAAATTTAATATGACATCTAAATCCAAATTCAAAACTCATGTTTCTGTTAAACTAGAAGAACAACATATATCAATAATACATTCACAGGTATCCCTAATTCTTCGGTGTCTCACAGGCACTGGAGAAAACAAAGCACAGTAATTTCCACTCTGCGCCTATTGTCTTGAATACCTGAGAAACTCCTCCCCATTCACTTCCTCTGGGTTCTCGCTCACCCTCCTTGCTGACTTTTTAGAACTCTCCCTCCCTGCACAGAAATCACTTTCACCTCCACCCCTCCCATATTGCATTTCAAATTGTTCTTTGAAATGTCTGCTTCTCCTATGAGTCTGTAAGCACCATGAGTGTAGGGCTATGCCATAGCCATCTTTGTTATCCCAACATTCAACATTGTACTTCCTCATGCTGGGAATCCACAATTAAGGTTTTCTAGCTTTATTTTCCAACAAAGGAAAGTTTGTTATTTTCCAACAAAGGAAAGTTTGCCCTTTGTTTATGTCCAACAAAGGTTAAGTCATGCATTGAAGCCAGTAACGACACTAGTTCCAAGCACTGATGTAATGGCATGGTGTTTAGTTGTCCACCTATTACATTAAGCAATTTCACTTAGCGGGACACCCCAATACCAGAGAGTCAGGGGTTATGAACTAAGAAACAAAACAATTAATATAGGCTTCATCCATTTAGATTTAACCTGTGTTTTTATTTTGTGTTTGTGTGTGTGTATGTGAGTGTGTTTGTATAATTCTGAGGCATTATATAATGCAGAATTTGAAACTATGATTTTCATACATCTTATTTATGACCCCATTCTTACAGGTTAATATAGATTTCAAAGATTTCTCTGTCTTTACCGGTTTTCTTATTTTATTCCCACAAAAAGGAGCTGGTGGCTGGTCTCCCCTTGTGTCAAATAAATACCAGTGGCTGCAGATTGACCTTGGAGAAAGAATGGAGGTCACAGCTGTGGCCACCCAGGGAGGATACGGGAGCTCCGCCTGGGTGACCAGCTACCTCCTGATGTTCAGCGATGGCGGGAGGACCTGGAAGCAATATCGACGAGAGGAAAGCATCTGGGTATGTGCTTTATTGAAAAGCAGTCTGTCGGAGTATGAATTATGCCAGTTACTGCATGTTGCTGCCCATCTGTCAGATCAAGTATAGAAACAGAGCCTCCTAAATTACTTGAAAATGTTTCCACTGAATGTAAGCCACATGTGACGTTCCAGAATACACCGTCCATGGCTAATTTATGAAATAAGTAAAACAATTTTTAATGTAGCGAAATATTGAAAATGTCTTCCCATTATTCCTTTAAATAGTGTGAAGTCTAAGGAATAAATAAGTCACATACGACTGATTTTATTTTTGTTTGATAACAAACACAATAGTTTATATTGCCTCAGCATTTTTAAATAAAGCAAATTCATTTTCTCTGTGCCCTCTGATAAACTGAAATTTCTGAAAGACCCTGAACATGTAAAAATAGATGTAATGGAGAGTCTCTCTGTGGAGGACTTGTTGAGGGATATGTTGAGTTCCTGCTCCAACAGGAACTTGGGCACCATGTGGCCCCTTGTAATTTATGGACAATAGATCCCTAGCATTCTTTGGAATCATAACTATTTTACATCAGTGACATAGTTTCTACTTCTGATTACATATCCATGCTTCTTTTAGAAGAATTAAATTTTGTTTGCTTAACTTTTTGAATATTAAAATTTATGTAATTTATTCTATATTTAGCATTTCATATCTTTAAATCACAGTCTGCTCTGAATGAGAAGCTCTAAAAGTAGAGTGTTGTAAAGGTCTGCAGCAGGTTTGCAATTGGCTGATGGGGTGTGGCCTGAAGAAGATTCATCAGGTGGAGAAGAAATTACTGTTTTCTTCTTCTTAAAAATATAATTTAGATGGTTGCCAAGAGCCAGGGGAAGGGAGTAATGGACTGCAAGTGTTTTAATGGAGACAAAGTTTCAGTTTGAGAAGATGAAAAAGTTCTTGAGATGGAAGGTGGTGATGTTTGCACAATAATGTGAATGTTAATGTCCAGAACTGTACACTTAAAAGTGGCTAAAATGCTAAACTTTTTGTTATGTATATCTTACCACAATAAAAAAGACACAGTGTATCTTCCATTTAATTTAGGCTAAGAATGTTGTATAACTTAAGAAATTTTTTTTCTTAATTGTCAGAGTAAGAAGAAAATTGTCAGCTAAAAAGCCGTTATGTCTTAGCACATAGCTTATCTATAAAAGTAACAGGCAACAAAATGATAATATTCGTTGTGTAACAAACTGCCCTCATTTGAATTTCCTTAGAACTCTGTAACTTATTATAACTTAATAGATTGTGGTCTACTTAATTTCTTATCCCTGGAGCTTTTATTAGTTAGTCAATAAATGTTGATGCAAATTGAATCAAGAAAAACTAGTTAGTTGTCTAATACTAGATAAAAGAACAAAGTGGGAAGGGCTATGTGAGTGTTTTTAGGGCTGGCTGACCTAAGGTTTCCAAACAAGTAATTGCCATGTGTATGATCCGAAGCAGATATTAATGTTGTGCTTATTCTAAGAACACCAAGTCCAAAGCAGGGTTAAGGTCAATATTGCTTAAGTAAGTTAAAGCTTAATGAAACATCTACTTACATAGAGAACTTTTGTTCAAAATTAAATATTATTTTTCAAAATTAGTTAACTAATAGTTAATGCCTACTTATTCTTCATTGTATTAATTAAGGTTCATATTTACGCCCGGCTCCAATCCCATTTGATTGAGCAACTCTAACAATTCTTGTTTTTAGTTAAGCAGGTTGGAGAGGAATCATATGTAAGCATCACCCTCTGCTGATTTCTTTAAAGGTCAGGCACCCTTGGGGAGGTAGGGTCAAGAATATAGTGGCATTATTAACCCTAGATCATGCAGGTGAGGACAGAAGTGGACCCCTCAATCCTATCCATCCTATCACACAATAAACATGGGTAAAGTGGCCTGCCTTACACTCCTGCTGAGCTTGCATCCCTCCCTGTGTCCCCAGCACTTCATGGTGCCTGGGGCCGAGCACGTTGGTAAATGTTTGCTGAATTAAAACGAATGAGTGGAATCTACGTTCTGGCAGGATGCCTTCCTTAGCTCCCTGCTCTGTGCTTCTCTGTAGCCCTTGGTCTCAACTTAGTGATCCTTGAAGCTCCAGTGGAGGTGTTTCTCCTCTCTTACATTTTGAGCTCCTTTAGGAAAAGGGCTCATCCTCACATCTTCTGCGTGCACCACCGTGGGTTAAGTGAATTCATCTCCTAATCTGGGCCCAACTATACACAACTGGCATTGAAAGCAGTAAATCACACTAGTTGATGATTCTGACATTATACTCACAGTTTCTTTAAAAATTGGGCTGGTTTGGCTGCTTTCCAGACCTCTCACAAAATGTCAGCTGCTCTTAAAAATCAACCATACACCTTACCAGAGGTTCTACCCCTTCTTCACGTGGTTGTTTTAGATATGAATTGCTGATGTTAACTTGAGAATGAATTTAAATTTTAAAAAATGTCCTTGAGATATTATACTCTTCATTAGTGAAAGTAATATGTTTATTCATGGTGCCATTTACTTAATTTCCTATCACTGCTTTAACACATTTTCATGGATTTAGTGACCTAATACAGACAGAGTTATTATGTCATAGTTCTGTAGGTCTAAAGTACAGTAGACCTGGCTGGGTTCTCTGCTTAAGGCATTTTTCCTGGAGGCTCTGGGGAAGACTTGTCCTTCAAGGTGTCTGGAGATTCCCAGAACCTTCCCCAGGTTCCATGATTTGCTGGGAGGATTCACAGGACCAGTGTGTAGTCATACAGCTATGATTTAGCACAGTGAAAGGACACAGAGCAAAATGAGCAAAGGAAGAGGGTGCTTGGGGTGAAGCCCAGAGGAAATCAGGCCCAGGTTTCTACAGTCCTCTCCCAGGGAAGTCATATGGGACTAGCTTAATCCCCCAGCAGTGAGTTATAGAAACCCACATGGAATATTACCAACCAGCTGAGCTCATATACTGGGGGCTGGTCATGTAGGCGCCCTCTGCCTTGCATGTAACAAAATCCCAGACTCCCAGAAGGAAGGCAGGTATTGAGTATGAACCACACTGTTTGAACAAACATTAGGCACAGTAAGCCACCTTTATCATTAGAGTCTTGGGAATGGGCCAGCCTTGCAAGCAGGCCTTTCAGAGGGCAGCAGTCAGGACTGCCCTCCTGATGCTTCTGCATACACACTCACTCACTTCCTTGTGGGTGTAGGACTGAGACACTGATCTCCTGTAGGTTGCCAGCTGGGGGCTGGTCTTTGCTCCTAGAGGTTTCCCACATCCCTTATGCTTTCTGTGTGGCCTGTTCTTGCAGCAGGGGGTCAAGTCCCTTTCATCTTTAAATTGCTCTTTGTTCTTGTTCTCCTTCTGCTGCACCTCTCTGATTTCCTCTTCTTCTAGCTGGAGAAAGTCCTCTACTTTAAGGGCTCATGTGGTTAGACTGGATCGACTTGGGTAATCCAGGACAGTCTTCCTAACCATAATCCCATCTGCAGAGTCCCTTTTGCCATGCAAAGTAACATATTCACAGTTCCTTTCTTTAGGGCCTGGACATCTTTGAGGCCTTTCTGCCCACCCCACTGTATTTATACATCTCTGATTTTTTTTTCTTTCTGCATTTGGTATCCTTTCCTAGCAAACACATTTCTCATTGGATCTGAAGATGTTTTCCAGAGTCATATGAAGTCATGTTGCAGGGGTATCTGAGCACCTGCTCGCAGTTGGTGTGTCACAGGTGTCCCCCCTGAGAGGCTGCTGCCCCGCCATCACTAGTGTAGCTCTCACCCACAGCAGTGTCCCCAGCTTGTGGTCTCGCTGATGTAACCTTGACCCCCAGCAAGAAAGACTGTGTATTGGCTTTCTTCTCAGGAAGCCTCCTTCTACTTTTATAAGTCCAAATCAAGCACTCCTTCTCTGGCCTTAAAAGTTTTGTGGATGTTCTCCCTGTCATAATTTTTTTTTTTCTTTTTTTTTTCCACACGCCGCTTGCCTATTGGCAGTCCCACCTTGAGCCCCGCCTCCCGCTCTCCGCCCGCGAGACCCCTCCCAGGCAGTGCGGAGGCGGGGTTTAGCCGCCGGCCGGCGCAGACCCCGCCTCCTATTGGCCATGCGGCCCCGTCTGTCAGTCTTCTGTTAAAGGGGCCACGACCGCCCCGGAGCTGGTTTGCGGGGGGTGGGGGGAGGAGGGAGGAGGAATTTTTTGGCGGGGGAAGGTGGAATTTGGGGGGCGCTGGTGAGCACCCCTGGATCTGACGGCTGCGGCCTCCCGGGGGGAGGCTGAACGGTGAAAGGGGCAGGGGGCTATTTTAGGGGGTAGAGGGCTGTGAGACCGTCAAGGGGGGGGGGGTCCCCAGCGACCAAGCCGGAGCAAGAGACGCGGAGCCCGCGCGAGCGGCGGAGACAGGGCTCCGGAGCCACAGATCCGGGCCCCGGCCGCCGCCAGGGGCCCCGCCCGGTCCCCCCACCCCACCCCACGTCCCTCCTGCAGCCCAGCTCCGCCCGCAGCCGCCGCGGACCAGGTAGGTAAGAGCCCAGCCCGGCCCGCCTGGCAGCGCCCATCCCGGGGACCCGTCGCCGAGCTTCCCCCGCCTCCCTGAGATCCTGGATTCCCTTCTTCATCCCCTGGGACCTCAGAGCCCAGATTTCACAGCCAGACCCCAGAGACTCAGGCGTGCCCCTCCCGGCTCTGAGTCCCCAACCGAACCCTGGAATCCCAGGCGTACTGCCGCCTGCGCCTCCTCCGGGGCCCAGGAGGCTGGATTTCCCAGGTCAGCCCCAGGAAGCCCCTCTGGACCTAGATCCTCCTCCTCGGCGCAGTCCTGGGAGCTCCAGACACCGGCCGCGGCTGTGTCAGACTCCCCCAGCTAGGGCCGGCCGCCCCCCCCCCCGTCGCGCCCGCATAGTCCCCCATTCGCGCACCCAGTCTGCCCATCTCTGGTCCTCCGGCTTGAACAGCCGGCCGAGTCCCTCAGTCCCAGCCGGCTCGGCGGCCGCCCTGGACACAGGCCCGCTCTGGAGCTGTCCATGGTCACCGTTCTCGGCAGCCTCGTGTCCCCCATCTCCTGCTACTGCCGCCGGGGAGGCGGCGCCGGCGGCGTGGGGATCTCCCCCGCCGCACCTTTGACCTGGGAATACCCAGGCCCTCCCCGACCTGGGCGCCCGGGCCTCAGGGTTCCGCTGGTCAGGCTCTCAGCTCCACCCTCAACAACCCAGGTTTCGGAGACCCCAGGTTCTACTTGAGGAGTCAGGGCTTCTGAATGTTCCTGCCTGGTGCACCTTAGGGATCTTGGCATCTGAGGACTCAGATCCCACCGGGCTCTGGGAGCCCTGTCAGTCCTCACTTCCTCTGGCTAAAGGCCCCAGCTGGTAGTCCTCACCCCCTCAGGATCTAGGAATCCAGATTTCCAGCTTTTGCTCCCTTCAGAGGCAGTTCAACAGCCCCTGTGCCCCTCAGACAAATATACCCATCCACCTGGCACCCCAGCATCTGCCCCCTTAGGGATTCAGGCGCCATGACTCTCTCCCTTTCAGGGACTCAGAATGCAATTCTTAATGCAATTCTCTGGCTTCTACCCACGCTGCCCCCTGGAGACCTAGATGCCTTGTCCCTGATCCTGCCTCCCCTCAGGGACCCAGGAGTTCAGACCCCACCTTCTATTCTGCCCACCAAAGCCATCTACCCCTGCCCTCCATCCAACAAGGACTCAGGCTCCAAACTTCCATCTCCTGGCTTTGGCCTCCACAACGACTCAGGAGTCCAGTTCCCCAACTCTGCCACCCGCCACCCCAAGTATCTAGCCACTCAGCTGTTACTCTTTTGAACCCAAGTCCCTACAGCCTCACAATTTCCCATCAATTTGACATCTCTGGTGGCCTTGAAATACCCTGCTTCATCTCCATATCATCTCAGTTTCTGGGCTCCCTGGGGTTTCCAACATTCTCCCCTGAGACCCAGCTTCTTGAGATGTTTCCAGCACTCCATCACGATTTTTTCACATCGTGATGTCACATCCTTCGAGTACACTGTCAGACTGGTGAGCCAAACATACATCCCTTCCTCCAGATGTGTTCTATGGCCTAGGTTCATTCTGTGATCTAGAATTGTCTTCCACATTTCCACCTAAACATAAGCCCTGGCAATGCTTCGTGTTCTAGATTCTTCCTAAATCCTAGAACACTCCCAGTCAACATCTTTGTTCCTTTTTCACCCAAGGTACTGTTCTAAAGTCTAGGCTAGATGCTAAATTCAAGGCACGACTTTCCCCAGGTAAATTGAAATATCTAGCTAATGCTCCCAAGCCAAATTCTGATCTCACCCTCCTCCCCTTTGACAAGTTCCTTTTTTTTTTTTTTTTGCTGCACCATGCTGCTTGCTGGATCCCCGACCTGGGATTGAACCCGGGCCCTCAGCAGTGACAGCACGGAGTCCTAATCCCTCGACCACCAGAGAATTCCCTACATGTTCCAATTTTTAAGAAGCCAGTACCTTGCTTATTTTCTTCTAAAATTTCATTTTGGGTGTGTTCTAGGTTCTAGCCACATCCTTGGCATTGTTCTAGATTCCATTCCCTTCCCAGGGGCATTCTAAGTGCTAGAATATGTGTGTTCCATTTATGTGCTCTAGCCTTTCTCCAAACTGTGCTATCCATTCTAGAATGCACTTCCTATTTTATTTTATTATATTTTAAATTTTTATTTATTTATTTTGGCTGCACTGTGTGGCATGCAGGATCTTAGTTCCGTGATCAGGGATCGAACCCACATCCCCTGCAGTGGAAGCGCCGAGTCTTAACCACTGGACTGCCAGGGAAGTCCCTGCACTTCCCTATTTTAGATTCCATCCAATTCTACAGTCTTAAATCTCGAGGATTCCCACTGAAGTGTTGTACATTGCATCTTCCTTCCTCAGGTTCTATGTTCTCGGCTCATCCATTCCCACCTTCTCTGTCCATCTTTTCCCTGGTGTGACCTTGGCTTAGAACTTGTCCCCTGGTGGATTGGGGGCTTCCTCCATCTGCCACTTCAGCATTCTAAACATGCTCTAGGCTCTCTCCTCTTTTGGAGTCTTCAGCCTAGAAATGTCCTCATTTCTAGAACACACCACCCCCATCCCCACCCCCTTTGCCAGCTCAGTCCTTATGCCAGGAAATTCTCAATTGCCAGAATGCATCTTTCTGCATCTTCCCCCAGGCGATTCTAAGTTCCAGGCAAACTCCTTGCTATTTTCTAGGTTTTCCTTTGCCTCCAGGGCATGTTCTGAATTCTAGAGCATATATTCTGCCCTCTGAGTTCTAACATTATCTAGATGCATGAGAAAACCAAGCATGCGATCTCTGCTTTATTCTGTAAAGATAAAATATACCTTTATACCTTCATCCCTGGTAGGTTCTGAGTTCTAGATTATGTCTAGATTATGTCTCCTGACTTAGGTTTGTTATGTACTGCATTAGGTCTGTTCTTAGATATCATTATCCTCCCCTCTGTGTTTGGGGTTCTGGGGTGACCCAGACACTCTTTGAAGTTATTGGATTGCTCTTGGCTTGTTCAAAGTTCCAGACCTGGGTTCTAGAGTAGGCCCTTCTATTTGGCCCCATGTATGGATCCTACCCCAAGCACATTGTAAATGTGGAAGTGTATGTCCTCTCTGCACTCTGTACTGTGTCTTCTTGCACGTGGCCTTCTAGATTCTACACCCAGCCTAGCTGAATTTTGTTTCCTTCTCAGGGAATTTGAAGTTCTAGAGCAGCCTCCCTAAAACATCCTTAGTTGCATCTCATGAAAAGATTCTGGGTTTTAGATACCATGTTGGGTTTTGGTCTAAGTCTGGCCTGCCCTCTTATAAACATTTTCTTGAATCTGATCTCTGAGTGTTGGGATTCAGGTGTCTAGATTCCCAGACGCACCTCTTCAAAGACCCAAGGTTACAGGCACCCAGCTGCCTCCTCTCCCAGGTCCCAGGTCCCTCAGTCCCCTCCTGTCCTCCCAGGAGTCCAAGGCCCCAGTCCCAGGCTTCAGACATAGTCCGAATATTGGGTGGAGCTGGAAATTATCTACTCTGAGAACCGGTTATGCGTCTGCCTGAAGGGAGAGAAAGAAAGGAGGGAAAGAGTGAAAGTCCCTCCTGCTTTCGGCTCAGCTAGATGGACCCGTCTGACCTGATGTGTGTGGAGGGAGTGGCTCAGGAGACCTCCCTTCATCTCCACCCGCGGCTCATGCACCTGGACTCCTGGGTCCTGGGGGCCTTGACTTCTGAGTTCTGAGGGGGGAGAAGTCTGAAGGCTGAGATTTCTGGGTCTACGGTTGGAGGTTGAAAGCCCAGACTCTTGTGTCCTGGGAGGAAGAGGATGTGGTCTCTGACTCCTGGGACTGGGGAGGAGAAGGCTGGAGGCTCAGACTCCTCAGTCTGGGGAAAGGGAGGGATAGGGGACCTAGATTCCTGTGACCTGAGAGAAGAGGCAGCTGGATCTTGGACTCCTGCGTAGTGGGAGATGGCTAGCATTGTCCACACCATTTTTGTTTTTCCCGACTGGAGTGGGTCTTTAGATTCTCCTGGAGCTAGATATCTAGATATCTGGGAAGTTGAAGGAGGCAGGAATTGGGCTGAATAGCAGGTGAGGACCATCCCTGTGACATTATACAGGTGACTACGTACCAGTGACCTAATTCTGTGACCCCAGTTTTGTGGCCTCCTGAAGACATGGTCTCCCTCGCCTGGGCCTGAGTTTTCTAGCTCATGCAGTAGGTTGAAGGGGATTCTCAGCAGGGCCAGAATAGATAGTGATGGGCGGGGCCTGAGTTGCTTGAAGGGGCGGGACTTGGACCAGAGCGGAGGGGCCTGCAAACTTTCCACATTCACTCAGGCAATGGGGCACCCGGCTTCGGCTTCTCTGACTAGGCTGGGCCTAGATTTGCTGCCAGTGTCTGATGGAGTCTGACCTGTTTCTCCAAATGCTCTCACCCAGGTAGCCAGGCCTGGTTTCCTGGGAGCAATGGGTTTCCGTTTATCTTGTGCCATGATCGGAATGGATGGGCCTCAGTTTCTTCTGTGCAGCGCTTGGGTTGTCCTGCCTCAGTTTTCACTATGTAGTATCCCAGTGACCGTGCCTCAAGTTTCGCTGGTGTGCTTTGACGAAGCCCCTCTCGGTTCCCTGCCCCCTCCCCGTACCCGCAGGCCAGCACCGCCGCCATGATGTGCGAGGTGATGCCCACCATCAACGAGGATGGCCGGCGGGGTTCGGCGCTGGGCCCGGACGAGGCGGGCGGCGAACTGGAGCGCCTCATGGTCACGATGCTCACGGAGCGCGAGCGCCTCCATAATTTTTTTAAGTGACTTTTCTTGTCCTTCTGGGTCTATCTGCTGTCTGTGCTAACTCTGTCCGCTAATACATGTTAACTCTTTCCAAATTCCGAAAACTCTGAGAAAAAGGTCTATCCTAACTGCTTACTGGAAATGGACATGAGATGATAATAAGACAAAAGGTCTTTACTTATGTTACTTTGGGCAAGTTGTCCATATGCTTTGCCACATGTCTGCCATGGAATATTAATGAATATGTGAAATGCAATGTATACCTCTCTAAATTCTCAAAATTATAAAATTGAGACATGGCTGGCCACAAAGTCTTTGACTAAAAGATTTGAGGACTGCAGGTCCAGTTACTGAAGGTTAGTTATCCAAATTGACTTTCTTAAAAAAAGAAATTATGTTCTTCACTGGTGATATGTTCCACTTTAATATTTTTTCTTAATGAGTGACTGCTTCCATGGCTGAACTGGATTTCTATGTGAAAATAACCCAAAAAATTAAACAAATACTCAGATCTGTGAAATACATTCCAAAAGGGTTTTATTTAAATGGAAATATAGGCATGTGTCTTACATGACAGAAAAGGCATCACCATCTCTCACCAAGGGATGCACTACATCTCAGGACATACAAACTCTTTTGATGTGCAGAGTAAATGTCCTCACTTGAAATGTAGTGGAAGAAGTATCACTGTTTGAACAAGTTTAGAAGGGGTGCATTTCGTATACGATGTGAACAATCATGGTTTATATCGGTCATTTAGTAAACCAGGTGGCTTGACCAAGCTTGGTGCTAAACGTCCATAGGACTTAGAAGATGAGTTTGCAGCTTCAGCCCAACTAAATCAGGAAGTGGCCAGAGTCTTAGGACGCTGAGGATGATAGAACAGCATTGCAGTGAGCAGTGCAGCAGATCAGTGATCACTGACAGAGCTCACTAATGTTTATTTTCTACTGTTTCCCTGAGAATATGTCAGCCAACACTTACATCAATCTACTGTGACTCTTAGATTCATTACAAGAATTTTGTGGGGCAGCCCTTGCGAACCAGGATTCTTACCTGCAAGCTAATGTGAGCTCTGAGCTCCCTGGGGGCCTCTGGACCGGGCTGGGGAGAGGTGTGGGCGCCAACCACTGTCCTGATCTGAGTCTGGGTCTGTGAGCATCCCTGGTGGGCAGGAGAGGTCTGTGAGTGGGCAGCCTAGAGCGCTGGCAGTATTCTAGAGGGGTGTTGGGGCAGCTCCATCACCACCCTCCTGGGCACCTATTTGGTCTTCTTGGGACCCTATAGCAAGCCTTGTCCTTCCCAGACCACCTGCCTGCCCTGACTCTGTCTCTTCTCCCTCCCCGTTCCAGTTGTTTGGGAACAATGGGCTGACTCAATGAGAGCCAGGCCAATACCCACCTCTCCTCTCGGGAGACCATGCCTAATGGTGTCCACTGCAATGGTGTCCTCTGTTGAGGCTTATCTGGCCCAGGGACCACTGGGTCCCTATTGGCCATGGGGACCTTTCCTCCTGCAATTCTTGGGTGTTTTTTCTTCTCTTTTATCAATACTTTGTCTTCATTCTCATCTCCTTACTATTTCTCGCTCTTCTCCTCTATCCTTCTATTCTTTCCTTATGTATTTTTTTCACCTATCATTAAATACTTTTCTCCTTATTTCTCTCTTCTCTCTCCATTTTTCCCTATATCCCTCTTCTATCTGTATTGTTACAAATTCTAGAAAATCAACTTGAATCAGTCTAGGTAATTTGGGAATCCGACCACACGGAGAAGGGGAGGATTTAGCTGGGTCTCTGGAATGGCTGTAACTAAGAGGCAGCCCTGCCCTGTGCCTTCTGTGGATTAGCTTCTGGCATTCATTTTCCTATATTGGTTCAAAAATCTGAGGAAATGCTCGGACTTACTTGGCTCTGGCTGAGGGGAGTCTCAGATCTCACCACCTGTGAAGAGCTGATCTGATCAGGACGGCTCCCAGGCCACCCTACACTTAGCACCGAAGCTCCTGGATTGGGGGGTGGGGCCATGTAAAGACTTGATGTCCACCCTAATGGGGGCACTTAGAAGGGAGGGATGCTGGGAGGGCCATATTATCAAATTTCCTGTTCTTTGTCTCTCTCTCTCTCTCTTTCACTCTCTCTCCGTGACCTTTTGCTTTCTTTTCTATTTCTCTGCTTTCCTCTTCTTATACATCTTATCTTTCTACTCCTCGCCTTCCCTTTTTCTCTATGAATTAAAGGACCTAGATTGCTATGAGTCCTGCTACTCAACATGTAACCTACGGACCAGCAGCATCACCCGGGATCTTGATACAAATATGGAATCTCAGCCCCCACCCCAACCTATTGAATAGAATCTGCATTTTAACAAGATGAGCAGGGGATTCCAGTACAAGCTAGATTGTGAGAAGCACTGACTGGGATGAACCAAGTCCCATCTGTGGGGGAAATTGTTTTGCCCCTTAACTATCCAACTGCCTGGATCAGAGGAGACTGTGCCGCCTGCTCTAGGATGCAGCTTATCCCACGCACGTGTTAGCCTGAACAGGTGATGCTCTCTGTAACAGGGCCTCAGGAAGCTTGCTCCAGTGCCCTCTGACTGCAAGACACCCTCTTTCTCCCTGATGGTCACCAACCTAGGGGGGCGGAGCCCAGGTATTTTCTCATTGTTATCAGTGAATAACAATCAAGTGGTTAAAGTTAGTCCTATCTTTGAGAACTATAATATTTCCTGAATTGCTATACTCTGCATTCATTAGGAGTTTATTCTTCATATTAAAAACTCATCAGAACTCTAATTCAGAAGTTATATCCTTTATGAATTTAAGATGGAAATTGTTATTCAAAATGCATTGAATTAAACTTAGAATTTAAGTGCATTTTTCTTCCTATGCAGGCCCTTTGTGTGAAAAAGGCATTCTTCTAGGAAAGGACTGGCAAAATATATTTGAGAAAAATAAGAAAAGAAATTACTTGAAATAAACATAAGTTCTAGTATAAATAATTCTATTTACTAGATTTCTTTGGCCTTGAAAAAATAGGTAGCAGTAGGTCCTTAAATGAATATAAAATAGACATAGCAAATCGTTTGAACCTTTGTTCTTCTTTAGATCATTTCCAACCTAGAACACCAAGTAGACTAATTAATAAGGCTAATTAATATTGTATTGAAAGATTCACAACAATCTCACAGTGCTCTAAGAGAGCAACAGAGGTGACCCCAAACTTGAAGGGCAGAAAAAAGACACGGAAATACTGGAAGCATGGGGGTTGGGAAGGGGACTGTTTGTTATACCTGCACCACTTCATTTATTTAAGAGAAAGAGCTGATGCACATATGGCAAAATATTTACCTTGTTAAAATAAATCTAGATTATCAGTACATGCATATCTGTTTTGGGGGGATGTTTGAAATATTTCATAATCAAATTAATAAAGAATATTGGATTCAGGTTTAAAAGAATGACGTTTACTTGGTATAAATAGAAAGATCATATGACTGTGTAGTTTCAGAATAAAGAGGGATAAGAACAGTGTCAAATCATAATAAGAAAAACTGGACTCAGAGATAAGGAGGGTTTGTATGTAAGGAAGCAGACACTCTGCTAAGTGTGAAGCTCTGTTGGTAGAAGGAGCGGAAATTCTCTTGACAGAGATTCCTGCTAATTCAGTCATTTAAATATATGTTGGTTTATTTCAGGTCTAGGTTAATACATTTATTGCTAATGAGTTGATGACTCAACAGAGCCAAGCCCCACATCAGGTAGGAGGTTGCAAAGAAGGGTCTGCAGAGTGTGCCTTGGCTGTCTGAGGCTTGTGCCAGCTCCAGGCTTGCCGATTTCAAGTTTGGCTCTGAGACTGGGTGGTTTTGGGCAGAATAGGAGCAGCATTTCAATGATTGTGTATCGATCTCTTCCATGTACTTGGCCTTGTCAGGGACACGGCCCTCTCCTTCCTAACCATTCACCTCATTACGTCAAGCGTATTGATCCCCGAGGCAGTGACTTTGTACCATGGACAGTCTTGTTGATTGCACTTACCATTGTGGACCACAGTTGAATTTTCTGTACATGTCTCCCCCTTCTGGGCTCTGAGAGCCATTAGGTCAGGGATTAATCTCCTCAGAGGGCCAGGCCTATAACAGATTCTCAATAAGGAGTTGTTAGATTGAGTTAAGGAAAAGTTGCTGTTCTCAAACAGACCTCAACCCAGATGGTTAGTTAAGTTAAAACTTAGCCAACTGTGTGATGCTGCTTGTGTGATGGGAGCCTTTCGGTGCCAAGCCTAAGTGTAACAAGAGGCTTAACACTTCTTCCCCACAAAGTTGTACAAGGACGATGCCCTACTGAACCTGAGAGAGAGGTGGTTCCATTTGCCCTTCATTGCAGGTCTCAGTGACAATAGAGATAAAAGCTGGATTTGGTCTGTCGAAAACTCTCAGAGCAGCTGAAAAGGTTGAGGCAGAGAAGTGAATGAGACACCTGAGCTGCTACCACAAAGTAGCCGATGGGTCCCTGGAAAGCCAGGATCCAGTAACAACTGCCTCTCGCCAGGGCCAGCTGCATTCGGTGGGTGTGGCGCGTCCTTCCTTCCATTTGTCGATTACAATCCTTCCCAACTTGAAAACCTTCACTCGAATCCCTTTTACTCTGTACTAAAATTGTGTAGACACGCCCTTCTTTTTCTACTCCTAGGATTTTTCATTTTTATTTCTCAAGTATTACTTTTCTTTTGCCATATTTATTCACCTCGTGCTTATTTCACATCAATTCTGGCATCAGGGACTACAGCTTGTTTATCCCGATATCCTTTGTACCTACTTTATTGCTTTGCAAAAGTAACGATTTTGCTCATTTGAATTGCCAGGTGTTATCAGGTTGGGAGGGAGGGGTGTGGTGGTGAGTAGAATTTTAAATATGCAGCAGGATAAATAGCAACTCTTGAGACATCTTACAAATTACAGTTTTACTTTTCCTGGAATGAAGTAGTTCCAGAAGTGGTGTTATTAGAGATATATGGAAATTAGGATATATTTTATGAAAAAGGTAAATCTTAAACAGTAATATGAACAGAGTATGGCAGAGTTGTGGGGGAAATAGCTTTAGAAGTAGACTTTTTTATTCATTTGGGAGATGGCAAAAGTATTGTTTTTGATCAAGAAAAGTAAATGATGGAAAAAGTGAATTTTTACCAAAAAAGGTGCTCCGGCAGCAGACTCATTGAAAGGAAGTGCTGCAGAGCCAAGTTTTGGGAAGGTGGAAGGCAGGACAGCCCAGGGAGCATCTCACCAGGGTTTCATGGAAATTCTTCCTCGTGACTGCAGTTCTGGCAGCTTAGCTTCATAGGATGTTGTACTAATAGTGGGTCTCATAGGGAACGACAGGCAAAGTCTACAAATTCTACAATTTGCACACATAATGTAAATGTACAGAAGGCACAGATATGGTATGTACTTCAGGCTATTCATGGGTGATTTCCTGGGTCTGTTGTTTTGACATAAAAGACTCAAGTGGTTTGGTACCACACTAATTGGGATCTTGCGAAAATGGCCCACAGCAGAGGTGGAGTGTTTAGAGCACTGCTGTGTTCACAGCCCTTGATAACTCCTATGGTTTCTGCACTCTGCAGTCCTATGCCACTTAACAGTTAGAACAATTTTCTGCCTTTGATGCGACCACATTTTATATATTTCTATAGACAAAAGCAATGATGAAATTTTAAAATTTTGCAAAACAGGCTTTGAGTACTTTTTTTAATATTAATATCACAGTCTCAAAACTCTGAGATGTTGAGAATTTCTGATCAGCAAACCTCAAACTTTCAGAGTGGCTAAGACTAGGGCAGCAGTTGAGAAGCTGGATGCTGTTCAAGCATGTTTAAGGGTCTCAGACAGAGAGAAATATTGGTTTAGACCAGGGGCCAGCCAACTTTCTCTATAAAGGGACAGATAATAAATATTTTTGGTTTTGTAGACCATGAAGTCTCTGTTGTGACTCTCAACTCTGCTGTTGTGTGAAAGTAGCCAGAAGCAATATGTAAATGAACGAGTGTGGCAGTGTTCCAATAAAACTTTATTTAAAAAGCCACACAGCCAGCTGGTTCTGGGTTTAGGTTGCTTACCCCTGGTCTAGTCCACTTTGTATCTATTTAAGGTATGATGTACGGATTCAGTATGAAGAAATGAAAATTACAACATTAGTGTGACACAATGTAACCTCTCCCACTTGAACTCCACAAAACCTTTGCTAATACTCCTGCTTAGGACAGTCCTTTTCAAACTGTGTCCTAGAAAAACTTTCTTTTCATTTTAAATGTATGCATGTAATTTGATGTCTTTCAGAATAAGCTATAGATAGTATACATCTGATCTATGATATTATTACATAGCATTTAGCATAAAACTAAGGTTAAAAAGAGAATCAATTTAAAGAAAACTATTAAACCAATAAGAAGTGTTATACTGAGTACTTAGTGAGTGCCTGACACTGCTTCATGCGCTTTATACATATTTATTAAACACATCCTCACAACAGCCCTCTTATGCCCGGTTTACAGAAAAGGACACTGAGGCATGAAAAGTTCAAGTTCACTATCCTCAAATCACAGAACTAGTTAGTGATGTAACAAGGATTTGAACCCTAGCTGTCTGGCTGCAGGGCCCACACTCAAACCACCTTAGCACAGTACAGAGGATTCATGTTGGAGGTGAATAAAGTGATGATACAGGATGGGGATCCTCTTCCTCAGGGCGTGGGAAGCAAGCACTCTCAGACAGTGCTGGTAGGAGCATAAAATGGCATAAGATGGGGATATGCCCAAAGCATATACCCAAAGCGGGGTCTTGAAGAGATGTTTGTACACCCATGTTCATCACAGCATTATGCACGTCCTTGGAGGACAATTTCTATAAACTTAAGTGTTCAAAAGCACCCGCTATTTAGAGCGCTGAAGATGACAGCCCAAAAGGAGTAATGCTTTTAAGTCCTGTCAATATATCGTCTACACCAAGTAACAATTCCACTTCTAGGAGTTAGTCCCACAGGAACACTCAGAGGTGCACAGAAAGTGCCTGTAAGAAAACTAAGTGCATTGTTTACAGTCAAGATCCAGTTTTCTGTCAATAGGTGAACACAAAGAAATTACGATACTCCATTTTATGGAATAATATAGTATTATATGTAATTCATTCCTTTGAAAACAATGAGGTTATTTAATTAATTGATCTGTTTATTTATTTGAGGTAACGTTGGTTTAAAACATTATATAAGTTTCGTGTGTACAAGATTATCAAATGCATTTATTCATAATGAGATTTAAGAAACATTTTTTTTTTTACAGCTAGGAAAAGGGATGTATTTATTGTGCTTCCATTAGAAATTTCCAAGATGAACATATACGTATATGTGCATTTAAATATAATTAGACTATTTCTGGGAGCATACAAGATAAATTATTAATAGCATTTCTCATTCTGGGTAAAGATATGCCATGAGTACGCGATGAATGGTATTTTTAAACTACATGTGTATATTGCTGTTCAATTCAATACCAGGTTTTGAAAGGATTAGAGGAAAAAAAGCAAAGGAAATACAAAATAGTTTTTTAATTGTGGTAAAAAAACATAACATTAAATTTACCATCCTTACCATTTTTAAGTGTACGGTTCAGTGGTGTTAAGTATATTCACATTGTTGTGGAATAGATCTCTAGATCTTTCTCATCTTGTAAAGCAAACTTAAACCCACTAAACACAAATTTCCCTCCCCATCCCCTCAGCCCTTGGCAACCATCTCTCTACTATCTGTTTCAATGATTTTGACTACCTTAGATACTTCATATTAGTGAAATCATACAGTATTTGTCCTTTCGTGATGGTTTATTTCAAGTAGCATAATGTCCTTGAGTATCCATATTATAGCACATGACAGAATTTCCTTCTTTTTAGGGCTGCATAATATTCTATTGTATGTATATCCCAGATTTTGTTTATCAGTTGCTATGGTCTGAATGTTTGTATCCCACCAGAATGCATACGTTGAAATCCTAACCCCTTAAGGTGATAGTATTAGTAGGTAGGGGGTTTGGGGAAGTGACTAAGTCTTCCACTAAGAAAGGGCTTAGTGACTCATAAAGAGGTGCCAGAGAGATCCCTACCTGATTCCAACATGAGAGAATGCAACAAAAGTCTGAGACCCAGGGCTTCCCTGGTGGCGCAGTGGATGAGAGTCTGCCTGCCAATGCAGGAGACACGGGTTCGAGCCCTGGTCTGGGAAGATCCCACATGCCGCGGAGCGACTAGGCCCGTGAGCCACAATTGCTGAGCCTGCGCGCCTGGAGCCTGTGCTCCGCAACAAGAGAGGCCGCGATAGTGAGAGGCCCGCGCACCTTGATGAAGAGTGGCCCCAATTGCCGCAACTAGAGAAAGCCCTCGCACAGAAACGAAGACCCAACACAGCCATAAATAAATAAATAAATAAAATAAAATTTAAAAAAAAAAAGTCTGAGACCCAGAAGAGGGCCCTCACCCAAACTTACTGGCACCCTGACCTCAGACTGTCAGCCTCTAGAACTGTGAGCAATAAATTTCTATTGTTTGTAAACCACCCAGTCTGTGGTATTTTGTTATATCAACTTGAATGGACTAAGAGATCTATTCATCCATCTACGGGCAATTGGGTTGTTTGCAGCTGTTGGCTATTGCGAATAATGCTGTGATAAACATGGGTATACAAATATCGCTTCAAGATCCAGATTTCAGTTGTTTTGGACATATACCCGGCAGAGGAATTGCTGGAGTTTATTATGCTAATTCTATTTTTACTTTTTTTGAGGAATCTGCATATTGTTTTTTATAGTGGCTGCACCATTTTGCATTTCCACAAGGGTTCCAATTTCTCTGCATCCTCCCCTAAATAATGTTTTTATTTGGTTCCCTTACCCACTGAAATAGCCTCAAGATATGTGGGGAGATGCAATCCACATGGACCCTGAGTGCTTGTGTGCTCTTTCTAGATAGGCTAAGAGTGAAGGCTCTAGCTGCATTTTATCCAGGCCATTCTCAGGGTGTGCTAGAGAAACAGCAGTCCTGAGAGATGAGAGGCCAGCCTCCCCCAGGCAAGGAGCAGGTCTGCATCTTCTCATTACACGAGCAGTGAATCCCCCGAGCGTGGTGCTTGATCCTCTAAGGCAGCCCACTGCCTGCAGCATCATCCGTCCTGGACCCTTTGCATTACCTGCAGCACATAGGGAGGTTCATGGGAAACCGAGGCAGTATTCACTAAGCCGTGTCTCTGCCACGTGAACAGCTTCCAAAATGGTGCCATTTCTCAGATGTCTTTCTGGATGACCATGAACTATACGACGCTCAGTCTCTCTGTGCTGGTGTTTGGAATGCTTTCAGTTACCGTCTTTTCTCTTTCATGGTGCTTTTGTGCTGATCTTGTTTCCCAAATTATACACTCGACCTAAATTATGTCAAATATAAGATCTGTGTACTAACTGTTAGAAGTCAAACCATTTATATGGCCTTTTTATTAAACATAAAAAATATAAAAATATGCTCATTACTTACTTGAGATTTTCAGCTCAAATTGGGATTTAGACTTAAGTTTCCTTCATGTAAGTAGATTCTAAGTCATTTCCACAGTGAATATATTCCTAATACAGGCTTTTAGATGATATAGATAAGAGTAAGTACTATTTCAAGTTAAGAAAAACCTTTTTGGGTGACTTTCTTCCTTTTTAAAAATTAATT
This sequence comes from Balaenoptera physalus, assembly GCF_965194825.1. Classification (NCBI taxonomy): domain Eukaryota; kingdom Metazoa; phylum Chordata; class Mammalia; order Artiodactyla; family Balaenopteridae; genus Balaenoptera; species Balaenoptera physalus. Next base: position 93,065,377 of record NC_138886.1, on the reverse strand, counting down.
TTATTGAAATATAGTTGATTTACAATGTTGTGTTCATTTCTGCCATGCAGCAAAGTGATTCAGTTATGTATATATACACATTCTTTTTCATATTCTTTTCCATTATGTTTTATCACAGGATATTGAATATAGTTCCCTGTGCTATACAGTAGGACCTTGTTGTCTATCCATTCTATATATAACAGTTTGCATCTGCTAATCCCAAACTCCCAATCCATCTCTCCCCCAGCCCTCCTCACTCTTGGCAACTTCAAGTCTGTTCTCTATGTCTGTGAGTCTGTTTCTGTTTCCTAGATAAATTCATTTGTGTTGTATTTTAGATTCCACATAGAAGTGATAGCATCTGATATTTCTTTTTCTCTATCTGACTTACTTCACTTAATATGATCATCTCTAGGTCCATCTGTGTTGCTGCAAATGGCATTATTTCATGCTTTTTATGGCTGAGTAGTATTCCATTGCATATGTGTACCACGTCTTCTTTATCCATTCATCTGTCGATAGACATTTAGGTTGTTTCCATGTCTTGACTATTGTAAATAGTGCTGTAATGAACATTGGGGTGCATGTATCTTTTCTAATTATAGTTTTCTCTTGATATATGCCCAGGAGGGGGATTGCAGGATCATATGGCAACTCTATTTTTAGTTTTTTGAGGAACCTCCATACTGTTTTCCAGAGTGGCTGCGCCAGTTTACATTCCCAGCAACAGTGTAGGAGGGTTCCCTTTTCTCCATACCCTCTCCAGAATTTGTTATTTGTAGACTTTTTAATGATGGCCATTCTGACTGGTGTGAGGTGGTAGCTCATTGTAGTTTTGATTTGCATTTCTCTAACAATTAGCAGTGTTGAACATCTTTTCATGTGCATGTTGGCCATTTGTTTGTCTTCTTTGGAGAAATGTCTATTTAGGTTTTCTGCCCATTTTTCAATTGGGTTTTGTTGTTGTTGTTGTTATTGAGTTGTATGAGCTGTCTGTATATTTTGGAAATCAAGCCCTTGTTGGTTGCATCATTTGCAAATATTTTGTCCCAGTCCGTATGTTGTCTTTTCATTTTGTTTATAGTTTCCTTTACTGTACAAAAGCTTGTGTGTTTGATTAGGTCCCATTTGTTTATTTTTGCTTTTATTTCTATTGCCTTGGGACACTGACCTAAGAAAACATTGGTACTATTTACGTCAGAGAATGTTTTGCCTATGTTCTCTTCTAAGAGTTTTATGGTGAGGTGGCTTTCTTCTGGCATATATAAGGGTAAGCTAGGGCTTCCCTGGTGGCGCAGTGGTTGAGAATCTGCCTGCCAATGCAGGGGACACGGGTTCGAGCCCTGGTCTGGGAGGATCCCACATGCTGCGGAGCAACTGGGCCCGTGAGCCACAACTACTGAGCCTGTGCGTCTGGAGCCTGTGCTCCGCGATGGTGAGAGGCCCACGCACCGCGATGAAGAGTGGCCCCAGCTCACCGCAACTGGAGAGAGCCCTCGCACAGAAACGAAGACCCAACACAGCCAAAAATAAATAAATAAATTTATTTGTAAAAAAAAGGATAAAATCAATCAGTTCAATTAAAAAAAAATAAAATAAAAAAAAATAAAAGGATAAGCTGTCTCTGAGATGATATTACATTGGTTTGGATGCATGGACAGGAGTGCATCTGTCTGCCATGCACCCTAAATACCTATAGGGTGAGCTCCGGACCTGAAGCACGTGACTCATCTTCCAGTCATTTTCCCAGTTACCCTGTGGTATGCTTGAAAACCTCTGCTTATTTTATTGGCATACTCTACCTTTCACTTTGTCCTTGAGGAGGGATCAGTTAAGAGCTAAGGAAGAGCAGTTTTGAAGAAGAGTCGAAGGTCAGGGCATTTTTCTAGAAGGAGCTGTGCATAAGAAAGAAGAAGGGCAGGTGGTGGAAATACCAGAACTTAGCCTCACACTATAGCTATGGCCAAGGGAGAGAAGTTCAAAATAAATAATGTTTGATGTGCATTAGACAAATGAAGTTTATTTGGACTTGAACTCCTGTCTTCTCTCTTGTGTTTTTTAATGTTCTTAATCATTCAACCTGAATGGCTTATCTTCCTCTCAGAGCTTTGAACATTTTAATGATTCAGTATCCTTCTTTTTTAGAAGAGAGAGAAGAGAAAACTCACTTGAGCAGTGGAAAGAGCTCCCTGGGGAGCTCTTGTGTATGCTGCAGCAAATGCTTTATTAGCTAAAGTTCCCACTGATGGAAAATTCAGACATAGGAAAAGCTCCTACATATTGGAAGAAAATTTGAGAGTTACCAAAAAATATCGTCAGAATGGAATGCAAAATTACTGTGGCAACACTTTTTCATCCATATATACCCAAGTCATAATAAGTGAAATGGTCAGTGAATTACATCGCCAATAAGTTTTCTATCCTTAGATTAAATAAATAATAAATACATGAGTCACTTATTAAAGGAACCTGACTGTGATATCTAGGGTCTTTTGAAAACCCTCCCCTGTCAAACAGTACAGGGCACCTTTAAACTGAAAGGAATTAAATCTCTCCCTGGATGAGTTTCCTAGGGCTGCTGTAACAAAGTACTGGAAATTGAGGGGCTTAAAACAACAGAAATTTATTCTCTCATAATTCTGGAGGCTGGAAGTCCAAAATCAGTGTCTTGGCAGGGCATGGGCAGGGCAAGGGTCTCGGGAGAATCTCTTCCAGGTCATTCTCTTAGTTTATGATGTTGTCAGTAATTCTTGGAGTTCTTTGGCTTGTAGATCATCACTCCAATTTCTGCCTCCACTGTCATGGGGTGTTCTCCCTCTGTGTCTTTATTTCATCTTCCCTCTGTGCATGTCTCTTCTCTTCTTGTAAGGACACAGGTCATATTGGATTAGGGTCCACTGTCATGACCTCATCTTAACTTGATGACTTCTGCAAAGACCAGATTTCCAAATAAGTTCACATTCACAGGTTCCGGAGTAAAAACTCCAATATATCTCAACGTGAACATGACAGTGGCCTGGAAGGACAGAGGTGGCTATAGTCAAACGATGCTTATCGTAAAGGAAAAGAGGCACTTTCTCATTTTGTTTGTTGTGCCCACTTTTTGTAAGGGAAGAAGAAGATTAATCTGGAATTGATGAGAAATTGATAAGAAATGCTCTGGACACCATGGCAAATGGAATGTGAGAAAATGAGCAAACAACACCCCTGAGTACTACAAGGAGTGGCATCTAGAAAGGGAGGCTGGAGTTTGTGTCAAGGTGAAGAACCGTGGTTGGTGTCTGACATTTACTGAGTGTTTATTGTGAGCCAGGCATGGTTTTAAGCATTTCAGGTGCATCATATCATTTAATCTTTCTCCATGAGTGTCTTCATTTTACAGACGAAGAAACTGAGGCTCAGAGTTACACAATGGTCAATTTCTGTGTTACTCTGGAATATTCTAAGGTATGATTGAAGTAGCCCTTTATTTTCCTGTTTATTATTATGATTAATTACGTGCAGTGAGATAGATTCCCAGAGCACACAGAAGAAAGAGAGGATGAGAGGGAGGAAGACTGTACAACGCAGTCGTGTTCTTGGTGGGGCAGAGGCAAGTCTGGGTCACCTCAGGGCTGGGTTTAGGAGGTGAGGGTGCGCCCAAGGGCAGTGGTCAGAAAAGACCTGGAGACCTGCTGACCTCAGGATCCTGAATGGACACCTATGTGCTGTGGTTTTGCTGTTGTCCCAGCCCAGGCTGTGGCTCTGTTCTTAGGGATCTGCCATCTTTGCTCAAGGTTCCACATAGAAACAAAGATGCTGGATTGTTTGGTGCCTTTGTGAATTCTGTCTCCCTACTGGGAGTGAGATGTAGAATAGACACAGATGTTCCTGCCAGGTTTGGAAGCCAGCGATGAGGAGTTCAGCGTTGGACAAAACGCATTCCCTGCTTCATAAAGGGGTGTGGACTTGCTCAGCTCAGGACCTGGGGCGTCTTGGTTCAGGGAAATGAGAGGCAGAGCAGTTCCAGGCCAGGCTTTGCTTTTCTGTCCTCTTATCTGGACACAGCCTCTCTGAGCATCAGTTTTTCCTGAGTCTTTGTCCTTTACTGGTCCTTTCCTCAGTCACAGGAAGCCCTCAAGATGCATCAAGATGTTTATTATTCCCTAAATCGATCTGAACCCAATGCCTGGTCCTCAAGAACTACCTTAGGCCAAGAATCAACCAGGGAAGGGGAGAAAGGATGAAAGGAGGATGCAGGGGAGAGGTGCACAGGTAAGGGTCCTAGCTCAGCTGTCACCTGCAGAACAGAAGCAAGTGGCCTTGATTGTTCACACCTCACTTTACCTGCCTCCAGGTTGGAGCCTGAAGAGCTTGACTGGATTCACTTCTCTCTATTAGAAAGTTGTTAGGTCATTTTCAAATTTCATTTTAATTTATTTTCTCATTTACACTTACTTTGGTTTTGCTTTCTGCTTTTTTCTCCTGATTTTGGCTTTATTACTTTCAAGTAACACTTTTCTTTCAATCACCATTTTCTTCTTCTTAATGCCAGTTTACGTTATTTGCTAAGGGCTGATTTTGTTACCTTCACTCCTGTTTTGTTTATTTGACAGCCCCCTGAGATGATCTGTTTACTGCACTGTGTTCCCCAAGAAACAGTGGGGAAGCTGCCTAACAGACAATCTCCTGGGAGACTTTCCGCTACCCGTTTTCAGTGGGAAGCAGTTTCAGTCAGAACTGGCTCCCTCATCATAGCTGGGTAATATAAGCATCCAAATCACAGGGGGTGGGAGCACGTGGCCTCTCGGCGTTTATCTTGATTGAATCATGGGTGTGTAACTTTCTGTCGTTCAGCTCTTGATTTGTATTAATGATTCAGAGTTCATTACCTTAAGATAAAAAAGGTGTTCCTGCTGGCAAGAGCTAGATAAGATTGTGGGCAGTTTGAGACTCTCACTGTGTGAAGTTGATGATGACTATATTCCCTGGTAAGAACTGAGAAATTCTGTCCTGTCCTGCCACCGCGTGACACCAAACAAGGTACAGTCACAATGGGCTTTGTGTCACTGACATGAAATTGAGGGTGGGCGTGGTGGCACCCACCCAGAGTGCCCAGGAAATCTGCAGCAGTGGCTGGGACGAGTAGAGTTTCCCATTACCACAGGGAGTTCATAGGCAGGAAACTTTCTGTTTCTCATTGTATCAGTCTGGGTCTCATTGCTAACATTTCACCTAAATGAAAATGCACTTTTACTTTGTTGAAATTTTTCTTGTGGTAAAATATACATAACATATAATTTACCCTTTTAAGTATTTTAAGTGGCATTAAGTACACTCACATTGTTGTGTCACTATCACCCCACTATTCATCTTCAGAATTTTTTTGAGAGGTAAAACAACTAATATTTACTGTGTATATTTTTTGTACAATTTTTAAAGGTTACACTCCATTTTCAGTTATTACAAAATATTGGCTCTATTCTTCGTGTCGTACAATGCTACCTTGTAGCCTCTCTTACACCCAATAGCTTGTACCTCCCACTCCCCACCCTTTTTTTGCCCCCCTCCCCCCGGTAACCACTAGTTTGTTCTCTATATCTGTGAGTCTGCTTCTTTTTTGTTATATTCACTAGTTTGTTATAGGTTTTAGATTCCACGTGTAAGTAATATCATACAGTGTTTGTCTTTCTCTGTCTGACTTCTTTCATTCAGCACAATGCCCTCCAAGTGCATCCATCAGAACTTCTTTCATCATCCCAAACTGAAACTTGCTACCCATTAAAAACTAACTCCCCATTTCCTTTCTTTCTCCAGGCGCTGGCAATCACCATTTTACTGGCTTTAGAAATTTGAATAGATACCTCATATAAGTGGAATCATATAATTTTTGTTCTTTTGTAACTAGCTTATTTCACTTAATGTTTTCAAGGGTCATCCATTCTGTGGCATGTGTCAGATTTTCCTTCATTTTAAGGCTGAATAATATTCCACTGTATGTATATCCCAGATTTTTTTAATCCATTCATCTGTTGGTAGATATTTGGATTGTTTCCACCTTTTGGCTATGATGGATAATGTTGCTGTGAACATGAGTGTACAGATATCTCCTTGAGACCCTTCTTTCAACTTTTTTGGATATATACCCAGAAGTGAAATTGCTGGATCATATGGTAATTCTATTTTTAATTTTTTGAAGAACTGCCATAACGGTCTTGCAAGTGGCTGCACTGTTTTACATTCCTACCAGCAGTGCACGAAGTTTCCTATATATCCTTGCCGACACATCTTATTTTCCATTAAAAAAAAAAAAATAGCCAATCTAAAGGGAGTGAAGTAGTATCTTACTATGGTTTTGATTTGTATTTCCCTAACAAACATCTTTTTCTGTGCTTATTGGGCATTTGTGTATCTTCTTTAGATAAATGTTTATTGCAGTACTTTGTGCATTTTAAAATCAGATTGATTTTTTTGTTCTTGAGATGTACAAAGTTCTTTATATATTCTGGATATGAACCCCTTATCATATATATGATTTGCAAATATTTTCTGTTGTTCCATTGGTTGCCTTTTTCACTCTGTTGATAATGTTCTTTGATGTATCCAAGTTTTAAATTCTGTTGTTATGTTTTGATATTTCTTCTTTTTCAATGTAAGCATTTATAGCTATATGTTATATTGTTATCTATTTTGGCTTATGTGGTCTGTACTTTTGGTTTCATATCCAAGAAATCATTGTCAAATCCAATGTGATGAAATTTTTATACTATGTTTTCTTCTAAGTGTTTTATAGTTTTAGGTCTTATGTTTAGGACTTTGATCCATTTTGAGTTAATTTTTGTATATGGTGTAAGGTAAGGGTCCAATTTTATTCCTTTACATGTGAATATCCAATTTTCCCAGCACCAATTGTTGAAAAGACTGTCCTTTCTGAATACATGGTACCCTTGTTGAAAATGATTTGTAGATCACTTTGTGAAACATTGACATCTTAAAAATATTAAGTTTTCTAATCCATGAACACAGAATGGTTTTCCATTTATTTGTGTCCTTAATTTCTTTTAGCAATGTTTTGTAGTTTTCAGAGTACAAGTCTTTTGCCTCCTTGACTAAGCTTATTCCAAAGTATTTTATTCTTTTTGATAATGTTGTAAATGGAATTGCTTTCTTAATTTTATGTTTGGATTGTTCCTTACTAGTGTATTGAATTGCAACTGATTTTTGTGTATTGATTTTGTATCCCGAAACATTGTTCCCTGATTAGTTCTAACAATTTTGGGGGGGGGGGGTGGATCTTTAGGGTTTTCTACATATAAAATCATGTTGTCTGCAGAGATAATTTTACTTCTTACTTTACAATTTGGATGTCTTTCATGCCGAATTTCTCTGGCTAGGACTTCCAGTATTATGTTGAACAGAAGTGACAAAATCTAGCATCCTTGTCTTGTTCCTGATCTTAGAGGAAAAGCTTTCAACCTTCACCAAAAATTATCATGTTCAGCGTGGGTTTTTCATATATGGCTTTTTATTATGTGGAGGTAGTTTCTTCTATTCTTAGTCTCTTGAGTGCTTTTATCATGTAAGTGTGCTGACTTTTGTCAAGTGCTCTTTCTGTATCAGTTGAGATGATCCTGTGCTTTTCCCCTTCATTTCATTAATACTGTATATGACGTTGCTGGTTTTCTATACATTGAACCACCCTTGCATTCCAGAAATAAATCCCACTTGGTCATGGTGCATAATCCTTTTAATATGCTGCTAAATTTGATTTACAAGTATTTTGTTGAGGATTTTTGCATCATTGTTTATAAGGCATGTTGGTCTACAGTTGTCTTTTCTTGTAGTGTCTATGTGGCTTTGGTATCAGAGAAATGCTGGCCTCAGAATGAGTTAGAGAGTGTTCCTTCTCCTTTAAGTTTTGTAAGAGTTTGAGAGGATTGGTGTTGGTTCTTCTTAGTTCTTCTAAATATTTGGTAGAATTCATCCATGAAGTCATCTGGTCCAAGGCTTTTCTTTGCCAGGAAACTTTTGGTTACCAATTAAATCTCCTTACTAGGTCTATTCAAATTTTCTGTTTCTTTTTGATTTAGTTTTGGTAAGTTATGTGTTTCTAGGAATTCATCCATTTCACCTGGATTATCCAGTTTTTTAGTGTACAGTTCATAGTAATCTCTTATAATCCTTTTATTTCTGTTAAATATGTAGCCATGTCTTTGTCTTTATTTCTGATTTCAATTATTTGAGTCTTTTTTTTATTTTCCTTAGTCAATCTAGCTAAAGATTTGTCAATTTTGTTGATTTTCAGAGAACGGACTCTTGGTTTCATGGATTTTTTCTATTGTTTTTCTAGTCTCTCTTTGTTTATCTCTGCTCTAATCTTTATTATTTCCTTCCTTCTTTGAGCTTTCAATTTAATTTGTTCTTCTTTTTCTAGTCCCTTAAGGTGTAAGGTTAGGTGGTTGATTGTGATATGTTTCTTCTTTTTCAATGTAAGCTTTTACATTATATTTTCCTCTAAGTACTGCTTTCCCTGCATCCCATGAGTTTTGGTAAGTTGTGCTTTCATTTTCATTTTCATTTCATTGTTTTCTTGATTTCCTTTAGTTCTTTGTTGGTGTATTCCTTTAACGTTTTGAGCATACATAAGATAGTTGTTCTAAAATCTTTTTCCAGTAAGTTCAAAACCTGTTTCTTGAGGTATGGTGTCTGGATATTTATTTTGTTCCTTTGAATGAGCCTAGTTTTACTGTTTCTTTGTCTGCCTGGTGATCTTTTGTGGAAAACTGGGCATTTTAAAAAACAGCCACCTCTCCCAGTCTTCTTATACTTGCTCTACACAGGGGAAGACCTTTGTAATCAGCCTAATGTGATGTCTTAGGGTCTTTTCAGACCTGTGTTGTCTCTGGACCAGTGCGTATGTTTTTTTTCCCCAGTTCTCCTATTGATACATCTGCTTTTAAATGTCTTGCTTTTCTAAGAGTCTCACTCTTGCTTACTCTTGGGGCCTTAGCTGTCCTATTGTACTCCTCAATCAGTAATCTCTTGTCCTTGGTGTCTGTGGGTCTATAGTTACCTTTGCAACCGTTTTTACAAATCATACCCGCTGCTTCCCATGGCTCCCTTATTCTGAGATCTGAGCCATTTTTGTTTGTCTGAACTCTGAGTTAGGTGTCAAAAGACCAATCCTTAGGCAGCCCACAGACAGGTTAGAACATGGCAGATCAGTCTGCTCTCTCTCAGGTTTGCAAAAGGGGGCTGGGGATCTGGCTGCCACTTTCCTCAAGCTGCACTAAAAAGTGACTAAAAAATGCCACAGGTTTCCTACACTTTTAAATGTGACATTTTTTTGATGGTGCGTTCGCTTGGTTGTTGTAGATCTTTGACTCATTTCTATAGTTTCTATAATGCCTTTTTAGTCTGTTTCTGGTTATGTACTTAAATCAAAACAGGAACATATTCTCGTCACTGCTGGAAGAAAAGAGTCTTTACTCTGCCAACCTGTCACGTGTGATGGATAAAAGGGCCCTTAGGACTGCACGTGGACACTGTCACTTTTTACAGAGAACCAATTGACCTTGTATAACTGGAGATGCTTCCCCTCAAACACAGCTCTGCTCCCTCTGCTGAGGGTGGTGTCAGTCTCTCCCAATGCTGCTGGAAATGGAACACTGCATGCCTGGACACCCCACAAAAATAAAGGGTACTGACGTGCTCCCAGGCCAATACTTGTTCAGGAAGTGAGAGAAGTACTGTAGATATAAAAACATGCCAGTTTCTAAGGCAGCCTTCACTCCACATAGGAAGTACATGGCCAGGATTTGATTTGATAAAAAAATTAGTATCACAGTTAGAAACCAGACCTGACCCTGAGCTCCCTTAATGACTTCATCTAATGTCTCCCTGTTGACCCACCCAGGCCTTATCTTATCCTGTGTCTGGCTATCATTGGCTCTGCCGGTCCCCTAAGCCCTGCCCTGCCCCAGGATCTCCTCTCTCTAGGTGCATTTCAGGTGACCTACACTTACCAATTTCTATCAGATGCTTCCTGAGGGCCATCTGGATGTGATCCTAACAACCCGGGCTGAGTGATGCCACTTTGTGGATTCACTAAATGACACATTTCTGTGGGTCACGTCCTCCCAGCCCAGCGGCCCTAACAAGCACCAGCACGGAAACTGCTGGCAAACGCTGGGAGGAGCCCTTAGTACTGCAGGGAGCTGCCGGGGGGCAGCCTCTCAGGGCCCCACACCCAGGGCTCATCCCAGGAGACACTCCTGAGGAGGGGAAGGCAGGGCTGTGCCGTTGAGGAAGGAGGGACCGCTCACCTCTCTGACCTCGGGCTGGAGAAGGACGAGGGCTCGGGACCGTGGAAGACGGCAGGGAGCTCGCCCTCCTCCCTGAGAGCTCGGTGAGCTGCATCCAGGCGAGGAGGTGCGACCCTGCTCACTGCCCCTCCCTCCGGAATGCAGTCACTGCTACTGAGAACTCTACCCCAGCCCTGATTTCATTGTGGCTGGTTAGAAAAAAGGGAAAACAAACAAAACTAAAACCAAAACCTGACTCAGCACCAGAAGATAAATGAACTTCCATGTGTATGTAGCACCTTTTAAGGATTTGTCTAATTCCAAATGAAATGATCTCTATTTTAACTCATTACTGATTACTAATTTTCTTCATTTCAGATACAGTCTATAACAATAGATTCCCGTCTGTGTTCTGAAGCAAATCCCCCAGCCTCGCCTCCCACCCCTGTGGGGCCTGGGGAGGGGGGAGGCATCTTCCCCCAGAGAAGGTGGGCATATTCCCCCCTCTCCCCCGTGCCTCCCTGGGCACCCCCTTGCCTGGGGACTGCGGTCTCCCTTCCTTACTCTCACACTCAGGGCCCCTCACAGAGTGGCCCTGACATGACTCCCCAGACTCTTCTCACCATCCTCTTTCCTAAACTTCAGCCAAGTTCCGCCCAGCATCCTGCTTGTCCGGAGAGTGTACCGCCTTCTTCCAAGTCCAGGACTCTGCATGGAGGTTTGCTCTACCAGAAATGCCCCTCCTCTTGTGGCAACAGTTTAAATTCCTCGTTATTAAATTACAAATCTGCAGCCTCCTCCTCCTTGAGCATTGCCTTATTTCCCAGCAAACGTATCTGCTGCAATTCCCTGCAGAATCACGTCAGGTCAGGGGCCACTTGGTGCTAGTTTTGGTTCCTGCATCCCAGCCCGTGCATCCCTGAGCGCACAGCTCCGTCTCATTTGTCTCTGCCTTGGGTGTTTCCTCATCAGTTAGTCTCCGTAAACGTTGTGAGTGAAGTATTTTCTACATTTCCAGGTATAAGCACCTGCCATCTCATAAGATAACTTTCTTAAAAGAAGTGATTCACGGTGTATAGAGCATATTGTAGTTTAACCAGTGGTGGGGGGCAGGGTTGATACAAGTTTCTTCTCATTATTCCTAATACCAGCTCACCAGAGTGATGCTTAAAGGCAAGGACAGTTATGCTAATTTTTGCAGAATAATTTTTAATTCACAAAAACCATTAATTCTAAGACTGAAAAGTTGTATGTGAGATAAGCGTATGGTTACTACATCCACAAGCAAATTTTTACAGCCCTGGGACATTATGATGCCCTTAAATCCTCTTGGAACAGGTTGAAAGTTAAACTGCATTGAGGATTTCTGAATTGCTGATACTATGATATACCATAGTTCTTTTTTTTTTTTAATTTTATTTATTTATTATTTATTTATTTATTTATGGCTGTGTTGGGTCTTCATTTCTGTGCAAGGGCTTTCTCTAGTTGCGGCAAGCGGGGGCCACTCTTCATCACGGTGCGTGGGCCTGTCACTATCACGGCCTCTCTTGTTGCGGAGCACAGGCTCCAGACGCGCAGGCTCAGTAGTTGTGGCTCACGGGCCCAGTTGCTCCGCGGCATGTGGGATCTTCCTGGACCAGGGCTCGAACCCGTGTCCCCTGCATTGGCAGGCAGATTCTCAACCACTGCGCCACCAGGGAAGCCCCCATAGTTCTATAGTTCATCTAAATTAATAAAGTGAGATTTAAAAATCACATTCAAAATTGAGCAAAAGCCAAACTAACTCTTTTCGTATTAATTAAATGATAATAATGAGAAGTATGATTGTCCCTTTCGTAAAACATACCAAAATTATATGTTAGATTACATTCACTTAGCACAAAATGTCTTTCAAAAATAAATTGTAAGCACTAAACAATCTGAGGGATACACCTGCACAGTTTTAGTTGCATATCTGCGTGTACATGACTGACATCCCTGACAGCTTGTAATTCATGTTTTAAAAAATGATTCAGTATTTTAAAAGAATATAGCAGAAGGATAGCTTCTTATGCCTAAATCACCTGTTGTGCAAGGTCCTCACTCTAGTGCATTTTACACAATAGGGTTTTATTAGTCATAAACCATGGCTGACAGTCATAATCGCCAGTGTAAATGGGGAGAATGAAAATAAAGATGGGGCCTGAGAAACTGAGCTATTGTGAGCCAAGGTCCAGGAAGCAGACTCTCTAATAGCTTATTGGGTGTCTAGGAGCCAACAGAACCTTCTAGATAGTCTGTATAGGAAATCATCTAGCTTTCCCAAACTACATACATTTGGAATTAAAATTCCATTTGCTGCCAGTATCATTGTAAATGGGGGAGTAAGTCCCCCTTGTAGGGTCTTTAAGGGCCACTGCAATATTTCTGCAGAAGAAATTACAGGGTTTATTATACTCACAGGTCCTAGAGGAGAAGACAGGGCACACCTCACTATTCAGCAGCCACCTAGCAGGTGGGGAGTTGAGAGAGAGTGACGACCTTGGGCAAGTCTGGATGGAGCAGAAACAAGGCTTGAGGAGATTTCATTGTTTCTTGGAATGTCTAAGTCACAGTCGGGGAGGGCAAAAAGGGAATCTTGCGGCAGGAACCAGCCTGGGCACACCCACGCACCTGGTCCCCTGGGTGTTGAGGCAGCAGGAAAATAGGAAATTAAAAAAAAATTTACAATCCGATCATCTTCACTCTTTATTCTCATTTTCAACCTTATTTTCCAAAATATACAATCCTTAGTTCTCCGAAAGTTAGGGAGAGGAAACTGGCTTCCTATTAGTTAACGGTGATGCAACATTGAAACACTGGACTTCCTGCTGAGGTTTCCATGGTGTCCGCTGGGCTCTGCAGCACCCAGCTCCTGGAACTTTTCAGACTCCTCAGTGAATTCATTATTGTTTAAAAGAAAAGAACACCCCGTCTTTCTGTTTTTGTTCCTTCTGTCACTGTTTTTATTCTACCTTGCCTCATTCTACAAACCATCGGCCATGGAACTCCTGTATAGTTTTTCATTGTACGTAAAACACCAATACATCTTCCATCGTGGAGGTAGTCAGGGCAATCACTGTTACCTCTCTTTTGCACAGAAAAATGGAGGTTCATGGAGATTAAGAGATGTATACAAAGTTGGAATCACAAGAGGTCAGGAACTCTAATTTAGTTCTTTGGACTTAAAAAAATATTGTTTTCTCCACAAATTCATCACTGCCTCACTAAGTTTATATGTGCAGCAAACATGGACAGAAGGCTCTTAGGTCTGGGCATTCATCACTACCTCCAGGGAGGGAGCCCAGGGGCAGCGGTGCTGAGAGCTCTCACTGCCCTCAATCTCCCCCTTTGCTCCCCTGAGCTCAGGTAGGACCCTGCGGGCAACTCATGTGGTCCCCCAGGGCTCTCCTAATGGGTCCAACATTGAAGCCAGGACACAGACCCCATGGGGCCTGTAAACTGCCTGCCCATCTGCACGAGGATGACAGGCAGACTCAGTGATGGGACAGGCAGAGCCCACACAGAAACAGTAAGGAAGTCACCTGCTCCTCTGTGCTTCATTGAACCTTTGAGAGACAGGCACGGAACCGAAAATGCCATCCTTGTATCAGGACACCTACCACACTTATGTCACGTTCAAACACAAAGTCAAAGAGACTTTATGTCACTCAGAAACACAAAGTAAAAGCTTCTTCAAGACAGGAGGTGAACAGAAGAATTCTATCTTTGAATATTCCTACAATATTTGTAGTGAGTATTTAACTTGAAAAAAGTAGTCAAAGTATTTTTCTTAAAATCACCTCCTATGCAGCTATAAAAATCTTTAAGAAAAATAGTCCAGGATAGAAATATAATAGAGACTGCACACATTCATGAATTTATCTGCCTCCTAACAAGTCCAACTTGTGAAGTGTAGAGCATTTTATATGTTAGAGGCATAATTATAAATCGCTAAAATACCCGCTTGATCACACTGCAGTACATTTTCATTGCTTTACTTGAATGCTCACCTAAGATTTTTCTCTGAAATGTACTCAGAGCAGAGACAGTTATACAATGAAAGTGAGAAATTGTAAGAGCATAACACTGTCTTAGAAATAGTCCATGTAGAAACCACTTACCCCAGCACAGTCTTGCCACATGTTTTATGTTCTGTCCACAGAGCCAGCCCATGGCAGCTCATAGTAAGGCGGTCAAAGAGAGTGTTCTGTCCTTTCCCTCTTACCTACTCAGACATCAACATTTTCTCCTGCTCTTTCTGTGTCAGCTGCTCTCAGGTGAGAATAAAGGAGGTGAAAATGTGAGCTTTCCTAGGAAAGCTCTGCCTCTGTCTCCCGTCCTCTTCAGAGCCTTACACGGCGCCTGCTGGCAATTGTGGTTCAAGTAATATTGTTGGATGAATAAACGGATGAGAGACCCTGACTTAAAAGAGTCACTTTGTTGTACAACAGAAACTAACACAGTATTGTGAAGCAATTATACTCCAATAAAGATCTATTTTAAAAAATAATTAATTAATTACTTTTTTTAAAAAAAGAATGCCACAAAGGGTAGTTCCATTTCAGAAAGACACTTCTTAAGATTGAAAAGTCTTTGAGATTCACAGTAAATCAATATTTCAATGCCATGGTGGCCCCTTAGACACTATGGGGAAGACTAGAAGGGATATTTTGAAAGACACTGACCATTTCTAGTATATTTCAAATCGTACCTCATGGTTTGCCCAGTGATTATAAATTTGATGCTGTTCATCATATAGTCCTTCTTTATAGTGAGGCGAGCGGGGGCTACTCTTCGTTGCAGTGCGCGGGCTTCTCATTGCGGTGGCTTTCTCACGTTGCAGAGCTTGCGGGCTCTAGAGCACAGGCTCAGTAGTTGTGGCGCACGGGCTTAGTTGCTCTGCAGCACATGGGATCTTCGTGGATCAGGGCTCAAACCCGTGTCCCCTGCATTGGCAGGCGGACTCCTAACCACTGCGCCCCCAGGGGAGTCCCTGTACTTTGTCTTCTATAGACGTTTATTCATCTGTAGTAGCCTGTAGTAGTCAGGTGTTAAGTTTAAAGCATTAATTCTGCTATCTTGCTTTTTTAGCATTTTTGTGAATGAGATAAATCTTTGCTTTTACTTATTTGTAAAGAGTATATTATATTACATTATATATTTGCATTTCTGAAATTTTTATAGCTAAGACATGATAAAAACATGGGAAGAGCTGCTAAACTAAAATGGGGAATTTTCTTCTAAAACTTCGATCTAATGTCTGTGAAATAATCCAGAAGAGAAGTAATAACAAGCAGTTTTCTTTATAAACCAGGGAACATCAGTGAACTCTTCCTTGCATTTCAACCAGTCAGACTGATTGAATTCATATTTAGGTGAGAGTGATTACGCTGTCGAGACAATTAAGTGAGGTGACCTAAGCCAAGTGCTTGGCTCAGGGCGTCATTTATGGGAAGCTCTCCACAAACACACAACATCATTATCATTATTATTTCATGAATAATTTGATAATATATTTGCTCCTGGCTTGGATTCTTCTCTCTTGGATACTTTTGCTAGCACAAAAATTTTTTTCAATTATTGTAAATTTCATTAAATTTTGGAAACTGATGATCTTTTGTTGCCTAATGGTAAAATACCATCGGATTCTGATTTGAAATGGTACATAGAAAAACTCCTCTCTCATGCAGTTAAGAAGTGATTCGTTAGCAGTGTGCAAAACATTCAGGTAGAAATAGTGCCTCCAGGAGTCTCTATTTCAGAATTCCCCAGATAAGGGTAAACTCCCTACTCCCTCATGTAAACCGACATGTTCATGTTATTGTAGCATGGTCTGTCATCCCGTTGGTTTGGAAGGAAACTAGGATGGTAGAAAGAAAGATGCAGAAAGATGCAGTCCAACTTAAGTAGAACCTGTTTTTAAAAAGGGACCCTGTGATACTAGCCCATTAAAAGCTCCCTTAGAAACCTCTGACATCCCCAGGGTCAAACGTGCCTCATTCAGTGGCTGTTTCATTATCTCAGTCCAGTGGGTGTCATCCTAGGCACAAGCTCCACCATCACCTTTATTTTTGTTCTTCACTCTGCCCAGATCAGAAGCTGCAAGTTGTTAGGGAACCAAAAGTGCAGCCCCACTAGAAATGGGTAAAAAAAAAACCCCAAATGTTTGTTTAGATGATACTATCTATCAGAGCTGGAGAGACACGAAGCCGATCATGAGAGAAGAGTCTCTGCTGTATATTAATGTGAACTTTTCTAGAACAACATGCTCTCTTTAGCTTTTCCACATGTCTATAATCACTAAGGGCTTGTCTAGCTACATGAAAAAAACAAAACCAAAAGCCCCACAACTGCCTAGAAGCTTATCAATATCAGAAGGGTACATCATTTTAAGTCCATTCAGTATAACACCATGCAGCTGTTAAAAAAGAATGAGCAACACTGAGATGTTCTGACATGGAAAGATCTATAAGACTTGAGTGGTTTAAATGGAAACAGGAGGTTGGAGAATAATTTGCAAAATATGACTCCATTTCTGTTAAAATGCATGAAGACAGCTCATGAGTGCACAGATTAAAAATATGTATGACTATGATGGTAAAGGACTAGAAACACATCCACTGATGGTGACCCCTGGGAAGAGGGTGGGCAGGTGGGTAAGAGATGATTTACATGTTTTATTCTGTACACTTAGTCTTGGAATATTTTATAAGAATGCGTTGATGTCTATAAAGTAAATAATAATAAGAGCAGATACTTAGCACTTACTATGTGCCTGGCACTGTTCCTCAAAGCATGCTTCTGAAGTGAGTACTGTAATCATTTTACAGATGGAAAAACCGGGACACAAATGGGCTGAGAAAATTGTCCAAGACCCCCCATTTAGTGATTGACAGTGAGGTAAACAAATTTATTCAATAGCATAAAGAGGGTTGGATCACATGAGCTCTAAGATCTCTCTTATTTTTTTTAAACGTTTGTTGTTGTTCTATTTTATTTTTGGCTGTGTTGGGTCTTTGTTGCCACGCATGGGCTTTCTTTAGTTACACCCAGCGGGGACTACTCCTCGTTGCAATGAACGGGCTTCTCATTGCAGTGGCTTCTCTTGTTGCGGAGCACGGGCTCTAGGCATGTGGGCTTCAGTAGTTGTGGCCCACAGGCTCAGTAGCTGTGACCCACGGGCTTAGTTGCTCTGCGGCATGTGGGATCTTCCCGGACCAGGGCTCGAACCCGTGTCCCCTGCCTTGACAGGCGGATTCTTAACCACTGCACCACCAGGGAAGCCCTCTAAGATCTCTTGAGTGATCATGTCTCAAAGGGCTAAGAGGCTGGGCTATGGATTCAGATGTCCCTTGTAATAATCCAGCTCTGAAACTGGCTAGTTGTTCACCGGGGGCAGGTAACTGAGTCCTTCTGAGCCAGTTTCCTTATCTGTACAAGGTAGAGTAGGCACTGCCTCACAGCATTACAAGTGAGGACATATAAGGAGGAATGCCTAGAGACCCAGCTGGACCCTCAGAGTTGGTATGGACATTATTTTAAGCTCAAAACATTTGGGAATCAACAGATGCAGAAAGAGCTTTCCTTATTTGACTAAAAGCAGACATTTCTGAGAAATGAGGCTTCTATGATTCCCTCTTCAAGACAGGTCTACTCCCAGGAGAGAAATCAAGAGTAAACCTACCACAAATCCCCTCTCTGGGGAGATTCGCATAGAAGAAGGAAAGACCCCTTGAACGTGCAGACACAAAATAATCACAAAATTACTTATCGTTCATTTATTCTTC
Organism: Balaenoptera physalus; assembly: GCF_965194825.1. NCBI lineage: Eukaryota > Metazoa > Chordata > Mammalia > Artiodactyla > Balaenopteridae > Balaenoptera > Balaenoptera physalus. The sequence continues at coordinate 93,047,301 of NC_138886.1, read as the reverse complement.
TAAAAGAATAGAAGTCCTTTCTTCCACTTTCCTTTTCTCTGCTAAGTTAGATATATAAACCTCTAACTTTAAACATTTAGTGAGATAGTTACTTCTCTTGTTACCTCCCATATATATGAATAAACTTCTTCTCCTGTTAAACTATCTTTTGTCATTTTAATTTGCAGGCCCCTAATTACTAAACCTAATAGGGCAGAAGAAAAGTCTGCTTCCTGACACTAGCAATTGGTTGGTGAATGATACCATCATTGCCTGTGACTCTGAAATCACAAGATCATAGATTAATCTGCATATCTAAAGAGTCCAACCTGTACTCTGAGGTTAAAAATAAGATCATCAAAGCATACTGAAGTATGGATATAAACATTTTGAAATGATAAAGATCTGGCTGTACACATAACATGTTTCTTCAATTCTGTAAAATTTTATGTAGGTGGAAATTTTACTGCAGAAACAAACTCAAAGACTGAAATTACATGAATAGAATATGGTGTAACAAAATTTAGAGCTGAGCAAATGTGACATATAGTTAACGAGATGCATGCTTTTTATTATGTCACATTTTAATTTAAAATGAATGGTAATCAGTTCACAATAGTGACTTCAGTTGATCCTGCTTCTAAATGGTTAAAGCAAAAATAAGCTCCTGATCTGCTCTTCAGAAGATTAACTATGGCCATGGTAGATCTTTTTCTCTTTCCCTTTTGGAAGAGAAAAGGGGAGGGTGTCCCCAGGTGACAGGGACTGGAGTCTTGTGGGCCCAGCACACTTCCCTGTTGGGAACAGAAAGGAGGAAGTATTTGCTTACATTTCCCCCAGTGCCTGGAACCTAAGCTGCAGCTTCCCTAGAACATTGTTAATGATGAGAAGGATCTCATGGCAGAGGGATGGTGGCCACCGTGCCTAAACCAGGAACCTGATGCCTTCCCTGTCTTAGATTGTGGAGTTTCCTACCAGAAAATCTGAAAAGAAAGGATTTATGGGAAGCAGTAAATGCAGAAGTAAAAGACAAATTTTTAAGCAGATATTCATTTTTAATTAATTAATTAATTAATTAATTAATTATTTTTGGCTCTGTTGGGTCTTCGTTTCTGTGCGAGGGCTTTCTCCAGTTGCGGCGAGCGGGGGCCACTCTTCATCACGGTGCGCGGGCCTCTCACTATCGCGGCCTCTCTTCTTGCGGAGCACAGGCTCCAGACGCGCAGGCTCAGTAGTTGTGGCTCACGGGCCTAGTTGCTCCGCGGCATGTGGGATCTTCCCAGACCAGGGCTGGAACCCGTGTCCCCTGCATCAGCAGGCAGACTCTCAACCACTGCGCCACCAGGGAAGCCCAGACAATTTTAATAAACCATAAAAATGGTTAAGTTGGTGCTGGGTTGGAAAGAGTGGCTTCTGTGTTCTTTAAGCTTTTCTGTACTATTTGAATTTTCTAGCCAAGTGTGCCTATGTCTATTATTTATTTTTTATGTCACCAGGGATTTTCTGACTAGTGAGACCACAGACTACATTTTTTTCATTGTTATTTTCTATCAAAAAACAATGCAATACATACCATTTTTAAAAAGGAAACAAAGAAGAATTTCTAATCATGCATCAATAAAATACAAAAGAGCACAAACATACATGTATATTTTAACATATTTAGCAGATCAATCTGTTAAAATATATAAATGTTTGCATAGTGACCTGAAATAAATAGATTATTTAGTCATAGACCTTTTCATATGCATTCTATAGTAAGTCTTCTGAGAGATGAACTTTAATCTTTCCATCCAGAACTTTGGAGTATCTGAGATTTTGCCCTATTTGCAACAAGTTAAGCTGCCGTTTTCCATGGATGCAGGTAGAAGACAGAAGATTTATGGGTCAGAAACAAAGGACTCTATTACTTACTTGGTTACTCATAAACCACTGCAGCCAGCATGGGCATCCGAATATTTGCCTTGGTTCTCCTTGACCCTGAGTCACACAGGGGCTGTGTGGACAGGCCCAGATGGATGCCTGCACACACAGTGGGTTATAATACAAGAGTTCAGGGAATCAGAGTCTTTTGGGAGGTAAGCATGCTTGCCCTTACCTCTGGAAGAAGACATTATCTTACAAGGCTGTTTTCTATCTAAACATCCTTGGAAAGATAGCTGAGAATAAAGGGCTGTCGGTGCTTCTGTTTGTAAGATGTGCAGAAATGTGAGAAACCCATGGAGAATTGTCTTACCTCTGCTCTGACTAACACACAGCCTTTTACTTTTCTTAGGAAATGGCAATTATATGTTGCAAAGGACTTATTTCACATTTACTTAAACTTAGTTTTCAAATATATATTTCTTTGTCTTATTCTAAGATTAACTTCTCTTGTGTAAGAGTTAATTTTGAAATTACAGTGTGAACCGTATGACCCTAATCATTTTGGTTTAACAGCATTGCTGACTCAAATTTAAAATGCTGAGAAAAAAGCATCTCTATTTTGTCACTAAAACTACCAAAACAGCTTTAAATACACAGTTAGTTTAAAAACAGCTGTTTGATCTTGACATATTTTTTTTAAAGAGCTTTTTGATGTGGACCATTTTTGAAGTCTTTATTGAACTTGTTACAATATTGCTTCTGTTTTATGTTTTGCTTTTCTGGCCCTGAGGCATGTGGGATCTTAGCTCCCTGACCAGGGATTGAACCTGCACCCCCTTCATTGGAAGGCAAAGTCTTAATCACTGGACCACCGGGGAAGTCCCGATCTTGACATATTTTTAAACATATTTGGCTAAATCCTATTTAAGTTAACACTTCCTCTGAAATCGGAATTGTGACAAACACTGTAAGAGAGCTACTATTTTTTGCATAAATGAGAGCAAAATCTTGTGGTAGTAAGTATGTTTCCCTTACAAACATAGTGTAGGATAAATCTAAATATTCTGATTTGAGAAGAAAATGTCGAATGGAGGAATTTTTCATTCCACTGTTGCAGGATTGTCTACTTCTCCCTAATATTAAAATGGACAGTTAGCCTCTTGAAAGAGGTTAAAAATCCATACGGAATGGCTCAGAAGGGTTTAGTTGCTCAGTGGCTTTCACTCTTCCTCACAAATTATTTAAAAATGGAATTTTTGTTCAAGATGTCTACCATTAGCGTGAAATTTATTTTCCAGTTTTATTGAGACGTAATTGACACATGACATTGTGTAAGTTTAAAGTGTACAACATAATGATCTGATGTATATATATATTTTGAAATGATTACCACAATAAGTTTAGTTAACAAACATCACTTCACATTGTTACACATTCTTTTTCTTGTGATGACAAGTGTGAAGTTTGATGCTTACCTGGTTCTCTTCTTTTGGACTTTGGCAAATCTAAGAATTAATCCTACCACACATAGCCTATACTAGTCTACCCAAATCTAACAGTTAGTAAAGACATTAACACATTTATCTGTTTGTATGTTTTATTGAGCACAAGATAATAATCTCATTCTCAGAAGCAATGAAATCACCGAAAGAGCCAAATCTTGAGAAAGCCTCGTAGAGTTGCCCTGTTACTAGATAAAGCGCTTGGAATATATAAGTATGTTGTGTCACGCATCTTCCTGTGACCTGTGATTGTTACTTGAAAGTGTGGAAATGCAGAACAGATCTCCTGTTATTATGAAAGGCCCATCTGTGACAGGTGGAAAGGAGGACGCTATGTTAAGAGCTTGTTCTGTGCAGTTCTCATGGAGGTGACTTGTGTCCTATAGGGAATGTCTCCAGGCTGCATTCCACTCTGGGTTCTTTGCCTCTGGCAGTTCTCCGTGATCACTCCTGTATTGGGGTCCCCCACGCCACTCCCAGGCTCCATGATTCACTGGAAGGACTCATAGGAATCAGCCTAGGGTTATATTCACAGCTGTGATTTATTACAGCAGCAGGACACAAAGTACAGTCAACAAAGGAAAAGGCAAGTGGACCAAAGTCTGGAGGAAACCAGAGGCAAGCTCCCTCGAGTCCTCTGCCAGTGGAAGCACACAGGACACGCTTAAGTCCTCCAGCCATGAGGACAACATGTGTGAAATGTTGCCAACCAGGGGAGCTTAGCCTCAGCCTAGGAGCCCAGGCTTTTATGGGGGATGGTCATGTAGGCACCCTCTCCCTGGTACATATCAAAATCCCAGATTCCAGAAGGAAAGCAAGTGTTCAGCATCAACCACATTGTTTGCATAAACATCTTAGGCAGCAGTGAGCCACTCTTATCAATTCTGCGAGTGGTGAAAGCCCTCCCAAAATTCAGGTGCCTAGACACCAGCAAGCCTTTCTCAGGATGGTGACTCAGGCCTGCGATGTTATCACTGTTATCTCTTTTGGTTCTGATTTTTTTTCTTCCTTTCCTTCAGTCTTTCTTACCTTCAATCTTATATTCTATTATTTTAATAAGATGATCTGATTTAACACCCTTAGTTTCTTACATGAAAATACCAGCATGGTCCTGCGCTAAGGTGGACAGAACACACCAAGTCCTTCTGAAGCTCTGGAGGCTCTGCTCCCGAGGAGGGCACGACCAAGGCCCTTCATTCATTACCTAAGAAATGGTCATTCCCTAGTAAGGCGCTTAATCTGTCACATTTCAAAAATAAGTGATGCCACATTTCAAAACTAAGGACTCAGGGTAATTTCCCTGAGTCCTTAAGAGCGATGGCTCATAGAGGACACCTCTGGACTGGCCCTCTCTACAGGAGAGAACAAGGAGCCTGCGCTAGAAAGAATGGAAAGGCCTAGAAATGACCAACTGGCCCTGAAAATTGAGTCAGTGAACAAGTGTCTGTTAGGCACGGACGGTGTGGAATGTGGTTAAGGATGGTCTGAGTTAGCTAGGAGGTACCATCGTGGTCCTTCTCAGACACATACTCTTCCGGGAATTCAACTGGCAGACACAATTAAACTTGAAAACTTCCTGAATTTCAACAATGCCACCGAGTGCCTTCTGCTTGCCAGAACTAGACTGGTCAGTGATGGTCTGAGGAGAAACTTAAACTACTTTGGAAATAAGGCAGACTTAGAGAGTGGTAGCGAACATGGCACCCACCTAGCATACAAACCTTGTGAGACCCTGAGGGTCATGAGTATAATGGATTGTGGCTGAGCCGTAAGGGACTCACCGATCCAAGTCACTCAGCAAGGCCACCACAGGCCAATCCAGAAGCTAAGAGTATTATTTTCCTCGGGCTGCAGTAACAAAATGCCACATTCAGACGGTTAAACAACAGAAATTTCTTTTCTCACAGTTCTGGTAGCTAGAAGTCCCAGATCGAGGTGTTGGCAGGGTTGGTTTCTTCTGAGGCCTCTCTCCCTGGCTGACAGATGACTGTCTTCTTGCTGTGTCCTCACATGGTCTTTCCTCCGTGTGCACACTTCCCTGGTGCTTCTCTGTGTCCAGATTTCCTCTTCTAGTAAGGACACCAGTCAGATTGGATTAGGACCCACCCTAATGGCCTCCTTTTACCTTAATCACCTCTTTCAAGACCCTTTCTCCAAATACAGTCACATTCTGAGGTACTGGGGGTTAGGGCTTCAACATAACAGTAGGTTAAAGGAATTCCCTACCATTTGAAGTAGTTTAATGTTGAACTAAACACATATTGGGATCACTTTAAGTCAATGGGACTTCTTAATGAGAAATCTTCCTAAATTTTGTACAAATGACCCAATTTGCATATTACTATTTTCAACATATACAGGAGGCCACTGGGTTAGTGCTATTCTCCCAGTAGTCCTGAAACAGTCTAGACTCACAGTTAAATACTTTAATTCCTTTAATTTCATTAATTTATTTAATTCCTTGAAGCTGCTAATAGAATATGCCCACTACCCAGCACTCCTTTGAGGCATTCCTTAATAACACTAACCATACTTCATTTTCTTCTTTTGTGTTACTCTTGAAGTTTAGAAGCCAATTCATTTGTCAGAACTAAATTTGTGCCATGTATCAAATAACATACTTTTATTTGCAGTGTTCTAGTATTGTTTTCAACAGCCATATATTGATTTTGAGACAGGCTGGGACCTGGGGCCCTTTGCTGCAGTGTTGCAGTGCTTGCACCTCGACACACCTCTCCTCGAGCAACAAAATAACAAAGAAACTGTATGGGACTAAAAATAACGACGTGCACGCCCAGTTGGGGCAAATTCTGGACAAAAGATACAAAGAGACCAAAAAACCCAACTGCCACTTTTGAAGATCCCAGAGCAAAAGCAGGGTACTTGCACGTGCCCCCTGCACACAACACCACCTAAGCGGTGGGCAAACCACCTAAGCCACCCTTCTGGCCCGACCCCTGGACACACCCCTGCCCTCACGCCATGTAACAGGGGTCTCCAACCCCCAGGCCGCAGCCTGGTAGGAATCAGGCTGCACAGCAGGAGGTGAGTGGCAAGGGAGCGAGTAAAGCTTCATCTCCTGCTCCCCATCGCTCACATTACTGCCTGAAACATCCCCCCACCCCACCCCCTGCCGGTCCGTGGAAAAATGGTCTTCCATGAAACCGGTCCCTGGTGCCAAAAAGGTTTGGGAACCACTGCCATATAAGCAGCAAGCTCGCCCCCGCTTAGGGAGCACGCAAGCAAAGGAACCTGTTGTTTGTTCTCGCTCCCCCCTGCTGCAGCAGGGGCCCCAATAAAGCCTTGACTGAATTTCTTGTCTGGCCTTTGATCAATTTTTATTGTTTAAGGACGCCAAGAACCCTGGTCGGTAACAATGTCAAAATACGGTCTTGATGTCATTGGAAGTAATTTTTTTCTGACTTTTTCTCTGTTTTCAACATCTTTGCCAGCAAAAGATGTGTTCCCAGATGTCTTCTAAAATGTTTTCTTCCTGATCATTTAGAAAGTTTGGGAAAGAAAGAGTATTGCGAAACTTGAGCTGTACTTTTGGTGCACAGGAAGGGTGAGCTGTGTTCCATCCTAGATTAATAATATTTCAAGCAGGAGGGAAAAAAAAAAAAAGTAAAAGCCTATAACTTTAGCAATGTGTTTGAAAAATACTTGATTTCAATAATATTTCTATCATGCTTACGTTGCAGCTGTCTAAACAATACAGATAACAAAAGCATGTCAATTAAAAGCAGCATTTAGGACCCAGTTTCACAGATCTGCGTTGGCCCTGGGTTTCGGATTATTTCAGGGCCAGGCGCTGTGAGTTCCTGTGTGGTGTAGTTGTGCTCAGCCATGGGGCAGGTGGGTTCCCTCTTGCTGTAGGAGAAGGTGGTGGGACACACGGAGATGGTTATCTCTTCCTGCTTTTGACTCTCCTGACTTGCTTCCACCAAGAGGCCATAAACCCAGACTGGAAATACTGATTAAGTGCATACTTTTTCCAACACATTGACCACAACTTGAGATTTTCATGGCGGAATATATTACATAAATGTCTGGAAAGCAAATATTTTAAGTGCACTTTAGGTCGATGTTTGCTTACTTTAATCAAGCAGAAGGAGGGATTATTCTTTTACCTTCTGGAACGTGTTGAGGTAAACTTATCTACAGAAGGGAAAACTTTAGAGTTCACCTGGTACAAAGCACCCGCATCCGGATAAACTAAGGTTGTTACCGAGTCCAAGCTTGCTGTGCTTGCCGCACGACAGGCCAATAAATCAGAGATGACGCATTGAGGGAAAGAATACGACTTTATTCGGAAAGCCAGCAGACCGAGAAGACGGCAGACTAAAGTCTCAAAATAACCATCTTATGGGGGTTTGGATGCCAGTTTGTTTTATAGCACAGAGATGGGGAGGAGATGAGGAGGTAAAGTAAAAGGGCCATAAGTTTTGCGAATATCCCCTGGAATGGCCAGCCTCAGGGAGGGGATGTGTTAATTTCTTTTTAATTGCAGCCATCCACAGGTGGACAGAGTCCGTATGTTTCCCTGAACAAAGGCACTTTGGTTTAACATTCAGGCAGAGGAACAGGGTTCCCCGAGGCAGGCCATTATGTACAGACAGTATCCTTTTAGTGAACAAAAGCAGCGGAAGGCAAAGGTTAAAGTCAAAGAAACAGATCCACCGTGTAGTCAGATTTGGTTCTTCCCTGTAACAAGGTCTCAAAGAGTGAGTGACTCCCTCCAGGTCACATATAATAATAATATATATAATAATAAAAATTATTCTGGTAGAGAAAAGAATGCAGAACTCTAGCCACTCTAACTCCTTAGTTAAAAAATGAGATTTATTTGCAGGATAAGAATGATGCTGCTATTAAAAATAATAATAGCAATAGCAAGTTTGAAAACTTTCACGTGGACCTATTCAGGTGCTTCATTGGCATTTAAGGCCTTCTAAGTATCTGTACTAGCCTCCTTCAGGTCAGCCTGTGTTGCTGGGAAACTGCTTTTCTCACTACTCTCTGGACAAAACTCTGGGTCTAGTTGCCATTATTCCGTGGAGTGTTTTTAGATCCCACCCGTTGTTAAACACACACACTTTTGTTATTAATACAAGAACAGATTTTTCAGAGTTTTTTCTTTGTCTTTTATTGTTAACATTTTTTTAATTGAGGTATAATTGACGTAACATTACATTGGTCGCAGGTGTACAATGTCATGATTTGATGTTTGTATATGTTGCAGAGTGATCACCACAATAAGTCCACTTAACATCCACCACCTCACATAGTTACAGCACTTTTTTTCTTGTGATGAGAATTTTGAAGAGCCACTCTTCTAGCTACCTTTAAATATGCAATACAGTATTATTAACGTACATAGTCACCATGCTGTGAAAGTTCCATCCCCATGACTTACTCATTTGATAACTGGAAGTTTGTACCTTTTAACCTCCCTCACCCATTTGGCTCACTCATCCCCTGCCTCAGGCAGCCACCAGTCTGTTCTCTATCTGTGAGCTTGACATTTTTTTGTTTGTTTTTTAAGGTCCCATATATGTGAGATTATATGGTATTTATCTTTTTCTGTCTGGCTTATTTCACTTAGCATAGTGCCCTAAAGGTCCATCCATGATGTTGCAAACAGCAAGATTTCATTCTTTTTTAAGACCAAATAATCAAAAACAGATTTTTTATTGGTTCTTTAGTAGATGCCAGCTTCTGATACCAGCTTTTAGGTGAAATTATTGTTAATCTTTTTATGTGTGATTTTATGAGTCAGAGTTCAGAAGACCATTTGGATTTGCTATTGTAGGCAGATGTTGAAAATTCAGTTTTTTAATAGAATCTTGTACTGTTTTGTAGATTTTACTTTTTGGATTTGATTCTCAAAAAGAAATCTTAACCTGTAAAATGTTTCTGACTTCCTTTTCTTACCAGGAAGAGATATTAGGAATCATCAAGGAAACAAATGTAGCAGTTTTATGCAATTTAAGCAATAAAAATTAGTTTCAAAATCCTCCTTTACTACCAGTAAAGCTTGAATTTTGTACTTAAATATAATATTTTCCCCCTTCCCCTTTTACCCAAGATTTACCCGCCTATTAATGTGCTGCCCTCGTTGTCTCAGTGAATGAAGTCTGCTACTGGAGAAGGTATGACCAGAAAGGATCACGCCGATGTATCTAACCAGCTGGTACGTATGTTTTCTCCAGGATTGTGTTCAAAGAAATGAATACTTTCTCAGTTCATGCTGCTGTCTTATACCTCTTGTCTTTCTTCCATATCACTTTTCTTCTCCCCCCATCAAAGTAGAATTTTAATATAGAATATATAATATAGAATACTGGAATACAGAAACATTCATTAGAGCCAAACAGTCTTTTTCATAAGGATAACTGCTCATGACAAAGATTAAAGATCACATGCTTGAAACCCACCTCTAATGCTGTATGAGGTAGTTTTTAAAGAAAAAAGGCATAAGACGATTAAGTTTTTATTAGTAACCTTTATTATAGAGTATTTCTGAAAGACTATTCTAACTAATTTTTTGTTTAACATATTAGGCAATCACCAGAACGCTAAGGGATACAGCTGTGTATATTCTATGAAATCCTTGGTTTCTATAGTCCTGAGATTGTATACCAAGCATAATTAAAGAAAAATACATTTGACCTTAAAGTAGACATGATAAATAAACCTACTGATAACCCAGATATTTTTTTTGAATAGAATTTAGAGATGGATTTCTCCTATTGTGTAAGTTGTGATTTTTAAATGCTCTACAAAATGGAAGCTCATTGATATATTGAGGGAGTGTATTTTTTGTAGAGTGTTAGTAATGTCTATGTATTGCATGCCTGAAGACTCCTTCCTTAGTGAGACTGCTGTATAATAAAGTCTTTCCAATACTTGCATATGTGAATTATGTTTGGAAATAATGTGAAATACTGTGAAGATAGCTACAGCAATACACTTATAATGCCCAGAGTACCGTTACCATTTATAAAGGTTCATGTAAACCTTTTTTTCTCTTTAGTATGCATGCTATGCTATTGGTAAGGATGTGCAGGCCATGAAAGCCGTAGTTGGAGAAGAAGCTCTTACCTCAGATGATGTGCTTTACTTGGAATTTCTGCAGAAGTTTGAGAGGAACTTCATTGCTCAGGGTAAGATTACTATTTTCCTATGAATAGAAACAGCATCATATGTAGTTTTGAGGACTTCTTTCCTAGTCTGAGAGAATTTACATTGGTCTCCATACAATTTTCCTTCTGATTAGAGAAGAGGTTCTTCCAGCCGCCTGCCATGTCTTCGTTCTTAGCCCTCTGGTTCCTTCCCCTCTACCTTCAATTTCTTTATCCGTTTATTTAGCTCCTGTCTTATTTTTTTATCTTCCTTACAACCGGCCTTCTGCTCTCCTACCTCCATTGCCACTTCTCCTCGCTCTTAACCTCTCTGCAATGCTCTCCTCTGGCTTTGGGGGTTTTGGACTTTCCCAGTCCCTCTGTTTTCATCCTCCTGATTTCTTATCTTCCTGCTTCTTAATTGTTAATGTTCCCAAAGGCTTAATTACCTGTTCTTTCTGTGCTTTTTTCCCCTATGCTGATGACTAACTTGCTATGTATGAGCCTTGACCCTCTTTCTGAAGCTCTAATCCCACATCTCCAGCTAGGAAGCCTGTGTTTATGCCACCATCCTCTCTGGCTCAGCGTGGTGAGAACCAAAGTCTTTTCCCAACTGACCACCTGCCTAGCAATTCCCTTTTCAATTTCTGTCTACCTCTGGCATGACCATTACCCTAGTTAGCCCAAGCTCAGGAATTGGGCATTCTTAACCCTCTTCATTTATTCTCCAGTCATCAAATATTTGCTAATTTGCATTGTTCTCCTTTGAAACATCTTATCCTGTTCTCTTTTCATTCCTATTAAAAAAACTTAGGCCAGTGTTTCTCAAAGTTGAATATGCTTTTGAATCTACCAGGGATCTTGTTGAAGTGCAGATTGTGATTCGGTAGGTGTGGGTGGGGCCAGAGAGCCTGTATTTTGACAAGTTCCTGGGCGATGTTGAAGCTGCTGACCTCTGACCACTCTTTGTGTCCCAAGACCTAGTCCAGACCTTTGTCCCATCATCCTTGGCCGTTAGTGCCAGCATCTTCACCAGTCTCCCTGACTCTCTATGTGCCATTGCCGGGGTAAATTTAGTATTAATTTTATTGATTATCCTTCTGTTAAAAAGTCTATAATGGTTTTTATTACATAGCATGTGTAGGACTTTCAAGCTGTTTTGTTTGGTCTCTTCCCTGCCACCCCTGCTAATGCTGGTAAACTCTATTTTTGACCTCAGTGATACTTACAAACAATGTGTTTATTTTGGAATAATGCATCAGCTGCACACTTAGGATTTGTGCACTTTTCTATTTGTGTGATACATTTTTTAAGTAACATTAAAATCCCCAGAACATATGGTTGTTGGGTTTTCTAAAAAAAAAAAAAAATTTATGCATTACCTTAATATCTTAAAAAAATAAAAATTATTCTGGTAGAGAAAAGAATGCAGAACTCTAGCCACTCTAACTCCTTAGTTAAAAAATGAGATTTATTTGCAGGATAAGAATGATGCTGCTATTAAAAATAATAATAGCAATAGCAAGTTTGAAAACTTTCACGTGGACCTATTCAGGTGCTTCATTGGCATTTAAGGCCTTCTAAGTATCTGTACTAGCCTCCTTTAGGTCAGCCTGTGTTGCTGGGAAACTGCTTTTCTCACTACTCTCTGGACAAAACTCTGGGTCTAGTTACCATTATTCCGTGGAGTGTTTTTAGATCCCACCCGTTGTTAAACACACACACGCACGCACGCACGCGCCCAACGTCTCGCCTGCGGGCTTTCTCCCTTTTCTCTGATTCCCAGGGGTACTTACTGTCTAGACCCTCATTTCCACATTTGGTCACATCCAGTCCTGGGAGACCTGACTGCTTTGTGTTTCTTTTTTATACTTCATGCTCACAGTGCTAGACCCATAACAATAAATTTTGAATAACGCTGATAAGTTGGAAGTACTTGGCCTTTATTCATCTAATCTCAATTTTTTGTAAGGTCCTTACGAAAACCGCACTGTCTATGAGACTTTGGACATTGGCTGGCAACTGCTCCGAATCTTCCCCAAAGAAATGCTGAAGAGAATCCCTCAGAGCACCTTGAGCGAATTCTACCCTCGAGACTCTGCAAAGCATTAGGGGCTACTTCATCGCTGGCTCGATGCTCTTGTGAAATACTGGTTCTGTTTTCTTTATTCCTTTTGCACTCCCCCATCCCCACCTTTGTGTTGGAGTTTACTGTGTTACCCTGTAATTAAAAACAAAGAATAGGTAACATATTGTGCCAGTGTTGCAATGTTTTAAACTGCTAACAGACTTTAAAATATCCCCTGTTCCGAAAACCTGGAACTGCAGTGCTTTGTTTAAAGTAGCTGAGGGTTGGAGGTGAGGTTTTCTTACTGATGTGTGTATTTGTACGTAGTGGTGTAGTTAGCTGCCTAGTGTCCTCATTATGTGGGTCTCTCAGACCTTCCCTGTCCACCCCCTCCAGAGTATCACTATCTGAAGTTACAATGCTTTGATCTCCAAACTAGGGACAAGATAGGGTCTGAAAGACGCTTCCTCTCCGAGCCGAGACGCTTTCCTGAGCTCTTGTTTTTAGACTTTGGTGTGCCTCTGGGTCTGCTCTAAGCAGATGGCTTTTCCTGTCCACCTGCTGTTTCCTATTTAATGAATAGGTTAGAAAAGGAGTTTCCTTTTCCTCTTTGGTGCGGATAAGTTTCAACTCCTGTGTCTTACTGTTCTCCCTCCCTCTGAGTAACACAGAATCATGCAGCTTTTGCCCAACTGGCATTGATCTGATAGTAGTGAGATGCCCTGTCTTGATGATCCCTTACTGGGTTTCCATGCAGAGGAATCATAATGAAAATAATTAATAGAATTCTTGGTTGGAAAGAGTTGGGATACAATTTTTTAAGAAAGAAAAAACCTATATCGGTTCTACATTCGGACATGCTAACAGTGGTTTTAAGTTTCTAAAGTGTTGACCAGATGCTAAAGGCAAGGTGGGGAAGAGAAAGCTCTTCTGTGTATGGAAACTTTTATATATATATATAATCTATGGATATTTTAAACTCTGTTAGATAGCAGCCTTTGGAAAATCCCCTATTTGGTCCTGCTTTCTGACCTATCTGCCTTTTCAGGGTAATCTTGTGGCACAAGTGATAGCATTTAAAAGCTTTAGTCTTTTAATTCCTCCTCCTTCCTGCTGCGCGCCCTGAGCTGTCTTCTGTGCACTTCTGACATGTCTACTGTTTGGTCTCTCTGTGTTCTTTGTTACTTGGGTGCAGTAGCAACTTCTCTGTGCATTCCATCTTTCTTTCAAGTTGTGTAAAGTTCTTCACTTTATTTCTCTGAGGGTATAGGGGGTGGGGGGAGTCAGCATGATTATATTTTAATGTAGAAAATGTGACCTGGGTATAAAATGAAAATAAATATTAAATTAAATGGAAGTTACCTAAAGTGACTCTGTATCTTCTAATCAGAAAAGCAATAGCAACAAGCAGATATATAATAATGCACCTCTCTTTGATTGACAGTTTTGAACATCATAACCAGTATTGTGAACCAGCCCCTTGATTCACAATATTATGAACCATGTCCCCTTTACAGGGACATGGCCCATGTTCTGTACCCTCTGCCTTTTAGGCTGCCCTTTCAAGCTCTTTTCAGTAATACCTCTTCCAACATATTGTAGTTTGATCCAAGGTTGAGAGTTGCTAGGGTGTGGGGTTGTTTGTTTGTTTATTTGTTTGTTTTGCAGATCGTTAGTGGCTGTAAGTTCTCTGAAACTTGAAGTTTTGATTCAGGGTCCACTTAGCATTTTCGAGAGTTACTAAGGTGTTTTATAGCATTCTTTGTTTCAGACATTCTCAGGACCTCTAGAGCCTGTCTGCCATGAATGAAAGAGGGTAATAAATAGAAAATGAAATACATACTGAAGCAAGCCAAAACTTGCTTCAAATAAAATCTGAAATAGATGGTCCAGTATATAAAGGAAACATACTTGTTAAAGCACAGGGATGTGGCATCACGGTGGTCTCCCATTTCTTTCCCCTCTTCAACTCAGAGTGACATTTAGGAGATGTAGAGGAAGAGGCTCAGTCATAGCAAGAGTAGGTAGACCTGTGTTCTGATTCTGGTGCTGCCACTAACTGTATGGTCTTGCTTAGTCATTTAACAGATTTGTGTTCCTTTTAGGGTTATTATAAGGACTAGAGATTTTGCTTTTTATATCGCTTTTTAACTTATGTAAAAAAAAAAAACAGTTTGTTGTATTGGCATGTGTCTATTTCTGTATTCTCTATCCTATTCATTGAACCATGTATCTATCCTTCCACCAATACCACACTGTCTTACTTATAGCTTTACAGTAGGTCTTAATATCCTCTAACTATATTCTGCTTTCTCAAAATTGTTTTACTTATTCTGGTTCCTTTGCCTTTACCTTTTGTTCATACATTTTAGAATAAGCTTGTCCATGTTGACAAAAAAATTCTGTTGGAAGTTGACCTTTTATTATGTTGAGTCTTCCAATCCATGAATGCGATATGTCTCTCCATTGATTTAGGTCTTGTATGGTTGTATCATACAGATCCTCTATTAAAATATTTATAATCAAATATTTCATGTTTTGGAAGCATTCTGTGTGGCATTGTGTTGTTTTGGTTTTTTTAAAATTTTTCTTTTTTTACTTTTGTCTGTGTTGGGTCTTCGTTTCTGTGCGAGGGCTTTCTCTAGTTGTGGCGAGTGGGGGCCACTCTTCATCGTGGTGTGCGGGCCTCTCACTGTCACGGCCTCTCTTGTTGCAGAGCACAGGCTCCAGACGCACAGGCTCAGTAGTTGTGGCTCACGGGCCTAGTCGCTCCACGGCATGTGGGATCTTCCCAGACCAGGGCTCAAACCCGTGTCCCCTGCATTGGCAGGCAGATTCTCAACCACTGCGCCACCAGGGAAGCCCCGGCATTGTGTTTTTAGTTTTGGTTTCCAGTTGTTCATTGTTAATATTTGGAAATATGACTAATGTTTTTGTGTTGATCTTGTATCCTGAGACTTTGTTAAAGTAATTGCCACTTATTAATTGCTTCTTAGAGATTTCCTGGGATTTTCTATGCAGACAGTCATGCTATCCATGAGTATGGACAGTAGTATTTCTTCCTTTCTAATCTGTGTGTCTTTCTTTCTTTTTCTTGCCGTGCTGCACTGGCTAGTACCTACAGTACTAAGTTGAAAAGGAGAGATGAAAGAGGACATTCTGGCCTTCTTTTGAATTTAGGAGGAAAACATTCATTCTCTCACCATTAAGTATGATGTTCACTGTCGGTTTTTTGTAGATATTCTTTACTGGGTTGAAGTAGAGCCCTTCTATTCCTGAGAGTTTCTGACATGAATGTGTGTTGAAGTTCATCAAATGCTTTTTCTTCATTAATTGATGTGGCCATGTAGATTTTCTTCTTCAATCTATTAATATGGCAAATTACGCTGATGATTTTTGAATAGTAAACCAAGCTTGTGTTGCGAGAATAGACTCCAGTTGATCAGAGTGTATTGTTATTTGCTTCCTTCTTCATGTGTTGATTTTATTGTGCAATTGTTTTCCCGTTTCCGTGTGTGAAAGCTTAGATTATTGATCTGAGACCTTCCCTCTTTTCTATTATAAGCATTTAGTGCCATTCGTTTCCCTCTTAAGAATGTTTTCTCTGGATCCTTCCACATTTTATGTGTTGTATTTTCATTTTCACTCAGTTCTATTTATCTTAAAAATTTTCCTTGAAATTCCTCTTTAACCATGGATTATTTAGAAGTGTGCATCTTAATTTCCAAATGTTTGGAGGCATTCTACTTCTCGTTCTCATTTTTATACAATTTAAAGCTTAGACTTTGGACACAGTGGAATAAAATGCAATTATGTTTGTTTAGTTATTTTATAGAGGTTCTTCAAATATCACTGGAGTGAAGTTTTCAAATATTAGTTTTACATAGTAGTTCTCAGTCTTTTGCACTTGTAACCATAAGAGAGTTCCCTAAAAATATGTAACCCTGGCTGCTGGAGCCATGTTTATCAGGGGCAGTTCACAGTCACAGGAATAGTGGGGAGTTTGTGGGTCCCCACTGCACACTTTGTTCTGGGCCAGCACACAGGGATCCAGTAGGGATCCAAGGTCCAGGAGAGGGACCCAAACTTTGGGCTCTGGTGTTTATATTGCAGAATCAGGGAAGCCCAGGTCCCGTGTGGGCAGGAACTAGGACCAGCACTGGGACACACAGGACCCAGGTCCAGTCCCTCTCCATGGAACGAGCAGTCAGGCTGAGGGAGGCCCAGCCTCTCTCCTGCTGGTCAGGGCTGAGCCAAGCTGCGGTTGCAGCTGTATTGCTCAGTAGGCCCATGGCTGAGTCACCAGCTATGACAGCCGTAAGCCCTGGCTATCGGTAGTGTCCATGAAGTCTTGAGGAAGGCCGGCCTTCCTCCTGCAGGGAGGCAGTCTTGAACAAGTTAGCCCTGCCCTGTCACTACTTCAACAACCAAAATTTTCATTACTCCCTCTTGCTCCCCAACCCCACTCAGATAAAAGCATAGTTTCTCATGGGGTGGCCAACCTTTTATTTTTCAAACATTATCAACATCATTTCATACAAGAAAGGACATTCGAACCCCAATTAACTAAGAAGCACATATTGCAGAATAAGCTCGTTTGCCCTAAAACAAGACCCTTAGCTATTTCCATGGACCATCCTTGATTTCTCCATTATGCTGCTGAGTAGTGCAAAGTTGGTGCTCAAGAACTCCTTGGATGATGGTGTGCTATCAACAGCTGCTGTGAACGCAAGCAGCTGGCACCCTCGGTGGCTATATGGGCAGAGGAGTTGAGGAGACAGTAGGTGATGGCTCTGTGCTGTCAGTGAGGGCTGTCCTCTGCCCGCACCCCTTTTAATCCCTTTGTATCCCTACCATCTGAGGAATGAAGGCAGTGATGAGTTATTGGCAGAATTGCCCTGTCTGATAAGAGGGTCACCTGCAAGCCAGAGGGCCCAAATCCTCCCTGGAACACATCACTCCCTACCCACCACTTAACAATTCCCTTCAAACAAAGGTGCAAATTTGTAATAGCTGTACCGTTAAGATATGCCGTCTGTGATTCGGACAACTGTGACTCCTTGCCCTGTTCTTGGAGGAACATGACATTTTGTAGGGAGAACCCAGGCCAGGTGGCCAAAGTCTCTGTCAAGTCTGTTTCTTCAGCCAATACTTTGATTCAAGTTGAGGGTGGTGGAGATGAGTGGGCCTTCACCATGATAGCCTTTCCCTGGTATCACTGGCAAGGTTCCCTGTGGTGAACATTACATACAAAAGCTTGCCCAGCACATGCCTCGCTCTCAGCCGAGCCGTGGCCATGCTGCTCCTGGGATTAGGCACCTCCTTTGCACACCCTGTGGATGGTGCTCATTTCCTTGATTCTGTGAATGGGGCATTTGTTAAACTATTATTTCTTGAGGCCTGTAAACTATTATTTCTTGATGTCTGTGCAAGTTTCAATTCTGCAATTTCTATTTCCTTCTTCTTACGGATTGAAAAACACTAGTGAAATTCCTCATCTTACAATCTCTGCTCCTTAACATTAACCGTAGTCTTCTTAAAGTCCTTGGTCTTGCTCTCTCAAAGGCTCCCTGGGGCTTGATTCCAGTGGGCTGGTGAGGTGGACACCACTGAGCTTGACAACATGCCATACTCCACCCAAGCCTGGAGATCTCCGGTGTCTGGGGGAAAAGGCAGGGGCCGTGAGACAGGAGACAAGAATGGAGGTAAATTCAGGGGTAAAGCCCAGGGAAGAGTCCATATGTCAGTTACAGGTCAGCTATGTGCCCTGTGTCCGAGAAGACGCCCCTCAGTGTGGGATGACCAGCTGCTCTCAGAGAGAGCGAGGCTCCTGGCCTCGGCTTCTCATGTGATACTGGGGCAGATCCTATGCACAGAGGGTGTGGCCTGCAGGGGGCGTGTATCAGCACCTCTGCAGGGTCGAGGGGCCAAAGGGGGCCATGGGCAACCTCTCCCAGGAGAAGTCACCTGCCCTGGGGCTGGGGCATCAGTCCCTCAGACCCACACCATCTACCTTTCTACCTGGGTTCCAAGCCCAGCAAGGCACAATCCTGACTTCCCCAGTGTAGGATTTCCCCAGTGTGTGACAAGCCAGGCTGTGGCCACCTACCTCGAGGGTATAGTTCAGCAGGGCAAAGCCCGTCACTGCCCCCTGGTGAGGCAACTACAATAGAAAGGTGAGCTTTTGAGAGCAAGGGTCAGGAGTCAGGGAGGAGAGGCAGAAACCCAAGAAAGGACCCATCGCCTGAGCCCACATCCTTGTCCACCTCTGTGGGGTCAGTCAGCCTCCAGTGTCTGCTCTGAGATCACAAGACCCCACAGTATTGGCCATCACAACCACCTGCCTCAGAACAAAACAAGAGGGCACAAGAGCAGGAGGCCCGTATGATGTGTGCTCCGTTGAGTAGGTGCTCCCTGGGCCAAGTGACAAGACATGGCTTCTCAGGGCACAGCTGCCCCCAGACTCAGCATAAGTGTCTGGGCTGTGAGCCCATTGATTCTGGGAAGGGCACCAGCACAAGGTGAACAGATGCTCCATCCTTTGCGTCAGGCAAGCCAGGAGCCAAGCACTGACAAGCAGTCTGCGTTACACCCTCATGTTGCACAGGGCAGGAGCCTCGGGGCGGGGGGGATGGGGCCTGCCCTGAGGTCACAGCAGAGAAGGTTTGCTGCTGGAGGGCCACACACAGGACAGCTGTATAGAATGTGATCAAAGGCTCTCTGGTGCTTCATGCCATTCAAAACCAGGGGCTCTTAAACAGCCCGAGGGTAAGATACCGCCAAATCCTTGCTGAAATTTCTGAGCCCATCCTCAGATCCCAAATTTTGCCCAGATTGCCAAAAGTTTCATGGACTTCTGGTCAAGGACCCGATTCATCTGGACTGCTCAGTGCACAGCAAGATTGCCAGGACGGGGCCTAGGGATCTTCCCCACACAACCATCCCTGACATTTGCTCCTGGAGAACCACCTGCCCAGCTACCGACATCTCCTCCTTCCCTCTCATCAGGCTAAATGCAACTGGGAGAAAGGCAACACAAAAGGAGGCAAATGTGGAAACATAAACCCGCCAGTGCTGTCTCCCCCAGCCAAGACTAAGAGTCCATGAGTCTACCCACTGCACTCACCTGAAAGCCCCCACATATCACCAGGAGCACAGAGAGCACACAGGCCATCAGATACACCTGACCTCAATTTCCTCCTGAGAGAGCACTCAGGGGCCTCCCTGGGATTTGGAGGTGTCAACAATTCACTGCATTGTGGCTTATGCCACAGAGCAATTTTGAACAAGGATTATAGTACCAGTAAACGTTAAGCACTGCTTTAAGTCCAATCACTTTATGTTTAAAGAGAGAGGAACTGGGGCTCAACCACCAGAGGGCAGACAGGAGAAGCAAGAAAAACTACAATCCTGCAGCCTGTGGACCAAAAACCACAGTTACAGAAAGATAGACAAGATGAAAAGGCAGAGGGCTATGTACCAGATGAAGGAACAAGAAAAAACCCCAGAAAAACAACTAAATGAAGTGGAGATAGGCAACCTTCCAGAAAAAGAATTCCGAATAATGATAGTGAAGATGATCCAGGACCTCGGAATAAGAATGGAGGCAAAGATTGAGAAGATGCAAGAAATGATTAACAAAGACCTAGAAGAATTAAAGAACAAACAAACAGAGATGACCAATACAATAACTGAAATGAAAACTACACTAGAAGGAATCAATAGCAGAATAACAGGCAGAAGAACGGATAAGTGACCTGGAAGACAGAATGGTGGAATTCAATGCTGCGGAACAGAATAAAGAAAAAAGAATGAAAAGAAATGAAGACAGCCTAAGAGTCCTCTGGGACAACATTAAACGCAACAACATTTGCATTATAGGGGTCCCAGAAGGAGAAGAGAGAGAGAAAGGACCAGAGAAAATATTTGCAGAGATTATAGTCGAAAACTTCCCTAACATGGGAAAGGAAATAGCCACCCAAGTCCAGGAAGCGCAGAGAGTCCCTTACAGGATAAACCCAAGGAGAAACACGCCGAGACACATAGTAATCAAAGTGGCAAAAATTAAAGACAAAGAAAAATGATTGAAAGCAGCAAGGGAAAAACGACAAATAACCTACAAGGGAACTCCCATAAGGTTAACAGCTGATTTCTCAGCAGAAACTCTACAAGCCAGAAGGGAGTGGCATGATATACTTAAAGTGATGAAAGGGAAGAACCTACAACCAAGATTACTCTACCCGGCAAGGGTCTCACTTAGATTTGATGGAGAAATCAAAAGCTTTACAGACAAGCAAAAGCTACGAGAATTCAGCACCACCAAACCAGCTCTACAACAAATGCTAAAGGAACTTCTCTAAGTGGGAAACACAAGAGAAGAAAAGGACCTACAAAAACAAACCCAAAACAATTAAGAAAATGGTCATAGGAACATACATATCGATAATTACCTTAAACGTGAATGGATTAAATGCCCCAACCAAAAGACATAGACTGGCTGAATGGATACAAAAACAAGACCCATATATATGCTGTTTACAAGAGACCCACTTTAGACCTAGGGACACATACAGACTGAAAGTGAGGGGATGGAAAAAGATATTCCATGCAAATGGAAATCAAAAGAAAGCTGGAGTAGCTATACTCATATCAGATAAAATAGACTTTAAAATAAAGAATGTTACAAGAGACAAGGAAGGACACTACATAATGATCAAGGGATCAATCCAAGAAGAAGATATAAAAATTATAAATATATATGCACCCAACATAGGAACACCTCAATACATAAGGCAACTGCTAACAGCTATAAAAGAGGAAATCGACAGTAACACAATAATAGTGGGGGACTTTAACACCTCACTTACACCAATGGACAGATCATCCAAAATGAAAATGAATAAGGAAACAGAAGCTTTAAATGACACAATAGACCAGTTAGATTTAATTGATATATATAGGACATTCCATCCAAAAACAGCAGATTACACGTTCTTCTCAAGTGCGCACGGAACATTCTCCAGGATAGATCGCATCTTGGGTCACAAATCAAGCCTCAGTAAATTAAGAAAATTGAAATCATATCAAGCATCTTTTCGGATCACAACGCTATGAGATTAGAAATGAATTACAGGGAAAAAAACGTAAAAGAGACAAACACATGGAGGCTAAACAATACGTTACTAAATAACCAAGAGATTACTGAAGAAATCAGAGAGGAAATCAAAAAATACCTAGAGACAAATGACAATGAAAACACAACGACCCAAAACCTATGGGATGCAGCAAAAGCAGTTCTAAGAGGGAAGTTTATAGCTATACAAGCCTATCTCAAGAAACAAGAAAAATCTCAAGTAAACAATCTAACCTTACACCTAAGGAAACTAGAGAAAGAAGAACAAACAAAACCCAAAGTTAGCAGAAGGAAAGAAATCATAAAGATCAGAGCAGAAATAAATGAAATAGAAACAAAGAAAACAATAGCAAAGATCAATAAAACTAAAAGTTGGTTCTTTGAGAAGATAAACAAAATTGATAAGCCATTAGCCAGACTCATCAAGAAAAAGAGGGAGAGGACTCAAATCAATAAAATCAGAAATGAAAAAGGAGAAGTTACAACAGACACCGCAGAAATACAAAGCATCCTAAGAGACTACTACAAGCAACTTTATGCCAATAAAATGGACAACCTGGAAGAAATGGACACATTTTTAGAAAGGTATAACCTTCCAAGACTGAACCAGGAAGAAACAGAAAATATGAACAGACCAATCACAAGTAATGAAATTGAAACTGTGATTAAAAATCTTGCAACAAACAAAAGTCCAGGACCAGATGGCTTCACAGGTGAATTCTATCAAACCTTTAGAGAAGAGCTAACACCTATCCTTCTCAAACTCTTCCAAAAAATCGCAGAGGAAGGAACACTCCCAAACTCATTCTATGAGGCCACCATCACCCTGATACCAAAACCAGACAAAGACACTACAAAAAAAGAAAATTACAGACCAATATCACTGATGAATATAGATGCAAAAATCCTCAACAAAATACTAGCAAACAGAATCCAACAACACATTAAAAGGATCATACACCACGATCAAGTGGGATTTATCCCAGGGATGCAAGGATTCTTCAATATACGCAAATCAATCAATGTGATACACCATATTAATAAATTGAAGAATAAAAACCATATGATCATCTCAATAGATGCAGAAAAAGCTTTTGACAAAATTCAACACCCATTTCTGATAAAAACTCTCCAGAAAGTGGGCATAGAGGGAACCTACCTCAACATAATAAAGGCCATATATGACAAACCCAGAGCAAACATCATTGTCAATGGTGAAAAACTGAAAGCATTTCCTCTAAGATCAGGAACGAGACAAGGATGTCCACTCTCACCACTATTATTCAACATAGTTCTGGAAGTCCTAGCCACGGCAATCAGAGAAGAAAAAGAAATAAAAGGAATACAAATTGGAAAAGAAGAAGTAAAACTGTCACTGTTTGCGGATGACATGATACTATACATAGAGAATCCTAAAACTGCCACCAGAAAACTGCTAGAGCTAATTAATGAATATGGTAAAGTTGCAGGATACAAAATGAATGCACAGAAATCTCTTGCATTCCTATACACTAATGATGAAAAATCTGAAAGAGAAAATATGGAAACACTCCCATTTACCACTGCAACAAAAAGAATAAAATACCTAGGAATAAACCTACCTAGGGAGACAAAAGACCTGTATGCAGAAAACTATAAGACACTGATGAAAGAAATTAAAGATGATACCAACAGATGGAGAGATATACC
Organism: Balaenoptera physalus; assembly: GCF_965194825.1. Lineage (NCBI taxonomy): Eukaryota > Metazoa > Chordata > Mammalia > Artiodactyla > Balaenopteridae > Balaenoptera > Balaenoptera physalus. The sequence continues at coordinate 93,023,940 of NC_138886.1, read as the reverse complement.
ATGTTCTTGGATTGGAAGAATCAACATTGTGAAAATGAGTATACTACCCAAAGCAATCTACAGATTCAATGCAATCCCTATCAAATTACCAATGGCATTTTTTACGGAGCTAGAACAAATCATCTTAAAATTTGTATGGAGACACAAAAGACCCCGAATAGCCAAAGCAGTCTTGAGGCAAAAAAATGGAGCTGGAGGAATCAGACTCCCTGACTTCAGACTCTACTACAAAGCTACAGTAATCAAGACAATATGGTAGTGGCACAAAAACAGAAACATAGATCAATGGAACAAGATAGAAAGCCCAGAGATTAACCCACGCACCTATGGTCAACTAATCTATGACAAAGCAGGCAAAAATATAATGGAGAAGAGACAGTCTCTTCAATAAGTGGTGGTGGGAAAACTGGACAGCTACATGTAAAAGAATGAAATTAGAATACTCCCTAACACCATACACAAAAATAAACTCAAAATGGATTAGAGACCTAAATATAAGACCGGACACTATAAAACTCTTAGAGGAAAACATAGGAAGAACACTCTTTGACATAAATCACAGCAAGATCTTTTTTGATCCACCTCCTAGAGTACTGGAAATAAAAACAAAAATAAACAAGTGGGACCTAATGAAACTTCAAAGCTTTTGCACAGCAAAGGAAACCATAAACAAGACGAAAAGACAACCCTCAGAATGGGAGAAAATATTTGCAAACGAATCAACGGACAAAGGATTAATCTCCAAAATATATAAACAGCTCATTCAGCTCAATATCAAAGAAACAAACACCCCAATCCAAAAATGAGCAGAAGACCTAAATAGACATTTCTCCAAAGAAGACATACAGACGGCCACGAAGCACATGAAAAGATGCTCAACATCACTAATTATTAGAGAAATGCAAATCAAAACTACAATGAGGTATCACCTCACTCCTGTTAGAATGGGCATCATCAGAAAATCTACAAACAACAAATGCTGGAGAGGGTGTGGAGAAAAGGGAACCCTCTTGCACTGTTGGTGGGAATGTAAATTGATACAGCCACTATGGAGAACAATATGGAGGTTTCTTAAAAAACTAAAAATAGAATTACCATATGACCCAGCAATCCCACTACTGGGCATATACCCAGAGAAAACCGTAATTCAAAAAGACACATGCACCCGAATGTTCATTGCAGCACTATTTACAATAGCCAGGTCATGGAAGCAACCTAAATGCCCATGGACAGATGAACGGATAAAGAAGTTGTGGTACATATATACAATGGAATATTACTCAGCCATAAAAAGGAACGAAATTGGGTCATTTGTTGAGACGTGGATGGATCTAGAGACTGTCATACAGAGTGAAGTAAGTCAGAAAGAGAAAAACAAATATCGTATATTAATGCATGTATGTGGAACCTAGAAAAATGGTACAGATGAGCCAGTTTGCAGGGCAGAAGTTGAGACACAGATGTAGAGAATGGACATATGGACACCAAGGGGGGTAAACTGCGGTGAGGTGGGGATGGTGGTGTGCTGAATTGGGCGATTGGGATTGACATGTATCCACTGATGTGTATAAAATTGATGCCTAATAAGAACCTGCAGTATAAAAAAACAAACAAAACAACTAATACTAAACTTTCATTGGGTAATTTGTATAGAAATATGTTAATATAAATGTTTCAGACATTACATGAAATTTCTAAAAATCTTATATTTGTATTTGTATGGAAATATGTATGGAAATATGTTAATATAAATGTTTCAGACATTACATGAAATTTCTAAAAATCTTATATTTGTATTTGTATGGAAATATGTATGGAAATATGTTACTATAAATGTTTCAGACATTACATGAAATTTCTAAAAATCTTATATGTTCTGGTATAATGTTATAAGTAATAATCCTAGTTATTACTTTAAAATGTATATCTCAGAAATAACTAATTTTCTTGTCAACTGCATTATTATGAACTCTCATCAAATCTTTAACTGTGGTCATTTTTAAGTCTTTTGTCATGTACAGACAGTTCTGGGTGTACTCAGATGATTTTGCAAATATGTTCCTATAAAAGGGTTTCATCTTCAAGAAATTCATGGAAAAGACTCTGACAGGTACAGGTTTCTGGTAACTGACTGTACTGCTGAACTGAATGAATAAGCATTTTCAGAACTCTAATGAAAAACTGATGAACTCATAAAAGTGCTAACAAAAGATCAAGATGAAAAAAAAATTAATTACATGGGACTGAGTGAACTGATGAGGATGAGTATAATTTTTGTGACTTTCTGTCTGAATTAAAAAAAAAAAAATCCCACAAGGACTCAGAGGCAAAGAATATACAAATCAATTTTCACTGCAAAGTAAAGGAGCTGTTACAGTGGAGGATTACTGGACTGAATGTCAATATTATGACATAGTATGAGTGTGTTTCATGTTTGGTAATTGCAATCATTGTTGCTTTTGTTGTGGTCATCCATGTACAATGCTTGGTGTCAGTCTATTTATCTCTTGTAAAAATAAAATACAGTGTGTGTGTGTGAAAAAAAAGTATATTAAAGGACACTTTGATTACTTCCATATTTTGTCTGTTGTAAACAATGCTGCAATGAAAATTGGGGTGCATATATGTTTTCTAATTAGTGTTTTTTTCTTCCAGTAAATACCTAGGAGTGGAATTGCTGGATCATATGGTAGTTCTATTTTTAATTTTTTGAGGAATCTCCGTACTGTTTTCCATAGTGGCTACACCAGTTTACGTCTCCACCAACAGTGCACAAAGGTTCCCTTTTCTCCACATCCTTGCCAACATGGCTTTGATAGTAACCATTCTGACAGATGTGAGGTGATATCTCATTGTGGTTTTGAGTTGTATTTCCCTGATGATTAGCAATGTTGAGCATCTTTTCATGTGCCTATTGGCATCTGTGTGTCTTCTTTGGAAAAATGTGTGTTCAGATCCTCTGTGCATATTTTAATTGGGATGTTTGTTTTTTTTTGATATTGAGTTGTATGAGTTCTTTGTATATTTTGGATTATTAACCCCTTATTGGACATATCATTTGTAAATATCTTCTCCCATTCAGCACAGCCACTATGGAAAGCAGTACGCAGGTTCCTCAAAAAATTAAAAATAGAATTACCAGACGATCCAGCAGTTCTACTCTTCATATCCAAAGAAAATGAAAAAAAAAATTTGAAAAGATATATGCATCCCAGTGTTCATAGCAGCATTACTTATAGTAGCCAAGACATGGAAGCAACCTAAGTATCCATCAACAGATAAGTGGATAAAGAAGATGTGATATAATGGAATATTTCTCAGCTATAAAAAAAGAGTGAAACTTTGCCATTTGCAACAACATGGATGGCCCTACAGGGTGTTACGCTTAGTGAAATAAGTCAGACAGAGAAAGACAAATACTGTATGTTTTCAGTTTATATGGAATCTGAAAAATAAAACACATTAACGAATATAACAAAACAGAAACAGACTCACAGATACAGAGATCAAGGAGAGGGACAAGATAGGTGAGGGGTATTAAGAGGTACAGACTACTATGTATAAAATAAATAAGTTACAAGGATGTAATGTGCAGCACAGGGGAATATAGCCAATATGCAATAATAACTGTATATGGTGTATAAGCTGTAAAAACATCGAATCAGTGTGTTGTACACCTGAAACTAATATAATATTGTAAGTCAACTATACTTAAAAAAAAAAAAAAAACTTCTCAGTAAAAGATACCATTAAGAAAGACTGACAGCACCAACTATTGGAGAGAATGAGGGTTTGAGTGCATCTACATATATCTTGCATAACATACATGCCCCAAATAGATACACGTTTATACTATATAAAGAGCTCTTAAATAAGAACAAATTGTAAGGTACGAAGGATATAACAAGGTGATTCACAGAAAAAGAAATAGAAATAGCTAATAAACATAGGAAAAAGTGTTTCAATTTCAGTAAATAAGGAAATGCAAACTAGAACAATGATAAATCCCTTTTATCCACCTAACTGGCAACAAATCTTTAGAAATAAAATGTTGCATTTTGCCAGAGTTGTGGGGTATAAGGTGCTTTTTCATACGCACTTGGTGGAATTGTGAGTTGGTATAAACATTTTTCTCAGTGTTGCTATCAAATTTAAAGTGGAATTGTGTCTTTTGACCTAGCAATTCTACTTCTAGAAAAATTTGTCCTAGAGAAATACTTGCTTATGTGTGTGTGGAGAGAACATGTATAAGGATTCCAGCATTGTTCGTAATAATGAAAAACTGGAAGCAGTCAAATTGTCAGCCTTTGTTATAGTTACTCAGAATATTTAGAGTATTTGTTTATTTATTTATTTATGACTGTGTTGGGTCTTCATTTCTGCGCGAGGGCTTTCTCTAGTTGTGGCAAGCGGGGGCCACTCTTCATCGCGGTGCACGGGCCTCTCACTATCGTGGCCTCTCTTGTTGCGGAGCACAGGCTCCAGACGCGCAGGCTCAGTAATTGTGGCTCACGGGCCTAGTTGCTCCGCGGCATGTGGGATCCTCCCAGACCAGGGCTCGAACCCGTGTCCCCTGCATTGGCAGGCAGATTCTCAACCACTGCGCCACCAGGGAAGCCCCCAGAATATTTAAAGAGGAAATATCCTGGTACAATAATCCTTGGATAATTAACTTTATCATCACTTGGCTTAAGGCAGGAATCTCACTTTTCGGTGAGACATGTTAGTAGAAAATGCTATTTTGTTTTTTCTTTTTTCATAGCACTGGGTAATTTTGTATGTGCTTCTTATTTGACTTTTCTGCCCTTTATTCATGCCCATATTTTATGAACCACAAGATAACGTTTGGTTATAAATCATTTATGTAGAAAAGTATTCCCAAACTCAGGGACTTTTCACTGAAGAAGTTTTTTGTTTGTTCATTTTTAACTTTTTTACTTGGCTCAGGTTTGCTATTTGCTCTCCTGAAAATGTAAGCTGTAAACTCATTAAGCAAGCAGATGAACCAGTCTAATCTAGAGAAGGCAGACTTCCTCTATGTCTTTCAGTTCATCGAATTATGGAGTGGTTCAAACAGAGAACAATTTAGGGTGCTAAGAATTAGAAGTGGTCCTTCCTAAACACACACAGGGAGAAGAAAAAGAAACATCGTGCCAACTGTCTCCTGTTTTTTAGCGTTTTTTTGGAATTTCGTGTTACTTATGAAGAGGTATTGTTCTGGAATCTGGGAAAGAGATGTAAATGTTAGGAACACAGAAGCAGTATTATTATTTGCTGATGATATAGTCGTGGGCCTAGAAGAGCCAGGATAATCAGTGAATATATGGAGGCTTATAATAAAGTCCTCAGTTACTTTGTATTATTAATGAAATTTTTTTCCAAAATTTCCTTTTCAGTAGCCTTTTCTGACTTTTTATTTGTAGTTTTCAGGATTTTGATATTCAAGGGTCCAGAAGATGCAGTTTGGACTGGTTGACGATAGAAACATACAAGAATATTGAAAGCTACAGAGCCTGTGGTTCTACAATCCCACCACCATATATTTCTTCACAAGACCACGTCTGGATCAGGTTCCATTCCGATGACAGTATCTCTAGGAAGGGTTTCAGACTGGCATACTTTTCAGGTGTGTTTTTAAATAAGAAGAAAGATATGGAACAGAATTCTATAGTATTTACTGCTCAGTCACTTTGGGACTCGCCTTCTAAACAATGTCCATTTAATTGTGACTCAATCCTCAAGGCAGCTGAGATTGAGGAATTAGAGGCTAAAGGTTCAGGTGCCGTAGATCCGAGTCTCCAAAAGGCATTTTGTATAATCCTAATAAAATGATTAATTTTACAAACTAAGGTCAGTTTTCTTTTTAAATATTTTGAATACGTTTATTTTAAAAGGAACTTTTTCCCCTCAAGTGTTTACCAGTATCCTGCAAGTTACTTCAGAATGTATTTTTGTGTGTGCATTACCCTTGTCTTTACACCTTCAAAGAAAAGACAATCAATTTCACTTTCGTAGTTTGTAGTATCAGAAGTCTTCTTATGCTAATTCTTAAACTTTATCCGAAAAGAGTGAGCAGATCATACAAATATGAAGAACTCAGAGCATTAGAGTTATGTAAATTTTTGCTGAAAATCATTTTACATTTTCTGAAATTACATGGTCTCCTTTAGCAACATATGCTGCTTTTTCTCTTTTTTATTAAAAGCACAGTCTTTGTAATATTTACTTAGGTGCTGAAGCACATTTTCTGTCACCTATTTGCCAGTAAATAAAAGTTGTTAATGGAGAGGTAAGCATTGGCCGACATCATCAGTGTGGACTGTAGGAATCTAATGTTTGGTTTTCTTTCCCTACCTCATTATTGTTATATATTTAAGGTAGTCCACTAAGATAATCAGAATTCTATAAACATTTCAATTCTTTTCTCTCTTCTTCCCCCTACTGTTTTGTTGAGTAAATTTATACCTTTAGCTCAGATTCATAAAATATTTTGCAGTTGTATTAAAACAATAGAAATTATAAAATGGAAGTACCATGTTGTGGTTACATGAAATGTTAGAAATAGAATAAAGTTAACTTATGATAATCTTAGCAAAAATTTGAGTCTAAATAATGGGCTTGCAAAATATGCTATGATACACAAAGCAAAATATTGTGTGTATGTGTATATATATATATATATAATATATATATAAACAACTCAAAAAGAATATTAAAACTGGATTTGAAAAGGTGATTATTATAGAGGAGTTTTTCTTCATTGCAAAATGTTTATACAATAGAGTATTTGAAATTCTTAGGCAATACATCCTACTAACTTATATATCTTACATCACTTTACTAAATGTTCTGCAGTAAAATAGCTTCTGCAAAAACAGGATTGGTCTTTTCTCTTTAGATCAGCTGTAGAGATCTTCATGGAACAAATCATAAGTGTTTAATAAATTGTTGAGTAATCAGTAAGCCAATATTAATTTGTCATTAGAGTTTAACCTATTTTTGATCAAGCCCAACTATCATTTGGGCTAATCAACATTTATGATAAAAATGCCACTTGCTGTTACATACCCTTTAAAGAGTATGTTTTTTCCTCCTTATCTCTCCATCTCCCTCCTCCCAATGTCCTCCCAGGGAAATCTGAGGAACCAAACTGTGCTTGTGACCAGTTTCGTTGTGGTAATGGAAAGTGTATACCAGCAGCCTGGAAATGCAATAACATGGATGAATGTGGAGATAGTTCTGATGAAGAGATCTGTGCCAAAGAAGTGAATCCTCCAACATCGGCCGCTTTCCAACCCTGTGCTTACAGCCAGTTCCAGTGCCTATCTCGGTTTACCAAAGTTTACACTTGCCTCCCCGAATCTTTAAAATGTGATGGGAACATTGACTGCCTTGACCTTGGAGATGAGATAGACTGTGATGTGCCAACTTGTGGGCAGTGGTTAAAATATTTTTATGGTACTTTTAATTCTCCCAATTATCCAGACTTTTATCCTCCTGGAAGCAATTGTACCTGGTTAATAGACACTGGTGATCATCGCAAAGTCATCTTACGCTTCACTGACTTTAAACTTGATGATACTGGTTATGGTGATTATGTCAAAATATACGATGGATTAGAGGAGACTCCACACAAGCTTTTGCGTGTGTTAACTGCTTTTGATTCTCATGCGCCTCTCACTGTCGTGTCTTCTTCTGGACAGATAAGGGTACATTTCTGTGCCGATAAAGTCAACGCTGCCAGGGGATTTAATGCTACTTACCAAGTAGACGGCTTCTGTTTGCCATGGGAAATACCCTGCGGAGCGAACTGGGGGTGTTATACGGCGCAGCAGCGCTGTGATGGGTATTGGCATTGCCCAAACGGAAGGGATGAAACCAATTGTACCATGTGCCAAAAGGAAGAGTTCCCATGTTCCCGGAACGGCGTCTGTTACCCTCGTTCTGATCGCTGCAACTACCAGAATCATTGCCCAAATGGCTCCGATGAAAAAAACTGCTTTTTTTGCCAGCCAGGAAATTTTCATTGTAAAAACAATCGTTGTGTGTTTGAAAGCTGGGTGTGTGACTCTCAGGACGACTGTGGCGATGGCAGCGACGAGGAGAATTGCCCGGTAATCGTGCCTACCCGAGTCATAACTGCAACCGTCATAGGGAGCCTTATCTGTGGCCTGTTCTGCTCATTGCCTTGGGATGTACTTGTAAGCTTTATTCTCTGAGAATGTTTGAACGAAGGTCAGTATCAAGACAAAACTATAGTGCTTATGCTCTCTACAGTAAAAGCGTGGCCCAAATATTTACAACACATTTTTTTAATGAGATTAGCAATATATTTTTGTTATATTGTTGAGAAATAAATACTTCTTATGATTTATAAAATGACTATGAAAAGCCTATGACTCAAAAACCTAATAAGAACATTAAAAAACAAATAAATACTAAGAGTTATGAGGTGAGAAAAGCCAATCAGTATTTATCAGTTCCTGTTTTCAGGTTAATCTGTCTTACAGGAATTTTGCAAGCTGTAATTCTCGGTGGTTGCTCTTTTTTTTTTTTTTTTTTTTTTTTTTTAATTTTATTTATTTATTTATTTATTTTTGGCTGTGTTGGGTCATCGGTTCGTGCGAGGGCTTTCTCTAGTTACGGCAAGCGGGGGCCACTCTTCATCGCGGTGCGGGGACCGCTCTTCATCGCGGTGCGCGGGCCTTTCACTATCGCGGCCCCTCCCGCCGCGGGGCACAGGCTCCAGACGCGCAGGCTCAGCAGCTGTGGCTCACGGGCCCAGCCGCTCCGTGGCATGTGGGATCTTCCCAGACCAGGGCCCGAACCCGTGTCCCCTGCATTAGCAGGCAGATTCTCAACCACTGCGCCACCAGGGAAGCCCTCGGTGGTTGCTCTTTAACCTCGGTTTTTATAAATATTAATTCAACAATTCCAGATATTTGAGAACCTTCTGTGTTGAAAGCATTATACAGGTGAATAGAGAAATGCGTAGGAGTAATCTCATGGGCAGTTTACAGTTAGAAGGAAGGAACTGTTGGGTAGAATTAGATGACAAAAAATATATATGTTGTAAGAGCTATAAAATAAAGTGGTATAAAAGTTGAAGATCTCAGTTAAGAAGTGGTTCAGCGTTAAAGGGTGGCCTTCAGGGAGAGCTGTCTTTTGTGTGGTAGAGGAGAGACTGGACCTGGGAGAAGTTGATGGCAGAGAGGCCTTCTAGAAAGCTCCTGTGGAGACCATGACCGTCAGTCCCAGGAGAATTACAAATGATAGATACAACAAAGAAGTCACATACCAGACAGCTAAGAATAGATGCACAGTATCACAATAACCAAGTGCATCTTATCTTTGGTTCAGTATAAATGGCCAGAAAATGTTTTACTACATTGCAACATAAGAGTACAATGAAGACCAGAGGTCTTGAGTTTAAGAACAAGTTATTCCAGAAAGGGTTTTGGTGACTCATTTCACTCTTTTCCTTATCTGAAAAGTAAATGTGTTGGACTTGATGAATAAAGTGTCTTCTAAGAATTTTCAAATACTTTCACCTCAAGTCTCAAGCCCCTATGTTCTTAGGGGTTTAAAGATCTAGTACTTTTATCTTTTACGGGGATATCTAATTTATTAAAACTTAGTGATCCAGACCCCTAGTGTAAAACCGCATGAGACTAAACTGTCTGCTTCATCTTTGTGTTCTCAGTGTAGGGTAGTATAGATACTCATCAAATGTTGGCTAAGTAAGCTTTACAAATGAACAAGTATATTAAAATTCAGATTGTTTTAATTGTTGATAATTTAAAAATTACTGTTTTGGCTTGCCTTTTTTTTTAATCCTTTTTATCCCCCTGTTTACTCTCAAAGATCATTTGAAACACAGTTGTCCAGAGTGGAAGCAGAATTGTTAAGAAGAGAAGCTCCTCCCTCTTATGGACAATTGATTGCTCAGGGTTTAATTCCACCAGTTGAAGATTTTCCTGTTTGTCCACCTAATCAGGTATGTTGCAACTTATTATTTCTCTTTCCGTACCTCTTAAAATGAAATCTATACTTGTATATAATGGTAAAGTATCCTTGACTGTGTCAGAATTTTTGCAGTCAAGTTAAGAATTAAATATATGGAGGATTTGAAATTATACAGTTGACCCCTGAACAACGAGGGGGCTAGGGACACCCACCCTCCGTGCAGGTGAAAATTCACATGTAACTTTATAGTCAGACCTCTGTGTCTGGGGCTCAACATCCATAAATTCAACCAACCATGTATCATGTAGTACTCTAGTATTTGCTATTGAAAAAAATCCACATATAAGTGGACCCGTGCATTTCAAGCCCATGTTGTTCAAGGGTCAACTCTAATTGTTTCATTGTATTTTAACAAATTCAGAAGTATACTTTTCATTCTTTACTTCTGATTTGGTTAGGTGATTCTTAAGCATTTTACTGTTTAGGATAATTTAGTGCGTTAAAATTCAAAAGTAAAGTTTGACAGCTTATTTTCTACTTGAACTATTTCAAAGATTTAAAAAGAAATACTAAAGTTGATATGCTTAGCAATAGATTAGTAACATGCTAGATTAAAATAAAAGTTGTTGAAATTAAGTTAACATTTCTACCTGACTTGAGAGAAAACTTCTTCACAGCTGGATTTTACAGTGCTTAAAAATTCATATCATTTTCTTTAAATAGTAACTCATTCTTTATTAATGTTTCTGAATTCTTTAAATTTTTGTGAGTGATTTTTTACTTCGGGTGTACATTAAAGTGATCCAGTTATATATATATATATATATATATATATATATATATATATATATATATATATATATATATATATATATATATTCTTTTTCAGATTCTTTTCCATAATAGATTATTATAAGATATCAAATATAGTTCCCTGCAATTTCTTTTTTAATTTCTTTTTCAGTGCTTACAATTGTGCCCAGGGTTCTTAAGGGCATTAAGGATTTCTACATTTAAAATGTAAATTCATCCAGAATCATTTCTAAAAGTTGTTCCCAGTATCAGAATTAAGAAAAATTGATGAACATTGTTTTCCCAGTAATTGAATTCTGTTCAAAATGAAAGACCGTTTCCTTTTTGTTAAATAGGTTTCCAATTACAGTGGGTCATCTTATTTGAGTCTTTTAGGAAATCTTTGTGAGAATTTGATGTAATTTGCTAAGTAAGTAATTCAGAACTTCCACTGGTTGGAATTTTGTGTGCAACATAGGAAAAACCTACATTGTGGCTTTTATATATTGTTGTCCCTGCCATGGGGAAGGGTTCTTTTTAGGTAGGAATTCAGAGGATGGTTAATTCCATCCACCCACTCCACCATGTATCACCCCACCCCTATATCCTGAGGCTACCTTCAAGAGGTTAGTCAACTGTGAAGTTAGAGGGGGCACAGTCCACACAAGACAGCCCTTACTTCTAAAACCAATTTTAAGTTCCAGGGCTCCCAAACCATCCTCAGGTTTGATAATTCACTAGAAGGACTGAGAACTCATTGAAAGCTGTTTTACTTAATAGTGTAAGCTGGTGTAACTATTATTGCTGGGAAAGGATCCAGATTAAATCAGCCAAAGGAAGAGACACGTAGGACAGGGTTCAGGAGGGTACCAAACACGACCCTTCCAATTGTCTTTTCCCCATAAAGTCAGGACAGTGTTATTCTCTCGACACAGGTGTGTGACAGTATGCACGAAACATTGCCAACTAGGGGAGCTCACCCAAACTCGGTGTCCAGGGTTTTTACTGGAGCTCCATCACATAGGCATGATTAATTGCACACGTGGCTGATCCCAGTCTCTAGCCTCTCCAGAGGTTGACTGATTCTGCTGACTCAACTCTCCCACGCTACATCACATTGGTGTGGCTCAGAGCCTCCACCGAAAACGCGATGCTACTCTCTGGCTGGCCCAAGTCTCCATGCAATGACACTCCTGTCAAAGCTGACATTCCAAGGTCTGAGGTCTCATCCCAGAAGTAAAGGGCAAAGGTCAGACCTCACTTTGGGTAAGGTTTCAATTCTTTACTACCTACTACAGCATTTTTGTAGGGTTATAATTTACCCTTGTGAGGGAATTCTGCTTCAACAAAGTTTTAAAATAAAATATGTTTGCAAATGGTAAACTCGATTTTATTCAGTTAATGAGATTACACTCTTATGTTTGAAACTTTTGGTAATAAATTATCAAATTTCCTTATTTGTTTTTAAAAAGAAAAATAATCTTCTGATTACCAACTCATTCAAAATAGCGATCCTTTCTGAAGAATCCTTTTCTTCTGCTTCATAAATGGAAGAAGTATATAAAATTATTCCTAAAACAATCATGAGATCCCCTTGTAGAATCTAATGTTAAATTGGCAATCATTTAATTAAACAGACTTTGAAGCCAGTAGAGAGCTTCATCTCACTGACAGACTATACTGTTAAAGTCGGCTTTGAAGTGTGCTGAAGGCATTGTGGGTGGCAGCTGCATAAAAGTGGAGGATATCTGAAGAGCCTTGTATTCATTGCTGGATTTAATGACAGTGCTCACACAAAGCCTTAGAACGTGAACGCCAAATGAGGAGGACCAAATCTATGGAGTTCATAGGGATGTGAGCCACTTTTTTTTTTTTTTTTCAGTTAGTTTATAGTTACCTTCCCAATTGGTGAAAACTCTTACTCATTTATATAGTAAATTTTATGTGCTGATATTCAGATTTCTTATTGGCAATCTGTTATTTACTAAGGCTAGACTATGAAATATTCCTGTGATAGTAGCTTCTTAGCTTTCTGTGAATTATATTCCAGGGATTATGTTCAAAGGGTGTATATGGAAATCACAAATCTATATGGAAAACCTGAGGCTAGCTGTATGGTATCAGCTTGGATTTACTTCAATACCAGTCACAAACAGAGATGGAAAACATATGTTATCACATCTTCTTATTCTCTTCCCTTCCTTTTTTCTGTGGGGGGATAGGCAAGAGCCATTCATTTTGGCGGAGGGAAACTGTATCACCTTTTGAAAGGGAGTATATCAATCCACCATTGTTTCTTGGAAATACTGTATTTTAAATACTAAATGCCAGATTGATGAAAGCTGTGTTTGTTCCAAGTTTGATTACTCCTTTTTGTAACCACTAGATGGAGCTTAAAGACTGTTTTTGTAAATACTGTAGTTTTTTTTTTTGTTTTTTTGTTTTTTTTAATTCCGATAGTCATTCATTCATCTAGAAAAAAGAAAATCTAGATGATTTTTCTTTCAGTTGGGCAATATGGTCACCTCCCATATGCACTAATTAAAAATCACCAATTTTCAAAGAATACGGTTATAATTTATGTTTAACATGAAGCTGTAGAAAATAAGACATAAATCTTTTTTTTTTAAAAGACTTTTTTTTTAAAGGAATTCCTTTATTTTTATTATTTATTTATTTATTTATTTATTTTTGGCTGTGTTGGGTCTTCGTTTCTGTGCGAGGGCTTTCTCTAGTTGCGGCAAGCGGGTGCCACTCTTCATCGCGGTGCGCGGGCCTCTCACTATCGCGGCCTCTCTTGTTGCGGAGCACAAGCTCCAGATGCGCAGGCTCAGTAGTTGTGGCTCACGGGCCCAGTTGCTCCTTGGCATGTGGGATCTTCCCAGACCAGGGCTCGAACCCGTGTCCCCTGCATTAGCAGGCAGATTCTCAACCACTGCGCCACCAGGGAAGCCCAAGACTTAAATCTTTAAGATTGAGAAGGAACCCAAATGTCTCAGATACCATTGAATAGGGCTATAAACAAGTTAATTTCTTTGGCTTTTTGTTTCCTGTGCTGCATTACAAATACAGTAATTCCTTTGTTTATGACAATATAAATAAATTTGTATTTATTTATAATAAATATTTATGGCTATTTATTTATGGATATCCTCAATTTATGGATATCCTCAATATCCACTCATTCAACAAATCCTTGAGAACCAACTGTGAGATATAATTTTTACATGTTTTGGAAGGTTTCATCCTTGTAAATCAAGTCTAACTTGTGCTGTGTTAAAACAAAAAAACAAACAGCCTAGTTTTCACACTCCTTTAGGTCATTTAGAGAATTATTGTAGAGATTCTTCTATCTTCGTAGCTAAAGAAGTATCAAATACTTTTATTTTCCATCTTTGGTGCATTTCTAGGATTGGATTACTATGTGAAGTTTTGAAATAAAATTGCTGTTGTAATTGGCATTAAACATCATTTTAAAGTTCATATATAAAATGAAGTATCGAGAAAATCTTAAACACAGTGAACAGTGGTTCAAGTTATAGGTTAGATTCTGGAGTGAGGTGAACCTGTATCGATGAGAGAATTTAATTCATCCTCCATAGACCGTAAAATGAGTAATAGAACTTTCATCCACAACACATGCTGAATAGAAGGGTGTTTTCCATCTTAATACCTCGTTGTTAGCTGTTTTAAGATCTTTTTTCTTTCTTTCTTTCTTTCTTTCTTTCTTTCTTTCTTTCTTTCTTTCTTTCTTTCTTTCTTTCTTTCTTTCTTTCTTTCTTTCTTTCTTTCTTTCTTTCCTTTCTTTCTTTTTTCCGCAGGCTTCTGTTTTGGAAAACCTGAGGCTAGCTGTACGGTCTCAGCTTGGATTTACTTCAATCAGACTTCCTATGGCAGGCAGATCCAGCAACATCTGGAATCGTATTTTTAATTTTGCAAGATCACGCCATTCAGGGTCATTGGCTCTGGTCTCAGCAGATGGGGATGAGGTTGCCCCTAGTCAGAGTACCAACAGAGAACCTGAAAGAAATCATACTCACAGAAGTTTGTTTTCTGTGGAATCTGACGACACAGACACAGAAAATGAGAGAAGAAATAAGGTAGGAGCATCTGGTGGGGTTGCAGCTCCTTTGCCTCAAAAAATCCCTCCCACAACAGCGGTAGAAGCAACAGTGGGAGCAAGTGGAAGTTCCTCCACTCAGAATACCCGAGGTGGTCACACAGAAACCGGACAGGATGTGACAAGTGCGGAACCCCCAAGTGTGAGTCTGGCGCGTCACCAGCTCACAAGTGCGCTAAGTCGTATGACTCAGGGGCTACGTTGGGTACGTTTTACATTAGGGCGATCAAGCTCCGTAAGTCAGAACCAGAGCCCTTTGAGACAACTTGATAATGGGGTAAATGGAAGAGAAGAAGATGATGATGTCGAAATGCTGAGTCCAGTTTCTGAAGGAGCTTCAGACTTTGACGTGAATGACTGTTCCAGACCTCTTCTTGATCTTGCCTCCGATCAAGGGCAAAGGTTCAGACAACCATATAGTGCAGCAGACCCTGGAGTAAGACCAAGTAATCGCGATGGCCCCTGTGAGCGCTGCGGTATTGTCCACACTGCCCAGATACCAGACTCTTGCTTAGAAGCAATGCTGAAAAATGAAACGAGCGATGATGAAGCTTTGTTACTTTGTTAGGTACACGAATCCCATCAGGGAGATTGGATACAAGTTGGAGCAATATCCATTCATTGTTTTGGAACTTTACAATTAAACTAGTATTAATTTAAAAAGAAAAAAGATGCAGGGTGATTTCTTACTATCATATGTTAGCCTGCATGGTTAAATTAAACACCTGTAACTCTATAAACTTTAGAGTTTACTATTGTAGCAGCTAAAAATGCATTATGTATTCAGATTGTTCAATAATGTTCTTCCATTTGTTTCTAATTGTTTTCATCCTGGTACTGTAGTTCGCAGTAGAGATATGGCTGCAGAAACTCATTTGACTGTCAGTTTCTATCTATCCTATGTTAAAACGTTTCTTTGTTCAAAATAATACCTTCTTTTAATTGAACCCTTTATGCTTTTGCCAATACATCTTGTAACTTAATATACGAGATGTTAAGGTGGTTAATATAAAAAGAGAAAAAGTCCTTATTCTCACCTGTTTTTATTTGTATAACATCTGTCTAAACATTATTAGATTTCATAATATGAGCTTGTCAAAGGGAAAAAAACTGTCTAAAATTTTTTCTCATGTTTAACATGCAATGATGTGAAATTTAGATAGAGTTAGATAAATTAATGGCAAAAACAAAACTCTTTTATAAATTTTCTAATGTTGACTTTAATACTCTAATATGGTACAAACCAAATGGTAAAAAGCCCAAATCATTTCTTTTTTTATCTCTATTTAAGGACAGAATTAAGCGGATGAAGATATTCTACTATGCATTAAATCTTGAACTTTATAAAATATGTACAAAAATTGTACAAGGTAAGTTCCAACTGGTAATGTCTTTCCCTGATACAGGGTTATGCTTGTATTGGACCCTAGGGATTTGCACTAAAATCATATCAAGGTCTCAGATGAGTTTAGTGCAGAAGCACTATCACTTTAAATACTATTATTTGCTATCATAATGACTATATATTTCCATAGCTTATGGGGGGGGCGTGAGGGGGCATTTTTATGACAACTTGAGGTTGCTTTGCTAGTTTCATATTTATTTGTTGTATTTAAAAACTGCATTATAGTAAGAAAGTGATTTTTTCAATATATTTTATTCATAAGGGGAGGATCATGCTACATGTTGAAAAGCAAATTAAGAAATCATTCAGATCACCTCCCTTTTTTAAGTAAAATGAATTGCAAAACCCCGCATATTTTTTTATTGTCAATTCCCATTTATTTATTCTTTAGCTGTCTGTTTTAGTAGCTTAATGTTTGAGTATGAAAAATGTATTTGTGTATGATTATTGCTATTTATTAAATTTTAAATACTTTGCTGAATGTCATTTTAAAGCATGTTTGAGGTCTTGTGTATTTGTCGTGTCATGCTGTCAGGAAGAACTGACTGAAATGTTTTAATATGTATCAAAAATTAAAATGACTTCTTTTTTTTGTATTGCCTTGAGGTACTTTTTAAATCAAAGTTTCTATTTATTTTTGTTCATTTGGTGCATATACAATTTCAGGCCATGAAATATGCAGTGTGTCTAGAAGAAAAATTAAAGAGGGGATGTCTTTCTTAACTCCCTTATAGTAAAGTAGAAAGTAGTAGCTTACACCAGTTCTCAAGGGTAAAAAAATCCCTAAGGACCTGGACATTATTTTGCCTTTAATTGATGTGTCTTATAAGAGTCAGTAACTATATCAGTTCTCTTTTTATATTATTTTCAGATACATTTTAGACCCCTATACAATATTTTACTGGCAGAATTTGGGTTACCAAATTAACCTTGTTTAGGTCCTACTAATTATATACTATTATGTATAGGTTTTTTGTTTTTGTTTTCTGACATATATTTTAATTTCTTTGTTTAATTAACTAATACATCTTCTTGATTCAAACAGTAAAAAAATTAAGTCTCTCTCCTATCCCTGACAGCCATCTTCTAGTTCCCTTTCAAAGAAATAGGTACCAAGACCAAATTCTTGTATACCCTCCAGAAATACCATATAGATACATAAATGTATCTATATGTATAAATGCTATATGATGTAATACAAATTGTAACATACTATGCATTCTTTTTCTGCACCTTTTTTCAAGGGAAAAAGTGTATCTGCTACTGGTTGAATGTTAAAAGTACAGTTGGGTATTTCTGTTATTTGACTTTTCACATTTAAAAATTTGATCTATCCTGAATTTAAGGCTCCAGTTTTTCTTCCTAGGTAACTACCTAGTTACTGCAAGGCTGTTTATTAAATCTGTCCTTTCCTTGCTGTTGGAAATGGCCCTTTTATCGTATTGCAGATTTTCATATTATGTGGATGTATTTCTAGACTCTAATTCCATTCTCTTCAATTGACTTGCCTTTTTTTTTTTTGTACCAGTCCTACACTGTTTTAATAACAGTAATTTTTAAATGTTCAAATATTCTTGCTTATTTCTCCATTTGAACTTTAGAATCAACCC
Source organism: Balaenoptera physalus (assembly GCF_965194825.1). Lineage (NCBI taxonomy): Eukaryota > Metazoa > Chordata > Mammalia > Artiodactyla > Balaenopteridae > Balaenoptera > Balaenoptera physalus. Next base: position 93,006,047 of record NC_138886.1, on the reverse strand, counting down.
TTTGTGTTCCACAAAACAAATCCATTGTACATTTATTTTTTTGGACAGTTTTACTTGTATAGGTCAACTTGGGGAAATTTGACATCATTATCATGTTAAAGCTTCTATCTAAACCATGGTGCCCTATCCAAAAATGGTTCCCAATTTGTTCAAGTCTTTTTTGTTTTTTCCTTCACAGATGCTTCGCATTTTACTTTACAGAGATCTTGTACATGTTTTTCAAGAGTTCTTAGAAATTTTATTATTTTTGTTACCATTATTAAGGAAGTCCTTTCTGTTTATAATTTAGTCTGATTTTAGTATATATGAAAGCTAATGACTTATTTATGTTAATTTTCTGCCCAGCTACCAGACTCTCATTTTCTTATGGTTTGTAATAGTACTTCAGTTAATTCTTTTGTGTTTTCCAGTTATACAGTCATGTCTTCCAGTTTGCATACCTCTTTATGTCTTGATTGCATTGTCTAGTACTTCTAGAATAATGTTAAAATATATTGGCTATAATGAACTGGGTTGAGATATATACATTTAATCATGTTAAGGAGTATCCATTGATCCCTATTTTAAAATAAATTAGTCAAGAATGTATGTTGAATTTTATCACATGCCTTTTCATTTTCTATGGAGATGATCATACGATTTTTCTCCTTTGACCTTTTAATATATTTTGTCATTTTGGACCATCCTTGCGTTCCTGAAATAAACTACTTGACCATATGTATTATTCTTTTAATATATTTCCAGATTATGTTTCATATTTTATTTAATATATTTGCATCTGTATTCATCAGTGCAGTTAGTCCTGTGTGTGTGTGTGTGTGTTGCACGCTATCTTTAATAAGTTTTGTTATTAATTTTATACTGGTAAATTGGAACTGTTTTTCCTTTTCCTGAGTTCTGGAACAGTTTGCACAGCATTGGAATTTTCTCTTCCTTAAAATTTCAGTGAATTTATCTGGTGCTGGTGGATGTTCGGCAATAGCTCTTTGACAGCTCTTTTAGTATCTGTTACAGTAATTGGTCTGTGTAGTTTTTCTGTCTTAGCTAGGATCATCAACCATCCATTTTGTCCATGTTTTCAAGTTCATTTGCCTAGAGGTGAGCAAAGTTACCCTCCTCTTTTCTGCATATGGCTCTGTCCCCCTTACTATGTATTATGCTTGCTCCCTTGTTGTCTTAATTAAGATGGCTAATGGTTGACCTATTTTGTTGTTGTTTTTGTTTGCTTGTTTCCCCCAAGTGGTATGCTTTGAACGTCTCTTCTGTTATTTTTCTGTTTTCCAATTAATTGATTTCCTTAAATGTCCTACTTTTTGCTTTCCTTAGTTTATTTTGTTGTTTTTTTTTTCTAACTCCTTGAGTTAGCATTCAGTTTAATCATTTTTATTTTTTCTTAATTATTAATATGAGATTTAAGGTGTGGACTTGAGTACTGCTTAAGCTGAATCACTTAGGTGAACTAGTGTTGTCATTACTATTATATTCTAGGTGTTCTGCAGTTTCAGTTTTTATTTCCTCCTTAACCGACAAGTTGTATAAAAGAAGGCTTTTTCCCTTTTTCTTTGCTGTTTTTTTCCCCCAGATAATGGCAGTTTGGTGTGGGTAGTGGTTTTGTTTTCTGACTCTTTTATTAGTTGTCATGTTTTGGCATCAGGATCAGAGAATGTTATGTGTATTCTATTTACTGTGGAGAGTTTATTGTCTTTTCTTAATTTTAAAATATTCCAGGATCACTTTAAAAAAGTATATTCCCGGTTTACAGGATATAGATTTTAATAGATATTACTCAGGTTTATCATGTATCAGTTAGATCTTCCCTCCTGTACTTTGTCTTGTCTTATCCATCTGTCTGTCAGAGCTCCAGTGTTGGTATAAAGGAAGAGAGGGGGAACCAAGGGGCTGTGTCAGACGAGCTCCCGGGGCAAGATCCCCGCCTCAGGTCATGTCACTTACTAGGACTGAGAACATAAGCACGTGATGAGGGCAGTCTTCCAACAAGCTCTTGGGGGTTTGGCTGCTACTACTGCTTACCACCGGCATCCACCGTTAAGCTGGAAATAAATGCATACGACAGGTTAAAAGAATAAAGGAAGAACGAGCAGATTGACTTCACAAGGTGTTTGTCGAGTCCCTACCACAGACCCAGTAATGCTGACAGCGGTGACCTGCCTGCTGCTGCTCTCCATTCAAGCTGCTTGGCCATTCCCTCTCACCCTGCTGAATTCCAGGCAGAAGATGACAGCAACTTGATCGGACTCATTTTACTCAAGTGGGCCCTTGTTTAAAAATTGATAGACATCTCTGCAGAAACTTCTTATGAGCTAGTCTCCGAAGGCCCAAAATGTCACTTACGCCACATTCTGTTGGTCAAACGAATCACTAAGGCCAACCCAGCTTCCATAGAAAGAGAGACTCCACTCTCCATAGCAGATGTAACAAAGAATTTGTGACGTCTGTAATCGACCCCAGGACAGTGCCTGATACGTAAGAAACACCAAGTTGCCAGAATTAATATTTTAAGCAGAAAAACAGTGCTACAGTCCCAGTAAGAAGCTCATTTGCCAAAAGGTTATCAAATGAGCTCCTCTGTCACGTCACGTACATGAATTGTGCATATCTTAGTTGATTAGAAATACAGTAGTGTAACAATTTGCTTTAGCATGTTCGAATGAGAAATCATAGCATTGATGCAAATTTAGATAAGCATGTTTAGGCATTTGATGAATGTTAACAATTAGTTATTTTTCAGCTAAGTTTATTTCAACATGTTATCATAACCTGTAAAATATTTTTAAATTTATTAGAGGCAACATCGTGGATGAAAACAATGGAGCCACATTGCCTGTCCCGCTCCTTCCTATCGTGCAATCTTCAACAAGTCCCTTAATCACTCTGTACTTAAGTTCTTCATCTGTAAATGGGGATAATAGGGCTGTTGGAAGATTCAAGTAATGTATGTAAAGCTCTTGGAGCAGTGCCTGGCTCATTGTAAGGACTACATCTTTGCTATTATTGTCATTGTCTGAATGTTAAACAGAGAACATCTCTGAAGCTTGAATTAAATCAGATCTTGTATGTGAAAAGTCCGAAATGATTCATGGTTTCCAAAGGTCGTGAAGATGTGCTTCCCAGGTGCTTCTGAATGCAGCCGCTTCCCCTGGGATCATCGTGGAAGTGAACCGGCAGCTCAAAGTCAAAAGGGGAGCAAGAAAAGGCGGGGAAGAAAGCAGTAGCAGCCCGCTTGTGATGAGTTGAAGGGAGCTCCAAGACCCAGGAAACAGGATCGTGCTGCGCTTGGGGCCTGAGGAAATTACCACAGTGACTGAATCTGGAGAAAAGTCTTCACAGGTCTCCTAGAACCTGGTAATTTTTAGACCACTTAGTTCTTCCATTGTAGCAAATGTGCATCCTCAACATCCAGAGGGAGAGAAGCCTCATTTTAAGGGTTTGGGGAAAGGATAAAAGAAGCCTGATGTCTCTGAGCAACTGCACCAGCCTTGGCCTGGCTCCCTCAACTTCCCGGTTCCATGAAGCAAGGGTGGTAGGCTTCTCCGTCACCCACGGAGTAAGACATGCCTAACTCATGGGCGGGTTCTTAAGTTGGGAATAACAACAGTGGTTGGGAGGATTAAATGAGAGTTAATGAGGATTAGTGAGTTAAAATAGTGTCAGGTGAGTGCTCGGTAAACGATAAATGTGGCTACAGTTGATGATGGTCAGGTTATCAATGCACTGCTCACCCTGCTCTCTTCCAGCAGCAACTCTGTTTATGTCTTGGGCTTTCCTACAAGATTTCATTTGAACAAAGGGTTTTGAGAGTTAATAAAATTTAGAAACCAGTGCTAGAACATGACAAGACTAAGTTGCCGTATGCTAATCTAGGGCACATATGGTTTACTGATCATGAAGTGCCTTGAAAAGAATTTACAGAGTGATTTCAAGTAACGATACTGAGATGTCAATTGGAGTGGATTTTCCCACGTGCTGGAGGGAGGCTAAAGCCCAAGGAAGCTTAATATCCTCCAAAAAAGGGATATGTAAGCTTTACTAAGGAGAAATAATAGAGTGTGGTGGGAAAGCATGGACTCTGAAGTCAGACACATAACAGTTTGACTCCTGGCTCTGCTACTTTAGGAGTTTTATAACTGAATAAATCACTTGATCTCAGTAAGCCTTGTTGTGTCATCTGAAAAATGGGCTAACATCCAGGCTTGAGGGTTACTGTAAGGATTAAACTAAAGAAAGAAATAAGAGGTTGAAATAAATTTTAATTGTGATTATTACAGACTCATTTTCAAATAAAAAGGACCTTTTTTTCGAGCTCCCCTCCACTGAGTGTTATGCATTTTGTATATTAGTAGAGCTTTCTTTAAGAGCATATTTCTTACAGTAATCATTCTCCTGTTTTCTTGATTACAGGGCAACTTATGGCTGTATCTCAATGAAAAGTAGATTCACTAAACAAAGGTAGAGTGGCATCTTGGCACAGACGTCTTTATTTTATTATAAAAAGGCCAAAATGGGGAACTTCCATAGAGCCCCAGACCAAGAAAGATGTGGCTACAAGCTATGGACTTCGTAACATATGTTGAGCGAGTATAAATAAAAGACATACAGAGAAGTGATTTCTATTAAAAAATTATAGTAACAAACAATATTAAAAAAACTTTTCTCAATTTCACTACAGTATCAAATTTCACTTGAATATTTATACTTCTCTCATCTGCTGAGCTCTGATTTCAAGGAGCATAGAAATTCCTTATCTAATTTGGCTTTTAGATTTAGTTTTTACTTACCTTAAATATAGACTTTGTTATTGTGCATTGTGTAAATTTCAACTTCACTGGGTTCTTATTACTTTCCTTGGGTTGGAACTTACATTATTGCTGTTTTCGATGGAGATTTCACCATACAACATAATTTCCATTTCTCTAGCTCATGAGTTGCCATTAGAGATGTTAGCCAAGTGCACAAAGCAATTCTTCGTAACCTTTTCCTAGATTTGGAATGAAAATAAGCATCCATGTTTAGAGTACTTCCTGAGAACCAACCACAGTACTAGATATATCACACTTTGTTTACCCATTTATCAAATGATGTTTTTTTGAGTTATTTCTCCTTTCTGACTATTAAGAATAATGCTACTATAAACATTCATGTACAAGTTTTTGGGTATATACCTAGGAGTAGAATTTCTGGGTCATAGGGTAACTCTCTTTAACTTTTGAGGCACTGCCAAACCACTTCCCACTGTAACTGTACATTTCATTCCTACCAGCAATGTATGAGGGTTTCAATTTCTCCACATCCTTGCAATGTGAAAATATAATACAGCAAAGAGTCATATTGCTTCCAATCCCAATGAGAAAGGCACTTCCTGAAGCTTCTGCTGATGTTTGAGAGGATAAGACCTACCCCACAGATTTGTTCTGAGGATTAGAAATGAAGTACATCAGGTACACAGGGAACTCTTCTTAGACGTCACCATGGTCTGTGATAGGTCTTTGAATACAAAAATAAATACCATGCAGTTTTCATTTTCCAGAAGCTCACAGATTAGTGCCCTTAAGTACAGTTACACAACAGACGGGTAGTTGGTATTATCCTTGACCTTAAATCACATTTTCACTGTGCTTGCCTTGTCTAATACTAAATACCTCTCACAGCAAGCAGAACAGTAAGTTTCTCCCAAGACGTATTTGTTTAAGATGAACAAAAGTTTTAATAAAGAAGGAAGATATACAAATCTAGTCCCTTCCAGTTATATTAGAGAAATGAAGTATAAAATGAGATGGCACAGCCAGTGCAGAGACAGAAAGGTTCTAATTCAGAGGGTGTGGGCCCCGGTGGGACAAGTGCAGGTAAAAGGGGCAGCACCTTGACTACTGTCTCTCTCTATCTTATGGTCTTCCTTTTACACTGATGCCTCCAACATCTGGGGCATCAGTCTCGACACTGTCCTGTCTACATAACTGTAAACAGTGTCATGAGGGCTCCAGAAAGGCACCTGCTGTCCCTGCTTCAGCCCCAACTGTGGTCACGCTCAGGACCTCCCAGGATTCCTGGAAAAGTTGAGGTAAATCCTAGTAAGGTCCGCCTCTGAATCTTTTCAGCTTTAGACCTTGACAGCATCAACAGCAGGGCATAGGAAGAGTTTTACTAAGTGGCAGAACCGAAGTTGAACTCTCCAGAAGATACCCAGCAACTTACTTTGTTTCCATGTCTCAAGTCAACAAAATACAAAAGACTGAAAGTAGATTAGGGGTTGCCAGGGGCCAGGGCTGGGGGAAGAGGATTGACTGCAAAGGGGCACCCGGAAACTTTTCTGAGTGATGGAAATATCTTCTGTCTTGATTGTGGTGGTGGTTACATGACAGCGTGTTTCTGTCAGAATTCATAGTACTGTACACTTGAAAAGATGGATTTTGCTCTATGTGCTTTACTTTAATTTTTGTTAAGAAATTAAATATATAAAATGCATATTCAAACCCTCTTTGGTCTGTGTAGCAAAGTCCAAGTAATTTTTTTAATGATTTACTCTTGACTCTTAAAAAAATAAAACTTTCTCAAAATGAAATCTCAGAGATGGTGGTTTCTGCACTCTCATGTTCATTGCAGCATTGTTTCCAATAGCCAAAACATAAAAGTGTCCATTAACACATGAATGGATAAAAATGTGGCATATATATATATATATATATATATATTTTGTGTGTGTGTGTGTGTAAAATTAATAAACAGAAACCTCAATCAAATACAGCTGGGAGACCAGAGGGGCGCTCTCACCTCCTGCACCTATAGCAGAGCCCCGCAGGAATAATGACTCCTCCTCATTCCTGGCAAGGACTCAGCCAAGGAAAAGCCATGCACTCTTTGTTCACTGTAGCCCTCCCTGCTTCTTTTTCCCTCTCTTAAAGCCTGTTCCTTCCTTTGCCCAGTGGCTTGCCATGGCTGGAGACCCCAAATTGCAATCCTTTGCTGATCCCAAATAAACCCATCTTTGCTGGAGAAATATCTGGCAGTCTATTTGTTTCAGGTCAACAAATGGAATATTATTCAGAAAAAAAAGAAGGAAATCCTGCCATTTGCAACAACGTGGATGGACGGTGAGGATATTATGCTCATAGTGAAACAGATCAGAGAAAGACAAATACCACATATGATCACATATGATCTCACTCATATGTGGAATCTAACAAAACCAGACTCATAGAAACAGAGAACAGATTAGTGATTGTCATGGGCAGGGCTGTAAATGAGTGAAGGTGGTCAAAAGGTGCAAACTTCCAATTATAAGATGAATAAGTTCTGGGGACTTAATATACAGCTTGGTGACTAGAGTTAACAGTACTGTGTTGCGTACTTGAAAGTTGCTGGAAGAGTAAATTTTAAATATTCTCACCACACACACGTACACAAAGTTGTAACTATGTGAGGTGATGGATGTGTTAACTCACCTTATTGTGGTAAACGTTTCACAATATATGCATATATCAAATTATTACATGTACCCCTTACACTTACACAGTGTTATGTGTCAATTACATCTCCATAAAGCTGGAAAAAGTTCTTCTCAAGATCAGTAAAATAATTTCATAAGCTTGTGGATCTCACATTTTAAAAAGTGAAACTATTAATAAGAAGAAAATGCTAGCATAGAGAAATGAAACAGTTGGTTTTGCTAAAAATAATATCTAACAAGCACTATGCTATGGGCTTTACATGAATTATCTCATTTAAAGTGTACAGCCCTTAATGGGTTGCTACCACTATTCAAAAAACGAACAAAACAAACAAAACAAAACAAACAGACAAAAGAAAACAACAAACCCCCCAAAAAAAAAAAAACCAAGAGGCTTAGGACCATTAAGAAACTCAACCAAGAATCCACAGATGTGGACTTCCCTGGTGGTGCAGTGATTAAGAATCCGCCTGCCAATGCAGGGGACATGGGTTTAATCCCTGGGCCAGGAAGATCCCACATGCCGCAGAGCAACTAAGCCCACAAGCCACAACTGCTGAGCCCGCGCACCACAACTACTGAAGCCTGCGTGCTCTAGGGCCTGCGTGCCGCAACTTCTGAGCCCGCATGCTGCAACTACTGAAGCCCACGCACCTAGAGCCCGTGCTCCACAACAAGAGAAGCCACTGCAATGAGAAGCCCGTGCACTGCAACGAAGAGTAGCCCCGACTCGCCGCAACTAGAGAAAGCCTGTGCGCAGCAGCGAAGACCCAACACAGCCAAAAAAAAAACCCAAAGAATCCACAGATGATAGGTGATAAAACCAGAACTCAAATCTAGATCAATTTGGCTCCAAAGTACAAGCTTTTTAATTTTACTTTATTACATTTTTTCTAATCAAGGGGGCGCTTCCTCTATTTCCTTGAGTATTATTTCACTGCTGAAATATAGTTTGCTAGGAAAGCTCAAAGTAACTTGGAAACCGTGGCACAGTACGCATGAGGTCAAGGGGCAAGAGAGTTTCTGGAAGCATACATTAGTGCTGCTGGCAGAAAGGGCAGAAGAAACCTTTGAGCCGAGCTTGGTGCTCCTAGGCCATCCCTTGAGAAAGCAGCGTCTTTTTGTTCAAGGGGGGACACTGATAGGCACTGTCATAGGCTGAATTACGGGGCGCGAAGATACCCAGATATCTTTCTAGTCCCTGGAACCTGGGAAAGTTACCTTACATGGCAAAAGGGACTTTGCAGATGTGGCAAAGTTAAGGATTTATTGAAATGAAGAGATCATCCTGGATTATCTAGGTGGCATGTCCTGAAAGTTTTCCCCCAAGGCAGGTCAGTATTGGTATATTAGATCTGGACTCACTAAATTTGTTTGTTACAGGATGGAGCACTTTTTTTAAACCCTCATGACATTAGTTATCTGAGCAAAAACATAGACCAGCTCCCCAATATTTAGATAACAATCTGAAGCAGCTTTGCAGCCCCATGTCACAAGTGCTCGAGGTATAAAGAGTGATGGATGTAGGAGTTCATTCCGGGATTACGCTCATCCATGTACGTAACCTGAGGCCCAAATGCAGCCAGGATTTGAACCTGGCTTTAGAGTTTGGACTCACATAATGAGTAAATGACAGGTTCCGGAATGAAAGGCTTACCTCCAGCATTTACTGTTAGGTGACCTTGAGCAGGTCCTTTTACCTCAAAAGGCTCATCTGTTAAACAGGGAAATAGTATTTAGCTCAAAGAGGTGTTGCGGAGGACGAAGTAAAATAAGGCATGTGAAGCATTTGGCCCAGTACTGACTTGATTCAAGTACTCAATAAACCTTAGCTCCCGATGCTGGTATTGTTATTCAGGGCTATTATTTCCTCTTTCTGCCTGGGAGGTTCAGGGAAGAGTGCCCTCTGGAGTTGTGCAGTGGCCACCTTTCTCTCTCTGGTCCTACAGAGACCACTGCCGGCTGCCAGAGAGAAAGATGTTGTCCCTGCTCATGACCGAAAGGTCCCACCAAGCATCGTCCCCCCATGACCTACATCTGGATTTACACTCTGTGCTTGGCACCCTTTCCTAGCACATCCCCTCTGCTTCAGTGGAGGGACCAGAAATAAAAGAGCCCCAAATCTAGAAGGCAAGTCCTTCTTGGTCTCCATTTCCCTTATCTAGACCTGAGAAGAGTTTAGCTCTAGGACTATGCCAGGCACTCCGTGGATGGGCGTCTTGTCCCTGTTCACAGAATCACAAGACTTTTAAAAGTGCAAAGGCTGGGTCTTACGAGCTCTTGTCAACTTAGCTCCTCATTTTTCAGTTGAGGAGAGAGAGGCCCTAAGAGTAAGTGGGTTGCCCAGACTCACACCAGAAGCTTGCATCAGAGCCAGGATTAGACGCCTAATTCCCATCCATGCTGCCTACCTGCCTCTCCTATCGCTGATTCAGGTATAACCTCATCACCCTGCCAGGGACCTTGATCCCAGCGAGGGTCAGGGGACTGGGGCTGCCCAGAGCCCCCAGCTGGGGCGCACTGGAGACGCCCGGCTCTGCCCCCTCTCTCCTTGCTCACTCTGGCTCACACACCCTCGTTGTCTGCTCTTTCTGCCCCACGGACAGCTTTTCCTCCAGAGGAAACAATACCCTGAAATCCCCTCAGAGCCACAGGGGCCTGGAGTAGGAGTGGGGGTGGGTTAGGAGAGTAGGGAAAGCAAACTCAGTGACTCCAGGGCTTCAGAGGACTTAAATACACCTGGGCCTGGTGGCTTTGTTTCCCCAAAACCCCGAGCTGCTCAGTGAAGGAAGTCACCCTTTTCTGCTCTGCCTTTCTGTCCCTTTAGACCATCAGTCAGGGCTGGGAAGGCCTTCCTTTCCAATTGCTCTCACCTACACTTCAAAGTAGACATGTTTCTGTGGGTTAAGCTTTCACAACCTTTGTAACCCTCCTTTAAAATGAGTCCTCTAAGGAGTCATGGGTCCTCAGACACACTTTGGTGTGTTAGTTAATCAAACTGATTCTTTCTCCAGCAAGAAGAAGGCAAAACAGCAGGAGGCTTGCTTCCCGCCTTCCTCCAGTGCCAAGATCATCGTGTCTGGGATTACTTGTTTCATGCCCACTGAGGGCCCGTGTGTCTGGGTGCAGAGGTGGCTGAGTAGGGCAGAGAAAAGGGAGGTGAGGGGTTTCTGAGGACAAGCTTCCCCTCTGAGCACGTTTGCTCGCCTCCCACCCGGCAAGCTGGTGGACGACATCCGGCATCTAGACATGCCCAGCGTCTGGACAGTGGTGGCCAGAAAGGGGGAAGACACCTTCTTTCTGCGAGCTGGCTTTTCTCCTTAAACTTACCCAACACTCTCTTCTGTGCGGTCAGTGAATCTCAATGAGCTATTTCCTCCTGCCTCAGTGACATTCTACAAATCCCCTCTTCTGATCAAGTTTGAGTTAATTAAATGTGGAGAGTTTATGCTGCATTGTGTTACAGGGCATTTTGTGATATAAAGTGTCTGAGATAAAGAAACCTTTGAAATCATCATCTGAGCTTCAGAAAGGATGTCACAACCACCCTGACACCCAATCTTACTTTCCTAGAGTGCTGTTATGTGTGTAGCTTGGCAGAGTTGCATATTTAGTATTATTCTTTTCATCTTTACACAATGGTCTTTGGACAATAATTGCATAACCTTCTTGGGCTTCTTATTCCTGGCTTGACAGCCAAATCTATGGCACTTTATTGATGTTTCCTAATTTTTAATCATTTTGCGGTTTGTGTGATCTGAGACTTGAGGAAATTTGATAATAATAACACCTTGCATTCCACTATTAAAAATGCCATCTCCGAGGTCACATGTGACCGACCACCTACTCCCCAAACTCGAAGTACCTTCCCATCCTCTGTCAGTTGATGGTTGAAAAGGACAAAAGAACCAAAGTAAACCAGCTGAAGCAAACACTGGAGAGTCTGAAAGAGGGGACATCAGGCATGGCTGGTTCCAGGAGCACCAACGGTGTCATGAGAACCCAGTTCCTCTCCATCTCTCCTTCCTGTTCTCTGTGTTGGCTCTGTTCACAGGACTAGTCCCTTGTTGTCTTTTACTCCCTCCAGGATTCAAGTCCAGCAGGAAAGAGAAAGCCCCTCATCTGCTCAACCTAACACAAGTTAGGATCAGCTCTCACTGAGCACAGTTAGTCTTCTTGGGACCCGTGTCATCCCCGAACACATCACCGTGGCCGTGAGGACTTCCTGCTGTGATTGGAAGTGCTTAGATAAGCAGATCAGTCCCAGAGCCGGAGGTCCCATCAGTTCCACCCAGGCGAGTGTTCTGAGAATGCACGGGGAGGATTTCCTGCTAAAGAAACTCCAGTGACTGTTGGCAGAACGAGGAAGAGAATAGACGATGCAGCAGCATGCGTCCACCACGCTCCCCACGCTTCCTGCGGCATTCGATCTCGGTGCTCTTGAAATCCCGCATTGCCGTCTTCCCCACGCAGGGCTCCCCGAGCTCCCTTCTCTCTCACGGCTCCTCCTCTGTCTTCTCTTCATCCTTCTCACCTGGGAGGAAGGGGGTGGTCCACAGCTGTCCAACCCTATCCCCTCAGCTTGACCACGTGGAGGTCACACTCAACTTGCCATCACCTTCTTGGTGCCTTTATCCAGCTGTTCCCTCACCCAGAGCATCGTCCCTCTTCCCACCCCTCCTCTCTCCATGTCCACGTCCTCTGCGTCCTGCTTCAGATACCTCTTTGTGAAATCTTCCATATCTAATTTCCTTCAAGGCAGAAATAAACTCCCCCTTTCCTCTAAACTCGTATCTTTAGCCTCTCTCGAAGGTAGAATTTTCTGGTTTCTTTATTGTTATCCATTGAAATATGTACGTGTGTCACTGTTGGCTCTTAGCTCCTTGACGACGAGAATGTCATTTATCTTTGTTCCTCACATAGTTAAGAATATTTAAAAGGAAATCCAGATCAAGTGGTTCTTCGGGGCGTGGGTATTTTCATTGCTGCTGGTGGTGTCTGTCTGTCTCCCTCCCTTCCTCTCTCTCTCTGCCTGTCTCTCTGCGTTTTGGTACAGACACACTCTTCATAAAGGGAAGAAATGAGGTGGATTTCTTTCCCCAAAGTGCCTTTTCTTAGAAAGGAAAACAAACGTCCCTCGTCTTTAAAAGTGCCTCCAAGATTTTTCCCTTCCAATGACTGGAAGGGAAAAAATCTCGGTGCACATCCAGGGTCTGGACGTACACCTGGATTCAGGGCGGCGGAACTTTCAGGTCAGACCCCCGCTGACCTCTGCGCCCGCCCCAGCCTTTCGCGCAGGCCCAGCCCCCCGGGGGTGGAGCCGCTCCTCCCCCACCCCCTCGCAGCGGGTCCTTGATAAACCCGGAGCCCCGCCAGAGCGCCCGCCCCGTGCCGCCGGAAGGAGGGCGGCTCCGCAGTGTGTGCGCCCCTCGCCATGGCGGCGCCGTCGCGGCTCCTGATACGCGGTGGGCGCGTGGTCAACGACGACTCCTCGCAGGTGGCCGACGTGCTGGTGGAGGACGGTCTGGTGCGGGCGCTGGGGCGCGACCTGCTGCCGCCCGGGGACGCGCCGGCCGGGCTGCGGGTCCTAGACGCCGCCGGCAAGCTGGTCTTGCCCGGCGGCATCGACACGCACACGCACATGGAGTTCCCCTTCATGGGCTCGCGGTCCGTGGACGACTTCTACCAGGGCACCAAGGTACCCGCCTCGCCGCGCCCTGCACCCCGGGATGCCCGCCGAGTCCTCAGCCGCCTCTGAGGCTGCCCCCCGGGGTCTGGCCGGGCCGGCTCGCGCCGGCGTCGCGCGGGGGCCTGAGGGGGCGGGAGCGAGCCGCGGCGGCCTGAGGGGGCGGGAGCGAGGCGCGGGTGCCTGAGGGGGCGGGAGCGAGCCGCGGCGGCCTGAGGGGGCGGGAGCGAGGCGCGGCGGCCTGAGGGGGCGGGAGCGAGGCGCGGGGGCCTGAGGGGGCGGGAGCGAGGCGCGGGGGCCTGAGGGGGCGGGAGCGAGGCGCGGCGTCCTGAGGGGGCGGGAGCGAGGCGCGGGGGCCTGAGGGGGCGGGAGCGAGGCGCGGCGGCCTGAGGGGGCGGGAGCGAGGCGCGGCGGCCTGAGGGGGCGGGAGCGAGGCGCGGCGGCCTGAGGGGGCGGGAGCGAGCCGCGGCGGCCTGAGGGGGCGGGAGCGAGGCGCGGGTGCCTGAGGGGGCGGGAGCGAGCCGCGGGGGCCTGAGGGGGCGGGAGCGAGGCGCGGCGGCCTGAGGGGGCGGGAGCGAGGCGCGGGGTCTGAGGGGGCGGGAGCGAGCCGCGGCGGCCTGAGGGGGCGGGAGCGAGGCGCGGAGGCCTGAGGGGGCGGGAGCGAGGCGCGGCGGCCTGAGGGGGCGGGAGCGAGCCGCGGCGGCCTGAGGGGGCGGGAGCGAGGCGCGGCGGCCTGAGGGGGCGGGAGCGAGCCGCGGAGACCCGAGCGGGGTCAAGGCGCCCACGCTGAGCTTCCTTCTTCTAGGTGGCCCTCCTCGGTGGCATCAGCCCGGCTTTGGCCAAGCCAAAGGAGCAACGGCTTCTTGCAAAGTGGAAGTATCGATACCCTTAAGGTCTAAAATGTCACTCACGGATGCGCGGGTTTTTCCTCGTGGGCCACGCCCTGGTGTGTGTGAAACAGATCGGGCTGTTTAGTGCAGGTACAGGCTGCAAACACTTTCAGAGCAGTTTTGAGGATATATCCGTTACCCAACCGATTTCTAACCGTTTTACTCTCCTTACACCTCTCTCCCTCCACGTTCCCCAGCCCTCTAGGATAGACCAGAATGTTTCACAGAAAAAAGAACCCTCTGACCCAGAGAGAGGGGTCTGGGGCAGGCTGCTGACGCCAACATTTGCAAAGCGTCCTCCTATTTACTAATTATCAACCTTTATCATTAGGCCAATGGTCAAAGTCGTTTGTAGGAAGGATCGTTATCTGTTTTGAAGAGTATTCATTTTTCTCTCTTGCTAAAACGTGAAATTTGCTAAATTTCATTGAATTTATGTTGACATTTAAAATACGTTTTTTTAGCTATCCAAGCAATACACGATTATAGACAATTGGAAAAAAATAATAGGAAAGTAGAAAGAGGAGAAGTATTACCCATAATCTCCCAGTCAGTGACAACCCATGTTTTGGTGTATTGTCTTTATGGTTTTCATATGCTTTATTTTACATAATTGAGGTTGTATTGTGCATGTGTGTATGAATGTGTGTACCTGTATTACAAAAGTTTTGTAACCTGTTGTATTCAATTATAGTACAGGCACTTTCTGTTATCACAGACTCATCATTCACTAAGTGCATTGCTGATGGCAGGGCATTCCATTGACACCCCCGTTTGCCAAGTGGGGACCTGCTGCTATGGCTGACCATCAGTCACCAGACCCACTAGCGTTATTCCCCCTCATTATTTCCCTTTCTCTGATCAGGGTTCCAGATGAAGCAGCCAAGAAGAGGGGTTAGAATGTTGCCAGGGCAGGACATTCCTTCTCATTCTCAAGTTTATCTGTGCATGCCCCAAGACCCTGGGAGGTGGTTCTTAGTTTTCTATCTGTTCTTGGCCATTCTGGGATTCCAGTGTGGAGAGATTTACGGTTCCATACTTAGAAGGCAGGTTTTTGTAGCATATATATATATATATATAGTCTGTTCTCACCATTTGAAAGAACTTACTCACCAGTTGATTCTGTAGGCGTTTCTGTACTTAAAGGTTGTCAAAACATTAAAGGAAAACATGTTTTTCATGAGCTTAGGATCACAAGCGGAAAATGATATGGTCCGAGATAAGGTCAAAGATTTAGCAAAGACTAAATTCACGTGGAACATTAAACAGTACTCACAAAAGGGCCAAGTTGCAAAAGTCTACTGCAAAATTGGTTGGTTGAATCCCAGGACATCCCCATCCCCCAAACAGATGAGGCTCCGTAAAATGGAACCAGCCAGGTAAATACAGATAAACATGAGCATTAAAGTATTGGCCTGAGTTCTGAAAGAAGGGCATTGTGGAGTTATTTTGTCCTCTTTTCTAGAGTCTTCACGATAATTCCCAAGGCAATGTTGATGGAGTTTCTGGTTTGGGGAAACAGGGACAAAGAAGTCTTTTGTAAATGCTCATCATACTATATACCAAACTTGAAAAACATCTTATGAATACTGTTAAGTAACATTTACTTTATCAAGTCCGTGCTATGTACTAGACACTGTGCTAAACTGTGCATTGTCTTCCAACAATCCCAGGTGCCATTGTCTACTCTTCGCAATTGAAGAAACTGAAACTTAAGTCACTTGCCCAAGGTCGCACACCTGGTAAGTGGTAGAGTGGCTCTTCAAATTCAGGACTGCCTGCCATCCCTAGAGCTCTTACCTACTAGGTTCTCTTCCTTTCTGAAATGATGATTGAAAAAAAGTCTAATGTTTAGATTCGTCAGAATGGCAGTAGGTAGATGAAAAAGCTGTAAATGTAAGGTGTGTGTTACTGTGAGAAGTCTTTTGTCAAAGACAGAGCAAAGTCATCTTTCAGAAATACACTAGCCCTTCTTTACCTTCCCGACACTGGAGGCAGTTAAGGTTGTCAAAATAAATACACATGTCATGGTGTGGGTTTGTGAGACATTTATACGTGCATTTATAGCCACATCATCCCTAAGGCTACAGAAATGGGTACCTTAAGTACAGAAAGCCATAAAGTAAGAACGATATATCATGCTTTCAGGAGATGGGCCCCCAAAGGTTAGACCAATAGCTGTGTGCTTCCTGCAAGCATAATGCTAATCATTTATAATATCTGACAAACAGAAGGGATACTATTTGTGGTGGTCTATGTATTGATCACTAGATTGTGATGGACCCCAGTTTTAAAAATGAAATATAGGTCAACCAAAGGTTACATATTTTGGAAATCTAATTCGTGTCAGAGGTAGGTTTAAAGCTTATAATTGATTTAGTTAATTACAGGTAAAAGCTTTCCATCTGATGTAAGTAATGGAAATAGCGTTCTGCTTTAAAGAAATCATATTTCATTTTGTTGGTCTAGACTGGATGTACAGTGGTCTTCCAGTAATTCAGTATCCATCGTGAAAGACAGTGGGACTTTTTTATTCAAATGGGTATTGAAAATTAGATAAACTTGAAGGAAATACGACTTTGCTTTTACTACATCCTGTGATAAGAGAATGAATTAAAAGGACTTGGCCAGTCTTCAAATATACGTATTTGTATTCAGACATAGATACAGCTTGGCGTGGGTGGACTCACATTGAAAACCTGGCAGCATCAGTAGCTGGCAAAAGGATCTTTTTTTTTTTTTTTTTTTTTTTTTTAATTGAGAAAATGCAGAACACTTTTTCTTGTAAAGGACAAAAAGTCCTCAAAATTATCAAGAGAGAAAATTATACTTTGCTCTGGAACATTTTGGTAAAATGCCATGGAGGTGATTACTTATCATAAGGCAGTGGAAGGTACATGATTAAGCACATATTTATGGTTGTATTTATAGAGCTTCCTCACCTGGTAGAAGAGCTGTGATTCAGAGAGCTTGGTTACAAACCAAATCCCTTATTTTGTTTCTTGCTGGCGCTCCAGGATGGTTTTCAGAAGCTGTGCATGCTGACTGCATGACCTTGGGCAAGTCACTTCCTCTACTGGTGTTGTCAGCATTTCCGTATCTGTAAAACAAGGCAATAGTTAGAACATCTCGGATTAAATTTTTTTTCTAAGTAATGAAAAATACATATATTTATCATTCAGGAAAATGCTGGAGCATTATATTCGCTGATCATACATAGTTGAATGAAGACACTGCTTTTTTTTTTTTAAAAAAGGAAAATACAGAAGAGTATAAAGAAAAATAATATATAAATCATCTATAATTTCAGCATTTTGCTTTTAACATTTTCCTTTCAGATTTTTCTTTTTGGGGGCACATATAAACATTTTTCCTTCTACTAAATGGTGCGTACACTTTGGAATCAGCCTTGTTCGTTAAACCTTTCCCCCACGGCCTTCACTGTCGTCAGAGAACGTGATTTCTGTGGCCTGTTGACATCTCCGAGGCTAAGTCCCAGATCTTTCTCTCTGGTCTTGTATCTCTTCCGCATCAGGCTTCCATTTCTGCCCATCGACAATGAATGTCCCACAGGCGCCTCAAACTTCAAGTGCTCGACCCATTTTTCATCCTCTGTTTCCCCAACTGTTAACAGCTCCACTCTCATCTTGTTCGTGTTGGACATTTTGGTGGTTTCCAGCTTTTTTTGGCTTGTGCATAACAATGTTGTGACGTAATTCATCACTCAGATTCCTGATGATTGACGTAGAAATCACCCCTCAGGGTGAAATGCCTGGGCCAGTGAGTGTTAGATCCATCCTAAAGGAGTCTAACACACATCCAAATTGCCTTTCAATTTATGCCCTCCTCACAGCAGTACATCCTAATTCCCATCTCACTGCATCCTAGCTAATTGTGGATATTGACTTTTTAAAAATCTATGCTAATTTAATAGGAAAAACATAGAATTTCGTAATGTTTTTAAACAAGCATTTTTTTAATTGCTTGTAAGGCTGAGCTTTGAACATTCTTGTGTTAATAACTTCCATGTTCCAGCTGTAAGAGTGTATAATTCTGTCATTTCCTTCAGTGGCTATTTACTGATTACAAAGTTAATCTTTGCACTAATCAGAGGAAGAAAATAAAACCACCTCAAAGATTAATTTGCAACCACTTGACATTAAATAGGGCTTTCGGCCTATTGAAGGTATTGTGTGTTAGGAATCCTTTCACTGAATTTTACAGAATCTGGGACTTGCCTTCTTTCAGTTTTCATACTTGAGTTTTGCAGGCTTTTCACTTCCACTGCTTGTTTTCTCCCTCATTTATCTGGACTGCATGCCTTCAGTGTCTGACAGGGGTAGTCAGGATTCAAGGTTTCCTTGACGTTGCTGTCGGGAAAGAAAAATTTTTCCTCTAACCTCTTATGTTTAGTTTTTGGGGGCCCACAAATTAAACTGACAAAAGACAGATTCACAAGAGAAAAGACAGATTTTTAAAATTCATGTACATGCAGTGCAAGTTCACAGAAAAATGTGCTTCAAGGAGGCAGTTAGAATTTGGGGCTTCTATATCACCTTAACAAGGGAAGGGGAGGGGAAGAAGGGCACTTACGGAAAAGCAAATGACTTTTAGGAAAGACCAGTGGGTTCTTAGGGGAATAGATGGACATACGATAGTTCATGACGAGGTCGATTTAGGTGCAGTGCAGGCTTCTAGTCTCAGGTGGTAAGAGTCATCTTCCTGGAAAGGCATTTATGACAATTCAGTTCTTTTGAAAAGCTCTGCTTTTAGGCAGGTAAGGGAGTCCAGGAAAAAAAGCCTATTCTCAAATGCCTTCAGCTCAAAATGATTTTTATGCCGCGGTGACACATTCTGGACCTTGTCACTGCCGTCTAATATGGAATAACCTTAAGCTAAGGAATTTTCAAGTTGATAGTTATGTTCCGTGAATTCAGTCAACAAATAGTTCTTGGGAACCCACTACGAGCCAGGCATTATGGTTGGGGTTATAGAGATGAAAACTGTGGTCTTTGCTCGCAATGGCAGACAGATTGGAGGTATATGGGGTTCTAATTTATCTTGGCTTTAATAATAAATTATATACAGTGGACTTTTGGACTTGTAGACTTAATAACTTGGACAATTTGTGACTATTTTTGAGTGAACAATTTTTGATCTGGCATTTCCCCTTGTGCTTAGTAACCATTTATAATTGCTGGCATCGCTGGGCTGCATTTCCAATAGGTGAGCCTCAGCAACTCCCCAGAGCCTTCTCCTCAACACCGTTCTGTGCTTTTTCTCAGATGTCAAGTGACAGTTGAGGGAGGACACTGCAATTTTTCTGTTATGCTTCATTGCATCTAATAGAGGAATTTCATGTTATAGTGAGAGTCATGCGTTCCTGAGCCCTGAGGATCTGTTCACACGTAAAAGCTTAAAATAAAACAAACCATAATCTTTTTTTAAAAACAGAAAATTATTGGAGGCATAGATATAGAAATAGGCTATAATTCTGTTTTGTTAAAAGTCCTCGTTAACGCTGATGAGGTAATGGGCTTGGGACAAAACTGAGCATTCAGCTTTCAAGTGTGCTCAGAGTCTACATTCTACAGTAACATTTTCATAGAAGGATTTCAGAAACCACACAGCCAGGGCTAGCAATATTTTTGAGAAACAAAATCTCACATGAATATGCAACTTGCGCAGCTTTCCCACTTTGCTGTTGGAAAAGTGAACCATCTTAATTCTTCCATCTCATAATTTCTGGGAGACATTCATTGGCCTCTCTTCCTTTCTTCCTTAAACATTTAAAGAGTATTTATGTACTAGGCACTGTAACAGGCACAGGGCCTATGGAGATGAAACTACATCAGCTAAATCAGAATCTCTGGGGGGCAGGATAAAAGTTCCCTAGACCATGCCAGTGTGCAGCCAGGGTTAAGAGTCGCTGGACTAGGTAGAGAGGGGACAGGGAGAGAAGAGTATGGGTGACTTGTCTCTCCGAGGTGGAAAGGAACTCAGATCATGCAGGGCTTTATGGGCTGTGTAATAATTGTTTTCTTCATCGTGAGAGCAGAGGGAAGTCAATAACAGATTGGAAGTGGCCCAGACTAACTGGTCTAGTCTAGTCAGAAGATGAGGGTGGCACAGGGCAACGGAGGTGCAGACGCAGGAAGTATGGAGACTCATGGAGTATGTAGGGGAAGGGATAGGTTGCTGATGGATTGGATTTGGGGATGTAAGGAAGGGAACAGGTAGACGTCAAGGGTGCCTCTTGAGTCTGTGGTTTGCACAGTGGGATGGGTGATGGTGTGATGAATATTTCACATTTGGGGAGGCAAGGAGTGTGGAGAGGCACTGTGGAGGACATCTTTACAAAGCTGGATATGCTTCTAGAGTTGGAACGTAAACTGGGATCATGAAGTTTGTTCTCATAAGTCTTAGTGACTATGAGAAGTCTGAAAATTCAGCCACGTGTTTTTCTCCCTAAGGCTCAAATGTACTGTTGGATTTCTTTTTGTTTTATTTGGATCGAGCAGGTCCTCTGATAAATTTTAGGGAAACAAAGTCACTTGTTCTAGGATGAGCTTAGAAATGAAAATTCAGTGACCCCATAAAAGGAAAGAAAATCCTTGGGATGCTTTCAATAATGATTTACAACCTAATACAGTCTTAAATAAAGTCTTGTGTTCTGTCATATTATGACCCCACTGTTGGTTAAGAGTTTATCCCAATTTATGTTCTATCACGTTTTCACGTAAGACAGCACATGCTCTTTTCCCCTCAAGACAAGGTTTTAGACACATTGGAAGGTTTTCAAGGGAGAACAGCCAAAGTAATTAGGAGCTGAAAGAACTGATTTATGAGCCAAGATTAGAAAAGGCAAACGCATTTTGTTTGGCTAACTGACAAATAAAGGAGAAGTCAATCAGCAATAAATACAAAGGAAACAATTAGGTTTTATATAAAAATATGAAAGAAATTTTCACCCTTTACTGGTTCTCCCTCCCCTAAACTCTCTTCATTCTTCAAATGTTGATCCTGGTGAACATTTTGTGAAGTGAATCTAGAAGCATCTGATGTTAAAAGCAATTCAATGAATACTGAAAATATCCAAGGTGAGCTAGGAATGAGATGTTCTGCTGAGTTGGTTTGCTGGATAAAGTTAATTATCCCATGGCTAACAAGTGTGTGGAGGCCAAGAAGCACTGATATGGGCCTTTCCTTGTAACTCTTCTAGGGGCGCATTATTTCAATGGCAGGTGTCGCAGTGATGAACATCACATGAGCTTAATGAAGTTGCGTCTCATTTGTGAATTTATAATTTGATGGGACTTGTTTTGTTTTGGTATGGCTTTGGGTTTCCTAAATGCTTGATTCATTTTACCCACCTATGCCTTTCTCCAAGTAATGATTCACTGATGACCTGGGGCAACAGGCTGGAAGTCAGATCACACTAAATGGAAGATGGGATAAGGGGGAATGGCCTGCATAGGGTTGAGGCCCAGAGTAGGCTGAATGTAAGACCTCCTGCTCAAAGCTGTATCCTCCTCCATGTTCCCAATGAGGATTTACCAGCTGTGAGACCCTGGAGAGTCATTTGACCTCTCTGAGCCTCATTATCGTCAACTGTAGAATAAGAAAAGCAATTTCTACCTCTCAGGACTATAGCAAGGCTTCGTTCAATGAGCTAACGTGTGTAAGATGCTTAACCCAGGACTGGGCATTTGAACAAGCTCTTCTTTCAAGAGGCAGATACTTCCCGGGAGGGGCAGGTCTCCTTCACAGCTCCTGGTGTCCCCTCTAATTGGGATTATAGAACTGCAGCTCTGGCACGTGGCTCCCTGGATCCAGTGGAAAGAAGGCAACGTTTCAGATCTTGAAATAATAGGGATTTGAGATAACTTTGGGCAGCCAAGGGACCCTGGATAACCAGAGAGAACGGAAGAGGCAGGAGGAAGAAAGAGGTTCCAAGGAGGCTGGGGCGCTGACTGTCCGGCCACTGTTTGCCAGGTCCCAGGGTAGCAGCCAGGATCCCTGCGGCAGGTGGATGGATAAAGCCCCAGGGGTTTGGAAAAAGACAGGTTCCGTTTTCAATCCATTGCCTAGGATTGGCCCAGGCTGTCCTGTCCCAGGCACTATAGTTTTTCTAGATCTGTTCCCATTTTGAGGGTGAGGAGAAGGAGGAAATTAGGGAGGAGAAACAGAACAAGAAGAAACCAAAGAAGACAAGTGGCTGCTCCTTTACTGTTTATTAGGGAGATAGAGCATTTGTGATAAATCCTTATTTATGGGCTTTTAAATGATAGCCCCAGGAATTTCAATTTGCTGTAGTTTAAAAAGAAAAAAAAAAAGTGGCCATTTGACCATCACATCTTCAGTCTCATAAGAGGCCCATCGAAGTTGAACTACTTAATTTATATGGCATATGCATGCATACCTGGATTTGTATCGCATATATGTAAAATCTTTATTTTTTCTTCTTTTGAAAGTTAGGCTTTGTTATAGAAAATGTAGCAACTACTGAAAATAAAATTGAACTAGAGGAAAATTCAAAGGATCTGTAGTCACTCCACCCAGAAACAGCCACTGGCTCAGACCTGTTTTGTTTTCTTGCTAAGGGTTGGTATGTTCTGGAGCATGTTGCCATGGCGTCTCTGTCTCTCTGGTTATTTCCCCTGACCTTGGGACCCCTCTGGCCTCCTCTGCAAGGTGACTGCCACATCTTTCTCCTGCGTTTGAGTGCTCTTGTGCTCGGGGCTGCGTTTCTCTGTCTGCAAACACACAGAGTGGACATGTGCCTGAGCACCTCATGCTCAGGGTGCTCTCCGCAGAATTCATGCTCCCTCCAAAGACCAGATCGGCTGCCCTCCTCTGTCCCCTCATCTGCCACCTCTCAGTCACTCCAGCCAAAATCAGCTCCTGGACTCCCGTCACCCCCGCAGCCAGCCAGCCACTGCCTTGCCCTCTGGGAACCATTGCGTCACACATCCCAGTCATCTTTTTTTTAAAGTACAGTTGGTTTAGAGTAGTATGTTGGTTTCAGGTGTACAGCATAGTGAGTCAGTGTTTTTGCAGATTATACGCCATTATAGGCTATTACAAGATAATGGGTATAATTCCCTGTCCTGTACAGTATATCCTTGTTGCTTATCTGTTCTATACATAGTTGTTTGTATCTCTTAATCCCATACTTCTTATTTGTCCCTCCCCATCTTCCTTCTCTCCTTTGATAACCACAAGTTTGTGTTCTCTATCTGTGAGTCTGTTTCTCTTTTGCATGTACATTCTGCCCTTTACCACTTTTCTGCTGATGCTTCCTCACGGACCCTTTTCTCAGAGTTTCTCCCCTGCTGTCAACGGTTACTGAAAGCACTGGCTCTGGAGCCCAATGACCTGCGTCCAATCTTGCCTTTGTTACTCTCTAGCTGTGAGATGTGGGGAGTTATTTCATGGTGCTGTTCTCAGTTTCCTCAACCCTGAAAAGGGTTTAACAATACGACCTGCTGCAGAGCTGATGAGATGGTTAAAACACTTAGGACATCAGAATAGTTCCTGGCACATAATAAGCACTCACTACAAGTTAGATACTATTATCCTTATCGGCAACTGCACATTTATGTCCTAATGCTAATTCAAATCCCAGCTTCCTCTGATCTGTTTCCTTCCTCTGAATTCCCAGGAGTCTTTTCCTCTTCTAGGGAGCTTAGCAATTTTAACTTCCCTTTAGCAATTCCTATACCACATTTACTATGGAAGTGTACTTGCTACCTATTATTACCATCTGATTATTTGATTATAATTGTTTGTGCATGTTTCTGTCTCCCCCTCTAGACGGTCTGATTATTTGTGTGTGTCTGATTATTAGTGTGTCACATGGTGGAGTGACCAGGTGAACCACTGGGGGGTCCAGTTTCTTCCATTTAGTCCCTTAGTCCTTGCTCTGTACAAGATCAAGAAATGGGCAGATCAAGAAATGGACAGTGTCAAAACACAAGAAACTGGTGATGTTGGTTGCTTCCTGGAAGTCAGAATTGGAGGGAAGACTTTTCATTGCATTGTGTGTAACAGCCCACTCACTCCCTGTAATGGCTTACTTGGGTAGACATTTTTTTGGTAATAATTTTATGAAGATGTAATTGATATACAATACCAGTTAGCCATTTAGAGTGTACAGTTTAATGTTCTTTAGTATATTCACAGAGCTGTGCAACCATCACCACAATCAATTTTAGAACATTTTTATCTCCCCAGAAAGAAGCCCATACCCTTTAGCTATCACCCCAACTTTCCCCAACCCCCCTGGCTCCAGGCAACCACTATTCTACTTACTGTCTATGGATTTATCTCTTCTGGACATTTCATATAAATGGAATCATATGATATGTGATCTTTTGTGACTGGATTCTTTCACTTAGCATCATATTTTCAAGGTTCATTCAAGTTGTAGCAAGTGAATCAGAACCTCATTCCTTTTTATGGCCAAATAATATTCCATTGTATGAATATACCTCATTTTGTTTATCCATTCATCAGTAGATGGGCATTTGGGTTGTTTCCACTTTTTGATTATTATGGATAATGCTGCTCTGAATATTTGTGTACAAGTTTTTGTGTGGACATGTTTTCATTTCTTTTGGGTATATACTTAGGAGTGGAATTGATGGGTCATATGGTAACTCTCTGAGGAACTGCCAAACTCTTTTCCAAAGTGGCTGCATCATTTTATTTATATTTCTACCAGCACTGTATCTAGTTTCCCCACATCCTGCATGTGATAGACATTTAATATGGAAAGAATTGCTCTTTAAGCTTGATTTTCTAGTTCAGTAGACACTAAAAAAGTACTTTCTTCCAACACTTTAATTAACAGCACTTTCTATTAGAAAAATGCCCTTCAGCCTCAAGGGATATCTGTCAGAAGACATTTTAGAAGGAAGAAGGTGAGAAGGTTAATCTGCATTCGAATAAAAATATAGAGCCTAAGGGATTTTTTCTGGTATTGTCATTATACCAATAGGGATTTCTTAAGAAATGCAAATATGCATTGTTTTGCCATGCATAAGGCAATTGTTATCGAAAGATAAAGTACAGGATCCTGTATAAATAGTGAGATTTCTGAGAGCAAAAAGAGTTGGAGTGGGACCAAGTGACTTAAGGACAAATAAAAATCCATTGAAGTAAGCAAGAACAAGGAGCTAGAATAGAGCTCATGTAGCGGCTGGGACCTTGGGAGCACTCGGCATGTCTGGGGGCCTGTGAGTGGGGGGGAAGGTGACAGGGGTGCAGACCTGGGAGGGAAGCTGGTGGCACTCCCTTCTTTGTTGTAACATGACCATGTTCCTGGTGGTGAGATGAGTCAATGTATGAAAAGTGGGGAAATGCCTGATTCTAAAGCAGTGGTGCAAAGGCTCATCACTCATTGTGGGCTGAAGCTTATGAAGCACTTACTGTGAGTCAAACACGGTATTAAGCACTTTATATACGTCACCCCAGTTTAATCCTCCCAACAAACCTATGGTTCAGGTACAATTATTGTCCTCACTTTACAGGTTAGGAATCAAAGGCACACAGAGGTTAAGAAATTGCTGTCTACACTCCCATGTTTATTGCAGGATTATTCACAATAGTCAAGATATAAATAAATTAACGTGTCCATCTGTGAATGAGTGGATAAAGGAAATATGGTGTATGTGTACAATGGAATATTATCCAGAAAGAGGGAAATCCTGCCATTTGTGACAAAGTGGATGGACCTTGAGGACATTGTGCTAAGTGAAATAAGGCAGACAGAGAAACACAAATATTACATGATCTCACTTATATGTGAAATCTAAAAAAACCAAACTCAGAGAAACCAAGAGTAGAATGGTGGTTGCCAGGGGCTGGGGACGGGGCGCATGGGGGGAATGGGGAGCTGTTGATCAAAGGACACAGACTTCCAGTTATAAGGTGAATAAGTTCTGGGGATCAAATGTGCAGAATGTACAGAACAATACTGTACAAGGAAAGAAGGAAGGAACGAATTAAGGAAGGAAGGGAAGGAGGAAGGACGGAAGGAAGGAAGGAAGGAAGGAAGGAGGGAAGGAAGTGATTAAGGAATTGCTCAGAGTACCATAGCTGATAAGTGCTGAATCTGAGCTGTGCCCTGGAACCAATAAGCCTCTTTGGTCGGTGCCCTTAACCAGTGCACTAGTATATCCCTGCCTATGTTTTTTTTTTTCACCTACATTGTCTGAACACAGCAGTTAAAACCACATTTAACCATCTTTTAATCTTAGTTTAAATAAAATCAAAGCCAGTAATTAGTCAAAGACGTGATTTAATAACTTAATAGTTTTTAATCCAGTTGTAATGTAACAGTGTAACATGCCAGGGAAAATAGAAGCTTTGAGGCAGATCGCACAGGGCCTTGTAGATCATGTTAAAAAGATTAAACGCTATTCCAGAGGCAGTGAGAAGCATTCAGTTTTAAGTCTTGGAGTCAAGGGGCCCCATCTGTGTTTTGGAATTTCCCCCTAATTGCAAAAAGGGGTTTGCATTGGAGGAAGTAAGAGCAAAATTGGGGACATAAAGATCAAGCTGAGGGGTGACACTAAGACCAGAGCATTGGAGATGGATTAGAGGGGACAGCTGAGAATTAAGGAGTCACCAGTTGGTTGTGGGGAATGAAGGCGAGGTGGGAATCACGTGAGTCTCCCAGGATTCTGTGTGGAACACAGTGTAGTTAGAGATACAGTTCACCAAGATTGATTCTAATGAAATGGATTGTACAATGATGTTTTCTTGAGAAGAAAAATGTTTGAATCGTCTCTGTTTTTCCATTTTGGTTTTTCTTTACAGCCTTCACTATTTTCTTTGGTCAAAGCCATTTTCATTTCATCAGACGTGTCATTCTTTTTGCAGAAGCAATTCCAGCTCTTTGAATACTTCAAACTTTAATTTATGGGACATCTATTCATGTCTCTCTATATCTTTTAAACAGGCAGCATCTTTGTGCAATTTCCTGGACCCATCAAGTTTGCCCGAGTGCTTGCAAATGCATGTTGTTCAAGGAGATAAATGACTCAACTAGAAAACTGTTGGCTAACCTGTTGAAACTCTCTTGTGATTCCAGGCTGCCCTGGCAGGAGGCACCACCATGATCCTTGATTTCGCCATTCCTCACAAAGGCCACTCACTCCCTCATCGAGGCCTTCGAGACCTGGCGAAGCTGGGCTGATCCCAAAGTCTGCTGTGACTACAGCCTTCATGTGGCGGTGACATGGTGGAGTGAGCAGGTGAACCACTGGGGGGTCCAGTTTCTTCCATTTAGCCCTTTAGTCCTTGCTCTGTGCAAAGATCAAGGAACAGGCAATGTCAAAACATAAGAAGCTGGTGATGTTGGTTGCTTCCTGGAGGTCAGAATTGGAGGGAAGACTTTTCATTGCATACTCTTTTGTACTGTTTGAATTTTGAATCATGTGAGGTATTATCAATTTAGAAAACTAAAAAAAATTTTAAAGCATATGAAGGTGGTAGGATAAATCCCTTATACTCATTCACAAAAGACTTTCCTAATATTTAATTCATGAATTGTAAATACTTTAAATGTAATTTTTAAAAGTACTGGACTTCTCAACTTCAACAATACAGGACGCTTTTAAGCAGTCTTTTCCCACAGATCAGAACTTTAGTTAGAAATGTTTTTAATATCTGGGAAAAAACCAAGGAAGCGACAGACTGGGAATGTGTTCAAGGCCTTCTCCCAGCTGCGCACTAACCTGGTGCTCTGCGAACATCAACACCTGGTCAAAGCATTTCAAAACAGAGCTTACACAACCTTCCGTATCTGCTAATTATTTAGGTCATGGCAGAAATGATAACATGATTCAGACAGAAAAGACAGTTTTGAGAGATGTTAAAATATGTTTATTTTTTTTCCCGTGAAAACATGTATGTGTACTTTGGAAGAAACTTTTACTTGTGGTTTAAATCAATAACATGTTTTTCCACATTGAACTTAATTCAGAACTCGTTTTGCCAGAAAGGGCTCACGGGATGACTTTATTTGAAGTTACCATGTAACTTATGTCCCTCCTTCCTTCCCAAATTTGGACTGTAGACACCAAGTTAATATAAAACAAGTAATCAGTCTTTAACAGATAGTTCAGCAAACATACTAGCAAGGTTTATAGTCCAGAGAAAAAGTTAATTTTTCCCCAGAAACGCCATTCTAACTGAGGCATCTTATCTCTTTCGTGCTTTTAGGGTCTTCCTACCTTCCTACCTTCCTTCTTCCCTCCCTCCCTCCCATCCTTCCTCTCTATCTCCCTTCCTTCTTTCCCTTCTCGCTTCCTCCTTTCCTCCCTCTCTTGTTTTATAAGATAGAGCAAAGGTGAAGATGTTTGCCCTTACCAGCGTTTCTCACACTTTAATATGCAAATGATTACCTGGTGAATATTGTTAAAGCACAGATTATGTTCAGTAAGTGTATTAGTTTGCTAGGGCCGCTGTAACAAAGAACTACAAATTGGGTGGCTGAAACAACAGAAGTGTACTGTCTCACAGTTCCGGAGGCTAAAAGTCTGAGATCAAGGTGTTGGCCGTGTTGGTTCCTTCTGAGGGCTGTGAGGAAGAATCTCTTTCATGCCTCTCACCAGCTTCTGGTGGTTTCCTGATAATCTCTGGTATTGTTTGATTTGTAGGAGCATCACCTGAATTTCTGCCATCATCTTTACATGATGTTGTGTGTGTGTGTGTGTGTGTGTGTGTGTGTGTGTGTCTAAATTTCCCCTTTTACTAAAGACACCAATCTTATTGGATTGTGGTCCACCCTGCTGACCTCATCTTTTTTTTTTTTTAAAGGTTTTTTTAAAAAAAATTTATTTATTTTTATTTATTTTTGGGTGTGTTGGGTCTCCGTTTCTGTGCGAGGACTTTCTCTAGTAGCGGCGAGTGGGGGCCACTCTTCATCGCGGTGCGCGGGCCTCTCACTGTCGCGGCCTCTCTTGTTGCGGGGCACAGGCTCCAGACGCACAGGCTCAGTAATTGTGGCTCACGGGCCCAGTTGCTCCGTGGCATGTGGGATCTTCCCAGACCAGGGCACGAACCCGTGTCCCCTGCATTGGCAGGCAGATTCTCAACCACTGTGCCACCAGAGAAGCCCTGACCTCATCTTAATTAATTACATCTGCAATGCCCCTATTTCCAAATGTTGACCTGAAACAAATAGACTGCTGGGTATTTCTCCAGCAAAGATGGGTTTATTTGGGATCAGCAGAGAATTGCAGTTCAGGGTCTGCAAGCTTGGCCAGCCACGTGCAAGTCCCCGCAGGGCAAGGGAAGGAGCAGGCTTTCATAGAGGGGGAAAGGAAGCTGGGAGGGCTGTAGTAAACAAAGAGCCCGTGACTTTTCATTGGCTGAGCCCTTGCTAAGAAAGGAGTCTTTTTTTTTTTTTTTTTTTCCCTGTGTTGATATGCAGGTGTGAGAGCTCCCCCTTCTGGTCTCCCGACATCCGCTTAATTGAGGTTTCTATTTATTAATTTTTTACACAAGTGAGATCACATTTGGTACTGGGGGTTAGGACTTCAACATATGAATCTGGGGGGACACAGTCAACCCATAGCAGTAGGTCTGGGGCAGGGCCTGAGATTCTGCATTTCTAACAAGCTCCCAGGTGGTGCTGATGGTGCGAGAGCAATACAGTATAGTGAGACTTACCCATGGGTATGGATTTGGATGACAGGGACGTTTAACGAGGTCACCTTCAGAAAGGCTCTTCTACTCAGGGAGTAACAGGTATTTCATCTGAGCAATGCAGATCATAATTCCCTTTGGGAACCCCATCGTGTGAATATTCCAACAATGTTTAAAGCATTTTTTTTCTGACTATAAAAAATAATAGACTCATGGTAGAAAATATGAACTTGAAGCTTAAAAAAATGAGGCACACTATCCCAAGTCCTACCTTTGCTGTTGTCACTTAATGTACCTTGGAACCCATTCCATCATTTCAGTGATGACCACTCTCAACATTTTGGTGTTTGCCGTTCCTTTTCATGCATTTATTCATCCAACAAAAAGCTATTGAGTGGCCACTATGGACCAGGCACTCTTCTAGGATATAGCAAGGGACAAACTGTACAAAGGCCCTGCTCTTATGGGGTGGAAATTGTAGAGGAGGAGGCAGGCCATCAACAAGTAACTATATTATATGCCAGGTGATAAAGCGCCATGGAGGAAAGTAAGGAAAATTAGTAAAGGAATAAATAGTGATGGAAGTGAGTAACTTAATATGTGATATTGTCATTTTTAAAACTTTACTGATTCAGTAGGGAAAAGTTGCGTTGTTTTAAAAAATAAATTAATTTATTTATTTATGGCTGCGTCAGGTCTTCGTTGCTGCACGCGGGCTTTCTCTACTTCTGGCGAGCAGGGGCTACTCTTCATTGCTGTCTGTGGGCTTCTCATTGCAGTGGCTTCTCCTGTTGTGGAGCACGGACTCTAGGCACGCGGGCTTCGGTAGTTGTGGCACGCAGGCTCAGTAGTTGTGGCTCACGAGCTCTAGAGCACAGGCTCAGCAGTTGTGGTGCACCTGCTTAGTTGCTCCGCGGCACGTGGGATCTTCCCGGATCGAACCCATGTCCCCTGCATTGGCAGGCGGATTCCTAACCACTGTGCCACCAGGGAAGTCCCTATTTTGTACTTTTTAATCAGTAGGAAGGTTAACATTTTTTCCATGTTTATTAGTCATTTGTATATACTGTTTGAACTGTAACATTTTTTACCTAGAATGTTAGGGTTTTTCTTAGCAAGTAGAAACAGCAATAACTCTTTTTAAATTTTTTATTAACTAAAAGCTATAATCCTATGTCTGTTATACATTTTTATGTTTTGTTGTATATTTTTGTTTTATATTTTATGTTATATATATATATTTATTTGTATGTGTGTGTGGGTTTTTGTTTTAACATGTAGAAATTCAAGCAATTTTATTTGATCAAGTCTTCTGACTTTTCCTTTGAAGTTTTTAGTCTTTGATGAGACTAGAATTGGACCTGCAAGGGCAATTACTAAGCTAGTTTTGATCTGAACTTGTCCCTTACCGTTGGTGTGATGTTACGATTTATAATAAGAAATGCATGTCTGGTCTTCGTTCCCATTTCCTGCACAGAGCTCCTAAAACCCCTGGAATTTCCTAAATGATGAGAACAACAAAAGTGTTTTTTATTATGTTAAAGAGGTGATTTTTAGACCGCACCTAAAGATGGGGGCTGATTGACCCAGGAGCCAACTGTATTATTAGAGGGTTGAAAATGTCAGTCCCAGCCAGCTGACCTCCGGGGAGGGCAGAGGGGCTGGAGTCTGGATCAGTTGCCAATGGCCAATGCTTTAATCAATCATGCCTGTGTAATTGAGCCTCCGCAACAACCTAAAAGGATAGGATTTGGAGAGCTTCCAGGATGGTGAGCAAATGGAGATTTGGGGAGAGTGGCGCTCTCAGAGAGGGCATTCAAGCCCCGTGCCCTTTCGCCATTCCTTGCCCTGTGACGTACCTCTTCCATCCAGATGTTCATCTATATCCTTTATCGTTTCCTTGTATCATAAACTGGTGATCCAGTAAGTAAAATGTTTCTCTGAGTTCTGTGAACCGCTTTAGCAAATTAATCGAACCCATGGAGGGGGTTGTGGGAAGCTCTGACTTATAGCCAGTTGGTCAGAAGTGCAGGTGACAACCTGGACACCCCATAGCACTGAACGCTTAACTTGTGGAATCCAGTGCAGTCTACCTGGTGCAGGTAGATAGTGTGAAAATTGAGTTTAATTGTAGGATACCCCCCTGCTGGTGTCTGGAGAGCTGCTTGGTGAGGGTGGGGAACCTCCCCACCTCCACACATTGGAATCGGTGATCAGAACCTTTTAGTTGGCAACCCAGAAGGCTCCTGAGGCTTCTGACAGGTCCAGAGTCGCTCAACTCCCAGGAGCTGCCAGTGGCTCAGTCTGCATCTTCCACTACCTTCATCTCTGAACTCATCCTGTAGGTTCCAGATTTGACCCCAAACCCTTACTTCGCATTAGCTCTGATTCCTTCTAGAGACACAATTGCTTCTGTTGCTGCCAGTGGCTTTGTTTTCATGTTCTAGAATAATTTCTTCTCATCAGGAGATAGATGCTGAGAATTTCATCAAGTATAACAATGAAGTATTTGGGAGAAATACTATTAACTCTTTCATGATTTAAAAGTATCGTAGGGACTTCCCTGGTGGTCCAGTGGCTAAGACTCTGCACTCCCAATATAGGGGGCCTGGGTTCGATCCCTGGTCAGGGAACTAGATCCCACATGCCGCAACTAAAGATCCTGCCTGCCGCAACTAAGACCCAGCGCAGCCAAAATAAATAAATAATTTTAAAAAAATAAAAAAATAAAAGTATCGTAGCAACAGCAATTCATCACATGAAATGAGGTCTAACCTAGGGGAAAGATCAAGACCTTAATTACATTTTTCTGGAGTTCAACTGATGTCCTTATTTTACTTCATTTTCTTCTGAATGCAAGATTTTGGAGAATGCTGATATTATCTTTAAATTAAAGAGTGACATTTTGTTGTGGTTTTTGTGCCCTTTTAGGTTAAAGAAGAAATGAAAATCCTTACCCAAGATAAAGGTGTGAACTCCTTCAAGATGTTTATGGCCTATAAAGATCTGTACATGCTGAGAGATGGGGAGCTGTACAAGGTCTTCTCTCGGTGCAAGGAAATTGGAGCAATTGCTCAAGTTCATGCAGAAAATGGAGACCTAATTGCAGAGGTAAGTAACTGCCTTCCAGAACTTCCACAGAAATGAAAATGGCCATAACTTAAGGTGAGGATGACTGGCCCCATGTAGGTAAATTATTTTAATGGATTGGAAGAAAGGAAATTCAGAAACTAATTTTATGTGGCTTGGAAACACGTGACTTGAATTACTTGCTGCCTGGCTCTGAGTTTTTTGCAGGTGGTATATGTATTGGAATGAGGAGTTCCCTTTTTCAAATCAGTTATTAGATCTCAGACAAGGTTTATTCTAAAAACACAAATATTTTTCTTTGAGTCCCTAGCATTTTTTTTTTTTTAGGTAGCTCAAGCTGCTGGTTCAGAATGCCAAAGTGTGGACATCGGTGAAATCTGATGACTAAAGTAGTGCATTAGGTAGCTGTTTAAAGCCCCATTCTTTTCAGAAACTGGGTATTAAAATGTGCTGTGGAGGAATCTAGATGATATTTCTCATGTTAGTTTCATTATTAATGCCCGAAGGGTACACCATCTGCAAGATTTAAAGAGCTGTCTCTTACCCTTTATGTTAGCTGATCTTTCTCTCTCCCTGGGCTCACTTCCCATTAAAGTCAGTGAGATGGAGGCCCCATGGCCAGGATGGGGGGGGTGTGGTGGGCAGGGGGGCTGATAAGAGGAAAGCATGAGCTGTAAGCTCAAACACACCAGGTTTAAACTGGACTCCTCCGCGTCCTAGCTATGTGACACCAGGCGAGTGATTTTGACACTCTGAGTCTTGACTTCCTGCCTTTTTTGTAAGGAAGGAATAACACTTTTGGAGAGAGGAAATACTGGTCTAATATCACTCCGTGGATTGGGGGAGGAGGCAGTGAAGATAATGAATCAGTAAAACGTAGAACTAATTACATAATAGCATGAGTCGCTTCATCAAGGATATAATATGGGGGACTAGAATACTTTGTTTTATTATATTTTGTTCTGAACCAATAAAAAGTCTTAAATATGGACACTACTTTTCAAAGACTGTAATTAGAACAGACCTCATTATCTTTGTCACCTTTTCAATCAAAATATTTTGATTGTGAAATATGTATATGAAAAATTAACACATGCTTTGAGAGTAGTAGATTATTTTTACCCAAAACACACACTGTCTATGCCACAGTCACACACATCTATACCTATTAGATCTAAAATAAAAGCCTGGCAGTGCATTCGTTTCACAACAAAATTATGGGAGTTGTCGTTAGTAAACCTTTCTCACCGGTGTGCATGTTCCTGCTGCCTTTTTTAGGGAGCGAAGAAGATGTTGGCTTTGGGGCTAACGGGTCCCGAGGGCCATGAGCTGAGCCGCCCAGAAGCGGTGGAGGCAGAGGCCACGCTGAGAGCCGTCACCATAGCCGGCGCCGTGAACTGCCCTCTGTGCGTCATGCACGTGATGAGCAAGTCCGCAGCAAGGGTGATAGCAGATGCCAGGAGGGATGGTAATTCCCGAACTGTAGCCTCGCTTACAACTAGTACTGTTAGCTGAAGAGTAAGGTAAAATAACGCCAACCCGTGCTTTTGCTTATCAGAAAGTTGCCCATGAATTTCCACAACTTTTCTTTCTTTTTTATTTTGAATCTTTGAATTTTATTTTTTTATACAGCAGGTTCCTATTGGTTATCTATTTTATACATATTGGTGTATATATGTCAATCCCAATCCCAACGATTCTTCCTCCCTTTTTATTAGCATCCTTTCTGTGTTCTCGCAGTCTTACACGTCTGTCTGTTTCTGCCCTCTTCAGCCGCAAGCCCCGCCCTTCACACCACTAACTGCCAACTCTCCAGTGAACTTTACAGAAGCTTCCCTGGCTCTTAGGCACCTCCGCTAGCCCTTCCAGTACCTGAATCAGGGTCAGGCAGGGCACACAGTAGGTGCTCCACAAATTTCTTTTGAATCGAATTGATTCGTCTCACAGCAACTTGGTTGTTGGCGCGATTGAAGCAATTATCCAAATAGTGTTTTTATGACAATTATTTTAAGATTTTTAAAGCAAAGTTATGTTTACTCCAAATTGCTTAATTGCCTCACTTCTATAGTGTAATTTTATATGTAAACAGTCATCTTAAAAGAAAGAGAAAATCTATTTTTGGTAAGAATTGAACATGGAAATAATTTTATTCATTGGCCAGTACTGGGAAAGGAAGAATGAAAAACAAATGAGGTGTGTTTTATTCAGTACTTTAGACCCTTCTGGGATGTGGTACTGGTTTCTATCTCTCACTTTTAGGAACCTGGATAATCAGAAATCGTTGTGTAAATCATCCTGGCTATTTGTTTTTTTAAACTGAAACTGGCTGCATTTTTATAACATGGATCTTAAAAACTATGAAAATAGATTTGGCATGTCTATAATTGACACTAAAATAAATTTTTTCAAAATTGCTTCTTGTTGCTTGAGTTTCAATAAGGATTTTGTGCAAGCTAAATGCATTTTTAAATGTAATATATCAGTATCGTGTACTAAGAGTCACCTCAGTTTCACACAGGAGTTAATAAGGTCTTACTACCAGCCATTTCTGGTTGCTTTTTTTCCCCACATATAGTATAATTTCAGTATAAAAGAGCACACCACTTCAAAAAGAATCTGTACTTCAATTTTAAGTTATAGCTTTAGGTTTTGCCACCAGATGGCGCCATTGCTAGCTCTATGAAATTGGTTTTCTCTATTTGCTTTGCAAGTGGTGTACCGTGTGTCCCATAGCCTGTCAGTTAGGTCCGTAATGTCAGAATATGGTTTAACAAACAGCAAAATCAGCAGAAATGGTCAATCTTAACCCACCAGCAATCTGTGATTTTGCCAGTTGTGTCAGGAAACAGTTTCTCGATTAGAGTATTTATTTTGCATTGGGATAGAATTCCATTAGCAGCGGAGTAAGTCTAGGGAAGGTTTTAGAATGTAAATCGTAGGCAGAAAACTATTAAAATTAAATATGAATCTTTTAATTTTATTTTAAATTATTTTTAAATATAATTTTATATTTTGAATATGTAAAACGTGTACCTGGCCCAAAAGTCAAAGTGATATACTAAAAGATATATTCTCAGGGATATCTTGCTTCCTTCCCTAGCTTCTTCATCACATACCCCATAAGTAATTATTTTTATTAATTTATTTCTGGCCTACCCTGTAGTGTTTCTCTTTATGAAAAAGGAACATATCTATATTTTTATTTCTCTTTCTTTCCTACTTGAAAGGTAAAATCCATAGTGTTCTGTATCTTGTTTTTTCCTACTTGAAAATATGTCCTAAAGGTCAGCTCATATTAGGTATAGAGAGCTTCCTCATTCTTGTTTACAGGTGCAGAGCATGCCACTGTATTTGTTCAACTAGTCTCTAATTATGGATATTTGGGTCGTTTCCAATCTTTAGCTGTTACAAATAGAACCACAGTGATGTCCTATGCCTATGCTATTTCATATTTGTGGAAGGTGTATTAGTCTCCTATTACTGCTGTAACAAATTACAGCAAACCTAATGGCTTAAAACAACACACATTTATTATCTTATAGCTCTGGAGGTCGGAAGTCTGCAGTCGGTCACACTTGGCTGGAAGCAAGGTGTTAGCAGGGCTGTGTTCCTTCTGGAGGCTCTAGGGGGTATGCCCTTCCTTGCCTTCTCTAGCTTCTAGAGACCACCTACATTCCTTTGTTCCTGTCTCCCTTCCTCCATCTTCACAGCCAGCAATGGTGGATGGAGAACATTGCATTATTCTGATCTCTCTCTTCTACTTTAAGGGTCCTTGGATGACATTGAACCCACCTAATTAATTCAGGATAATCTCCCTATCTCAAGATCCTTAATTTACTCACATCGGTGAAGTCCCTTCTGCCAAGTAGGGTTAACATATTCACAGGCTATGGGGATTAGGACATGGACATCTTTGGGGCACCATTATTGTGTCTCCCACAAAAGGGTAGCCTCAGGGTAGAGTCCTAGAAATGAGAACCTGGAAATGGTTCAAAGGGCAAGTGCATATCTACTTTTTGGACGTTGCTAAATCCCTTTGCAAAGGGGTTGTAAACATGAAATACTTAAAATGTCAGCCCAAATGATTTACCGTAATAACACTTGTGAAAATACTCTAACGCGCAATTTTCCGAGGCAGCAGAGGTCCAGAATAAATTAGCACGAGAGATTGTTCCATCGCTGGCATGTGACCTCTCACAGGTGGTCAAGCAGTGTCAATCCATTCACATGGTGACTGCATCAGCCAATCCAAGGGCAGATCCATGGGGAGTACAGAGTGACAAGAGCTGGTGGACACACTGACCTTTTATAGAAGATTCCTCTACTCTGTATGCATTTATCATCTAACGTAGTTTCTGAACATAAAAGAGCAAGATACATCTATTCATTGTTATCTTGTTTAAAGAAGAAAAAATTCAGCCTTATAGATTTGTAATATGAACATCTGTAGATACCTTTGCCAGCCCATTCCATCATCTAGGGCCTTGCCACTCAGAGTGTGGTCCCTGGAACACAGTGCTGACATCCCGTGAGAGCTCGTTAGCGATGCAGGTCCTTGGACCTCATCGCAGATGCACTGAATCAGAATGTGCCCTTATAACCAGAACCCCAGGTGATTCCTATGCGTATTGAATTTGAGACTCACTGCCCCAGGAGGCACAAAAGATACCCGATTAGTAACTGTCTCTATTGTAGTTGCCTAGCAATACAATGCTCTTATTACCTTGGATTTTATTGTTGAATTGCCAACTATATACCCCAAAGATAGCGACCTGAGGGTTAATGATTATAACAGCTAACTTTGTTGAGTGCTTAATATGTGCTTGGCACATATTTTAATATATCCTTTATCTCATTTCAAGTTTTATTATAGATTATCTCATCAATGCATTGTAATATACAATCTTTTTTTAAATTGTCATAACAATGCTTCAAGCTAAATTTTTTCACTGTTTTGTGACTGATGAAATTGAGGCTTGGAAAAGTTTGGTAAATTAAGCCCATGATCACTTTACTAGTACGTGCTAAACCTGAAATTCAAGTCTATCCAACTCCAAAGCCCACATTTTTTATTACCCTCCACCCTGTTCCAGAAGAAATCAGTTTACAGAGTTGGGAAATGCAGATACCAAGTTTATATTTAATTGGTTTTGTTTATTGGCCTTACATTTTTAACAAATTTATTTAAAATATTGCCATCATTTTGTTATTTTTTTATCATTGTTAAAAGGAGAAAACATTCCAGAAATGGAAATGGTCAAGAATCTATTAAGTGAAGAGTAAACATCTTCTATCTCTCTCAGCTCAGTCCTTGGAACTAGCAATTTTTAACCATGTCTGTTTTTTTGGTGGTTTCCTTCAAATTTCTAAACCATAAATTTGTAAGTAGTGACTTATAAATTTTTGACAGTATCACTTGACTCTGAGTGATGAAAAAAGAACAGTCTAGCCTACATAAATCTTACCTCTCACCTCCTGAGTTTTGTTAGTAGTAAATGTTCATTTCAGGTAATATTACTTAAATTTATGTATTTTGGCTATTTTTTGTGTGTGGTATCTCTTTATTCTCTACTAGGCTGAGAAGGAATTGAGAGGCCCAGCATCACCCTCTCTGCCCCCTCCCGACTTCTTTCAGCCGTATTATTATCTTTACATGGACAGGAGTTACCGCATTTTCAGTTGGCTTTAGAACTAGAATCAGGTCTTTCAAGCTTTGTCTATAGGTTAGGTCTAAAATTTAGAACTGTTATAAAGTAAGATTGTGGAAATATTCTTCTTGGTAGAAACAATTCAGGAGAAGAGAACCTCAGAGGAATTTATATCACTAACTTGAGAGTGAAAGCTAATGTCATTTAACTCTTGGAGAGGCCATCGCCAAGTGTCAAGGTGAAGTGGGTTTCCTTTCCTACACTCCCATAAGATTAACGGCATGCCTTATTTTAATTGGCTACATATTTAGACCATTATTGTCTTGTAAAGTTTTTTTGGGCTTGGAATTTTTCCAGTTAGCTCTTTTGAATATAGGTTCAGAAAAGAAACATGTACACCTTCTATATCATGAAGATTTTCTAGCTTCTACCTCATACCTTCTATTGAATGGAATCAGCTTCTATTGAAATGAATCAGCTCTTCTTGCACAGATATTTTTTTAGGAGGAGAATCTTTTGGCTTTCTGCTTTATTTTTATACTTTCCAAGCTGTAGAGATGCCATCCTTGGATTTCTTTTCACAGAATCCTAGGTTGGATATACTGTTTCTTGGATCCCATCTCTCCCCTTTCCTTGAATTACTGTGAAGATTCTCATGTAATTTTTTTTTTTTTAATACTAATTGTAAAGTCTGCAGTGGATATATAGGTGTTCATCCAGATTTTATGTTTTTGTTTTTAAATTTTGTATTTATTATTTATTTATTATTTTTGGCTGTGTTGGGTCTTCGTTTCTGTACGAGGGCTTTCTCCAGTTGCGGCAAGTGGGGGCCACTCTTCATCGCGGCGCGTGGGCCTCTCTTGTTGCGGAGCAGAGGCTCCAGACGCTCAGGCTCAGTAGTTGTGGCTCATGGGCCCAGTTGCTCTGCGGCATGTGGGATCTTCCCAGACCAGGGCTCGAACCCATGTCCCCTGCATTGGCAGGCAGATTCTCAACCACTGCGCCACCAGGGAAGCCCCTCTCATGTGATTTTTTAAAAAAATATTTATTTAGTGAGTTATTTCGCTGCATCGGGGCTTAGTTGCCCTGCAGCATGTGGGATCTTAGTTCCCTGTGTCCCCTGTGCTGGAAGGCAGATTCTTAACCACTGGACCACCAGGGAAGTCCCTCTCATGTGAGTTTTAAAGGAAGAGTGTTAGAAGGTAAATTTTCTGATTCTTTGTCCTCAAGCTTGTTTGCAACTTGAATGGACATAGAATTCTAGGTTCAGAATTACTTCCTTGTGAATTATAAGGGCACCATTTCATTCTCTTCTGGCGTCTAGTGTTACTGATACATAGACAAATGCCAATAAAATTCATGTCCGTTTGTCACTTTTTTCACCATCCGGAAGATTTTTATATTTCCTCTTCATTTTAGACTTCCAGAAATTATATTAAGACTATGTTTAGCAGTAGGATTTTTAAAAATTCACCTTCATGTTCAGATGTCTGTTTAATCTGAAGGCTGATCATTTTTTTTTTTTTTTTTTTAATTTATTTATTTTTGGCTGTGTTGGGTCTTCGTTTCTGTGTGAGGGCTTTCTCTAGTTGCGGCAAGCGGGGGCCACTCTTCATCGCGGTGCACGGGCCTCTCACTGTCGCGGCCTCTCCCGTTGCGGAGCACAGGCTCCAGACGCGCAGGCTCAGTAATTGTGGCTCACGGGCTTAGTTGCTCCGTGGCATGTGGGATCTTCCCAGACCAGGGC
Source organism: Balaenoptera physalus (assembly GCF_965194825.1). Classification (NCBI taxonomy): domain Eukaryota; kingdom Metazoa; phylum Chordata; class Mammalia; order Artiodactyla; family Balaenopteridae; genus Balaenoptera; species Balaenoptera physalus. The sequence continues at coordinate 92,965,864 of NC_138886.1, read as the reverse complement.
TTGAACCCGTGTCCCCTGCATTGGCAGGCAGATTCTTAACCACTGTGCCACCAGGGAAGCCCCTGAAGGCTGATCTTTGATTCTGAAAATTTTTCTTCTATTATTTCCTTCATATTAATTTTCTCTGTTCCTCTCTTGGAACTCCAGAATAAGACCTCTTGAACTAAGCCTCCATGTCCTTTAACTACTTTCACCTTTAAAAAAACCTGCTTTTTGCTCTGTATTTTAGGAAAGGATTTTGTTTACTTCTTCTTTCCTTCTAATAAACTTTAATTTTGGTAATGATATATTTATTTCCAAGAAAACACTTGTTCTCTGATAGCTCTTTTTTTTCCTACAGTTGCTTACTTTTAAATTTTTTTCCTTCAATAGATGAGATCTTTTTGACCTCATTAGAATACTAACAGAGATTTTTTTTTTTTTTTAATTCTGTTTCCTGGATTATCTTTGTTTCTTGCTGAGTCAATTTTTCAGTTTTTTTTTTAAACATCTTGGCCCTTCTTTTTATGTTGTTTGTTTTTTCTTGAAGTGTCTGGTGATCTTGGGCTGTCTGTATTCATGACTGGACAGTTCAGGTGATTAGAGTAAGGAGCTGGTGTGGATTCCCTCTGCTGTTGAGCAGGCCCCGCCCCCAAATGAGAGCAGCAACAATGAGACTATGAACTTTGTGAATGTAAATGGGGCGTGGTCACTGGTGAGCTTCGGTTTTCAGGTGAGCTTCACTCTGTAGCATCAGCACCACCTTAGAAAGCTTTGTTCCCCAGGCAGAGGGTGGGATGAGGGCTAACTGCCCCAACTCATCCCCTTCCCCACACCAGGAGGAATGTCTGTCATGACCCTTCTGCTCGTTTGAGTTCAAGCTGTAGCTGCTTCTACTTTCCTTTAGAAGCATTGCCATCCCATCAGCTTTCTGTCTTCCTACAATCTGTCATAACCTCTGGTCGGCCATGGTTCCTCTTTTTATTCTCAGCACAGTTTTGGATTTTGTTCATCTGTTGTACATCTTCACCAGGGTTTGATGTGAACTGGGAAGCAAGAGACGGGAATGCATGTTCAGTCCATCAACTTTCTTTCAAAGCCTGCGGTTTCCCTACCATGATATTTCCTTTTAGCATTCAGCACCTGCAATAAAAAGTGAAAAGCAGGTTACAGGGAAAAGAAGAAAGCTTTCACATGCAAGCCATGGAAAGCTGAGTTGCCTTTGACCGTTTGCAAGGAATTTCAATTTCATGCTTATTTCAAGTCTCAGTTAATCTAAGTTGAGTAACTAGGTTAGTTCCCATCTTTACTGTGAGAAGCCACTTTTGCAAAAAATGAGGCAAAGGAATCAGAAGGCTGTCCCTAGGGTGTTATCCTTTTCTTCCAGAAGCAGAATCCCCCCTCCCTTGCTCCATACCCCCAGTATAAAGTTGGACAAACCAGCTGAAATTGTATCTCATATACAAGTTCCCACCTACCACTCTCAGACCTCTCTCACTCACTGTACTCTAGTCTTTGTCCAAATAGTATATGTGTCAATATATGTCATTTGTTTCAGTGGCAGAGGTATTTTTTACTTTGGTTTGAGTAGCTTTGGGTATCGATGTTCCTTTTCTGCCGTGTATTGACATATGGAATTAATAATGTTTAAAAAAACATATTGTTCACCTCTCCTTCCCACCTCCCAGTAAAACTTGCATGCATATGGATTCATTACTTTTCTGGTGCTTTGCTTAGAATGGTGGCGATTTCTCCCAGCAACTTACTTGATGCTCTCTTTGGTGTATATCTGTTATAATAAATTTGTTTACCAATTAATGACTGAAATTTTCAGTACTTTTTTTTAGTTCCCTGTTTAACTTGTTTTCATTTACCTTAATAAAGCTAATTCTATTTTATATCCATATTTGTGTCTTTAGGGGATAAATATGACTCTCACTTGAACTTATTAATAAAATGTTTTCTTTATGCTTTTCATAAAAAACCAAGTTATTGGACATCTAATATATGCTTGGCACTGTGCTCTTGGCATTGGATTTGCAAAAATGATTAAGATAACTTTGGTTCTCAGGTAGCTCACAGTGAACTGGGCTACATGATGGTTGGGGGTTTTTGTTTGCTTTGCTTTGCTTTGGTTTTGGTTTTCCATGTTGTAGAAAGCTTTATTTTCTAGGCTTATTGCTGTAAAATATAAACTTCTCTTACAGAGAGGTTTAGATGTCCTATTTTCCATTTTATTTAAACTCTGCCCCCCCCCACAGCGTATTTCTTTTGTATTTGGGGACTAACAGGGAAAAAGGGCCACACAGAGGCCACTCTCTGCCCATGTGGTCACACTGCCCCCTGCTTGTTGGTGCTGAAGAGAGAAAACCAAATCTCACGCAAGTACTATGAGCTGATGCTTGGTAACCAGTGCTTTTCCTAAGAAAGGGTTGATGTGTGCCCGAGTTAAGGTGGATTTGAATCTCAGGCTTCCTTTTTTCTCTCTTGTGCGTGAACATCCGAACATCCCTTGTCCTTTAAATTTAGAACAAGATGATTTACCTTATGTCCAACTGCAAAGCAGTTCAAGACTGCCCATTTTAAAAGATTAAAAAAAAAAAAAAAGAATTGTGTAACCATAAGGAAACTAACATTTGTAGAATGTATTTGTTTGCTGCTCTAACAAAGTACCACAGACTGGGTGGCTTAAAACAACGGAAATTAATTTTCTTACAGTCCTGGAGGCTAGAAGTTCAAGACCTAAGTGTTGGCAACATTGGTTTTCCTGTGGGCACTGAAGGAAGGATGCGTGCGCTCCAGACCTCTCTCCTTGGCTTGGAAGGGCTGTCTCCTCCCTGTGTCTTCACGTTGTCTTCCCTCTGTGTGTGTGTGTGTGTGTCCAGATTTCCTCTCCTTATAAGGACCCCAGTCGTATTGAATGAGGGCTCACTTCTAATGACCTCATTTTAACCTAATTACCTCTTTAAAGCGCCCTATCTCCAAATACAGTCACATTCTGAGATACTGGGGGTTAGGACTTTAACATGTGAATTTTGACAAGGGACACAATTCAGCTCATAACATGAAGTGACTGCAGGATCCCAGGAAGATGCTAGGTATTTTCGTATACGTTAAGTTGTTTGATCCTCACAAAATTGCCACACTAGAGGGACTTTATGATCCCATTTCATAGATGAGAAAAACTGAGACCAAGAGCAATGACTTATCATGCACAAGGTCACCAACTAAAAGCAAGATCAGGATTTGAACCTAAATCTGTGTGAGCTACTTTATTATGCTGCTTCTACATATTTTCCTTCTCAATTATTTTCTTTCTTTGTAAGTGTAATATTTTGAATGCAAGCAAAGCCCAGGAAGGTTCTACTTTATCCTTCTAGCTGGGAGAAATTATTTTTATAAAAGCGTTTGGCCTTCTGTTTGGCAGGCAGTGCTTCCACTCCTGGGCACCTATGCCAGCTTCTCTGCATCTTTCAACCTTTTCTAAAAGATCCCATGACTTGATTACATGCTGCTCCCAAATTCAGACAAGATGTTAACATCTGCTCTGTCACTTTCATCTAATAAACAATGGGCTGTCTGGTCAGGGATGGGGCGTAGTTTTGGTTGGTTTGACATGTTTCACTATTTGGAAGTCGTAACAATGTCTCAGAGAGCGGAACTCCTTTAACTGGGAGATTGCATCATAAGTGAAGACTCTTTTTTGGTTTTGAGCTAAAGGATGGAGAAAGAAGGAGAGAACACGTATGGGGAGACAGGATACAACATAATGTGAAACTTGCTGAGACAGTGGGAGGATATTAATGATGGATATGTACTGTCTCCCAGGAGTTGCTGAAATCGTCTGGTCTCGAATGTAATCAGGAGAGTATCAGACTAGGACAGATTTAGGACTTTTCATTACTAACCTGTTAAGTGTAGCAAATCAAACCAGTAAGTGAAATTGGAAAATTGCTTAACCATGTCCACAGATCTTATGGTTGACTTTTAAAAATACATGCTCTTTAGCAAGAAATGAAAAATGATACTTTTCCTACTAACATACTGCGTATGTATGGTATGTTATCAGTATACTAGGATTCTAATTCTAATGTACCACTCACTACCCCTGTGTCATAGAGAAATTAGTCTTATTGAGTGTCAGTTTCTTTGTCTGTCAAATCAGTGTTTGGGTTGCCATGAAGGTCAAGTAAGGTATATGATCTTCAAGCTGTATTTGCAAACTCTAGAGTGCTATACATACATTAGATATGTTTATTACTACTTTATTTCTGGCCCAAATCTAACAGAACCCGCCATTATGCTGAATTAATCTAGTTTGATTCTTCAATTGATGTATTATCCAGGCCCCTTGTTTCCTTTTTACAGCTTGCATGCTGTTTAGTCCTTTGAAAAATGTCTTAGAACCATTGTGAAATACAGGGAAGAATAGTTAGAAATTTTTACTTTTTTATTTTTTCATTTTTTTAAGTACTTACAGATAATTAATGGGGAGACAGTTGAAAATAACCCTGTTAACGAAGAGATTGTTGTATATACCAAAAAAGTGGCACGTCATATTTTAAAGGTGCTAAGCCCTTCCAAGGAAATTACCTGTCATCTGGTTTCAAAAGAGTCCTGGCAAACTCCTGGTAGATGCTGACACTTTTAATTTTTCCTGAGAGCTATTAAAATTGTAGAAATTTTGGAACTGTATTCCCATACCACCTTGATGGGCCAAATGATTGAACAGAACATGTGATTAGACTCTTTCCTCTGTAATGAAGTACCAGGAAAAATCCTGAGTTGGCAACTTGTAAAGCGATTGCAGATCAAGAATCTGAGTTTTTCATTGTCCAAGCATCCATAAGAAGTTCTCTCGGAATAGGAAGGTCTCTTTGTACCTGCAAATACAATACCATGCCTGTCCTGTTATCTCTCCAGTAAATAGTGCATTACCTCTTAGTTCATGTTAAAAGTGATTGTTTCTTGTTCGGTACACCAGAAGGAGATACTAACGGCATTTCCTCTTTTCTGGGAATAGGACAGTAAGAAACGGGGTGGGATTCACCTAATGTGTGTATATCGTGAAAGTGAAGGATATTAGCTGTGGCTAAGTTCTTGGAGGAGAACTTTTATTAACAGTAGTTTGATGCTAGGTTACATAAGAGGCAAAGTTGGTTAGGCTTCAAGCAGCCTTGCTTTCAGGGTTTTTCAAATCCCTAGGCTCACTGGAGGAAGATGGCTCATTTTGGGGAGAAATGATCTGTGAGGTAATAGGGTGCTACGTTCCAACTCAGTATGACTCAGGCAGCTGGTGGCCATCCACGGTCAGGACTCTGAGGAAATCAGTGCATTTCAGTTGTGTATCAGGATTTTAACTAAAGTCTGGCATCTGGTTAACTAGAGTGAAGTAATTGGGATGCCAGCTTCTCCTTTCTGTGCACTCTCCTTCATGACTGCTTGGATATGAGCAGGTTGGTGCCAAAGAATCTATTATGCTGACAAATCCTAATCAGAGATAGGCTCCTGATTTTAAATTCAAATTCACTACAAGCTATTAACTTTTCTAACATAGTGTGCTTTTGATGGCCTCATTTGCATGATTTTATAAATATGCATTCCTGGCTACAATTTTATTATCTGAGTGTTATTTTATTTAACATAAGTTTTTAGAGGAGGTTTATACCTTAAGGGTGTGCAAAGATGATCAATCTACTTGCAACAGAGATATAGTGTGGTTGGACTCCGTATGACCATATGATCACTGTCATCAGGATAGTATAGTGTAGAGGTTAGGACCACTCAAGTCAAAATGCCTGGATTCGGACCCTACCTTCTCCACCCCATCTATGCTGAGTGCATGTAATTTAACTGTACAGAAGTTACTTAATCCTATAAGCCTTAACCTCATCTTTTTTAAAAGTTTTATCTTTATTTATTCTCTTAAAATATAGTTGATTTACAATGCTGTGTTAGTTTCAGGTGTACCGCAAAGTGATTCAGTTATACACATATATACATATATATATATATTCTTTTTCAGATTCTTTTCCCTTATAGATTATTACAAAATATTAAATATAGTTCCCTGTGCTATACAGTAGGTCCTCGTTGTTTATCTGTTTTACATATAGTAGTGTGTATTTGTTAATCCCAAGCTCCTAATTTATCCCTCCCTCCCTTCCCCTTTGGTAACCATAAGTTTGTTTTCTATGTCTGTGGGTCTATTTCTGTTTTGTAAATAAGTTCGTTTGTATCATTGTTTTTTAGATTCCACATATAAGCGATATCATATGCTATTTCTCTTTCTCTGTCTGGCTTACTTCACTTAGTGTATGATAATCTCTAGGTCCATCCATGTTGCTGCAAATGGAGGTCTGGACCTTCCATTGACCTCCCAGTCTTCTGTTCTACTTGATCTCACAGGCCCTGGGGAATCCTTCATCTGGAGACCCAAAAGCATTGGCTTAATTGTGTTATGATGTGGTGTAAAATCTCTCCTGGCCACAGAGAAATCAGATCATTTTTACTGAAATTTTCCTCTGCTCTGATTTTTTCGTTGTCTTTTCTATCTCTTGCTGCCTAGGACCAGGTCTCTTCAATATGCCCCATTTTTATCGTACAGAATAGTCTTGAATATTTTTCTATGCTGATATAACCCAGGAACCAGATGTGCTTGTTGTATAGATACAAGAGATGATGATCTAGGGCAGAGCCACTGGAGAGGTGAAAGGCAAAATCCTACCCTCTGAGCAGGTTATCCCCATGAAAGGCCATCCAAACTATTTTCAGATGCTGTTTTGGGAGACATTTTGATCATTTTTTCTTGAGAAATACACCATTCGTGGACATTCAGACATTCCCCATTCACGGATACTCAGATCCAGGTTAACAAAGAGCTTTTCACCACAGACTGTCCAAGAGTTCACTTGCCATTTCCTTTCAGGCTCCTACCTCCTTCAGCCTTCTACATCCCCGAGGTGACTCACAGGTCAAAGCACAATTCCTGTTGCTCGTGACCTCAACATCCTCAGCCAGTGTCCCACCTCTGCTCATCACAACATTGCCATGTGGCCAGGGGCTGCCTCTGTTCATGTGAATCACCCTGGTTCATCTTTGTGTAGTTCTGTACTCACAAGAAATGTTCACTTATGTTATTGCCAGTGATCCTGAATACTTGTCATCAAGTATATATAATTACCAATTTCTAGATGAGAAACTGAGCATTGGACAAACTCATCGTCATATAACCAATAGGTGATGGAGCCTAGAACCCACTTTTTCTGACCCAAGCACGATCCTTCATCATGCTTCATGTAAGAGTATTATTCTCCAAAAGTGTTTCCTGGAATAGAGACAGGCATGGGTGAAATATGTACTTGAAAAAAGCTGCTCATTCTCCATTGCAGTTTTCTGACTATCAGTTGAGAATGGGGTCCAGAGACCAGGGAAGGTTATGGTAGCTTCCTCCTGACATATTCTATCTACTCACCCCTATTGCTCTTGTGTGTTTCTCTTTTACAGTGGTGATCTAACCATAACAGGGTCTGACCACTGCACTTTCAACACCTGCCAGAAAGCTCTTGGGAAGGATGATTTTACTAAGATTCCCAATGGAGTGAATGGTGTTGAGGACCGGATGTCAGTAACATGGGAAAAAGGCGTGGTGAGTTTCACAGGATTCAGTCTGTTTTGCCTGATTTTTCAGCCAGAATCTGGCCCATTTTAGGACCAGAGTGGCAAAAGCCTTCATAGAGAAGTTTTTTGATTGTTTTCACTAGAGTGGAAACTGGGAATACAACAGTATCAGCACCACCATGCCATCCCCCAAGATAATAATGAAAAACAATTTTCTTCTCTGCATGGTTTAGAGGATGCTTTGCACCATGATGCAGACATTAGGGGATAAATTTAGATTGGGTACCTAGAGGATTATTCTTGAAATCTTTGAAATGTAATAGCACTTCGACTTGATTTCCATGTTTTTGAATCCTAGTTCCTCATGTGTCACTGATACAAATACTTGGAATGATTGAAAGGACATGAAGAATTTTTATTACGTTCATACCTCCTTTTCATAGAAAAATGTAGATATCCTTTTTAAAGAACTTTTGGATATTATGTTTTAAAAACTGCTGTATGAGGTTACATAAATAATAATCCAAAATATAGAAAGATTTTTTAAAAAATTTCATGATTTAAAATTTTCTACCTGAGGATGAAGAAGAATCAAATGGCTAAATGTTCATATGTTAGCCTATCCAGCCAGCTGACAAGTGTAGTTGTAAAGATCAGCAGTGGAGACTTGCCTGGTAAGACCTGAGGTCCCCATTGTCATGCCATTCTCACCCATCTCTCAGAACCCCTCCCTTCAATGGCACATTAATCACATCTCACACCTCAGAATCCCTTACACATACCCCTGACTTCTAGCTCTAATATTTTACCAGGTCTTGTCAATTTTATTTCCAAAATGCCTCCTTATTTCCACCATCATGTCCACCATTCTACTTTGAGTCCCATGTCTTGTTTGGACCATTGCAGTAGTCTCACAGCTGGTGCCCCTGCCTCCACTCTCTGGCTTACTACAATCTATCCCATACTCTAAGACCAGAGTTGCCTTTCAAACACCAGGGTCTGTTCATGCTACTTTCCTCTCTAAAATCCTTTAATTTTCAGCATTACTTATTGGATGATATTTGAACAGTTAATTTCCATGCAAGGACCTTCAAAACATCTCTACAGCCCTATCTTCTACCTATTGTCCTCTCCACCCCCTGCTACCTCTACCCTAATTCTAAGCATCCCAGATGACTTTTCTTCTCTTTCTCTTTGCTTAGACTTTCTTGATAACAGTCCAACCTTTCACTTTGAACTTGTGTGAATTACAATGAGTACCTTCATTACAGCAGATTTTCATAATATATAAAGTGTAGAAATGGCTTTCAAGTGATCAGATACTTCTTCATAATATACAGGAGCCTATGTTATTTTCTGAAACATTCAGATGGTTTATTTAGGGGAAAATTACTTTCAGGACATGGTTCTTAATGTTTTTATGAGATGGGGACCCTTTGATAATTAAATAAACCTTAAGGATGCTCTTGCCATGTAAATGTACATAGGGATAAATTCTCAACATTTAAAAACAAATCATTTTAGAGGGATCACATCCCACTGAAGTTTGTCCATATTAAAATCTCTTATAGCAGACTGTGCATGACTGTTGGTTCATGTAAATTTCAGTAGCACAAAATTGAACCTCTTAGTTGATTTCTAAAAGCGTTGTCACCTGAATTATAGGTCTATCTTATTTTAACTCTATAATATTCCATATAATGTCTACATGATCATCTCATAAATCTTAGGCCCAGATTATAAATGTAGTAGGTGGTGGTAGTAAACTTCAAACAAGAATTGGAAATATTGTTACCAATATTTAGCTCTTGTCTGTGTGATTTTGGAAAGAATGGGAAAAATTAATGGAGCTGTTTTGTTAAGCTGATAGGTTTTTGAAAAATTATCTTCAGGCTTCCATATATAACCCCATTCATCCCCATCATTATCATTATGATTGTTTAAGATTTATCAGTATTCACAGATGTGTTTGGCTTCACGATATAAGAAATTCGATGCAGTTTTATTTGGTTCTAAGAGAGAAAATTCTTATACTTTGATTGACAGGAGATTTTTAGTGTTTTATCATTTATCAGGAAAAGAAATGTATTTTCTTCCTTGAATTGTTTTACAGCACAGTGGCCAAATGGATGAAAACTGGTTCGTGGCAGTTACCAGCACAAATGCAGCTAAAATCTTTAATCTGTATCCAAGAAAAGGAAGAATAGCTGTGGGCTGAGATGCTGACATTGTGATTTGGGACCCAAAAGCCACAAGGTAAGTCTAAGTTTTTGTATTGGCTTCTCCATGGAGACAAAGCACTAACTTGCAAAGAAATTTTCATTGGCCTTAATCAGCCATTTCTTATTAGGTGATTTATTTAGCCAGGCTCAGGTATTTTGAGCCTATGCACAAGATAAAGGTTTTGATGTACAAACATTCTTTTGTTTTCCTTGGCATAGAGAATGCAAAAGTTGTGTTGCTTCCCATTCCCTGGAAATGCATGTGTGTATAAAACCAGTATGAATTTCCCACTTCAGTGCTTGGCAAACACCTGAGTTCACATGGAGGAAAGGTGCAGAGCAATGAAGAAAAGGAAAGGCTTAGTTTGAAAAGGGCTGCATTGAAAACTCGAAATAATTACAGCCTTTTTGCAGCTTCCAGATAGAAAAATTCCAGCACAAAGGATGTCACTTTTAGTTAGCCAAATTTTCCAGCTGAGCTCATCTTGAGTCTGTCATTCCCAGTAGACTCTGGCTTTTTGTTTCCAATTTCCATAATTCTATGTGAGTATCGCAGGTTTGGCTGATTCCACCAATTCAGAAAAGTATTCAATAGAAGCTGAAGCTTTGTTAATTTCTCCTTTTAGGATGTTGGCACAGACAACACCTGCATCCTGATTTCTGTTTTTCATAAACTCTGCAGCTGTAATGGAGAAAATCCCACATACTTTAACATTGCGTGTGTGTGTGCATGCACGCGTACGTGTGCAAACAGGGATACGATAAGACCTTCTACCTTTACTGAATAGGCATTTATTCAAAGTCTATTAAGGGTTATGTTGTAGTAAACGGACGTCTATGTAGGCATACCTTATTGCACTTCACAGATACCATGTTTTTAACTAAGTGAGAGTTTGTGGCAAACCTGCATGGAGCAAGTCTATCAGCACCAGTTTTCCAATAGCATTTGCTCAGTTTGTGTCTCTGCATCATATTTTGGTAATTCTTGCAATACTTCAAGCTTTTTCATTATTATTACATTGGTTGTGGTGATCAGTGATTTTTTTTTTTTTTAATTAATTAATTTATTTATTTGGTTGGGCCAGGTCTTAGTTGCAGCATATGGGATCTTCACTGTGGCACGTGGGATCTTTAGTTGTGGCATGCGGGCTCTAGTTCCCTGACCAGGGATCGAACCTGGGCCCCCTGCGTTGGGAGCACGGAGTCTTAACCACTGGACCACCAGGGAAGTCCGATCAGTGATCTTTGATGTTACTATTGTAATTGTTTGGGGACGAACTGAGCCCCTGTAAGACAGTGAACTTGTGTGTGCTCTCACTACTCCACCAAACGGCTGTTCCCCCGTCTCTCTCCCTCTTCTTGGGTCTGCCTGTTCCCTGAAACACAACAATATTGAAATTCGGCCAGTTAATAACCCTACAGTGGCCTCTAAGTGTTCAAGTGAAAGGAACAGTTTCACGTCTCTCACTTTAAATCAAAAGCTAGAAATGATTAAGGCAAGTTGAAAGCTGAGATAGGCTGAAAGCTAGGCCTCTTGCACCCAACAGTTAGCCAAGTTGTGAATGCAAAAGAAAAGTTATTGAAAGAAATTAAAGGTGCTACTCCAGTGAACACACGAATGATGAGAAAGTGAAACAGCCTTATTGCTGATACGGAGAAAGTTTTAGTGGTCTGGATAGAGGATCCAACCAGCCACAGCATTCCCTTAAACCAAAGCCTAATCCAGAGCTTTAACTCTCTTCCATTCTATGAAGGCTGAGAGAGGTGAGGAAACTGCAGAAGAAGAGTTTGAGGTTAGCAGAGGTTGGCTCATGAGGTTTCAGGAAAGAAGTCATCTCCGTAACGTAAAAGCACAAGGTAACGCAGCAAGTGACCCAGAAGATCTAGCTAAGATCATTAATGAAGGTGGCTACACTGCACCACAGATTTTCAATGTAGATGAAACAGCCTTATATCGGTAGAAGATGCCACCTAGGACTTCCACAGCTAGAGAGGAAAAGTCAGTGCCTGGCTTCAAAGCTTCAAAGGACAGGCTGACTCTTTTGTTAGGGGCTAATGCAGCTGGTAACTTTAAGTTGAAGTTAGTACTCATTTACCATTCTGAAAATCCTAGAGCCCTTAAGAATTATGCTAAATCTACTCTGCCTGTGCTCTGTAAACGGAACAACAAAGCCTGGATGACAGCACATCTGTGGATATTGCTGAATATTTTAAGCCCCGCTGATGAGAGCAACTTCTCAGAAAAAAAGATTCCTTTTGAAATATGACTGCTCAGTGACTATGCACTTGGTGACCCAAGAGCTCTGATGGAGATGCACAACAAGATTCATGTTGTTTTCATGCCTGCTGACCCAACACCCATTCTGCAGCTCATGAATCAGGAGTAATTGCAACTTTTAAGTCTCATTTTTTAAGAAATACATTTCATAAGGCTGTAGCTACCATAGATAGTGATTCCTCTGATGGATCTGGGCAAAGTCAGTTGAAAACCTTCTGGAAAGGATTCACCATTCTAGATGCCATTAAGAACATTCGTGATTCATGGGAAGAGGTCAAAATATCAACATTCACAGGAGTTTGGAAGAAGTTGATTCCAACCCTCATGGATGACTTTGAGGAGTTCAAGACTTCAGTGGAGGAAGTAACTGCAGATGTGGTGGAAATAGCAAGAGAACTAGAAATAGAAGTGGGGCCTGAGGTTGTGAATGAATTGTTGCAATCTCATAATAAAGCTTTCATGGATGAGAAGTTGCTTCTCATGTGTGAGCAAAGAAAGTAGTTTCTTGAGATGAAATCTACTCCTGATGAAGATGCTGTGAAGGTGTTGAAATGACAACAAAGGATTTAGAATATTCTGTAAACTTAGTTGATAAAGCAGAGGCAGGGTTTGAGAGGATTACCTCCGATTTTGAAAGAAGTTCTGCTGTAGGTAAAATGCTATCAAACAGTATTGCATGCTACAGAGAATTTTTTCGTCAAAGGAAGAGTCAATCGATGCGGCAAACTTTATTGTTGTCTTATTTTAAGAAATTGCCACTGCCACCTCAATCTTCAGCAGTCACCACTCTGGTCAGTCAGCAGCCATTAACATTCAGGCAAGACCCTCCACCAGCAAAAACATTAGGACTTTGCCGAAGGCTCAGATGATGGTTAGCACTTTTTAGCAATAAAATAATTTTTCATTAAAGTATGTATATTGTTTCTTTAGACATAATGCTACTGCACACTTAATAGACACAGTATAGTATAAACATAAGTTTTATATGCCCTGGGAAACCAAAAAATTCATGTGACTTGCTCTATGATGATATTCAGTTTATTACAGTGCTCTGGAACCAAACCTGCACTATCTCCAAGGTATGCCTGTATTCTTCCAGATTCATTATTCTATGGAGCCTCCTCTTCAACCACCCCTTCTATCCCATTTCTCACATTCTGCAGTTTTCACACTGAAAAAGATGAATAAGCATAGTGTAAAAAATTCTGACGGTGGCTTAGAGAAAATTCTTAAAGGGTTGGAGAAGCAAGATATAAGTCAAAGAAATCCAAAGAGGGCTAGATCATTTCAACACATCCTCCCAAGTAAAGATAATATTTCTGCGTGTTTCAAAAGGACATTAAAACAAGAAAAGAAAATCAAAAAGGTCTCCAGTTTTTTAAAAGTCTCCGAGAGTCAGAGAAATAGAACCCTATGGTTCATCTGCCTCCAGCCAAACTAGATAAATATAAAATAACCTTAGTAATTTTGTGTAACACTTTCTAAGGTTACAAAACATTTTTGCATTTCTCATGAGATTCTAACAAAAACCTTCGGAAGTAGGCATAAAAATGATTAATATCTCATTTTACAGATGAGAGAGTGGACGGACACTCAGAGACCTTAAATGACATGCCTGGGTTCTCCAGCTTGGCACTGATGAGCTGGGAACAGGATCTACACATCAGGCTCTTGGGCTGTGCTGGTTTTCTTTATGCTTAGCGCTTAGTTATACACAATAAGCAGACATCAATAGAGAAGACTCAGCACTAGTAATCACATGCCAGTATGTATCATTTAACTAAAAGACACATATATAAAAATGTAAATATTTAATTTTCTGATATCATTACTGTTACAAAGTGAAGGAAAGATATTATATAAGAAATACTAGAGAACCGATGAGCGAAAGTGATAGAAACTTAAAAGCACAGAGGCTTTTTAGCTTGACCTTAAGTTAGTTATTCTTAGGCTAGAAATGAAGGAAATTAAGCAGGTAATATATAGACCTTAAAAAAGAATAAGAACTAAACATCTGGATCATTACGGGCTATTCTGAAACAACTGACTAGGAAAAGGAGGACAAAGAATGTTATAGAAATCAGTAGCTAACACTGGTGAGAGAGTGGTCTAAATTGATATAGTCTGAAAACATGACTCAAAGAGACATAATCACAGCCTATAAATATCCTCCAAGCAACAATATATGTGGTAAGTAAAGGAAGTGAATTATTCACAACCTGGAGTTCAGGTCATTTTTCTTTGTCCAGTTGTCTAAGGAAGACAATGCTTTACACCTGAGCTGGTGTTGTCCTCAGACTTTACAACAGCAGAGGAGACTTAAGGCTGGTACCGCTGGAGATACCCAGGTGTAGGGTTAAAAAGAAGATCCACAGGGAATGGCCTTCCCATGGCTCTCCACCTTGCTAGGAATTAGACCGGACAGCTTGAGTGTTTTCATTTCTCCCTCACCTTTGAAAAGGAATACATATTTGGACAAGGAGAAAGTGCATTTATCATAGTTCATATCAAAAGAGAGAATTTGACAGAAACTGAATGCTGATCCCTTATCCAGGTCGATCTCTAGCACCAGCCGTCTCTACTCTTGGCCTGCTTGTTAGGAGAAAGTTGCTCATCTGAGCTGGCTGTTCCTGGCCAAAATTTATGCTGATGACCTCAAGGAGGACCTGTCTGGTGCGAGACAATGTTTTAAGCCTTCGCTAACTGTCCGCACGTCACCCATAGCTTCCCCCTGTCTCCAGCCACTCCCCCACCTCCGTGACGGTTTGCCTCTCCTCGCCTCGCAGACTGCGTTCTCTGGAATGCCGCACGCCCACCGACCACACTGCGTCACAGCCTTTATTCACTGTCTTTCTCCCTCGTTAACATTCTTGAAGTCTAATTCCATTTTTTAAAATAAACGTGTTGTTTCAGAATAGTTTTAGGTTTACAGAAAAGTTGCAAAGTTAGCACAGAGACTCCCAAATGTCCCACAGTGGGTTTCCGTTATGATTATCTTACGTTGCTCCGATACATTTGCTACAATGAATGAACCAGTTTTGATAGGTTAGTATTAACTAGAGTTCATACTTTGAGACTTTCTTAGTTTTTGCCTAATATTCTTTTTCCATTCCAGGATCTCATCCAGGACACCACATGACATTTAGTCGTCATGTTTCCTTAGGCTCCTTTGGTCTCTGAGAATTTTTCTGACTTTATTTTTTTATTTTTATTGAAATACAGTTGATGTACAATGTTGTGTTAATTTCTTCTGTACAGCAAAGTGATTCAGTTATACACACATACACATATATATATATATATATATATATATATATATATGTTTTTTTTTATATTCTTTTCCATTATGGTTTATCACAGGATACTGAATATAGTTCCCTGTGCTGTACAGTAGGACCTTGTTGTTTATCCATTCTGTATATAACACTTGGCATCTGCTAATCCCAGCCTCCCACTCCATCCCTCCCTCTTGACAACCACAAGTCTGTTCTGTATGTTTCTGACTTTATTTTTGATGACCTTGACAGTTTTGAGGAATTCTGGTCAGGTATTTTGCAGAATGTCTATTTCTTTTTTTTTGTTTTGACGTTTCTCTCAATGTTAGCCTGGGGTTATGGGTTTGGGGAGGAAGACCACAGAGGCAAAGTACTATTTTCATCACAACCTTTCAAGGGTACCTACTATCAACGTGACTTCTCACTGTCGTTGTTGACCTGGATCAGCTGCATCCGTTTTCTCCACTGTACAATTAGTCGTTTCTTCCCCTTTCCATATTGTACCTTTTAGAAGGAAGTCACTATGCACAGCCCACACTTAAGGAGTGGGGTATTATGCTCTAGTTTTATGTTTTAATTGATTCTACATCCCCAGAGTCTGACCCAGTTCAGCACAGAGTAGAAACACAATAAATGTTGAAGGGGTGAGTGAGAAGGATACAGGTTCCACACTGCATGGAAGATTGATGTGATTAAGACGTGGCATAAACTCTATTATATACTTGAAAGTTGCTAAGAGAGTAGATCTTAAATGTTCTAACCACAAAAGAGAAATGGTAATTATGTGAAATGATGGAGGTGCTTTGTCAGTAATCATTTTGCAATATGTAAGTGTGTATCAGATCAACACATTAGGGACTTCCCTGGTGGCGCAGTGGTTAAGAGTCCACCTGCCAATGCAGGGGACACGGGTTTGAGCCCTGGTCCTGGAAGATCCCACATGCCTCGGAGCAACTAAGCCCGTGCGCCACAACTACTGAGCCTGTGCTCTAGAGCCCGCGAGCCACAACTACTGAGCCTGTGCTCTAGAGCCCGCGAGCCACAACTACTGAAGCCCGCACGCCTAGAGCCCGTGCTCCGCAACAAGAGAAGCCACCGCAATGAGAAGACCATGCACCGCAACCAAGAGTAGCCCCCGCTCTCTGCAACTAGAGAAAAAGCCCGCACGCAGCAACGAAGACCCAACACAGCCATAAATAAATAAATAAATTAATTAATTTTTAAAAAAAATCAACACGTTAAACTCACACAATGCTATATGTCAATTACAGTTCAATAAAGCTGAGGAAAAGTAAAGGAATGACATAAAGGAAAATTGAAAGATTTTATTCAACGACAGTTATAGTGAGAGGAAAAGTAAGAAGAATAGCATTTTCTCACACTTTTAACGTATTGCAAATTATCAATAATTGTTGAAATGAAGATGAATAAAGGAGAAAAGATTCTCTAAGGAAAGAAGAAAGAATGCTTCACGGGTCTTCTTTTCCTTGTGTCCCCTTCATTTTTTTTTTTAATTCTTTTTTTCTCACTTGTCTTTTTTTTTAATACATATTTAATTTAATTAATTAATTTATTTATGGCTGTGTTGGGTCTTCATTTCTGTGCGAGGGCTTTCTCTAGTTGTGGCAAGCGGGGGCCACTCTTCATCGCGGTGCGCGGACCTCTCACTATCGCGACCTCTCTTATTGCGGAGCACAGGCTCCAGACGTGCAGGCTCAGTAATTGTGGCTCAAGGGCCCAGTTGCTCCGCGGCATGTGGGATCTTCCCAGACCAGGGCTGGAACCCGTGTCCCCTGCATTGGCAGACAGATTCTCAACCACTGCGCCACCAGGGAAGCCCCTGTCCCCTTCATTTTTGAGGTTGGGGCGCAATTAGCTTTTTAAGCAGCTCTTACAATAAATAAGAGAAGAAAATGAAGTTAACAGAGGGCTATCTTCCTGCTTCTTTCATTCAGTCAGCAAGGAGCACCGCTGAGAGCCAGGCATGAGGATCAAGGTTGTACAAGAGCCAGGCCCTGCCTTTGGGAAGCTGACAGTCTATGGAGAGGAGATAAGAGAGAAAGTCAAAGGGTCTCAGCCTCAGGAGGAATGTGTTAAGGGTATCACGTGGGAGGCAGAAACAAGATGCTACGGAAGCCCGGCGAGGAAAGATCATTCTTGCACTAGTGCAGTCGTTGGCATAGGACCTAGGGTCACATTAGAGAGGAGGGAAAATGAGGCTTCTGACCCTGAGAGTCAAGGCTAAACATGGAGGTGAGGTAGACTGAGGCATTGGTAGCAGGGTCTGGGTGGAGGCAGTTAAGGCCGGGGATTACAAGCAGGAAGACCAGGTTCAGGCTGTGGAAGGGAGTGGGAGGATGAGGAGGTCGCGGGCTGCCTATCTCCAGTTTTAATCTTGTTCATTACAGACACAGGCAATTTTAAAAAGAGCTTATCTAGTGAAGAAGCGTCATTTAATCCAATGAACAAATCGATATATCTGTAGGTTTTTTTGTTCTTGCAAGATACTCCTTTTGATTTTACCTAATTTTAATATTAGCTAAAGGCTGGTGATGTGAAGGCTTTCTGTCTGACCACAACATTAGAGTTGGAACAGAATTTTCCTTCGAAATTTCCTGAAAGGTTTTTAGCAAAAGCAATTAATTGCCCTGCTGACTAACTCGTTAGTATGTCAAATGACAGCAATGTGCATTTCACCCCAGAGCCTGAAGGGGGCGCCCACAGCCCACATTGAGCCAAGGGCCCCAACCAGGCCATTCGAGCTTCTGGTTATGCAAGAAAAAGCCAGCCTTTGGAGGATGGATGCGTTTGCTAATGATGTTTGGCTTCATGGAACATAGATGTTTTCCTTTTTTTTTAAAAAATTCTCATTACTTATTAATGGCATGTAGAAGTATGCTTGCAACACAATCTGTAACCTTAAAAATGGACTGCATTAAAGTTGCTGAAGGAGATCAAGGGAAAGATAGGCAGTGCAGCCATGTTTCTTTTTCTTTTAAACTTATAAAAAGCCGGGTGATTCCAGGGTGAGGGATCTGACATGTGGTGCTGGATGCTGAGAGAGGATTGGGAGTGGGCGTCTGTAGAGAAGGTTTGGACACCCTGTTGAAAGGTTACCTAAGACGTTACTAGCCTGTAAAAAGTTCCTGCAAAAATCAACTGCAATAGCTCTTCTGTGTCATTGCACAATCAAAACAAACTGCATTTGGTGCATATGGAGCATTCACCTTTTTTGGAAGTAAAAAGAGTCTGCTGTATTCAGTGTGATGGCCCATTGAGCCAGTGCCTATTGCTTGTGACAGAGGTATGTGCCCTAACACATCACTACTTGGGTCAGAGCTTGAAATTTAAGGACACATTGCCTATCTAAATGTTTGGCCCATTTCTGTAGGATATCTTGGAGCTTAGAGTCAGGAGGACAAAAATCAGGATTATGATTTTCATGTAGTGTCAAGACAGAATCTTGTGGTATCATGTGGTGGTAAATACAGAGACCAGTCAAATTGGCCAACTTGTTAAAAACCTTATTAGAGAAGATGGCATGTGAGTTACTTGCAAGCCTATAGCAGCAGCAGTAACTCATGTTCTGGCAATTGAAGACTATCCTATGAGCTTCCGTTCTTCTGCATTCATTAAGTAGCACTTAGTTACCATGGCAACTGTCCCTTTTCATTATTTGTGAGCGGTAGGGTATCTCACAGAATCTCAAGCACACAGACACACAGCTAACACACTGTGTGCACTGGAACATTTAATGAAGACTTCTAGGCTGGACTGTATTTTGCAAAGCAGGCATACTTTGCTCACAGTTATTTTCGTTTATTATTTTTAACTCAATTATGGCAGGCTTCGACCTTGAATACACCATTCTTGAAGGCGTTGTGCTGTCTTTCCTGCTTAATTTCCTTCCCTTTCTCATTGAAGATAGAGATAAATGTATTTAACTATATTCAGAGAAGAGTAATGACTTGCAGCTTAATGAAAGTGCCCCTCTGAGTTCTAGAGAGGGCCTTGTGTGTGAAAAGGAGAAGAATGACTATTTCATCCTTGGCTAGTGGGGAGTGTGGGACGTGGGGAAAAAGAAGAAATAGGGAGTAAGGTGCCCTTTGGTGAATAGTGATGACTGTGGCTGATTATTACAGCTATGTTATCAGTGACTATTTCACGGAAGCTACTAAGCATTTTCCCTTGAAGTTGCACATCGTGTATCATTTAACTAACTTGTACACTATCATCTTCCTTCTCAAAAGAAGCGTTTGCACACACACATGCTAGCACGCACTCACACACAGGCACATAAACACAACTACCGTGTCTCTGCTTGTAAATGTTGGTCAGCCTGAAAACTCTGCTTTTAATGCCTGTTTCTAAGACTGTTTATAACTCACTCCTCTCCCAGTCCCCAAACCCACACCATCACGTCATGTGGGAGGAGGGGAGAGAGACCCAGGCCTTGTACCACGTGTGTGGCTGGAAATGAAGACGATTTATGCCATGCTTTTTCACCGGGTTGTCTTGCAGACGTTCATGGGGGCAGCATGGCGTCAGGTGAAGGTTGACCAAGGCTCTGCTTTTGCACAGCTATCCGAGGACCCGCCACATAGTAGTTACCATCGATTTATAGAGTAATTTTGACAATTTTCTGGCAAATGATAGCAAAGTTTCTTGAGGAATAAATGACTTTTGCTAATGCACACAAAATCCAGCCCACCTTCTCAGCTGCTGGGGGCAGGAGCAGAACCAGAGCATAAAGAGAAAAAGGCTTTGGGGTTCAATTCCTACTCTGTGTGCCACATACTAACTGGATGTGACCTTGGGAATGTTATTTAATTTTTCTGAATTTCAGTCTGTTTATTTGTAAAATAGGGATGTTGATGATGATTGACGTTTATCTGATAGCATTGTTGTGTTTAAGATAGTGTACGTAAAATGCTTGGTATAATAAATGTAATAAAAAACAAAATATCTGAAATGCGTGGTACATAATTAATGTTCAGTAGTGCCTGGCGTGCAGTAGGTGCTCAGTAGTAGTAGGTGGTCAGTGTCAGTAGATGATCAATTGATCAAATAAGTGGGAGCTATTATTAACTATAATTGTGATTCAAAAGCAGTAATGACTTACTTCAGACCAAACAGGACTAAAATTATATTTCATGTAAAGCTCCATCTCTTGTGTTTCTTACACACCTGCAACTTGCAGCAAGAATGACTAAAATTAAGGAGCTTAGTGGATTCTTTAGGCTAAGATAACCTGATTAAATCAGAACTCATGTGCCCCCAGAGCTGACTCCTTTGAAAAATTATTTGCAGTGAAACAGTTTCAACAAACCACCTAAGATCCATTTTGTGACCTTCAGAAGACATTTGCTTTAAAAAAAAAGTTTTGGACTATGCATGAAAAAAGCTAGCTTGCTGATTACATACGGGTGAAATTTTAACCACTATTTATTCCAGGTTGTTTATTTAAACATGTTCTTATGCAGCTGAACCTTTCAAGTGAACTAGAAATGATTTCCAAGGACTTCACTACTAATAGCTGCAATTTTCTTCAAATGATACAGGAAAAACGGCTTAGGGACAGACCACAGTAACCCATATTCTATCGTTGCCAATTTGCCTTTGCCAGAGTAAGCATAGTTTATTTTAAGCATTAGGATTTGGGTAACAAATAAGCACCAAGGGGAGGTGGTTGTATGAAACGCATAGGCTTTTCTAACCTGCTATATTTTTCTTCCTACCTGACATATGTTATAAATTTTTCTGTCTTTGGCATTTGCCTGTCTTATTTACAGCTGTATCCCTAGGTACCAAAACAGTGCCAGGAATATATAGCAGCTCAATAATTATTTATTGAGTGACTAAACCAGATATTAATTGTCTCGGGCCAGTGAACAAATGTGATTTTAAAATTTTGGTTGGGCTTTGTTTATCTGCTTCGGAAACACGGCCAAGATCGAGGTTTTACATTTTTCCCTCTGAGTTGAAAATAAAAGAATTCTGGCACTTCTTCCTTCTCCTTCCCCAAAGCAGTACTTGACAAGGATACGTTCCAGAGTCAGTGGCCAGTAACATTGCCAGACCTGGCCTGGCCATGAATGTGGCTTAAGCCAGATTGGATCCTTTTGTGGGTTAAACGACTCTGTGTTTTGGTCCCAGACTCATTTCTAATTCTGGCCAGTTATCTTAAAAACATGGGCCCTTGGTTATGGAGGGGTCAGAAGATGGAATGAAAATGGATGGAGGGAAATTTCGTATCAGTACCTGAAAAGAATCCCGGTGTCCTTATATTCTTAAAGCACAGCAAAGAGCACGACTTCCTACAAAGGCCTTTGGAGAAAGCATCAGTTACTATGCATTGTTCTCTTTAGAGGGCGATCACAATTGGAAGTCTATTTGGAGGCAGTGAGTAATTTAGGGAAGCACAGTCTTTTCTAATGGCCTGAACAAAGCTCAAAAAACAAAACAAAAACAAAAAACCTTAATGTAAGCTAATTTACTTTTTTTTTTTTTAAGAACAGGGGTTCTTGGGACTTCCCTGGCAGTCCGGTGGTTAAGACTCCTCACTCCCAGTGCAGGGGGCACGGGTTCAATCCCTCATCGGGGAACTAAGGTCCCGCATGCTGCATGGTGCGGCCAAAAAAAAAGAAAAGGGGGCGGTTCTCAAAGTGTGGTCCCTGGACCAGTAGCATCAGCATCAGCTGGGAATGTATTAGAAATGCTAATTCTCAGGCACCTCCCGGAGCCTGCTGTCTCAGAAACTCTGAGGGGTGGAGCCCAGCAACCTGTGTTTTCACAAGCCCCCCAGGGGATTCTGTTCCTCACTCAGGTTTAAGAAGCACTGGTTCTCATAGTGTGAGAGAAGACTTTGGAACTCAAAGTCCAATTAACTCCCCAAACAGAGTTCTCTGTAGCCCTGCTTGATTAGTACTAGTTTTAGGAAACTTAACTACCTAACCAAACTGTTCAGTCCTTCCTGGGATGGTTGTAATTGTTAGGATGTTCTTACTTTGGTTGCATTAAAAATTCCCTCCTTCCAGCTGCTAACATGTTTGGCCTCTGAAGCTATGAGGAATGTATCTACATTCTCAGATAATAGTTCATTCATTCATTCATTCAGTCAAACATTTGAAGAAAGACATTGGCTCCAATAAGTCATCCCATCACCAGATAAGCATCCTCAGATCCCTCAGTGGATCCTTAGGTCCATGATAGCAGAATCCCAATGTCCTGACCACACTACTGCTCACCCTTCTCTTGACGCACACTTGTCCACATCCTACAAAGATGCAAGTCCCAGAACTGGATCCGATTCTGCTCGTCATAGCACGAGAGCAGGAACATGTGAGGCTGATTGGTTTTATAACTAAATGCAGAACTTTGCATTTCCTTTATGACATTTTTTTCTGCGATGTACCTTATGAAATTGCCATTTGTAGGTTAAAAATGTGAAATGTGAGCAATTGCGTGGAGTTCTAATATCTTATCACATTTATTCAGTCAATAATATAAAAACTTATACTGGGCCTTCTCTGGTGTTTATGTTAAGATAACAGGATTATGCTAAATAGTTTTTGTTTGTTTGTTTGTTTGTTTCACACTTTTAAGTCCATTTGAGCAGATAGTAATTTACAGTGTCCATAATTCTTCAAAGATACAATATTTAATATAAACAGAAGTCACAAAGAATAATGCAGTTAACATTTGTGTATTAACCTTCCCAAGCCCATCTCCTCCCCTCCCCCAATAAATACCTTGAATCCTGGATTTGATGTTTATTACTCCCATGCATTTCTTCCTATTTGTACGATATATTTATATAGGTGCATTCCCAAGCACAGTATATACACAATAAATATATTTTGTGTATTTTTGGCTTTATATGGATTGTATTGTACCATATATATTATTGTGCAACTTTCTCAATATTATGTTTATTGGCACCTAACCATGTCGAAATGTGTGTAGGTGTTTCATTCCTTTCTACTGCTGTATCGTATTCTATTTTATGAATATAGCATGATTGATTATATATCTTCCTATGCTGGTGGACATTTAGGTTGTTTCCAGTCTTTCACTGTTTCAGACAGTGTGTACATCCTTGTATACATGTGTGAGAATTTCTATAGGACATCTGTCTAGTCCCTGATTTGTTTGACATCAAATGCTGTCAAATTTTTGCCAGTAGAAAGATATAAAATTGCTCGATTCTTTGTAAGTAAATGCAGAACTATCCATTTGTCTCTATTACCTCTTATCTTGTCCCACATTCATTTATTCAGTTATTAAGAACCATATATTGGACCCCTGCCATGTGTCAAAGACCACAGTAGGCAGCTGAAGACAAAAGTGAGGCATAATCTCACTCCTTACTTGGGTGGCAGGGGCAGGGTTAGTGGAGAGGTGGTGGCTTTTGCTTTTTGGCTGCAGTCATTGTTTTGTGAGCTGCGAGCCTGACATTCCAGGGATCGGCTGTCACTAACAGAGTGGGATGGAATGTGGAGATGGGGTGTGGGTGGTAGGAAGTGGGGTTAGACAACGTGGGCTTCCGATCCCTTCCTGTCCCCTGAGGTGACACAGCAAATATCCACCTGTACACCTGGCTTTGTACCTATTTTCTTATTCTAACTGCATCCCCAATCCCTGAGATACAGAATATTAGCATCAACCAAAGACACATGAATACAGACATATAACGGTTTCCTATTCATCAGGGCCTCTGGTCACAGCCTCACATATTTTGCATAAACATACATGTTGGCCCTGATTTCCCCACTTTATCATATATAAACTGAGATGAAGTTTATATGTACATATATACGCATCTATATATGTGTATATATATGTAGGTTTATGCAGAGTGGTGAGCTGGGGGTGCTGAGCAGAGCATCCCTGAGTCCAAGGTCAGAGCTTCCTCGCTGGGCTGCAGGGCAGCAGACCGCGTGCTCTGTCCTCGGTGACAAGTGCGCACTTGGCATATAGGTCTCTGCAAATCTGCCAGTGCTCCTGGATCTCACTTCCCAGCGCATCCTGCTGGCTGGGGGATTCTTTGGACACCAGAGGACAGTGGACATTTTCCATTTAAAAGGTTTCCTGTGCCTGCAGAACACCTACTCGGTGCCCTCCCAGAAGAGCGGGCTGTGCAAAGCAGAGAGAGTTGGGGAAGGAGAGTCGAGGTACATTAAGTTGATTTTGCAGCGGCAGCTGGAGTCACATTAAACCTATTGCCTAATTTCCTTTGTCTAACTTGATTTCTTTTTGGCTGGAAGGGAAATGGATCAGTCTTGCTTTTTATGCCGAGATGATGCTGCCTGAAGGAAATTCTCCATCAGTTCCCTGTGCCTGCCTTCAGTCCTGTAATTGGGACTGGGCAGCGACCTCCCCTGCGGCCTTCTGGAGGGGGTCACGCAGGCTGCCCCTCCACGCAGAGCTTGGCGTCTGTGCCAGGCCTTCCTGCAGGCGTCTCTGGCCACATTCTAACACAGACAGCTTCATTTTATTTATTTTCTTCTTTTCTGTGAAGCCCTTTGCTCCCTACCTTTTCTCTATCTCTTTTCCTATATTTGGAATGCTCTCTGTCTCTCCAAACTTTCTTAAAGGTGGTTTCTTTACATTTCTGATATAATATTTCCTTCCTGTCTCCCCTCCTCCCACCCCACCCCAATGTGATTCTGCCCGTTTTTTTTTTTTTAATCACCAAGGAGGGACATGTTTATACTTTGCTCTTGGTTCTATTCTCCTACCCAGGCATTTAAGGAAAGCTAAGAGTCTGGAGGCAGAAAAATGAAAAGGCAGTTTAGCCACACACAGAAAATAGGAGCATTTATCTGTGCGGAAGGGTTGCTGAGTTCCTCGCATGGTGGGGATGGGAGGAGAAAGTATTAACCGGTTACCTACAAATGTATTTATTGCGTGCTCACTCTGTATAAGAAATAGCGTTGCTAAGTTCTGTGAGGGACATAAATATAAGATTTAACACCTACCATCAAAGAGGCTGCATTCTGGTTGGACAGACAAGATATAAACATGGGAAAGGATAAGATAACTCTTGGAAGAGGAAAATTAGAAGTGCTCAACACATCAGTTCAAGAAGTGGGGAGGGTCTCATGTGCTTGACTCCTACCAATGAGTGGTCCAAATAATTGTCCTGAGTTGAGGTCATCAAGCCTTCACAGAAGACCGGGTTGGGCTTGGGAAAGGGCTTTGACCTAGCTGAATCCTTAGGGATGGTTCTGGATAAGTAGACGGGGGCAGTAAAGCCCTCCAGATGGAGAAGTCAGGGATAAATGAGGGAAAATGGAAAAGATAATTCAGTGGGCAATCAAGAGACCCAGGAGGCTGGGCAGAGGGGTCAAGGTGGCAGGCAGCTGGAGACAAGATTAGTCCTGGCCAAACTGCCAAGGGCTTTGAATGGTAGTTTGAGTACAGAAGATTTTTCTCTTAGGCAGCACGAGCTATTGAATGTCTTTGTGTGAGGATTTGAATTGATCTAAATCTGTACCTCCCTATTTTTACATGGCATAAGTGGAAAATGGTTATTTGTAGAGTACACGGCACTAAAGAGAAAGGGATTTGGAGACTGGGAGGAGAATATAGCAAAAGCAACTTGTCCTGGTTTGCCTGGAACCTTCCCAGTTTTCCCATAGCACTGAAAGTCTCATGTCCAGACAAATCCTCAATG
The DNA here is from genome assembly GCF_965194825.1 of Balaenoptera physalus. Classification (NCBI taxonomy): domain Eukaryota; kingdom Metazoa; phylum Chordata; class Mammalia; order Artiodactyla; family Balaenopteridae; genus Balaenoptera; species Balaenoptera physalus. The sequence continues at coordinate 92,939,812 of NC_138886.1, read as the reverse complement.
ACTGCTTGTCACCTGGGAGAATACCTTTGGTCAAAGGTGACTAGCCTATGAGCTCTGCCCACACCTGGTCACCCTGGGATCTCAGAGTTTCAATCTTGCATCCGGGCTCATCAGTTGGGAAACCTTGATTAGATAGTATTTTAGGGTTATGAGTGGGCAGGATGGGTTGGAGTCTGGAAGCATGGTCAGGAGGCTATTGGTGCAGTCTGGCTTGAGGGGATAAGGCCTCAAACAAGATGATGGCAAGGAAAATGGGGGGAAAAAAATTGATTTAAGACATTTTTCCCCCAGGGAGGAAAAGTTCTCCTAACAACCAGGAGAAAGATTGAAAATTGAATGAGGTAAAGGAGTCAGAAATGACTTCAAAACAACTGCAGCTTTGTTCATTTATGACCCAAGCATTTATTGAGTGCCAACTGGGTGCAAAATATCATACTCAAAATTGAGTGAGAAATGTGTTCCCCTTATATAACTTAGGACCTAATTGGACACATTAAATAAAATTTTTTAAAAAACTCTTCAAATAACTATAAGGTAAAAGGTCAGGGTGTGTGGCACAGCAGTTAAGGGGCATGGGATTCAGAGCAGAAGTGGGTCACTAGATTCAAATCTCAAATACTAGCTGCATGACCTTGGACAAGTTACCTTTTCAATTCTCAGTTTCCTCTCAGACCCACAGTAATGTAGATATGCTAATCATAGTGCCAAGCTCTGGGCCTTGTTGGAAGGAGATAATACCTTCAACATGGTGCATGGCATATGGTAAAACTTTAAGCAACATTAATATCATTATCATTATCACATACAAAGTGGTAAGACACGAGAGATTTACTACCTAGCAGGGAGGTGTCAAAGTAAATGACTTTTTTTTTTTTTTAATAATTAATTAATTTATTTATTTTTTATTTTTGGCTGTGTTGGGTCTTCGTTTCTGTGCGAGGGCTTTCTCTAGTTGTGGCAAGCGGGGACCACTCTTCATCGCGGTGCGCAGGCCTCTCACTGTCGCGGCCTCTCTTGTTGCGGAGCACAGGCTCCAGACGCGCAGGCTCAGCAATTGTGGCTCACGGGCCTAGTCGCTCCGCGGCATGTGGGATCTTCCCAGACCAGGGCTTGAACCTGTGTCCCCTGCATTGGCAGGCAGACTCTCAACCACTGCACCACCAGGGAAGCCCTAAATGACTTTTATAAAGTGAGAACCTATAGGAAAAAAAAAAAAAAAAAAGCTTAGACGAATCAACAATAGTTCCAGAATTCCAGTTTGTTTTGTCAATCATAGTTTCACTCCTGTTTATGCATATCCACTTCTGCACATTTAGTTTGCGATTGGCGTGTCAGTGGGGTGCAGTTGTACCTGCAATTTAGGTAAAATGCCCCTTAGATGTCACATTGCAAAGGGCCATTAATCAGTGTTGGATGTCTGACCCTGTGGGGCAGTGGTCTCCAGAGAAGTGTCTCTATATAATTTCTTTATTTTAGTTATTACTTGGATTACTTTTTACAGTTTTTAAATTTTTTTTTTTCTTTTGCTATTTTAAATCCAAATTTTTGATTATTTCTATTGGATGAGTTACTAAGAGCAGAATTACTATATCAAAGGGTATATGCATTTAAGGGTTCTCTGCATATGTGGTTACCTCCTCATGGTTCCTCACCAACTCTGGGTACAATCTTTTTTTTTTTCCCTTTGATTTTTGTTACTTTTGCAGGTAAAAATTTTTACCTTTCAGCTACAAATTGCATATATTTGAGCACTAAGGAAGTTGAATATTTTTCCATGTTTATTAGTCATTGGGTTTTTTTCCTTATGAAGAAATATCGGTTCATGCCCTTTGTTCATTTTTCATTTGGTAAAGTGTTATTATTTGTCTCTTCATTTAAAGGGGTCTGTCTTATTTCTTGCAAACTCCCCAGGTTCTTTTGAGAAATAAATGCTATAGTTACATGAAAGTGTTTTGCATAAACTGTAAGGACCTATATGCATGTTGTTATTATTGAAAAATTGACCTTGTTCATATGTTAGAGTCATATTTATAACAAAGAGGTCCTCGCAAATTCAGAAATAGACTTGACTAGAGTGTGAGCTCAGTTCCCGTCGGGATTTTTGTCTGTTTTATTCACTGCTGCATCCCCAGTGCCTAGAACAGTGTGTGGCATGGAGTAGTGATCAATAAATACATGTTAAATGAATGGAATATGAGATAAACACATAGATGGATAGAGATTTTCTACAATGTTCCACCAAGTTGACTTCATTTCATTTTCTCTTTTGCCTCAAGCTGGAAGCAAATAGAGTTGTGTATGGCTGGTAGGTCAGAGCTGTGAAATAGTGTTCTTATCATTCTGGACTTAGGAAGCTCATTTCTTAGAACCTAACTTTCTTTATGGTAACATTGTAAGCCTAATTAGTAATTCTACCTCATTTATTTAAGTGATAAACCAGAGACAAGAAGAGTTTAGTGACCCAAGCATGGCTTTCAGCAGTATGATAGAAGACCCAAGTTGTTGTTCTATTTTTATATAAGAGCATTTCTAATTCCTAAATATATGACAAGCCTCCTAGTCTGTCCATGCCTCACTTGTGGTTTCTGGCAATTATGAGAATAAATTGTACCCAAGGTCTAAAATAAAACATGACAGTATGCCTTAAAATTGATTCATTCTTTGGTTGCCTATTTTGCGGGAAAGGTTTTGCATAGAAATTTATGCTAATGAGTTTAATCTCCTATATAGACTTAAATTCAACTACCCACAGGTGCCTGGTACCAGCTTCTTTTCTAGAGTTTCTCTGCTCTGTTTTTATCCCTAATTATCCTACCTCACATTGTTTTCCTTTTAAGGTGCTTTAGTGTTTCTGGAAGAAGATGGGGTAAAATTTCATATAAATGTGCATTTTGCTCCAGACTCGTGTTCTGGATGGATCACTTACAGTGGGAGGCAATACATGATGGTTAAGTGCTTTGTTTTTGAGGCACACAGAATCTTATTTATGATCTTAGGTGAGTTACTCAGCTTCCCTGAGCCTCAATTTCTTCATTTATAAAATAGGTATTTAAAAAACCCTGCTTCCATTGGATTGTAAGGATTAAATAAAATAATGTGTGAAAAGATGTTAGCATAGGGTTTGACAAATAAGCAAGCAGGAAATAGAGGCTGCAACTGAATATTATTATTTATTATTGTCATGTTCATCATAGATGGCTGGGCCATGGCTCTTAGCCACTGAGGTGCTATTAGCAAATGTAAGAAAAGCAAGTGAAAATGTCAAAGCAAGAGACAAGGAAAGAGATAGATGCCTGCAAGAAACAATCCCAGAAGCACCCCATCCAGGATATATCAGTCAGGGTTCAAACAGAGAAGTGGAACCACCTGGAGATACAGATATCGATACAGATACAGATGTATACACACATGCATATATACATATATGTGTGTGTGTAGATATATGTGCACATGTATATATACATAGGTATACACATACATGTTTGTATATATGATTTGACCTTTCACAACTGTAGGAGCTGGTTGATCAGTGTCTGCAAGGCTGCTGTCTTTGCATCTGATGCTGGAGCTTGAAGTCCAGCGGTCAGGCCATCGGGAGGGGAAGATGGAGGTCCAGTGGGAAGTGCAGAGACAAGGTGGAACCACAAGCGCAAGCTGGGCCCGACAGGGAGGACGGAGTGACACCAGTGCCTGTTCTTGTTGCCTCTGCCCTTGCTGGTGTGGCGTGGATGTCAAACTTTGGTCATGGGCCCAAACACACACTGGGCCCAGGCTCAGCCCCAGTGGCTCCTCACGCCAGATGAGCCCGCAGATAATTGGAGCTGCACATTGGCCGCTGCTTCACTTCTACCCTCTGAGGCCTGGGTGTCATTATCCACGTGGTTATCTGTTTTGAGGTGAAGACACTGAGGGGTACAGAGAAGTTATTCATTTGCTTCAAATCACACAGCTGCAAAGGGCAGAGCTGGGATCCAGAGCAGGCCTGGTTGACTTGTTGACTAATCTCTTAAACACTGCAAAGTTACAGCTGCCCCAAAAGGCAGGGAAGGAAGGCATACCTACCGCCCAGCTGTTAACATGTGGTCTCTGGTAACCTTTTTAATGAGTGAAGAATGTAGTGCTTTCATCCTTGGCGCAGGGGGTGCTCACGGATGGTGGAGTGTGGTGAAGGAGGGTGGAATGGGGGTTCAGCCTGCCCGTGTTTATTTCCTCCCGACCGCATACTTCCTGTGTAACTCGGACAATTTACTCAACCCCTCTCAGTCTCCATTTCCTCGTCTGTTAAATGGAGATAATGAGTGCTTGAGAGATTAGGTGAGGCGTGCACATGGAAGAACCCAGAATATAGCTTAATGGACATTGACCACACCTGGAACTTGCTGGGCCCCTAATTGAAGTGACTTGGAAATAGAATCATGTGACGTTCTGTTTGCCTCATCACTTTCTCGGGAATGCTGGAGGCCAGGGCTCTGTTCTTAGGATTGCGGAGCCGGAAATTCTCTCTGACTTTTGAGGAGGTGCTGTAGCCCATCCTGGTGGATTTCACACAGTTCACTGGCCGCCTGTGTCCACGGATCTCTTTCCTGGCCGCAGACTTTGCTCTTGTTCTTCACTAACACACCTCACTCCCGATTGTCACGAAGTTATTTTCCAGTGTCAAACTACATTTCATCTGCCAGCATTTCTGCTCACTACCTCTTTTTATTTTCCTCAGCAGGGATGGAAGGAAAATAGGTCATCTTTTTCGTTTCAAAAAAAAAGAGTAAAGTTTAGAAGTGCCCCAGACATTTACGTGATCCAGCGTTCTCTTTTCCATCCCTTTATTGAGAACCCTACTGACTTCCCTTTATAGTCCAGTAAGTCTTCTTTCTTCCTGAAATATGGTATTAGAGCTGAACATAATCATAAATACCTGGCCGACTCTGGTTTGCAAGAAGGATAGTGTGTGAATTTTACCCATTGTATTCCTGTGTAGAAAACGCACATCTTTTTCTGCCCAAGTTGTGCCCCTAGATAGTCTGTCAAACAATGTCATCTTGCCAAGGGCAAGGCAGCCTCCCAGGAAGGGTGACAATGTAATTACAAGACCAAGTCCACACCCCATCCCAGAAAGTTATTTCTAACTCTTACCAATATGTTAGGCCAACAGCCTCACCTTCCGAAAGCTAATAATCATACCTCACCTATAAGAACTTATCTGTTTAATATTCATAGGATATACATCCTAGTATCATGCTAGCTTTTGCTGATTCCCATTCAGCTCCTCTTCCTTCAAGACACTAAATTATTTTTAATTCCCCACTTTCTGAAAACTAGTATATAGAACATGAAATATTTATGTTAAGTAGTAATGTCAAAATTTGCTAATAACTTATTTTTAGATAAACAAATATGTATCTAAAATGCCTTCTATTTGCTCAGTGCTGTGCAAGGCACAGGGGGTGAAAGATGTGGGACCTACTTCCAAGGTCAACTTTCTAGAATCTAAATCCAGTTTATCTAACCATGGTCTGCACCACCATCCATGACCTGGATGACATAACTCCAAGGACGAAATAGCCGGCTTGCCCGATCGGTTTATTTCTTTAAGTCAATGCTTGGGCAGCATTATTATGAACCTGTATTAAGTATTTTGTTGTCCATGTAGCACCAGTAGAGTTCCAAGTTATTGTCCAATTTAGATTTAATAATGTGGCTGAAGCAGTTCCCATTTTCTCTTCTGTGGGAAGCGGTGCAGAAGTCTGCATCGAGGATGGAAGATTGATGGGTGCAGTGAGCAGCAACTTTGCTTAATAATGAGAATGTACTTGAAGTAGCACCATTTAGCATTTCCAGAGATGTGGTTGCTTTGCTCCCCATTTATATAACTTGTCACATCCAAGAAATTGACAGAAGTAGTCTGAAATAGACAGTTGGAGCACACGTCAAAAAAAAATTTTCCATCATGATCACATGGAGAATGACCAATTTCAGTTTAAGGAATTTTTAATAGCATCCTAAATCCCTTGCCGCTAAACAGAAGACAGACTAAGAAACACTAGGAAGTAAGGAACGAGCTGCTTCCCATTTGTTTTCTGGTGGATGAAGAATGTTTTCACTGACTGCATGCTTTCCAAGTAGCTTCTCATAGAGCTTTCAAGGGGCAACACTGTCTAGTGGTTAAGAGCCCAGCCTTTTATCTCATCTGAGCTGCATGAACTTACTAGCTGTGTAACATGGGGTGAGTTATTCACCTTTTTGTGTCTCATCATCCTTGTCTATTGCATGGTGCTGTTGGGAAGCTTTAAATGGTTACTATTCTTTCATGTTGAATATACAAGATGTCATATAACACAGTGTAGAGAGATGAGGTATATTTTTAAAGAAGCCACTAATAGACCTGATATGATTCTTTCAACCTTTTTTTTGGTTCTCATGGCAACCTGGTAACGATCCATCCATGCCATGGACAAAGTGGCTGAGTTGGAGGCAGTATAACAAAATACCTAAACAAGTCATTTCTCTGGGGTCAGGAAAACCCACATTGTTTTAAGAAATTATCTTCCTTTCCCCAGTGTTCTCTTTGAATGCACACAGGCAGTCTCCCACAGGCTATTTTGCTTCAGTGATTTTCTCATCTATAAGAGCACGCAGCTCTTTGATAGGAAGCTATTTGCAAAGGGACAGAATGTTTTTCTGCAGCTGTGATGTGAGTGGTATCAAAGTTATTGACACAGTTGAAAAATAGCTTAATGTTATCTTCAAGGCTTCCGCTTTCCTGTCGGCTTGAGCCTTGGAGATGTGTATAATTGGGACTCAGTAAGACAACCTTGACACCCCTCTGCAGAGAAATGTGCCCGTTTGATACAGGCTCAAAGCGAGTTTGACAAAGAGCAGCTTTTCCCTTGGGGCAGGGTGACCACGGAGAATCTGCTAATGAAGAGTTAATGGCCCAGGAACCCCAGCTTCACTTAGCAGACGGGAAGGCTTTAATCATTCCTATCCTTCCTGTCACCACCAGGACAGGCCAACAGCCTAGCCATCCAGTCAGTAATTAGAGAGAAGGTATTTCTCTACTCTCCTGAGCTGACTGTCATATTGTTAAATTTGAAAACTATTTGATGATGAATCTCACAGCTCTTTGGTTTGACTGATGAGTGGAATCAGAGCACCGCCCCACATTCGCATCTGTTCTGTGGACAGATTTGGTGGAAAATAGTTTCTGGTTTCTTTTTGAGTCGCAGACCTTTTGACCTGTGCCTTGGAGACATCCATGGGCTCTTCATTACAGGAATTACTCTCCAGAGGACAAGGTCTTCATCAGTCAGCGTCTTTGGTTGCAAACCATAGCAACTAACTTCCACGCAGATGAGCAAAACCACACTCTGTGGGAAGGCCATGGGGTGCCCACAGATCAAAGGAATAGTCAGTGCTCCAGGCTTTGAAAGGACAGAGTCCAAGGCAGCCCTGGACAGCCTGCAGCAGAATTGCTCTGTGTTCAGGGATGCACCCTCCAATCCCTTAAAAAAACATTTCTTTTTGTCATTCTACCAAAGATTCAAATTCCCGGGAAACAATGCAGTTCCCCCTCTCTTGGCTAGGGAAGAACAGGGCACCATGCCTAACCATCTTGCCAGATATCTCCAATGGGGGAGAGATGTTTCTTAAAGAAAAACTGGGGGAATGCTGAAACCAGAAGAAGGGAGAGTGTATGCTAAGGGATGGAACTACAGAGCTTGCTACACTGCATCCCTCAGAATAGGATCACGTGTGTGGCTGAAATGCACTGCAAAGCTCCATGTCACCTGCTCCAATTTATCTCACAGTGTTGCTGAACCTTAGGACGGTGACATGTTAGCCCATTGACTGAATCCCTTCTAGTTAGAGCCCAGACGTGTGTTCCTGCTTTCTTCTAAGATGGTTGGAAGAAAAAGATAGATCAGGCAGGGTTCTTAGCTGCAACCAAGAGAAATCTGCGCTAGGTGGTTAAACAAAAGAGGAATGTACTAAAAGAACTGGGTGACTCAGAGGATCTCCAGGAGGGCCAGAAGACCAGGCTGAGAGGCTGTGTAGCCAGGGCCAATGCCCCAGGCCTACCATAGGGCAGTAGAGAGCCCCAGCGCTGCCCCTGGGCTCAGTTGCCATGGATCGCTTCACTGAGGCGGGGCTTGGACCCTAGTGCTGAACCCCTGTCACAGCTGGCCTGAAAAACAGGATTGACCCATCTCTACCTTCACCAACATGGATCCTGCAGCACCTGCTTCCTGAGTCACCAGCTTGCCCTGCAAAGTACGGTGCTGGGGCACCATTTTGGAGGAGACCAGGCGACATGACCGGGCCCCAGCTGCAGAGGGGCCTGGGAAGGCATGTTCTGGCTTCTGCCTTAGAACAGAAGGCCTCTGCCTTGGAGGAAGCATGTTCAAAGGAACAGCAAGTGTCCTTAGAAAGGCAGTTGTGTGACTTTGAACTTGTGTTCATTCCACTAATGGACCACATCTCCCATACAGCACTAGTAATGAATAGATGTTAAATACATTTTGTAATAATTTTATAAGCCTTATGATGATATTGCATTCTATTTTTTGTTGAAAACAAATATTGAAAATGTACCACACTTTTTTTCATCTTCTTATGACGGGGTTACAGATACACCAGTATGCTCAAAAAGTGGCAGTGATTCCAACCTGTCAGAGGTTCCTTCAATATCAAGCTGTATGAACCTTGGGCAAACTCTTACACAGCTGTATTTGAGCATTACCATCCAGGACATGGTGTAATAGTACTTAGCTGCGGACTTAATCGTGTTGATAATATTGGTATTGCTAAGTATTTTTAGGTATCAATAAACAAATGTTTCATCTAACTGGATAAGATACAACTAAGAATGATAATTATAACAATGTTCCTTTATTTATTTATTTATTTCTTACTAATGAGCTTGTACAGTTCACCAGAAATGCTAAGTACACAGCAGAACTTTAGGACTGGATGTTTACATTCCATGTAAGTCAGTGTTCTGTTATTTCCAAAACACTGTAATTATCAAGAGATCATTACAATTGGTTCAGATAATGCTACAACACAGAGGAAAATGCAAGGTTTTGCCGTGGGTTGTCAGGGTCAGCTTCTAGGAACCAGAAGCTGGCCCTTCCCTTCCCTTCCCTTTCCTTCCCTTCCCTTCCCTTCCCTTCCCTTCCCTTCCCTTCCCTTCCCTTCCCTTCCCTTCCCTTCCCTTCCCTTTCGTTTCTGTTTCATTTCCTTTCTTTTCTCTTCTGTTTTCTTCTCTTCTTTTCTTTTCCAGCTTTATTGAGATATGATTGACATGGGACCAGGATTTTTGAGCAGAGTCTTGGGGCAGGGAGGGGGCATATCTGAGCAGTGAGAAGGGCACCCAGGGAAAAGGAAGACTCAGAAGTGTGGAAGTTCCTAAAGAACTGGAGACTCGCAGCTCTGGCTGGAAGGAAAAAGTTGGGTGAGGAATGACACCCTGTCAGACACCTTCCAATGTGAAAGTGGAAGCACATTCTTTTTGCTGCTGGTGATAATGCCGAGAATTTACATTTTGTGTAAATTTGACCTCATTGACATAATACCTTATTATAGAGAATCACTTAGATGTTGCCTAATTGCCTTCTTTCTCTTGCTAACCCCAATGCTGAGAAAGTCAAAAAAATGGCCTTTGTTTTGGCTGCGGCAGAGAAATCTGATTTGATATTTTGTTGTCACAGATCTTTTGCTTTCATATTTATTTGTTTTTTCCTAGGCCACCCAAGCACTTTAATTTGTATATTTGCTTTTGCATTTGTCCACATGCATATGTATTTTCCCATGCTTTCTGTAACTTTTTTTCCATTTAAATTATATAATTATCATTTTCTTTGCTTCCCCAGTGTATTCTTATTTCTAGTCTTTCACAGAAGCCCAATGTTCCATTGAGTAATCACTGGGAAATTGTTATGCTTCAGTTTTTCAAAAGTTTAGGTATCGTAATGGCAATTTTTGTGTATAGAACTTATTTCTTCTGTTAGATTATTTTCCTAACAGCATCTGTAACTCTTAACTTCCTGCTTGGAAAAATAAAGTTTTATGTCTTAGGGTTTTCCCTTTTTTGCCTCCCATTCTTGTAGGTAAATAACCATTTCAGCATGAATTATTATGCATTTTACTTTCTCTGTATAGCAGCCTTACTAATACATCTGTCCAGACATGCTTATATAACACTGTACAGTATAAGCCCAAGAGCTTCTGCCATCAGTGTAACTGTGATATGCAGGAAAGCAGTAGCCCAGACTATGGAAGTATCGAAGAGAGATTGTGATGGTCATAAAACGACACTCTAGCCTGAAGGTCTAAATCTCCTCTATGTTGTTTCCTAGACTTATTTTCTTTAAGTTTGTATCTTTCATCACCAACTCATAACTTATCATAACTCATTCTATACCTAGTAACCCTTTAACTATTTTATTCATTTTCCTACTTTAATGACATTACTTACTATTTGATCAGTACTCTTCCCTCCTCCTTAGTGTTTGACATGATTGTTGTTGTATTTGTACCTGCCTCCTATTTGTTAACCTTTTAAATGTTTCTCTGTACCAGTAAGTTGGTTCCTAAGGATACTGAAAGCTCTTTTTGTGCAGCATACACTGGCCATGGGACCCAGTGATGCCACTCATGGGAATTTACACTAAGAAAAGCGTTCACACCAAACATATACATGAATCTTTATAATATCTGTATTCATAATCATCAAAAACTGGAAACAACCCAAATGTCCTTCAGTAGGTGAATGGATAAACACTCTGTGGTGTATTCATACATTGGAATACTACTCAGCAATTAAAAAGGAATGACCTATTGATACACACAACAACTTGGATAAATCTCAAAATAGTTATGCCAAATGAAAGAAGTCAGCTTCAAAAGGTTACATACTCTATGATTCCATTTACATGACATTCTTGAAAAGAGACTGCTCTGGAGATAGAGAACAGATCAAGGATTTCCAGGAGTTATGCGTGGGGGGAGGTTATGACTACACAGGGATGGTATGAGTTTTGGGGGGCGATGGAACTGTTTGTGTCCTGAATGTTGTGAGGATAACAAATCTATCCAGGTGTCAACAGTCATAGAACTAACACTAAAAATGTAAATTTTATTGTATGTTAACTTAAAAAATATGAAAAGATTCCCGTTTCATCAAAGTAGTCGTAGGTCCTTTGACAAGTTATTTAACCTCTCTAAATCTCAATTTATTTACTTGTCAAGTGTAGAAAATACTCTCTACCTTGAAGAGGTGTCATAAAGATGAACTAGAATGTCATAAAGTATCTACCTGACATACAGGAAAATCTTCTTTTTCTTTTCCATGCTGGTATTTCTCATTGGGAGCAGATTCTTTTTCATGATTATTATTACCTGGGCTTTTTTACAGTTATTTGTCTCTTGGGGAACAGACTGGAGGGTTTCAAGCAGAAAAGTGACCTGATCTGATGTTCATTTTTAAAATATCATTTGAGCAGCTTTGTGGGGGGGTGGTAAGGAGTGTAGGAGGGTAAGAATGGAAACATGGAGGCCAGTAAGAGGTGTTGGGGGTTGTCCAGATGAGAGATGATGGTGGCGTGGACTCGGTGGGAGCGATGGAGGGGGAGAGAAATGGGCAGGTTTGGGATTTATTTATTTTTTGGAGGTAGAACCAACAGGCTTGATGATGGTTTGAGGAGTGAGGAAAGGTGGCTGGGGGTGTCATTTACTGAGATGAGAAACTCAAGGGAGGAGCAAACTCGAGTGTGTGGGCTGGAGTCATCATGGAAAATCAAGAATTCTGTTTGGATGTGTTAAGGAGTGGAAACCAAACAGATAATTGGGTACAGGATTCTGGAACCCAGGACCAGGTCAGCGTTGTGTCGTTCATTTCCACTGGAGGCGCCACAGTGAGTCTCCCAGCTCCGCCCCTCCAGATTAGGGTTGCAGGGGAGCTTTTAGCTGCTATTCCTTTGACCTAGCCTTGGGATTTTTAGCAAAGCACTTTTCTTTAATCCATTCCTGAGAGCAAGCGCTTGTAGAAACTTCAGAGTATGCTTGTCTGATCCACTGCTGCCAGATTTTCTTTTTCCTTTTCCATTTAATGTGATTTAGGGAAAGGCGAACACCCAGTATTTCCAAATATCCAGCTTAGAAGTCATTTCATACTGTGTAAGATTGAAAAGTATTAATAAACTACTGAGAATACTGATGACTATGCAAATACATGACAAAATATGCTGAGGTTATATTCAACATATTTTGTTATTTTTATTGTCCTCAAATTTCCAGTTTTGCCACAGACAAGGGAAAGAAATTCAAGATATAATTTTCCTTTTCAAGGTATAATTTTTTCTATGTTGAATTTTTTAAAGTTTTATTTACTTTTTTATACAGCAGTTTCTTATTAGTTATCTATTTTATACATATTAGTGTATATATGTCAATCCCAATCTCCCAATTCATCCCACCACCACCACCCCTCCCACCCCCGCTTTCTCCCCTTGGTGTCCATACGTTTGTTCTCTGCATCTGTGTCTCTATTTCTGCCGTGCAAACCGGTTCATCTGTACCATTTTTCTAGATTCCACATATATGCGTTAATATATGATATTTGTTTTTCTCTTTCTGACTTACTTCACTCTGTATGACAGTCTCTAGGTCCATCCACGTCTCTACAAATGACCCAATTTCGTTCCTTTTTATGGCTGAGTAATATTCCATTGTATATATGTACCACATCTTCTTTATCGTCTGTCAATGGGCATTTAGGTTGCTTCCATAACCTGACTATTGTAAATAGTGCTGCATTGAACATTGGGGCGCATGTGTCTTTTGGAATTATGGTTTTCTCTGGGTATATGGCCGGTAGTGGGATAAGCATCATAAGAGACTACTACAAGCAACTCTATGCCAATAAAATGGACAACCTGGAAGAAATGGACAAATTCTTAGAAAGGTATAACCTTCCAAGACTGAACCAGGAAGAAATAGAAAGTATGAACAGACCAATCACAAGTAACAAAATTGAAAATGTGATTAAAAATCTTCCAACAAACAAAAGTCCAGGACCAGATGACTTCACAGGTGAATTCTATCAAACATTTAGAGAAGAGCTAACACCCATCCTTCTCAAACTCTTCCAAAAAATTGCAGAGGAAGGAACACTCCCAAACTCATTCTACAAGACCACCATCACCCTGATACCAAAACCAGACAAAGATACTACAGAAAAAGAAAATTACTGACCAGTATCACTGATGAATATAGAAGCAAAAATCCTCAACAAAATACTAGCAAACAGAATCCAACAACACATTAAAAGGATCATACACCATGATCAAGTGGGATTTATCCCAAGGATGCAAGGATTCTTCAATATACGCAAATCAGTCAATGTGATACACCACATTAACAAATTGAAGAATAAATACCATATGATCATCTCAATAGATGCAGGAAAAGCTTTCGACAAAATTCAATACCTATTTATGATAAAAAAAAAAAAACTCTCCAGAGAGTGGGCATAGAGGGAACCTACCTCAACACAATAAAGACCATATACGATAACTACCAATTAACGATTGCCTCTGGGAAGGGAGGGACAGGGATGGAATTTGAGGGACAGGGAGGTATTGAGGAAACCTCCACTGTGTCTGCAAAAGTTAAAATTGTGTGGAGTGGGTATTGAGTCAGTGTGTTCATCATACTAATCTATGTTTGAAATATTTTATAATTAATATTTTGTTCTTTAAACATATACATAAAAATAACTTAAAATTATAAACGAGAGACAATGCCCTTCTTCCAATCGCTCCATCCTTATTAACCACCGTAAAGAGTGATCTGCTGGGTTTTTCTCTCAGAAAATGTAATTACTTTGCAATAAAATGTTAATGCTATGTTCTATCCTTAAAGTCACTTGTTCCAGTGATAAAGCTATGGCTTAATAGAGTTGCTAAATTTTCTTCTAAGTCATTCTTTTAATATTTCATATTTGTCAAATGAGCTGGTAATGATCGGGAACATCTTTGTTTTTACGTCAGGACCATTTCGGCAAAAACTCATCATCAGGCTGTTAACTTCAACATCTTTGAGGGCATGGTGTGCCATGGGGTGCCCCTGGTGACTATTTCAAGAGGCAAAGTGGTGTATGAAGCTGGAGTTTTCAATGTCACAGCAGGAGACGGGAAGTTTATTCCTCATAAACCATTTGCTGAATATATTTACAGACGGATCAAGCAGCAGGACCAGGTGAGTTGGGGCTAAGTGGGCTGTTAACACGGGCTGGATTGTCACTTGCTCCTGGATGCTGGTGATGGCGTTGTCACATACAATTGGTTAACATATTCACAGGGTGTTAGAAGAGGTTATGAACAAATACAGCTGTCAAAGAAAAAAGTCATTATTGGATGGATGCAGTTTCTTTTGAAGATTGGTGTCTATCAGGTTTCCTAAGGGACCAAGTCAGGTTTTCCCAGGCAAGTGTAGGGCCCCTGTGGGCCTCTTGACAATTGCTGTTAGTCAGGGTCCTGTGAGAAGCAGCCATCCAGATGGATAAAGGTGTGACTTTTTTAAACACCTGGGAGAGAAAATGGGTGGGAGCCCGGGAAAGGCTGGGAGAGCCCTCAGCCTGCAGTTCAAGCCTGGCCCCAGTGAAGGAGAGAGGGAGAAAAGCAAGTGGTGGAAACATCCTAGAGTACTATACAGACCAAGAAAGGTTGAGCAAGGCCTACAAGCAGCCCTTGAGCCATCTCCTGCATCCAGCCACGTGGCGTGCTGTCATTGGCTGAGAACATCAGTGGGAGGCATGTCCTCAAACGGACAAAAGGATGGAGTTCGAACTCAACTACTGTCCCTTGAAACATCAAGCTCCCTGTCGTTGAAGGTCTGCAAGGTGTATTCTAATGACCACCAGAGCAATGGCGGAGTTTGAGGTCAAGGTAAATATGAATTCTACCTTGGCTTCCCTTTTCCTAGCTGTGTGGCCAAGAGCAAGTTTCTCTATCATCCTTGGTCTGTTTCCTCATCTGGAAAATGACAACAGTGTGTTCTCCCCAACAGATTGCAAGAGTCAAATGAGATTTTAAAACATAAGGCACCAGTAGGAGGTCAATAAACATCAGTTCAGTCTCTTTGCTTTCCGCCTTTGATGACCGAATTTATAATAAAGGCCTCCAAGTCTTTGTTATAATCCAGTTGTTAAAAAAGAGGTGTTTGTTCTTTTAATATGTCTTGCATTTTCCAGTGTTTGTTTAGCTCATGCAGTGTTTTAAACAGTTTTAAAAATTCACTTCACTACATACAGTAATATATCAGAATTTTCAGACTAAAACCATCTAAATTGCTGGGTTTGGAGAGAGGCGGGGCACCATGTGCCCTCAATCCCACATGGTAAGAACAGGCCGGAGCTGGATGGCCAAGCCCTACAGAGGCAGCCTTTCTGATTTTCACCTACAGGCTTCACTCATTAATGTTCCCAAACCGGCTGTGTAGCCATTAGAATTTGTAACCCTTGGGTTAGTTCTAAGGCTTCTGTGTCTTCTTTCCATTTTAAAATATACTTCTCTTTTTCCAAAGTTCTCTGGCTGTTTTCCGATTCATTTCGTTTGGGTCTTGTAGTCTCTGATTTCTCCTCTAATGTCTTGTGAAAATTTTTGGCTTGTGGATTCTCAGAGTTTGTTAGATAAGATTCATCCTTTTTAACCACTTCCTAAAGCTTTGATTAAGTAAACAAGTGCTCTAGAATGCTTTAAATTCTCAGGATGCCACAATTCTTTATATACTGTATTTCAGTCAAAATATTTAAGGTTGCAATTTATTTTGCTGGGAGTTAATTTGTAAATATTGACACTGACAGGTGACAGGTAGGTAGAGGCTATAAGGTTTCCATGTATTTCTAAACATCACATGGTAAATAACAGCAATACTAACATTTACTGAGCTTTTACTGAAGGCAAGGCACAATGCTAGGGGCTCTGTCACTGTAACAACCCTGTGAGCGAGGGAGTATTATTTTCCCCACTTTAAGTATTAGGAAACTGAAGCTTCAGGAAATTAAACAACTTGGTCATGTCACATAGCTAGTATATGGCAGGACCAAAACATCAACTCCGGTTATCTGACTACAAAAGCTGTATGCTTAAGCAATAAACCATATAACGTAAACCATAAAGATTGAGTTAAATGAGTTAATGGGAGATAAATTATTCTGAACTAGGTTTGGGGAAAAAATCTAAATGAGAGGCCTTGATGGCAGCTAGTTTATTCATGACACTTGTAGTAGTAATCCAAGGGAGGAACAGATAAGCGTTGACTTAGGAGAGATAGTACCGACAGAACTGGGTGATGAATCATGTGACACTTGAAGTGAATCCAGGACCAGCCTGCTCCAGGCTGTCAGTACCAGTTGCCCACCAGCAGGGACACTAGACTAACTGGGAACCCCTGACAGACTGTATTTAAAGGACTGACTTTGCCTAAGTCTTCCTCTTGTAGGGAAAATATGCCGAGATCACCGAATGACTGGCTTCATCAGTTCTCCTTTTCAAATTGTTGTTGGGTATTTTATTGGCAAAATTAATGCCAACATCATTTTTTAGGAGTTCACTATCAATTTTGTGAGTTATTTTAGTTTCTCAATATTTTCTTCTGATACCAACTTTTTAGGTATTCTAGTGCATTATTGTTTTTACAATAACAATAAATAATAGTTGCATTATAATATATTGTTCTGAGCACTTACTATCTGCCAGGCACTGTATTTGGTGTAATTTATATTCATTATTTTACCTAACCTGCACAACAAGCCATGTGGGAGATATTGTCATCCCCATTTTACAGAATAGGAAACTGACTCTCAGCAAGATTAAGTAACTTTACCTGGGCTGAGCGGTAAGTAAACGTAAGAGCCAGGGTGTGTGATAAGACCTTTCTGATTCCCGCTGTACATGAGACCTCTGTAGAGCAAGAAAAGAGAAGAAAATGATTGTGAAACTCAAATCATGGGGAATGCATTATTTTAAAAAGTGTTGATGTGGAAAAAGTATCAAATAAAATGAATCAAATGAGGTTGGGGGACTGTGTGGAGATGTTTCAGACCTTTTTTCTCTCCATTAGGCGAAGATAATTTCATAGAAGGAAAATATTACGCTAAAGTTAAAAAGAGTTGTTAGGAATCCTAGATTTTAAATTCACATGAGGTAATTAGAGCTCTTACTTTGGTTTTCATTTGAAATATTCAGATTTCTTTGTAAGTGAGGAGAAGAGTTTGAAGGCAAGCAGGAAAGGCCCATACCATTTCTCCTGCTCTTCTGTTATCCTTCCCAAGAAAATTAATCACTTGCCACTCTGGACTCCAAAGCACAGATTGTAGAGACACGCCAGTGTTTGTCAGTCCCAGAACTCAGCTGGTCTCCTGGCTAGAATTTTAGTTCTTTGAGGAACTTACTTTCTTATTCCCAGTACTTCCTATGTAGTAGGCGTTTGATAAATAAACAAATTGCAAATGGAAGGAGCAAAGACTATAGTTTCAGAGGTCATAGAAAGGACTTGAAATAAATTTACACAGAAGATTGCCTCTTGCCTCGTCCCAAACAGTGGGGTTGTCTGTGAACTTGATTCTTATCCACGATTTTATTACTTAGTGAAACTTGGCATCATGCTGTGCAGCTATCACTGTTAACGGATATTGTGAGGAATTTCAAAGGACAGAAATGACATTGTAATGCAATTTGACAGCTTCAGGGAATTGTTTACTTTATTTTAATATTTAAACAGGGGATCCTTAAGGGAAAAAATTTAAATCAGAAGATGAAACCTCAAAATTTATTTGATAAATGTTACATAATAAAATACGTATTTCAATTCAATATAAAAAGTCACTTAAGGAAGAGGGTTGGGGGATTCAGGAAAGAAAAATAAAAGAGGAAGGAAAAAAAGGACATGGCCCCTCGGTATCCATAGGGTTTGGTGCTCAGTATCTGCAGATACCAAAACCCACAGCTGCTCAAGTCCCTTATACTGTTGGCCCTCTCTATCCATGTACTCAACCAGCTGTGCACATGGAGGGCCACGGTAACAGCAACTTGGGTGTTCAAGTACATTTTGAAAGAAGAAAATCAACTTACATACTACTCATTCTTTACCAAAAAAAACAAAAACAAAATCTTTTTAAACTCAAATGGTTTATTATTCCTAGAATTTTTGTTTGTTTAGGGTATTATAATTTTTACCAAACTTTGGAAGCACAGACATTCTTCAAGTCATCCCTTTTTCTCTTTTTTCAGTAATAAGCAACCCAATCTATTTTGGAAAATTAGGGTCACATTGCATTTTCTAGAGAAGCAGGGATAACTTCATGGAGTAATGCATGGTTTCAGAATACTGCTGCCAAAGCTTTTAAACTGGCTTGTGCCTTTGCAACCATAAGCATAATTTGCCTTTTAGATAAGATAAAATTAAATGGATGGCTGATCTAGTCCTTGAAACGGGTGTTCTCCATTTCCGAAATAACAGTTTGTCAATGTCTTTCTCAATGTGGTAGCTCAGAGAAAATAATTTCATATCATCAGCTGCCATGTAATTCTGATTTCCTCGGATTGATTGCTAGTAATTGCAAAAGGCGATACATATGTTGGAGCCAGCTCATTTTGGCTTATGAGAGACACTTCTATGTATCCCTTCCCAACTCCTCCTTCAGTGGTGTCAGTAGCTTGAAATCAGCCATGGTGAGAGCATTTACACAACAGAAATAGGCAAGTGCTATAAATCAGGGCTTTAGGAGTGATGAGAAAAGGGGAAGGTGGGTTGTCAACATTTACCAGTACATCACTGTATACAGGGACTTTGTTAAGTACTCTCTTTTCATGTTTTATCTAACCATTCAATGTTCATCCAGTAAATACTTATTGATGACCAATTATGTGCTGACATTGTTCTTGAGAAATAGCTCACAGGGTATTTTGAGGATTAAATGGAAACATTTGGTGGATAGTAAAACATTATCAAAGTGCAAATGTCCATGTTATAGATCACCTCTGTTGAATCTAGTGATTCATAGTCCCCTGGAGAGCTCAGTCCTGTGAGGACCTCTAAGAACCTTGAAGTTCACCAGGTACTGAATACCTACCTCTAAATTCACCAGCCAGGAATGGATTTCATTCTCAGGGAGTCGCTGCTCATTTGGACCGTTTGGTGTTAGGTCAGTGGCTGCTGTTTGGTATTTGGAAGTTCTGTTGTCTTTATCGCTATGTTAGTATCTTAGCCTCCATGATCAACATCGTATTAGTAACTTCTTGGGTTTCAGGATTCTTGTCTATGGTCTTAAAAATCTCAGAGAAATCTAGCATCCTAGCATTTTACTCTCTGCAGACAATACAGGTAAATTTTCTATCAATTTTAAGCTTCCTCTTTTCCCTGATCAGCTAACCAAAAACATTTCTGCAATCATGCGGGTATAGTGATTGCAATTAATATTTATTCATAGCACTTCATATCGCGATATAATTCTCATTTTTGTCTATAAACTCATCACAGTGACAATCATCATTAAGTACTATGAACTCAAATTGAGCTCCCATCTACCTAAGTAAACCACCAGCACCCTGCTGGGTGAGGTGCCATCCATGTTTCCTGTTTTACTTAGGATAGCCTCTCACAGTGTTTTACCCTCAAACCTTTCTATTTGATTGTGAACCCACCAAGATGGGAAGAACTGCTGGCGGGGTGTGCTCGTCTAATTTTGGCCAGCCTGTACTGGGGGAAAAAGATGTCCCCACCCAGATCAGTCTTCCAAAGGTGTGCGCTCAGGATCCTAGTCTCTTTTAGGTGCTCCTTAAGAAAGCTTTCAAGTGATTTTAGATAATGCTACCCTCAGGAGATTCTATTGCCCAATATCATCTAAAAAGTTCTAAAAAGTCCTACAGTCAAGAAATCTTTCATTTAACAAATGTTTGTTAAGCACCAGATACAATTCCATATTCCAGGTGCTCAGGTGTAACTAAGACAGCAGTCCCTGGGCTCAAAGAGCTTTAATCCTATTTCTCTTTCAACTATAGTTTGTGGGTGCTTAAGTTCTAGTTCTGTTTGAGATGCTAATTACACCTCCCTGTGAAGAGGTCAGTTAGCCACTTGGATAAAGGAGTCCGGAAATTGGGAGGCATTGGGGCTGGACATAAAATTTAGGAATCCTGGCATCTACATTTATTTAAAAACACAAGTCTGAGGCCACCAGAGAGACTGTAGACAGAGAAGAAAGGGGACTTGAGAAAGAGCTCTGGGGCTGCCAACCTTCAGAGGCTGAGGAGAGGTGGAGGGGAGGAGCCAGCCAAGGAGCCTGAGAAAGCTGACCAGTGAGATCAGAAGAAAAGTAGGAGAACACGGAGAAGATAAGAGACCTGCTTACTTTGTTCAACCCAGAACCCTCTGATACTTCATCCTGGTCTTTCTGTGAGCTTTATGCTGCATTAATGTCCTCTAAGAAGTGGGTATGCAGGGACTTCCCTGGTGGCGCAGTGGTTAGGAATCCGCCTGCCAATGCAGGGGACACGGGTTCGAGCCCTGGTCTGGGAAGATCCCACATGCCGTGGAGCAACTAAGCCCGTGCACCACAACTGCTGAGCCTGTGCTCTAGAGCCCACGAGCCACAACTACTGAGCCTGCATGCCACAACTATAAAGCCCGTGTGCCTAGAGCCCGTGTTCCTCAACAAGAGAAGCCACTGCAATGAGAAGCCCGCGCACCAAAACGAAGAGCAGCCCCCGCTCGCTGCAACTAGAGAAAGCCCGCATACAGCAATGAAGACCCAACGTAGCCAAAAATAAATAAATAAGTTAAAAAAAAAAAAAAAAAAGAAATAGGTATGCATGTAGTTGGGAAACTCAGGATGGTGTCCCTGTCATCACTGTACTCATCCTGGATACCTGGGAAAGAAGCCCACTTTGGACCCAACCACTAGGATAAGCTCTGAGCATTATACACTGGTTGCACCAGATGCTGATGCCCGTGTCAGGGCTGGGCACGTCACACTGGAGATGGAGTTTGCCATTTGCCACTAGAGAGAAGCCACGTGACTACTTTTCCTGAGAGCTGCAGGGTAAGTCTGCTTAGAAAACATGTGCAGCCAAACTCTGGAATAATGCAGGGAAGGCTTAACATTCTGCAGAACGAGTGCCATCACCTTTCTATTTCGTCACCGTGAACATCTACTGAGGTTCTAAAATGTATATAGAGTACAGTGCCAGGGGCAATAGACAGTACAAAGATGGACAAGACCTGGGTCTAGCATTAAAGAGCTTATGTAACCACATCTAAGGAAAAGAAAAGATTAGAAGGTTGACAGTACTGCAAGGCTTGAGACCAGAACTTAAATTGTCTTTGATTCCTGTCAACTTGTCTATAAAGGGGAAGACTGTGAAGTGTGGGGCAGCAAAAGCCTCCCCAGAGAGGGTCAGTCTGTGTCTGAGGTGGCGGTGTGGGCAGGAGTGGTTAACAGCCCACAGCCATCCTGGCGGGAAATCGGTCCCTGCCCGTCCCGAGCCTCAGCAGCAGATGAAGAGGAAGGCTGTGTGCACGTGAGACCTGGCCAGTCAGGTCAGAGACATTTGACGGTCAGTGTGACCAGAGTGACCAGCCAGGCTAAGAGGGGCCTCGTGGCATTGCTAGTACAGTGACTGAGCAGCCGGAAAGGGATTCTTAGACAAGTGCAAAGGGCAGGTGCAACCTGGGGAGCAGATCAGTGCTGAAGCAGAACAAAAGAGGATGAGGGAAACTGAGTCAGCTCTGGCCAGGATAACTGACACAAAGAGGAGAGGAGCTCAACTAGAGATCTCCTTCCCACCAGCATCCTTCCACCCTTAATAGGAATTTATCAAGTATTTACTGAGTACTTGTTTTGGAGAAACAGAGCAATAGACCAACCCTGAGTCTGCTGGAGGAGATAGACAGATAATTACAGAAAATGGTAAGCACGATACTGGATATGGCAGAGAGGTCTAAAGCTCCCTGGGCTAATGATTGCCTGGGCTGAGTTACCGAAGATCCATTGGAGATATTTAGGTTAAAAAAAAGAGGGTGGGCATGCCATGATGGTTGAAGGCATGGCCCTGGCAGAAGGATGCTTGGAAGGATGCCGATTGACCTGGTTTGAGTCACCCCTGAGCCTGCAGCTGGGTTCAGGGAAGGGATCCTCCGAGGGACCTGCCGGCTTGTGGAGCAAGCCCACCCCCTGAATGAGGAGGGGGGGGCCCGGGCTTGACGGTCCCGCTTAAATCACTGGTATTAGTCATCAGTCCCCAGGAAGGAGTCCAGGAGAGACAAACAAGTACAGATGAAAGCCACAAACAGAAAGGTTTCGAAGGAACTGTTGGAACAGGGAGATGGGGGTGCTGATGAGGGACATGCAGCACAAAGGCAGATGGCACAAATATCTGCCCACTGGTGTCACTTTCTCCAGGGGCTGCAGAAGAGGCTGATGCTTGAACTGAAATATGCCACGGGTTTTGCCGAGTGCAAATACCAACAGGAAAAGAGAAAAGCAAGACTCTTTACGTTGTCTGCAAGAGAAGGGTTGAAGGAAAGTGGAAACAAATCCTGGTTTGCTTGGATGGTCCTGAATTTTACCTATTAATTACGTTTAGTACCCTTTACACTCTCAGAAGTGTCCCAGTTTGGATGATAAATTATATGGTCACATTAGGTTTAAGTACATACATATAGTTGGGCTTGAAAAATAAACCAGGAGAAGAAAAAACATGGAGACTAAGACCTGAAACGGGGGATGTGGTCAGAGAGTGGGGTATTAAATTAATTTAAAGTTTCAGGTGTGGATTGGCTCCAGGTAACTACAATGTCCAGGGGCTGGGTGGCAGCCAAGGGAAGTTGGTGCTTCATTACCCCGTGTCGATGTTCAAGGTGATGGCAGGATCCAGGGCGAAGGAAAGGACTGAGTCGATAGCGAGCCAAGATGCAAGTCCAGCAAAGCATCCAACCAGACACAGAAAGTGGACAGAGGCTTGGACTTGTGCACAGAGGGCAGGGGTCTTCCTAGTCACTAAGTGATCAGTGTGCTTCAAATTCCACTGTAGGGACACGGTCTCTGTCTTGTTCTCTGCTTTATCCTCTGTGCCTGGCAAAATACCTGGGGCTTGTGTGTGCTCAGTAAATATCTACTGAATGAACGAAGGAAATGCTTTGTATCTGGGAAATCTCATGTGCCTGTGAGGTAGGTTTTATTCCTTGCATTTCATAAGTGAGTGAGTAGGCTCAGAGGAGCTTATTAACTTGCCAGTTTCCTACAGCCAGTAAATGGCAAAGCTAGAATTCAAACTTAGACCTACCTTTCTCCAAAGCCCACACGGTTGATCACTACAATATATTAGTTTTGGTGGTCAAAATAAGACAGATGTACACAAACGTACACACACACATATTTATTTTTTAAGAGCTTTTATATGCTAGGCATTATTCTAAATGCTTTACATATATTTAATCCTCACAACCCCCCTATAAATTAGGAGCTATTACGATCCCCAGTTTATAGCTGAAGCACAGTTTTAAGTAACATGCCCAGGCCCTTAACCACTGTGGTTTACAATTACTTGACTTGCCAGTGAATTTGTGTCCACATTGACAAACAGTAGGATTTACTTACTTCTTATGAATCCCTTTGTTTAGAAAGTCCTGATTTCCAAAGTCTGCTCAAGCACTGAATTAACTCTAGCTGAATCCAGGGTTCTGCTACACAGTTGGCCACCAAAGAGGTATAGTTCCAGATGGGAGATTCTGTAGAAGGCTTGTTACAAGCGGGGACTATCAGGAAAATGAGGAAACACACACACAGATTGCTAGAATCTGAAACAAAAAGCTGAAAGTCTTAGGAGACGTACAACAAAGCACTCTGGGAATATAGACACCTAGAATTGAAACTACAAGAAAAGGTAGAATGTTGGAAAAGCCTGTAAGGTGGTTATAGAACAGAATGTGTGAGGATATGGCAGAGGCCCCAGTGAAAGTTGCACTGGAAGGAATGATTGTTAGGAAGTGTTCCCTGGGCCTTTGTCTGATGCAGATCAACCCCAGTGAAAGAGTGGGGCAATGCCGGTACCCGAGGTCGCCGGGAATTTCTGTGAAAGGGCAGGGCATGGGAGGCACATGATAAATTCACAAGGCTCATTTTTGGTCTCACAATTCACTTAGGGAGCAGAACTTAGCTTTGAATTCAAGAAGTCAATAAGCCACAAGAGAAAAATGAAATGTTCTGTTTCAGACTTGCACGCCTACCCCCGTGGAGCGTGAACCCTATAAGGGAGAAGTCATCACACTGAAATCCAGAGGGACAACAGAAGACTCCACACATGGGACCAGGAAACAGGCCCCCTCCTGAACCCGGTGCTGTCAGTAAGGGATAGTGGGCAGAGAAAGTTTTCCTCCCTGACAGCATATGGAATTAGCATATCTCTTTCTTCCTTAGTGTTTAAAGAGTCCATGGTCAAGGTCAAAGACTTCAAAGTGACCTCAGACTCAAGGACAGTTCAGCCAAAGGGCAGGCTGATAAAAGACCTCTTGACGCAGAACACTTGGATGAGCCTTCCAGGTTGAAGCAGGCCTTGGGCTAGCTGGAGGTTTATTCTCTGAGGCGTCAGGAAACATTGCACAGAGGCCTAGAGAATCAAGTTTGAGCAAGAGGCTGGTAACACAGAGGGAGGCTGTTATTGAGGAAGGTTGGCACTACTTAAAACTGAGAGTGCAAGTTTATAGTCAAAATTGATAAACCGATTAGGACTTTATCTGGAAGAAATGAATCTATGTATTGTAAAGGCAACCATATTCTAGAACTTAGAATGGAATGAAAAATGAATCATGTTGCTTTGGGTATAATTTTTCAGGAAAATTATTTGATAGCTTATTTCACATAGTTTTAGAATAATATAGATATGGTCATTTAAAAAACATTTGAGTGCTTCATCAGTTTTCTCTTAGTCTTTTGACATTCAAATCTTTCTTTTTGAAACACATATTATCATCATCCTTGTCAATTTTCTTTTTCTTTTTCTGGGTTTTTTGGGGGTTTTTTTTCCAGTTGTTTTCTGGTCCTGCTCTGCCAGGTACCTATTTCACCATGGCTTTCCTGTGATTTCAACATTTCTCTAACATCATTTCCACTGACTTCATGAAATCTACATGTTTTGCCAGTTTTGCAATTTCACTAGCCTCTATGGCTTTGTTTTGAGTCAACGTGGCTGAAAGATGCTGCAGTGATACCTTCCGGCCCCTGTGCTTCCTGGTCTGTGCTCTGAACCTTCTGGGTGTGCAGAGAAGCTGAGTTTATATTCCTTCTCCTGGGTAACTAGGCCAAGAGGGATTTTTAAAACATGCAGTAAAATCAGGGCAATTATGTTCTCACTGCAGACACATCTGCCCCGACTTACTCACTTAGATCTGGGGTGTAGTCACACTTTTGACAAAGGATGGTAGGAATCTAGTTTACTCAGTTGTGATTCGTTTTGAACACACAGTAAAAAGGATGATGAAATACATCTACGGAAGAATCACAGGTCTTTTTTCTCAGGTAAGAGATACCTTAAAATACGACTTTTCTCCTCCACTTTGGTTGATGAAAAAATTCGACAGTAAGATGACTGAATCCTCTGAAAAGAAAGAATGAAATTACTTTTTTATCTAGAAGCCAATTTTCACTCATCCTTTAGAATTCAGCTTAAATATCACCCTCACTCAGAGGCTTCCCCAGACCCAACACCATAGGGTTAAGTCCCACTTTCTGTTCCTCCATATCAAGGCCACCACGTACCCCATCACAGCACCACACCCAACTGTACTATATCTACCTGCTTTACTTGTTGGCCTCCCCCAGGAAACTGAAAGCTCGTTCAGGGCAGGGCTGTCTGGTCCACTGTTATTTCCCCAGCATCTACCAGAGCACCAACTGATGGGCATTCAATGGATAATTATCAGAGGACATGGAGGAGTTCCTGCTAAGTTCCTGAATTGATACTGATGAACTAAGTGAGAACTTTCAACAAAATAAGGATAAATTTTGTGGAGTATTTTAGTGTAAAGGGGCTTTAAATGAAGACTACTGACTCATTATCTGGTATTTGATGGATCTCTTTGGGAGAATGAAATAGCCTTAGGACTCTACATGAACAAAATCATTTGAAATGAATGTGGGGATCCCTTTGTTGCTTTCCTTAGGCTTTGTCATGAAAATGTTTGTAGAAACATAGTTCTAAATAAATGACATAAGGCAATGGAAAAACATGATTTCAAGCTATTAATATTTAATACCTTGTTTTTCAGGATTGCCTCTGGTATACAAAGTAAGGGTCCCTTTGTCACTAAACAATTGCATTCTCAAGGTCTGTCCAAAGACTAGATGGAATTAGTAGCTTTTTTTTTTTTTTTTTTTAAATATTCACTCCTTCCTCTGATGGGCAGTATGATGTACTGGGAAGCAAAAAATTGTGGGATCTAAACTTCTATTTCCTAGTTGTGAGGCCTTAAACAATTCTTAAAATTAAAATACATTATGAATTTATCAAAACATACCAAAAGCAAAAAAATTAACATAATCACACTTATATACCTATTATCCTGTTTAAGATAGAAAACTTTACCAGTACAGCTGAAGAGCCCTGTGTGCTTCTCTATTCATTTCCCTTTCCTCCCCCAAGGTAACCAGTGTCTGGAATCTGGTGTTTTATTCCCATGTACAATACATCTTTTATATATTTGCTATATGTGTACATATCTCTAAGCATTGTTTTGTAGTGGTTAAATCTCATAAAAGCATTATATAGTATGTGTTGGTTTTTTCTTTGTTTGTTGGTACGTATTCTTTGGTTTCTGCTTTTTTGCAGTCAACATGTTTGGGAGTTATTTGTTTTGCTAGGTCTAGCTCTAGTTATCCATTTTATTGCTATACAGTATTTCCTTGTATGACCACACCGTAATCTATTTACCCATGTTCCTGTTGATGGACATTTAGGTCGTTTCCATTATCATAAACAACACTGCTATAAGCGTTTTTGTACCTATTTCCTTGTGCTCACTGAGTGCTTCCCTAACGTATATGCCTTGAGTGAAGGGGAGTGGAACTGACGGGTCCAAAGGTGGGCGCATTCTCCCCTTAGTTAGATACTGGCAAATTCTTGTCCAAAGTGGAAATGTATGCCCTCCATAACAGAGTGGAAGAGTTTCTGTTGCTCCAGATTCTCACCAACATGAGATATTGTCCAACGTACTAACTTTGCTAATTTGATTCTTTTCCAAGTTATCTTATCGGAGGTTTAATTTGCATTTTCTTGGGTGCTAATGAAGTTGAGCTCCTTTTTATCATGCAGTTTAATTGATCTTACTAAGCGTCAGCGTCTTCATTTATAAGATGAGAATAATAGTATCTTCCTAATGCACAAGGATGCTGTGAGGGTTACAAAGCCCCTACTGTGTGGTCAGCATGGGCTAGCTAAGATTACTGCTAATAGTGTCATGATGAAATAATAAACAGTGTGCTGCCCAGAGACTGCCGAAGTCTTGACTGTTCTCCTTCTGTGGCAAAGGTCACCAGGCTTGGTAATGCCAGCTCCTTTGGCAGCTGGAGGAGCATGGAAGCCAAGACCGGAAGGGCGGAGTGAGAGCAGGCACAGGGTGAGGGATTAGCACGGGCCTGGGGAGGGCTCAGTGGGCATGGTGGCCCTGGGTCCTGGCACATGTGAGCAGTCAGCAGGGGCACAAGCAGAAATACGGGGGATGAGCAGAGCCTGGCTCTCAAGTGACGCCTGTAGATCCAGCAGGTCCCAATGGCAGCATCTACCAGCTACACCTGGGACCCTCTTCTCTCAGTGTTTTCTCTCCCCTCTGCCTGCCCACTGGAGAGGAGACAGCATCTTGTGGGGGAAAGAGTGTCAGCCTGTCACTGCCTTTAAAATCACAAAGCTGGATTTGAACCAGGTGATCTAGATGCTTGACATTCCTGAGCCTGTTTCCCTACTGGTAAGGTGGGAACAATTACTAATACTTCCTTGGCAGGGAAGAGGTGAAAGGATTAACTGAGATGATATGGAAGGTCAGATTCATCCTCTTCTTGTGGCCCTCCCCTACACCTGCTTTTACTCTTTTTTTGCCTTCTTTCTCACTTACCTACTATCGAACCCCCCTGAAGGCACCAATAGATTCATTAGATTTCTTTGTGTCAAACCCACTCCCTTTCCTTCTTTTTGGAGAATATCTGCGGACAAGTTAAAAGGAAATAAAGGCAGTGGATCTATCATTTATTAAACACCTACTGTTTATAGAACACAAACCAAACCCCTCAGTTTTGGCTGCCACTGTCCCTCAACAGTACAGTGAGTAACACAAAGAAGTGCTCAATGAATTCATCTTGGGAAGAGAAGACAAAGAAGATTATGGTGACGGAGGAAGAAGAGAGAAATAATTCACGAATGAAAATCAACACTACAGCAAACCATTATTTGTGTTCAGGGGTCAGGACGGCATTTATCTCAGGAGCTATCCATAGCGTGTCAGGGGAGTTTGTAAAAATCTAAATGGCCAGTTGTGAAATATATTTGCCCACATTTTAACTCAGCCTATACAATAATCTAACACGATAAAATAACTATGTTATATTTGTTATACAAAATATTTGCAACTGCATTATGATTGAAAGTTCCTTGAGGGCAGGGACAGTTTCTTAACAGCTTGTGCCCCAAACAACACCAGCACAATGATTTACACAGGGCAGACCTTCACGATGGGCTTGGTGAATTGAAATTAATGTACCGTGGCTGAGGGGATTTAAAGGAAAGCGTCTGAATTTGGAAAGGCTCGCTGAAAGAAAAGGATTTAAAATCCTATTGATGAAGACAGTCACACCTGGCAGAGGAGAGAAGGAAGTATATTCTAGGAAAAGGAACAGCGCAGCAAAAGCAGAGGTTGGCTCAGCCAGGGCCATCAGCCAGTGGAGGTTCACTGGGGACTGGCCATTGTGGCTCTATGGGCCAACGGAGTTTTCCAAAACAAGCTGTTGGGGTAAGGAAGTATTAACAGTATTTGCCTTAGAATAGGATGTAGTCTCCACAAGAACACAGAACCTTTGGCATTTTCTTTAATGATTTCTATAAATGTGCACAATAGATCATTAATATAACATTTATTAGGCCCTTATTGAAGCAGAGCAGGACCCATTGGGGCTCCTGGACATGGAAGCCTTTCTGTGTCCCCTGTTTCTTGTTTGTAGGGAATAGACTCCAGCCTCCATGACCTTCCAAAGGGCAGGTTTGAGCAGTTGCTAATCAGGGAAGGGAGGGGATGCAGAGACAAGGGAGGAGTCCACCTGAGGCCAGATCAAAGGAACCAGAGAAGCTCATCGGGAGACCACCGGAGGCCAGATTAAAGGAGTGCAGGCCCTGCACACACCCTGATCCTTATCAGCAACTCTGCCCCTAAATCATTGCTATAAAACTCCTCACCAAATCCTCCCAGGTTGGGACACATGGTTTTTGAGGCCTGAGCCTGTGATGTCCCCCTTTGCCTGGCAAAGCAGTAAAGCTATTCTTTTCTACTTCACCCAAAACTCTGTCTCCAAGATGCGCTTAGGTACCGGTACACAGAGGCCGAGATTTCGGCATCATTATTAGGTGTCTAGAGCAGCGTTGGAACCTCCCCTGAACCCCGTGTTTGTGCCTGTCCTGTTCATCACCCAGCGAGATTCCGACGGGCGTGTCACCGACCCTCATCCTGCGCAGGTGCGGCCCTCACTGGGCTGCGGGGCTGAGTGAGCGCTCGCCCCACCCACTCCAACGGGGCATCTCCTCCCATCCGCGCACCAGGAGACTGCTCACCCCTCTGCAGGCAGACATTTGGGAATTCTTTATTCTCCACTCCCCCTCCTCCCAAGGCCTGCATTCTTTTTTTAAGTGGTTTACAGTACTCTGAGTTGCTTTACACCTTATATGCAACTCGCTCTTAAGGCTTCTCTTCTCTGGGGAGTTCTAGTAACAAGACGGCTTGCTTTCTCTTTTCTAAAAGAGCACGGCCCGTCCCCTCCAATCAATATTTACTGGCTCTAGGTCTGCTGAGAGGGAGAGAGGTTTACGTTAAGAAGATGTAGACACAGCCCTCAGGGAGCTTATAATAAAAATGTTACAGGGAGAGGAGTCAAAAAGTTCCTAAGATTCTTAGGAGTGGAACTATGCCGGCAGTGGTGGGATTTCAAGGGAGTTCCTGAAAAAAGGATTTTCTTGTTGTGGTTTTTGTGTTGTTTTTTCCTTCTCCTCCTCCTCCTCCCCCCTGCTCCTCTTTCTTGTAGGCAAAGAAGGAAAAAATGAAGGTTTCTGAATCTTAGTTGTAGGATCCTAGAATCTACCTTTATGCCATGGAGCTAATGAAAGAGGGGAAATTGAAGGCATGAGTTGGTATTTCTTTTTCTTGAAATTCTTTGGAGGACAATGGTCTAACACTAAGAAGGAAAGATTCTTAGACTAAGATGGGAAGGGTGTGGGCAAAGACTCAGAGCCCCAGAAGTTATGCTTCATGCACCAGAGGACACATGACATGGGCAAGGAGCCTGAGATTTGGAATGAGAAGGTGGTTTTCATCACTTCTCAACATGTGGCTTGGGGAAAGTCACT
The DNA here is from genome assembly GCF_965194825.1 of Balaenoptera physalus. Classification (NCBI taxonomy): domain Eukaryota; kingdom Metazoa; phylum Chordata; class Mammalia; order Artiodactyla; family Balaenopteridae; genus Balaenoptera; species Balaenoptera physalus. The sequence goes on along the minus strand of NC_138886.1, from coordinate 92,909,162 downwards.
TAACCTCTCTGAACCTCCATTTCTTGATCCATGAAATGGAAATGATGATACCTGCCCTGCTTACTTTACTGCTTTGAACTGAATGAAGTTTGTGGACAATAAAACATTATGAGTGTTATGAGTATAATATGATGATAATATCAATGCCAGGCTCAAAAAGTCAGTTACTCTGGAAAGCTGGTTTGTAGTAAAAAGAAGATTCAGAATGAGAGAGATTATAAAGGCCATGGGAGATTTTAAAATAGCCTGGTGAGATCACTGTAATTACAGAAGGGCACTTTTAAGGGGAGGGTGACAAGAAAAGGAGAAAATAACTGAGAACTGAACAAGATGTTTAACAGGGGCCACAGAGAAGGAGGAAGTGTTGCTGGGTCCCACTGGAGGAAGCTGGAAGTTTTGTTCACTGATATATAGAGGAATGGGGCTGGGGAAGAGCTTAGAATGTGATCATTTACTGTGAGTCACTGTACCATCCCTATTGAGTGTCACATGTAAAAGCCAGAGCCAAGAACAGGCATGCCAAGTGAAGGCTAGGACTGCATTCAAGAACCCATGGAGAAGATGCACTGAGCTGGGGGGACCAGCGTGGTGAAAGGAGTTGGACACTCCAGGCAAGTTCTGAGAAAGCTCAGCAGGAGGCGGTGGGAGGAGTTCAGAGCGAACGCACGGATATCTGGGCAGCGAAAGCTGCCAGGAGGTGTAAGGACCTGCCATGGGGATGGGTTGGAAGCCAAGAAGGTCAGTTCAGAAGGAGCTGGAATCCTAGGCAGGGTGGCAAGGATGCTACCTGGTCAGGAAGGAGGCTTGGCAGACACCCTAGATTAGGACCAGAGCTACAGGGCAGAGAGAAGCTTGATTCCCAAGAGCGGGACATGAGGACAGTGTTTAGGTCCTGCTCCCCCAGAGAGCAGTTAGGGACAGCAGGCTGCTTGTGGCCTGGGACTATGTCTCATCGCTCTCTGTAGCCTCACTACCTAGCACAGTGCCTGGTGTTCAGAAAGCACTTGATCAGTGTTCGTTGGAATGAACCAACAAATGAATGACAAATGAATAAGGCCAAGTTCAAAATACCCAGTAAGCTTTGAATTTTATTCCTCCCTCTGGTGGCTTTTGACAGCCTTTGGCTTTCTTTCTAGTGCCAGATAGTTCATGTGGAACCACCCTAACGGTCCCTCCTGAGAACTCTTGGCCACCCAGTGTGTCTCCTTCCCTTCTCTTTACGTGGTAGGTGTGCTCGATATGGCCACGTTCCACTTAGCGGCTTGTTTCCTTGGCAACTTGTTTCTTCGTTATGCCATACTCACCCTGCCTCTCATTACCAGGCATTGCCGTATCTTATTCAGATTTCTAACCCTGTCAGTTCCCAGCCGTGTTTACATCCTGTCTGATATAGAATGTCTTACATTAAGGGAACATTGTCTTCTCAGAAAATTAACTTTAAAAATTGCACTTAAACACATTATGGCATGATTTTTTTTCCAACTAAAATATAAATTTTCTCCACAACTTCCTTGCCAAGAAACAAGTTCCCTTGTCAGCCATTTTCACTGACTCTTTTCAAAACTTTTTTCTCCATGCATATTTTAAAGCCCTGGAAAGAGTCTCCAGGAGAAGCATCTGGCTCCTGAAGTAATGTATGGCTCTCAAACTTTCACCTACATCTGCGGACTCTGCCCCCTGCTGGTCACTGCCATGGTCAGACCACCAGCCATCTCTCCCTTGGTACTGAAGAAGATCTGAACACCATCCCAAGAAAATGTAGGCACAAGAGTCACAGTACATATTTAATTTCATTTTATTGTGTCACTTTTATTAGACCAGTCCATTTGTGTTTTAAGGCTCCCGACATGGTTTTCATCACTTTAATGAAGAAAGATCAAGCTAATCAGTTCTTAGAATCCATCTTGGTCAATTTACAGAGTGTGTCTTGACCTTAGTCTCTTTCTCAGCTGTCAACTATTTTAAGAAACACTCAGATGGGACCCACTAATGCCAGTTCAGGATCACCTCGTCTTTTCTTTTCAAGGCGGATTTTCACATCTGCTGGAAGAACTGTCTGTCACACACCTGCCACTTGTAACCAGTGTGAGTAGGCTTGTCCTTGGTCCAGCGGCTCATCCTGTTCCTCACTTGCGGCCTTTCACCATTCCTTACCTTCCCATAAAGCACCAAATGGATTCCTACATTTGGTGTCTCTCACTTATAAGGTCCCTCATGGCTCAGCTCAGTGTATTGCTGGGATCCTTCATTTAGATCTTTTCCTCAATGCTCAGTGAGACTCTGTGTAGCAGAACATTTATTGTGGCTAAGATATACTTCCAAGTTCCATAGAACAACTTCCCTCTGGTTGTGCAGAGGAAAAAAAATTCAGTTCTGAAGGACCTACTATATAGCACAAGGAACTACACTCAATATTTTGTAATAACCAATATGAGAAAAGAATCTGAAAAAGAATATATATATAACTGAATCACTTGCTGTGTACCGGAAACTAACACAACATTGTAAATCTACTATACTTCAATTAAAAAAAAGGAAAAAAAATCAATTCTGATTTCTCCTGCCCTTTTCACGCCTGCATTTAGAGTTAGAATGCATCAGAGGATGTGTAAAGTTCATCCTAACCGTGCAGCTATGCTATAACCCAGTAGAAGATATTTTCTAAAGGGTTGGTTATGCATGCCGGACATACCATACAAGGGGTGATTCTTTTAGGGGAAAGTCTGTGCTGGTTGTTTACTGTACTGGGTTGAATTGTGTCCCCCACAAAAATACCTTCAGGTCCTAATCCCCATTATCCGCCAATGTGACCTTATTTGGAGATACGGTCTTTGCAAATGTAGTCAAATTAAGATGAGGTTATACTGGATTAGGTTTGGTCCGAATACAACGACTGCTGTTCTTAAAAGAAGGGAGAATATTGGACACAGAAGGATGAAGGTCATGTGAAGACAGAGGCAGAAATTGGACTTGTATTGCCATAAGCCAAAGGATGTGAAGAATTGCCAGTAACCACCAGAAGGCAGAAGAGACAAGGGAAGATTCTCTCCTAGAAACTTTGGAGGAAACATGGCCCCGCCAATGCCTTGAATTCAGCTTCCAGGCTCCAGACTATGAGAGCATACATTTCTGTTGTTTTAAGGCCTCCAATTTGTGGTCATTTCTTACAGCAGTCCTAGGAAACCAAGACATTCACCACTGGAAAACTAAATAAAGGCAAGAAGTTTGAAACTTGAGAATTTTGTCCTGCCTCCAAGGTTCAAATCCCCCAAGGATAAATGGGAATTTGCCCAGTTTGTTTCTTGGATATGAGAAAAAAAAGAGAGACATGTTTTCCTCCCCTGACATTGGTATCATTGTTAGCCGTAATATATTAGACTATCATATTTGAGCTACTGCCTAAATATTTACAGCTCCTCCTGGAGTATGAATGCCTAACATCCTGGTAAGAGGCTGCTTGAGAGACACACCCCTGACCATGATGCTCAGCTTTGCACCCTCCCTCCATGCCCAGCTAGTGAATTAAACATGACTGCTTGAGTTGACTCCTTAATCTGCAAGGGCAGCAGGCAACTTGGGGGTTGGATGTGATAAGTAATGGGGATTACAAGTGACCACTGTAAATCCTCATCCAAGGAAAAGCTCCGCACAAATTGCTTTTTAGATTATTTTGTGTTTGTTGTTTTGGGAGAAAGAGTTCTAGAGCTGAGGCTTGATGGAGAAGCTGGAGTAGGGATGGGAGCAAATGCAATGGTTTGGTAAGGAAATGATATTGGCAGTTAACACTGGAAAAAAAAAAAGGAGATTCAAGGGATGTGCAGCAAGGGAATTGGTTGGGTGTTGGATAGAAGCAGAATTACAAATAAAACTGACTCCTAAGCTGAGAAAATCTGGAAAATATTTGGGTCACTGATCGTGATGGGGAATTGATCTTTGAGACTAAGAAGGGCAAGAAAGAGGGTGATGAGGATGGGGATCTAGCAGCCTCATGAGCTAATAGAGCTTGTAGGGCTCTCAAACTCATTGACTCCAAGGGTCACCCTGAGGCCCACAGAGGGGAAACTACTCAACCAAAATCCTACGGCCAGCGACAGACAGAGCCCAAGTCAGAATCCAGGACTCCTATCATCGTCCTGTATTCTTTCCAAATTAGAAGACTGGAAGAAAGTGGGAAGCTTTAGGCTGAAGCATGTAGATTTTGTAGAACCCCGCTTTATAGCTGGTAACAAACACGGTTCCCGAAAAAGAATGTATGAGCAGAGGCCACAAACCACCAGCTCATGGATTGACCTCGACTCTATTTTTTTAAATTAATTTTTGAATTGATTATTGGGAATTCCCTGGCGGTCCAGTGGTTAGGATTTGGTGCTTTCACTGCTGTGGCCTGGGAACTAAGATCCCACAAGCTACATGGTGCAGCCAAAGAAAAATTTTTTTAATTGATTACTAACATTTAAAAAAGTAAGCAATATATGTGGAATCTAGAAAATGGTACAGATGAACTTAGTGGCAAAGCAGAAATAGAGACACAGATGGAGAGAACAAACGTAGGGATACCAAGGGGGGAAGGGAGTGTGGGATGAACTGGGAGATTGGGATTGATATATATACAATACTATGTATAAAATAGATAACTAATGAGAACCTACTGTACAGCACAGGGAACTCTACTCAGTGCTCTGTGGTGACCTAACTGGGAAGGAAATCCAAAAAAGAGGGGATATATGTATACGTATAGCTGATTCACTTTGCTGTGCAGCAGAAACTACAACATTGTAAAGCAACTATACTCCAATAAAAATTAATAAAAAATTAAAATAAATTAATTAAAAAAAAATAAAAGGCCTTAAAAAAAGAAAAAAGAGTAAGTGAACTCCCCTAAAACTCTGGCTGTCTAGCTGCTCTGGGAAAAGTCAGTGGATCTATGTGAAAGGAGGAAGAGCTGCCCTCTGTTTAGATGAGGAAGGCAGGCAGGCAGGCCCAGGGGGGTGTGCCCATCTACCTGGCCGGCTTTGCTAACTTATATTCTCTACCTGGCCCCTGCCGGCCCTGGAGTCTGCCAGCCCTGGGAGGTGAGGAAAGGCAGAGGCCCTGAGCCCGAGGCCGAGGCCAGAGTTGGGACTGTTAATGGCAGGGGTGAAAAGAACCCGGCAAAGAAACCCAGGCACTAGGAGGACTAGAGAGCCTAGGTCACAGAAGCTAAGGTCTTGTCCAAAAAGTCAGGGACAGACTTTTCATCTATTTTTAGATAAAGCAACAGGATGTGGAAACCAAAAATGTGGTCAGTTCTCCCATACTGCGCGATGGGGATGACTTATGCACAACATCCTCTTTTCCTATTTTTAACTAGATCACAGAAGCTGCATCAGAGGACTGGCTGCTGACTAATCCTGTTGAGGCGCCTTTCTCTGAGTTGCATAAATGTCATCTACACGAGCTAGAGAACATTTGAGAAGGAAAAAAAAAAACCCTGTAAAGACTACTGCACATAGGGTATTCTTAAAAATAGTCTTCTGAGTGGTATCAAGGTGTTCTGGGCCACAGCTTTCTGGAAGTTGTCTAGGATTTCATGGCTGAATGGGGCAGACATTCAAAGAGAAATCATTCATTTATTAAAGCTGAATTAATGATCCATGACTTTTTTGGACTCCAAAGTACAGTGATGACAGTTTTTCAGTAGATTACCTGGAGAATTACGCTGATTTTTTCAGCAAAACTATTATCTAGCTGTATAAATATCCCTGCCCCAGGAACAGGCATTTTATTGGAGAAAAGGAATCAGGGATGAAAGCAAAGCGTTGTCAATGTGTTATGGATGAGAACCACATCATGACAATGGCAGGCCTTGAACGTCAGCAGAGAGCTCAGCCATCATGGAAGGCAACCTTCTCACTTTACTGAGGGGGAGATGGAACTGTTGCAGACGGTGTGCAGGCCCTGCTCCTCACCCCCGGCCCCCCCAGGCCTCACCACTTCTGTGCGTTCCCGCTGTCCTCCAGTGGCCAGACTCTGAAATCTCTTTGCCTGGGGGCTTTTTTCATAACTGAGGAAAGCCAGATGCGCCAGGGAATAAATACCACCCAGAAGCAGCAGTGGCCCACAATCAGGAACTGGTAGGACTTGGTGTCTAAATACCCCAGGCCCTCACCCCTCAGTGGGATAACCCCTAGGCATGAGCTCTACAAGCTGCTAACACAGAGAAAGTAGGCTGCAGGCTTTGGCAGGCAAGTATCTTGCTAGAGTTAATGTAATAATGTTGTTTTGTTTTCAATGTGTGTGTGTATGTCTGTGTGTGTGGTATGTATAGTTTATATATGTATATTTAAGATGTATATATTGTATATATTAATGTATATATGTAAATATGGGTATATAATAAATAATGTATATATGATGTTTATATAAGTTACTTTCTATTTACGGAAGGTGATACTGTTTTTCTATTTACAGTGGTGTTATAAAGTTTCCTTTTGTTTGTTAAAAATTTATTTTGTTGAAGAATAGGTGATTTACACTGTTGTGTTAATTTCTACTGTATAGCAAATGATTCATTTATACATATATATACATTCTTTTTCATATTCTTTTCCGTTATGGTTTATCACAGGATGTCGAATATAGTTCCCTGAGCTACACAGTAGGACCTTGTCGTTTATCCATTCTATACATAATAGTTGCCTCTGCTAGTCCCAAACTCCCAGTCCTTCCCTTCCCCATGCCCTGTCCCCCTCGGCAACCACAAGTCTGTTCTCTATGTCTGTGAGTCTGTTTCTGTTTCATAGATAAATTCATTTGTGTCATACTTTAGATTCCACATATAAGTGATATCATATGGTAATCGTCTTTCTCTTTCTGACTTTTGAAGTTTCCTTTTAGAATGAACTTATTTAGGTAAAAATGTTGAGTTGACTTAAAGAACATTTAAGTACACGATAGAACATGCACTATGCTAATATGATAAAAAATGGTGGAGGTTGTACATGAATGACTAAAGTTAGTCTGGGGTCTCCTGCTTTGTTTTCAGATGCCTCAGGTGCTTGGGGAACTGCCAAGACGGAGGAGAGGAAGGGAAGCTGGCTTCAGGTCATCAGCCTCTCTTTCAATCATGGCACCTCTGTCTTTGTTGGGTTAGGAACTGGTGATATAAAGAATGAATTAGAGATACAAACTACTAGACATAAACTAGATAAACAACAAGGATTTACTGTATAGCACAGGGAATTATATTTAATATCTTGTAATAACCTATAATGAAATATAATCTGAAAACAAAAGCTGGATCACTTTGCTGTACACCTGAAACTAACACAACATGGAAAATCAACTATACTTCTATTTTAAAAATACATTGTAGGCTTTGAACTGTACATTTAAAAATTGTTAAAATGGCAAATTTTATGTTCTATATGTTTTACCATAATAAAAAATACAAAATAAAAATATATAGGTTTAAAAAAAGGTGACTTAGAGGAAGGGGGGTTTACTGCTTAAAAGAATAGTAGTTGATACGTTTGCAAATTTCAAATGGAGTCCAACACTCAATCGATCGTGAAATTGAGGCCCAGAGAGATTAAATGACATTTCCCAGTTCCCACACAGAGTCGGTGACAAAGCCAGGACAAGGCCCCATTCACTTAACTCCCACCCGTGCTCTTCCCACAGTGCTCACTTCCTGAGGAGGCGGGACTTGAAGAATGGGAGGAAGTGTATGGGTAGAGAAGATTGGAGCGTGCAATGAGGAGGTCCAAGAGAGCAAAGGTGTGAAGGGGGAATGCCGGCGACTCTTCGCAAGCCAGGTGGGAAGAGCTTTTTGACTAAAGGGAAGGTTGGGGCAGAAGCGGAGTGAGAAATAAGGTGGCAAAATAGGCTAGGATCAGATTGGAGGGGAGTTTGAATGCCCAATGGGGAGAATGTTAACTCCCCAGGACCTATGATGCAAATCTCTGAGCTGGGAAACAATAGGTCAGAACCATGCTGCAGGAGGCAGCATGGCAGAAAGTAACTATGCTCAAATATTGTTTCCAGAACACAGTGCAGACAAGTTACTTAGCCTCTCTGTGCCTTGGTTTCTTCACCTACAAAACAGCAACAGCGTCAGAACTTCCCTCATGAAATTTTGGTGAGGATTACTGGAAATAATACACCAAAAACAATATCTAGTATCTAGTAAGGGCTCAATAAATCATAGCTATTATGATTTCTAAGGACTGATTTGACTCAAGAGACAGAAGTGCCTTGGCTGAGCTAGTTAATAGCAGAGCCAGAATTAGGAGTCAGTTCCTGTAATTTCTAACTCAACATTCTTTTTCTTTCATTGTATCATATTTTAAAACAATGGATTATTTATTTTCTGGTATGTATTAGCATTTCGACTTGCAAGACATAGCACTCTTATTCTTTGTGTACAATCATTACAATGGTTTCCTTTTGGAGAAAGAATTTTGATCAATTTCTTTCACTCTCTAATTAATATATCACATTTAGAGTGACTGCACTGTTTGCTTTGAAAAAGAAAGTCTTTCAATTTTCAGGTCTTCAGGCAACTGACATTGCAGCCTGACTTTAAACCATAGAAATTACATATGACATTTAGAATATAATAACTATTCTGATTGCTTCTTTGTGTCTGGAGAGAAAACATTTATTTTTACCAAATGTTATCTTTTCCCTCTTTCATCAAATGAATCATACTTATGACCCAAGAGCGTCTGTTATTCTTTATGCTTCATTGATCAACCATAAAAGAACAAACAAATCAAATACTGAAACTTGGGTGGCAGTTTATTGGTGATTCTCTCCAGGAGACTGTGGTCTCCCGAAGAATCATAGACCTTAAGAGATGGCAGCTTCCTCGGAGATTCCGTATCCCTGCTCCTTCATCTTTATAGACGAGAAAATTCAGTTCAGAAAGGTGAAGTGACTTGTGCAAAGTCATCCAGCTAGTTGATGGAAAAGAGGGATTTTGATCCCATTTTTTTTTTTCTAACTTTGAAAAAAACGAGGGATTTTGATCCCCCACCCCCTTTTTTTTCTGGCATTGCATCATGTCCTGCATCAACTCATGGATTTCTGAAAAGTCTTCCTGCGTTTCAGGCAGACCAGATCCAGTTTGCTGCTTCTTTGTGCAAATAAAGTTTTATTGAAACACAGCCATGCTCATTCCTTTACTGATTGTCTATGGCTGCTTTCTCACTACAGTGGCAGAGGTGAGGGGGTTGCACCAGACCCACATGACTGCAAAGCCTGAAAGACTTACTATCAGTCCCTTCACAAAAAAATTGTGTCAATTTCCATCGTCTATCAAGCCTAGTTGAAATTCTGTTTTTTGTTTTTATTCTTTTTGTATCAGACCCTAATGTCAATGTTGAATAAAGTGGGGTTTGGCAAGGAAGAATGGGAAAGAAGAAAGAGAAAGGAAAGAACTAACATTTATTTGTCTCATTGGGGGACACTTTTTATGTGTCACCCCATTTAATTCTCAAAAAGATGCTGTCAGATTGCTCTTTTAAGCCCCATTTTATAAATAAGAAAACTGAGGCTAAGAGAGATAAAAGCCAAGTTGCCTAAGTTCATGTCACTAATAATTAGCAGGACTAAGGTTTGAATCCAGCCTTCCCCATTCTAAAAATCTCTATTCTTTCTTCTGTACCGTGTGATTGTCATAGTCAAGGTTACCTTCTATTTTTCAAAATGTGATATACCATCCTTTAAATTGAAAGAGTTGAATTAAAAAATAATATTAGATACCAAATCATATTTGATAAATAGTTAAATACTGGTTACAGTTGTCTAATTCATGATGCCATCATGGGTTTTATTTTCCTTTGGGTGCTCATTTACACAAGTGGGGGAGTTGGACTGCAGAACATAAGAGTATATTTTTTGACAATTAGCATTTTGCATTATTGGCTAAACTTGATGGATTTAATAGCTCCTTCAGCAACTTGTAGAATGGAAGTCTTATGTATATGTCCACACAACTAATTACATAGATACCACATAGATGTGTTTTTATTTAACCAACAATTCCTCCTCTCCAAAGTTGGCTACACTTCTCTAAAGCAGTGTTTACCAATTTGCCTAATCATCTGAATTGCCCGTGAAGACCCTTAGAAGACAGATTCCCAGGACCCTTCCAGGACTCTCTAGTTAGTATATCTGGGTTTAGGTTTGGGAATCCATAATTTTACATTATTTTGTAACCTCGGAAGATAATTCTGATGATTAATCAGCTCTGGGAACCACTACTCTGTAAGGTCATGAAGGGATGGATGTTCGTATCTTTGTCTTAGTCTCTCCTGGTCTTCCCTTACGTCCTCTAACCTGTCCTCTTCCTGAGTCCCACTCGGTGATCAGTGGATACATTGTTCCTTGTCTTTGCTGAATGAGGCTGTGGGCGAGGGCACCTCACACACCACACTATGTATTTCCTCAGTGTCCAGTAAAGCAGTGCAGACACTTTCTGCCTTAATTGTAGTTACTGTGTTTAGTTATGCTTTTATTTTTCTCATTGCTTTTTTTGCTTTTCATTTGCATTTGCAAAATTTCCTCAGATACAAATCTGACTAACTTCTGCTTTTTGACTAAAAAGTGAGGTTCATGGACACCCAAAATTTTGATCATAAAAGGCTACTATCCCCTGTACCCTGTTATTCATCTCCCTGTCCTTTCCAACTTTTAAAAATGTCACTGCAACCATTAGCAATTAAAATCAAAAGGTACTTTGTACCCTGAAAGTTTGGTGGTTTCAGAGACGCATTAATTTAAATCTTTCCTCCCCACTGTACAGGGTTTACATTAGCCTAATATAACAGGCTTTTAAATATACATATATAACCACACTCAACCCACATTCATTTTATTAACCAGTTCCTCTCCCATAGTATAAATTCAATAAAATAATTATATATAGTAAGGTGTATATGTTAATCCCAAACTCCTAATTTATCCCTCCCCCACCCCAACATTTCCCCTTTGGTAACCATAGTTTCTTTTCTATGTCTGTGAGTCTGTTTCTGTTTTGTAAATAAGTTCATTTGTACCATTTTTTTAGATTCCACATATAAGCGATACCATATGGTATTTGTCTTTCTCTGTCTGATTTCCTTCACTTAGTATTATAATCACTAGGTCCATCCATGTTACTGCAAATGGCATTATTTCATTCTTTTTTATGGCTGAGTAGTATTCCTTTATATATATGTACCACATCTTCTTTCTCCATTCCTTTGTCAATGGACATTTAGGTTGCTTCCATGTCTTGACTCTTGCAAATAGTGCTGCAATGAACATTGGGGTGCATTCTTTTTTCAAATTATGGTTTTCTCTAGATATATGCCCAGAAGTGGGATTGCTGTGTCATATGGTAGCTCTATTTTTAGTTTTTTAAGGAACCTCTGGACTGTTCTCTACAGTGGCTGTACCAATTTACATTCCCACCAACAGTGTAGGAGGGTTCCCTTTTCTCCACACCCACTCCAGCATTTATTATATGTAGACTTTTTACTGATGGCCATTCTGACCAGTGTGAGGTGGTACCTCACTGTAGTTTTGATTTGCATTTCTCTGATAATTAGTGATGCTGAGCATCTTTTCACGTGCTTTTTGGCCATGCGTATGTCTTCTTTGGAGAAACGTCTATTTAGATCTTCTGTCCATTTTTTGATTGGGTTGTTTGCTTTTTTGATGTTGAGCTGAATGAGCTGTTTATATATTTATAAAATAAATAATCAACAAGGACCTACTGTATGGCACAGGGAACTCTACGTAATATTCTGTAATAACCTATGTGGAAAAAGAATCTGAAAAAGAATGGACATATGTGTATACATAACTGAATCGCTTTGCTGTACACCTGAAACTAATACAACATTGTAAATCAACTATACTCCAATATAAAATAAAAATTAAAAAAAAAAAGTCAATCAGGACTGTTAAAAAAAATAAAAGAGATTTACAAGCTTCCCATTCAAGATGGGGACCTAAAAGGACCCTGAACTCACCTCCTCCCACAGACACACCCAGTCTACAACTACACATGGAACAATTTCCTCTGGAAGAAACCTAAAAACTGGCTGAGCCACTCCTAGCATCCAGCGCACGAGAGAAGGTCCACACAGAAGCCCCCGGTAGGAGAGGCTGGGATACAATCTCGCCATAAACCCCACTTCCTCCTCCTTCTCCTCCTCCTCCTTGACCCCTGTGTGGAGACCCACAGCTTCTCACTGAGGAGCAAAAGCTTTAAACCCCACATTAGGCACCTCCCACTTTTAAGATCTGCACCTGAGAGACGGGCCCCCAAAACATCTAGCTTTGAAAACTAACGGGGGCTCTGTCCACAAGCCCCACAAGGCTCTACGGACCTGGGCTCTTAAAGGGTTCGCACTGGGATGCACCAGCCCCAAAGCTCAGGGCAAAGCGTGGATGCAGGGTGCCGGGACTTGTAGGGGCAGAGGCCCACGTGCTGGTCTTGGAGTTGGCCTGGGCTCAGGCATCTGATCAGACAGGCATTTGCTGGAGCTCTGGGGGTAGGGGTGGGGGCTGGCGGCTGCCATCGTGGCTCTCCCTCCGCAGCCTCCGGGGGCCAGGGTCGCCTGAGCGGAGCTTCTATATGCGTCTGGCTGCCGCCCAGGAGCCACTCCTTGATTGCCCGGCTCTGTTGGCCAATGGGGCTGGCGTCCTTGGGTCCCCTGGGAGTATGGTAATCTGCAAGGTGGTTCTTGGTCTGCCACCTGGGGCAGTGCGCAGACAGCCGTCTGAGGCACCCTCCCCAGGTTCTCTGCGAGTGCAGCCTCTTTGCTGGTCCTGGACCTCTGGTCCGAGGTGCAGGCCCACCTATAGGGCTCTATGGACGTCGATGTGCTCTCAGGGAAGGTAGGCTAGTGTAAGGCATCTTTGCGCTCTCCCTCTGCCTTGCTATAGCTCACAGACAGGAGTTTGTACACTCCTCTGGAGTCCCAATTTGGGGGACTGCTTCCCCGGGGGACACCTCGAGATGGTGGCCAGCGAAGCATACACTTGCAGTCCCATAGGACTGTATATACCTGCATACTTTAAAAGCTGCTGCCTGAAGGTCTGGCTTCTTAATCACATACCACAATATAGCACATTAGAAAACTCTAAATATGAAAAATAATCTTCCACAATCTCACCAACAATCATTGACTTTTTCATTCATGCCACCTTCTAGTCGCTGTGAAGCTCATTTTCAGAATCTGTATTGACTTTTTTCTTCTTGTATTGTGATTTTAAAATACAATATTTGTTTAACCAAAAAAAAAAAAAAACTCTCTTAAAGAGCTATGCATAAGCTCTACCAAGCACAGCATTGATTTCTAATGTGTATGTGAGTAATAAATTTATGAATATCATGGGTTACCCTCCTTGTGTTTCCTGTGCTCTCCTGCAATAGTTCATGGACTGACTTTGCTAATCGGTGCTTGTCCAAATAGATATTTTATATTCATCTCTTCAATTCTTGCTTACTAAACTTCACAGATAGAGTGGTTCCCCATGATATATTATTAAGAACAAACAATTAACTTGTCATTTTATTTAAAAGAACAAAGTTCTCATTTCAAAAGCTCTGCATGCATTGACCATAATTATATGGGAATCTTTTCAAAGCTGCTTTTTCATCTTTTGAGGTTCCCCCACTAACTTTGCCAAATATAGTTATTAATAAATCTCTACAATAATTAATTTTAAACAAATTTGCTTACAATTTAAAACAAGTTTGGAATGTTTTATTTATGTAAGCACTTTTGTAAATGTAAAAAGATATTGGGCATCCTTCAAAGTAATATTGGGTTGGCCAAAATTTTCATTTGGTTAATGAATACATTGTTCAATAAAGTTCTTGGTGAAAATGAAAAATGTCTTTTATTTTTACTTAAAACTGAACGAACTTTTTGGCCAACCCAATATTTTAAAAAACTGACCTTATAAATTCTCTGATGTATGAACTTTGTATTAATACTTATATAAATGCATACCACCACCTCTTCCATTACCATAGGCTTAATGATTATGCTCTTAGGGTAATGTTAAAGATTTCTTTTAAATAAGTAGTACCCAACATCTTTTTGAGAACATTTAACTTTTTTTACTTGGAGGCAGTGTGAGGGATTGGTGAATCTAATCATTTACATCAGATTCAATCTAGTGTGTATCCTTCCTTAAAGTAAATGAGTTAACCTTATCATTAAACCTTATTTTGTTTTAAATGCAAGAATAATAATAATGATAACATAATAATAATAAAATAATTGACCTCAATGGTCTTTGTCAGTATTAGTGACTTTGGGTGAAAAAGTTAGTTCCTACTCACTCAGAAATAAGATATTTTGATCCACCAGAGGGCAGACAGAAGAAGCAAGAAGAACTACAATCCTGCAGCCTGTGGAACAAAAACCACATTCACAGAAAGATAGACAAGATGAAAAGGCAGAGGGCTATGTACCAGATGAAGGAACAAGATAAAACCCCAGAAAAACAACTAAATGAAGTGGAGATAGACAACCTTCCAGAAAAAGAATTCAGAATAATGATAATGAAGATGATCCAGGACCTCAGAAAAAGAATGGAGGCAAAGCTCAAGAAGATGCAAGAAATGTTTAACAAAGACCTAGAAGAATTAAAGAACAAACAAACAGAGATGAACAATACAATAACTGAAATGAAAACTACACTAGAAGGAATCAATAGCAGAATAACTGAGGCAGAAGAACGGATAAGTGACCTGGAAGACAGAATGGTGGAATTCACTGCTGTGGAACAGAATAAAGAAAAAAGAATGCAAAGAAATGAAGACAGCCTACAAGACCTCTGGGACAACATTAAACACAACAACATTCGCATTATAGGGGTCCCAGAAGGAGAAGAGAGAAAGAAAGGACCAGAGAAAATATTTGAAGAGATTATAGTCGAAAACTTCCCTAACATGGGAAACAAAATAGCCACCCAAGTCCAGGAAGTGCAGTGAGTCCCATACAGGATAAACCCAAGGAGAAACACGCCGAGACACATAGTAATCAAACTGGCAAAAATTAAAGACAAAGAAAAAGAAGAAGTAAAGAAAAGAAAGAAGTAAAACTGTCACTGTTTGCAAATGACATGATACTATACATAGAGAATCCTAAAAATGCCACCAGAATACTAGTAGAGCTAATCAATGAATTTGGTAAAGTTGCAGGATACAAAATGAATGCACAGAAATCTCTTGCATTCCTATACACTAATGATGAAAAATCTGAAAGAGAAATGAAGGAAACACTCCCATTTACCACTGCAACAAAAAGAATAAAATACCTAGGAATAAACCTACCTAGGGAGACAAAAGACCTGTATGCAGAAAACTATAAGACACTGATGAAAGTAATTAAAGATGATACCAACAGATGGAAAGATATACCATGTTCTTGGATTGGAAGAATCAATATTTTGAAAATGACTACACTACCCAAAGTAATCTACATATTCAATGCAATCCCTATCAAATTACCAGTGGCATTTTGTACAGAACTAGAACAAAAAATCTTAAAATTTGTATGGAGACACAAAAGACCCTGAATAGCCAAAGCAGTCTTGAGGGAAAAAAGTGGAGCTGGAGGAATCAGACTCCCTGACTTCAGACTATAGTACAAAGCTACAGTAATCAAGACAACATGGTACTGGCACAAAAACAGAAATATAGATCAATAGAACAGGATAGAAAGCCCAGAGATAGACCCATGCACCTATGGTCAACTAATCTATGACAAAGGAGGCAAGAATATACAATGGAGAAAAGACAGTGTCTTCAATAAGTGGTGCTGGGAAAACTGGACAACTCCATGTAAAAGAATGAAATTGGAACACTCCCTAACACCATACACAAAAATAAACTCAAAATGGATTAAACACCTAAATGTAAGACCGGACACTATCAAACTCTTAGAGGAAAACATAGGAAGAACACTCTTTGACATAAATCACAGCAAGATCTTTTTTGATCCACCTCCTAGAGTAATGGAAATAAAAACAAAAATAAAGAAATGGGACCTAATTAAACTTCAAAGCTTTTGCACAGCAAAGGAAACCATAAACAAGATGAAAAGACGACCCTCAGAATGGGAGAATATATTTGCAAACGAATCAACGGACAAAGGATTAATCTCCAAAATATATAAACAGCTCATTCAGCTCAATATTAAAGAAACAAACAACCCAATCCAAAAATGGGCAGAAGACCTAAATAGACATTTCTCCAAAGAAGACATACAGATGGCCAAGAAGCACATGAAAAGCTGCTCAACATCACTAATTATTAGAGAAATGCAAATCAAAACTACAATGAGGTATCACCTCACACCAGTTAGAATGGGCATCATCAGAAAATCTACAAACAACAAATGCAGGAGAGGGTGTGGAGAAAAGGGAACCCTCTTGCACTGTTGATGGGAATGTAAATTGATACAGCCCCTATGGAGAACAGTACGGAGGTTCCTTAAAAAACTAAAACTAGAATTACCTTATGACCCAGCAATCCCACTACTGGGCATATACCCAGAGAAAACCATATTTAAAAAAGACACATGCACCCCAATGTTCATTGCAGCACTATTTACAATAGCCAGGTCATGGAAGCAACCTAAATGCCCATCGAGAGCCGAATGGATAAAGAAGATGTGGTACATATATACAATGGAATATTACTCAGCCATAAAAAGGAACGAAATTGGGTCGTTTGTAGAGACGTGGATGGATCTAGAGACTGTCATACAGAGTAAAGTAAGTCAGAAAGAGAAAAACAAATATTGTATATTAACGCATGTATGTGGAACCTAGAAAAATGGTACAGATGAACCGGTTTGCAGGGCAGAAGTTGAGACACAGATGTAGAGAACAAACGTATGGACACCAAGGGGGGAAAGCCGTGGAGGGGTGGGGATGGTGGTGTGATGAATTGGGCGATTGGGATTCACATGTATACACTAATGTGTATAAAATTGATGACTAATAAGAACCTGCTGTATAAAAAAATAAATAAAATTAAATTTAAAAATTAAAAAAAAAAAGAAGATATTTTTATTTCTTTCTCTTAGGTGAATTAAGACAAAATATATGATGTGTGAATATGTCAACATATCCCGTATTATAATTAGGATTGATTAGGTTCTAACAGAGAAAACAGCAGATATAGGATCTAAGAGGAAGGACAAGGTTTTACTTCCTGAGTAGAACAGTAAAAGAGATCTATTACTATGAAGGTGTTTAGAATTATTGTACCTTCCTGTCAAAGAGCAACGTAACTGACAACAAATATGGAGTCAATGAGGACATCATAATGACGCTTATAACAAAATACAGCCACCAAGCTGAGATTCGTTAGATGACAAATAGTGACTTAGACCATAATGTGATACTCTTTTATAAGCCATTAACATTAGAGGTGAAAAAGAAGTTCTATTAAATTACCTGGGGCAATATCTTTCTTCCTCTTCAAGATTAACAGAGCACACTTGGCAATAGATGTCTCAAGAAATTTAACTAACCATTTGTTTAAATCTAACATGGGTAAGCTGCAATTAAATAAACATTTTATGCCCTACATTAGATTGGCCCTAATGAGTAAGTCTAAATCTTGTTTTCAAGATCAAAATTGCCTTTTGTGACAGCACCTCTTTGCCAGTCTGTCCTTCCAATAGGGACAAGCACTTCAGAGTAAGGGCAAGCATACCTAACAGATAAAGACAGCAGGTCACTCTCTAGAAGTCTCGAGAACTGTTCAAAGTCACGGTCCATTAGAAACAACAGAGATTATGCTACTTCAGAAAGGTAGTTTGGTTTCAAGGAAATTAAGACCCTTTTCCCAACCCCTCCAGTGCCCTTGTCATAGAGAAGAGGGGTAAACTGGGCATTCGTAATAGACGAGGGCAGAGAAACTGGCCATGATTCCCTCAAGGCACTGCCTGCCCGGTGCCCTTGGCACTTACCAAAAGCTACCACATGTTGTTATTTTTTGTCTAAGCATCTGTGTGTCTTCCTGACTAGATTGGAAGCATCCCAAAGGCAGGGGCCAAGGCGAGCTGTCTGGGCATCACCAGCACCTTCTGTGTGCCCTGTTCAAATGTTTCCTGTAGATATTGGTGATATTTTTAGGTAAATAAGTAAGTTAGTTAATTAATAGAATTTCGAAAGACCAAAGGATCCAATTTTCTCTAAAACTGAGCAGTTGATTTAAAAAGAATTCTTTTTATTGAAGTATAGTTGATTTATAATGTATTTCTGCTGCACAGCAAAGTGCTTCAGTTTTACATATATATACACATTCTTTTTTTAATATTCATTTCCATTATGGTTCATCATAGGATATTGAATATACTTCTCTGTGCTATACAATAGGACCTTGTTGTTTATCCATTTTATACATAATAGCTTACATCTGCTAACCCCAACCTCTCACTCCATCCTTCCCCCAACTCCCTCTCCCTTGGCAGCCACCAGTCTGTTCCCTACGTCCGTGAGTCTGTTTCTGTTTCATAGATAGGTTCACTTGTGTCATATTTTAGATTCCACATATAAGTGATATCAAATGGTATTTGTCTGTCTCTTTCTGACTTACTTCACTTAGTATGATAACCTCTAGTTGCATTCATGTTGCTGCAAATGGCATTATTTCATTCTTTTTTATGGCTGAGTAGTATTCCATTGTATATACGTACCACATCTTTATCCATTCATCTGTCGATAGACATTTAGGTTGTTTCCATGTCTTGGCTATTGTAAATAGTGCTTCTATGAACACAGGGATGCATGTATCTTTTTGAATTATAGTTTTCTCTGGATATATGCCCAGGAGTAGGATTGCTGGATCATATGGTAATTCTATTTTTAGTTTTCTGAGGAACTTCCATACTATTTTCCATAGCAGCTGCACCGACTTATATTCCCACCAACAGTGTAGGAGAGTTCCATTTTCTCCACACCCTCTCCAGCATTTGTTATCTGTAGACTTTTTAATGATGGCCATTCTGACCAGTGTGAGGTGGTACCTCATTGTAGTTTTGATTTGCATTTCTCTAATAATTAACGATATTGAGCATCTTTTCATGTGTCTGTTGGCCATCCGTATTTCTTCTTTGGAGAAATGTCTATTTAGGTCTTCTGCCCATTTTTCAATTGGGTTGTTTGTTTTTTTGTTGTTGAGTTGTATGAGCTGTTTGTAAATCAAGCCCTTGTCATTTGCAAATATTTTCTCCCATTCTGTAGGTTGTCTTTTTGTTTTGTTTATGGTTTCCTTTGCTATGCAAAAGCTTGTAAGTTTGATTAGGTCCCATTTGTTTATTTTTGTTTTTATTTCTATTGCCTTGGGAGACTGACCTAAGAAAACATTGGTACAATTTATGTCAGAGAATGTTTTGCCTATGATCTCTTCTAGGAGTTTTATGGTGTCATGTCTTATGTTTAAGTCTTTAAGTCATTTAGAGTTCATTTTTGTGTATGGTGAGAGGGTGCATTCTAACTTGAGCAGTTGATTCTTTGCCTAGTTAATGTGGAGCAGATCCCTTCTCTGTAGGAGGAATAAATGCAAAATGAATAAAAAAAAAAAAATCACATATTGTATTAGTTTATTAATATATAATTTTAATAAACACAGTTTTGTTTTGTTTAGAAAACACAGTAAAGCATAAAATCATCAGAATATTTAAATAAGCCAAAACTAAAAATTCATCTTCACCTTCTCAGATCTTTTTTGGTTGAAAGTTATGCCAGTTATATCAGTATTTACCAGAGTATGGGCTGTAGAACTGGTCCTATGTGCTGTTAACAGTTATTACAGGTAAAATTGTTCCATGGTTTAATAATTAGAGAAAATTTTGGGTGAAACAAGGTTAAATGAGATTTCTTTATTATAGGGTTTCTCAAAGTTTTAAAATTATGCCAACATGCATTATGAATCTTCAAGGTTGGAAGGCAGATGGTGTGGATTTATTGACATCATAGAACTCTTTTATGGAACAACTAAGGGATTAGTGGTCTGAGGAACACACTTTGGGAAATGCTGACTCAGATTTCTAATGTAGGCTCCTTCTGCTAGAGAAATTTCACCACTGAAGACCTGTGTTGAAAGACCTGCAATTCAGTAAAACTTCCTGGAATGATGGTTCTCAGTGCTGGCCAACTATTAGAATCACCCGGGAGCTTTAAACGTGCCAGTGCCCAGGCCCCAGCCCAGGCCAGCTAAGTCAGGGTCTTTGAGGGTGAGTTTTCCCATCTATAAAATAGAAATAATACTACCTACCTCACAGGATTGTCATGAACCATAAATGAGACTGTATGTGTAAAATGCCTACTCTGGTGCCCAAAACAAAATTTGGTCTTTGAAACAATGGTTCATTCTGGGGAGAGTGTAGAATTTCAATTTTAAAATGTAGAAGATATTATTAAAATAGAAAATCACTGTTTGGCTGGCACAGTTTTGCATCCATGGATGCTAAAATTAGAGGGTAAATGTATGATGAGAAACCGGATGTTTGTATAGTCTGAAGGTATTTCCCACAATATACTTATTCATTCCAAAGGGAAAATAGTAACTTCAACAGTGGAAGAATCTGCGGACCCCATCTTAACTAAGTGAAGAAAGGTAACCTTACCAGTAATGAGACATATTAACATCACATACCCCTGATCTCATGCATTGAGAAGAGCATGTCAGTGCTTCTGTAGTATTGTTGCCCAAAAATATATTACCTGGGTTTACTTATAAGGAAGCATCAGACAAACGCAAAGCAAAGGACATTTTACAAAATAACTGGCAGCACTCCTCAGAGATGTCAAGGTCATGAAAAAAAAAGAAAGACAGACTGAGGAACTGTCCCTGACTGGACGAGCCTAAGGAACCATGACAGCCAAATGCAATGCATGAGCCTGGATTGGATCAAGGACTAGCCCTTGGGACATTAGTGGGATATTAGTGGGACAATTGGTGAAAATCCAATGAGTTTTGTAGATTGTGCGTTTTTCAGTGTATTTATCTGGTTTTGACAATTGTGCTATGGTTATGTAAGACGTTAATGTTCGGGGATGAGGGGTGATGGGTAAATGGAACACTGTACTTACTATTTGGCAACTTTTTTGTAAGGCTGAAACATTTTCAAAATGAAAAGTTAAAAAATTGTTTTAAAATTTTAATGTTTCTTCATTTCTTCCCATTCTGGCACTTTAGAGATAATAGAATCAGTATTTTTTCCCTCTTAGGTATTTTGAATATAGGGGAAATAGGCCCCTGTACTGTAGAGTGTACATTGATTATAGTGAAAAAGAGGCCCAAGATGCACATTGTAGGAAGCCTCTCATATGATTTTAATAAATGTGTTCTCTAAATAAATGTGGCTAGAGGACTTGGTAGAAGAGGAAGAACAAAAGAGATCCAGGAAAGTAGAGGATAGGAGCAGAGCAGGTGGTGAGAAGAAATTAGGAGCTGCTGGAGATGGGTTTTGGAAAGAGTTCTTGAATAAAGGGGCAGGGGGAGGCCAGACAGTTGTGGGTAGGAAATAGCTATGAAGGATATTAAGAAGGGCAGAGAAGGGACAGAAGCATTTAAAGATATTTTGCTGGCATCATACATGTATGTTCTCCTTGATATTTTTTTGTGAGCCTGCAGTAGAGATTTTGATTTTTTCCACTTTTTTTCTTTGAATATTACTCTATGCTGAGACTCTCCTCGAAGGGCCTGGTTCTAGTCGTGTTACACTGAGATACAGTCCAGATCATGTGCCCTGTTTGTGAGACAGACAACACAACAATTTATCTGGTAGCCCTTTGGCCCTTATGGAAAAAAGTAGCTTGGCGCTGCAAACTCAAACCGCTGAAGGACCGTGCAGTGCAGTTCTCTGTTGCTGGGCATGAGTAAGGGTCACCATCAGGAGACTTAAGGAGAATTGCTGGAGCAGCGTGGCTGAGGAGCTGCATGGGGCCTCTCACGGGCTCTCTTCATTGGCAATGTCCATTTGTTTCCTCCCAATCATTTTCAGGACTGGAAGCCAGAAATGAATCTGAAAAGACACGAAGCTGGATGAATGAGCATTAGAGTCATTTCAAATGCCACTGACACAAACTTTTCACAAGACTTTCAAACGGCCAGAAAAGCTTATCCTTAGGTATTATTTTGGTCTCTCATTGTCTATGAAGTATTTTCCAGTTCTGTAAGTTGTAGATAGCTGATGGCAACAATGCAAATGATTCTTGTCTATGAACATGCAAATGAATTTCACCCTGCAGAGTACAATTGATCCTCCCATCCTCCCTTGTGGAAGAAGCCGGTTTTGTATCTATTAAGCAAATTCATTTTGGTATTCACGATGGCCTGTATACATGTGTGATTTAAACGGTTCTTTGAATTGGTTGGAGTTTCTTACTGTTCCGTCTTTAATACGTTGAATAAAATCTTTGACAAGTGTTCATTTTATATGTGTATGGAAGTCATTATGTTATCATATATATGTATAAATATATACATATCATATATATATATATCTCATCATATATATTTTTTAATGCTGGAGGATGAGCAAATTCTTTGGAGTTTACCAAGCTGTAGTAGATACTTCCCTTCTGTTATTTATCTATCCCGGTAAAGTAACTCTGACTGGGTATTGTTCTTTAACAGCCATTAGGGCCTTCCCAGTAGCTTTTCTACAATATGACCGAACGTACTCAATTGAAATCAGTGTTTTGAAGGCTATCTTGTAGAATCCTCTGGACCGTCATTGCGGTAGAGTCTTCTGGACTTAGCCATGTACATCCGTTCCCCGTCACTGCTCACCCATCCCACCCCCCCCACCCGCCCCAAAACAGTGTCCTATCTGTTGCTGGGGATATAAGCCCTAATGTAAAGTTGAAGAGTGCTTTGAAATTCCATTTGCCCTTCAAAATCAAAATTTCCCTAATTACAGGTTATAACCCTATTTTGGCTTTACCTTTGTGAAGTACAGACTCAGTTTCCTTTTTACTTCTCCCACTGGCTGCTTTGATCGTTTCTTCAGTAGCTTTGCATGTAGGTATCGGATGCGCTCCCTCTGCACACTTGGGTAGAAGGATGCTGACACCAGGATTTTAAGTTGCATCAGGATGGAGGACAACAGTCCTAGCATCACTAGTATCCCAAGAATAAAACTGAGAGGAATCCAGGTCTTAGACAGAAGTAGCTTTGGTTTAGGGAGGCAACTGGGTTCAAACAGAGATATATTAAATGAAGAATCATGGATGATGTCTTGAGCTTCTTGTTTCTAAAATGAAAGAATAAAATCATCAAGATCCATGCCATTTTCATACTCTGTCCTTGTCTTTCTCAATACTGCCCCGTAGCACGTAACATTTATCTGAAAATATGCAGGGAGCTTTGGCTGAAGGGGCTATCCCTGCTCCTTTTATGTGCTATGATTGGAATAAAGGAGAAGGGATGAATTTTAGTTGTAGCCACTGCAGAGTTTTCCAAAGCAGGACTGTGGAAATATAGATTTCCTTGAGAGAAGGATATCAGATAAGTTTGTTTGCTCTGTCCTTTCTTTAGAGAGTCACGATGGCCATGAGACTGTTGAAGGTGCTGAGAAGAAAGCAGAGAAATTCGCTTAACTTCAGCCAACGATTCTCCTATTAATTTTGACCGCATAACCCATTTTTATGGAACACCTCTTTCTACACTTCAGAGCATGTCGGACTAATGAAAGGTGGTTTTCGCTTAACTGGGGGAGAAGTTTTTTTTGTAGCAGAGCCCCTCAAGACCCAGTCATAGCCTCTCCATCTCAACAAACACCTTGTCAGCAGACCACAAGGTGATAAAGATGTGGAGGCATTAAATTATGTTCTAAGTCATCCTTCTAGAGCTTGAGGTGGCGGGGGTGGGGGGGTGGAATTATTCTTGATGCAAGAATACAAAGAAGAGTATATTTACTGAAAGTGGCTCTAAAATCCTATTTATAGAGGTCTCAAAATAGGACATTTTCGCATCTCTCTTAGATGATAGGAGGGGCGCATTCCTTCCTGCTTGAAGGCAAGAGAATAAGCCAGTTGCTCTCCACAAACTGACCCAGAGGGCAGATGACATTGAGCCACCCAGCCAAGCCACCAGCAAGAGAAGTGTGTGCTGATTGAGCTCTTACTTTTCCCTGACCTGAGAAAGCCATATACTCTCTTGGTGGATTTGTTTTCCCATTTGGTAAAACAGGAATTAATGGACCAGATCCTGCCCATGAAAAAACTACTCCCAATGTAAATTAAGCACCTTGGGGATGGAGCATTAACGTTACAGACTGGAGTACTTAGTAAGTTATTATCACCCCAACACCCTAGAGCCCTGGGGCCCAGAGGAGGAAAATGACTTCTGAAAAGAACTCAATCACACCCAGAGAACACCGCGCACCTTCGATTTACCCCAATACCTGTGAAAAATCTGGAAACCCCAAAACCTGGGACTTCTACACAGATGTCAAGTCAGATCTGCAATTTCCCCAGCACTGTGGCTAAGCACTAGAAAGCATTTGTGTTGCCTCTCCTTTTCTCTTATTAAAAAGACAGTTCACCTACGATTAAATAGAGAGATTTCAGTCCCCAGAGCAGAGGCATGCATTCTTTTCAATACTGTTGAAGAAACAAACACATCGATTGAGTCAGTGATGAGAAATCCTGCAATAAGAAAGCAGCGGGTGTCCGGTCTGGGAAGAAGTTATTTAGTCTAGGAATCTAACTGGGGATTTTGCAGCTGGGAGTCAGGGCTTCAGAAAGGTTGTCAACACTTTTGTACGGGCTTGGTGGAGGGTAACAAACTCTCAAAATACCGAGCAATGTACTAAATGGTACCCCAGTGTTTTAAAATGTGTTTGCCTCTCTCAAGTAAACAATTTGCCAAGATGGTATGGAGTAATGGATGGAAGATTCACTCTGGTATCAGACAGTCCTGAAAAGTTAATGCAGACCAGTGCTGGGCACATAGTAGGTGCTCAATAAGTAGCGACTGTAGCTATTTTTACTTACAGTGTCCACCCATCCAGCCAGGTCTATTCACGTCGTTTCCCACTTTTCTTCTTTATTTAAAATTGTATAAAAGTGGGAGAAACCTTGAGCCAATGTTTCTTTTCTTGCTTGACTTCTCCTTTGCAAATCTGCTGCAATGGAGAGACCAGGAACCTCCAAGGGCATCGTGGGATAAGGGCAGGGCACTGCCAGTTACATGGAAGCCGGCTGCTGGTGGCACAGCCTCCCAGGCTCGGCAGGAGAGAGTTTGAGACGAGCTCCCACAGCAGTCTCGCGCTCGCATCTGTTCTGCGCCCACCACCCTGCTGTCATTGTGAGCGTACGTGGTGGCCTCCCCCGCCAGGACGTGAGCCCCTCGATGGCAGCCATCATGGTCTAGACAACTTTGCATCCCCAGGACCCAGCAACACCCCAAAATGTATTTGCCAGGACATTGTCATTGGAAAGCTTCTGGGCCTTTTTTGGAAGGCAGACTTGCTTTTCTCCACTCGTCTACCTAAAACAGTGAGAATTCACAAAACAGGCATGGGTTTTGGCTCAGAGGGAAATAGATGAGAGAGGAGCAAAAAGATAAAGAAGGAGAGGAGGAACTGAGAGGGGAAGATCAAAAAAGGGACTACAGGAGGGGGATGCACTATAGGGGAGAGGAGGAGAGAAGCCCTTTTACCAGCCGCTGCCCCGGATCAAGCCTGGCTGAAAATCTTGTTTGGCTTTCATTTGAAACACTGTTTCCATTATCCACCCTCCTCCAGATATGTAGAGCAACGGGGGGTTCTTGTAATTAACTGAAGACTTCAGAGGAAGCAGAGGGCTCAGAGTAATCAACTCTGAGAAGCAGCCCAGGATTAGGCGGGGCAGGGGCCAGACAGTACCTGCGGAGCCAGGAGAAAAGGGGAGGGAGAGTGTGGATGCAGCAGGAGCAAATGGGCTTTCAAAGGAGGGTTTCCAGGTCCCTTTCTGCTCTTCCCCTCTGAGATTGCCCCAGCAGAGGCACAGTCTATTGTGGCTCGATAAAGAGGAGGGAAAATCAGACATATGGAAACAGTAGATGGCATGTTCACCAGCCCAGGCTAGTGCACACCACCCAGCGTGCATGACATTCACACACACACACACACGTGCACATGTACACACATACAACTACACACACTACGTGTGCACATGCACACAGAGGCACACACTAGACACACATGTGCACGTTCCACCTAGCGCAGAACGCTACGTTTAAAAACAAATAAGACAAGTATCTGACAGTATCCAGATCCTCTGAAATGTCTACATAATCATAAATTTCCACAGGGAAAAATGGAAAAGAGAAAAGATGGGATGAACAAAGATCATGGTCTCCTCTGTTGCAGTACGGCTGCCACAGGAAACTAATACAGTGATCAAAAATGTTCAGCGTGTTCTCATACTCTAACATTGGGGTTTCAACTCAATCTAACCAACATTTTGGGTGTTCTTCCTACATGCCAGGCTCTGTGCCAGGCACTGAGGATCCAGAGGGGAATAAGCCACTGCCCTGCCTTGGGAAGTTCACGAGCTTTTGCAAACACACAGCAAACAGCTGGGATACACAGTGAGACGGGCCTGCGAGCACCTACCTCTCTGTGCAACTTCAAGTGAACCTCAAGCCCTGGCAAGCTTTGGAAATGTTTGCTGACGGAGAAGATGAGCCAATACAGCAGATAATCTATGGCTGCAAACAACACCCAGATGTAGAGATGGGTAAGCACTGGGAGGAAAAACAGCCCCAGGTTTTTCCTGTCTTTAGGAGTCAGCCAGAAAGATGGGATGATGACATCCTTCTTCCTTTCCTGCTTATTCAGCGGGAGGACGCAGGGCCTCTGTGCATGCCTCTCCCTCTCGTCAAACTGAACAAATTGTCTGGTGATGTAGATGTTCTCAAACTTCCAACCACAGGAGCCCCAAAATCGCCTCATGAAGAGGCCAGTGCCAAGTAGCACCAGCAGAAGCCCTGTGAGGGCAAATAGCTGCCGCCCCAGGGAAGACAACACCTCTGTCGCCGTCACTACCTGGTACAAGACATGCAGGGCTCTGTCTGTAGTGTCATTGAGCTGTGCCTCCAGGGCTTGGCTGGGACTGAAAAGAGAGACCTCCAGGGTTTGGTTCCAAGAAACAAGGTCATCAAATAGACTTAGGTGAGTGGCAAGGCCGTATATCCACTGAATTGCTTCAATATATTTTTTCAAAAGTGGAAAATGGATGGAAAAGCTCTTTGCCCTTAGGTTGCAAGTCATACTGTCCAGGAGACCTTTAAAGTTGTGAAAAATATTTTCCACGTGTCCAAAGATTACTATCCCTGTGCCAGCGGTGATCAAAGCGTTCCTGCCTTCACGCAGGCCACACGAGAGGAAGAAGAGCAGAATGAAACACCGTGCGTGCTTGGAGCAGCACAGCAGAGCACACGTGACCATCCAGGAGGTGGTGAAGACTACGAATGAGGACAGAAGCCAGGAGAAGGCCCCAGAGAGGAGGCCCACGGAAATGAAAGCAACAAAACAGCAAGTGCCCAAATGTTGGGTGAAGTCCATCCATCCAAGGCTCCTTGGAGACACATACGTCCTCCAAAGACTGAGGAAGATATTGGTGCCTGAGGCCCAGACACCTATGCTCCCTGTGTCCCTGGAAATGAAAGAGAAACAGGGTCAGATGTTACGTTTAAATGTCCTCTGTCACTTTGTAAAGGGCACGATGATAGATTGATTGCAAAAAATGGCCGTAATTTCTTACCCTTCTCAGTCTCTACACTATTACTAAACCAAACTTGGGCCCGCTCACCGCCAATCCACTGACACTGGATTGTGCTGAAGGGAAGTGCAGAGTTTATTGCAAGGTGGTGCCCAGTGTGGCCAAGCAAGGAGAATGGGCAGCTTGTGTTCAAAAGACCCGAACTCAATATAAATGAGTTTATTTACAAAACAGAAGTAGATTCACAGACATAGAAAACAAACTTATGGTTACCAGAGGGGATAACGAGATGGGGAGGTGCGGGGGAGCTAAATTAAAACTTTGGGATTAACTGCTATGTATAAAATAGGTAAACAACAAGGACCTACTCTACAGCACAGGGAACTATATTCAGTGTCTTGTAATAACCTATAATGGAAAAGAATCTGAAAAAGAATATATATACAAATGTTTATGCATAACTGAGTCACTTTGCTGTACACCTGAAGCTAACACAACACTGTAAATTAACTACACTTCAATTAAAAAAACACGGTTTAAAAAAAAGAGACCTGAACTCCGCAGTGGTTTTCGGGGAAGGGTTGTTAAAGGCAAGGTGAGGGAGAGGGTTGCAGGTGCCTGATCAGCTTGGTACATCCTTCTGATTGTGGGTGGTGAGGTAACAGTGTGATGTTTCGGGAATTAACATCATCAACCTCTGGTTCCAACCCCTCTGGGGTCTACATGCTTATTGTCACATGCAGTTAACTTCTTCCGCCTGGTGGGGGGTTTTAATGTCTGCAAAACACCTCAAGGATATGGTTCAGGTTATTATCTACAGCCTTGAGGAGGCACTAAAAGTCCTTGACTTTGTGTTATGGCTAAACTCTTATTATTTTGTCTTACTTGACTCTTTTCCTTTGTTTCTGCATTTTCTCACTTTTCTCATTAAATTTGCTCTTTGGACTTGGGGGGAGGCCTACGAGGCTAAAGCTTTTCTACAAACAAGAGGTGGGGGACACGGGGTCTGTCCCTGGGGAGGCCCCGCAGGGTCCTGCTCAGTTTCTACACCTCCTTGCAAAGTGACATTACAGCTTCTCCCATCAAGAAGTGAGAGAAATAGAATCACATGGTGGGGTTTATTTCTCCAGTCCTTGAATTTGGGATGGCCTTGTGACATCATCGGCCAATGGAATGTGGCAGAAGTAATAGTATGCCTATCCTGAGTCTATGATTCCCTCCTGCCTCTCTTGGAACCCTACTACTAACTTGTTGACAAGTCCAGGTGTATTAGCTTCTATTGCTGCTGTAGCAAATTTCCACAGACCTAGTGGCTTATAGAAACACATATTTATTCTCTCACAGTTCTAGAGGTCAGAAGTCTAAAACTGGTCCAGAGGGCTGCAGAGGGCTGGAGGTTCTAGGGGAAAATCCATTTGCTTGCCTTTTCCAGCTTCTAAAGGCCACCTATATTCCTTGGCTTGTGGACTCTCCTCCATCTCAAAGAGAGCAATGTTGCATCTTCTTTTCTTTCTGACCTCTGCTTCCATCCTTATATCTTCTCTCATGACTCTGATCTTCCTGCCTCCCTCTTCAAAGGACCCCTGTGACTATACTGGGGCCACCCAAGTAATCCAGGATAATCTCTCCATCTCAAGGTCCTTAACTCAAGCACATATGTAGAGTTCCTTTTACCATGAAAGGTGACATAGTCATAGGTTCTGGGCATTAGGACATGGACATCTTTGGTAGGGGCTCGGGGGGTGGGGTCATTCATCATGTCATACCAGGTTGGGCTGCTGAATGACAAGAGAAACATGACCAGTCTATTCCATCAACTCAGCCAATAGCCAGTCAACTGCCAGATACGTGAAATGGGGCATCCTAGGCCAGCCAGGCCCCAGCCACCAGCTGATCACAGATACTTGAGCAATAAGAAATGCTTATTTACTTTGAGCCCCTGAAATCTGTGCTGCTTTTTTGCACAGCGATTGTTAACTGATAAAAGCAGCAATCCTGTGCCGTGGGTCTTATTAATTGAAACAAACCTTAGGTTGATGGACAGGCTGAAATTTCAACAAACTGCGTTATATAAGATCACTTTCTGACAGTCATCTATTTTCTTGTGCTCTAAGTTTACAGACAAGAAAGCAAACCAAAGGCATCCAAACTTAAACGTGGCATTGGACTGAGGCCATTGTATTCAGCTCTGTAACCATTCTGCCTTCCCTCCTTTGTTCCTACCCTCTGAGTGCAGTTCTCTCCTGAGAATCTTACAAGGAAAATGAGAATATTTTGTCACCGAGTTAATCATCTTTTCTTTTTTCCCAGATCTGGCATAACAAAAGTGAAGGTGCTATGGGGCTGCTACTGCCCTGTCAGTCATGCAGATTTAGGTGTGTGATGCACTCAGAGAGCCTTGGGTTCATTTGGGATGATACAAAATAAATTTGAGCTATCTTAATTGACATGAAAATATCTAATGAGCATTATACCCTATGTATGGAATTTTAACGAAGGCATTGATCAGTTTTTAAACACTCAAATAAATCCCTTCTCACGTCAAATATTTTGGGGCTGGATTTATGGAGTAGCTTAATACTGTTTGAGCCAGTGAATTACACTGGTAATGTGAGAAAGGTATCCAGTCACTGGCGGGAGGGCATGAACTGAGCAACCTGAAGGGAAGAAATGGCTCTCTTTTTGGGTTCGGGCGGAATGGGGTCAATGTAGGACAGAAATGAGATGGGGAAATAGGCAGGTTAGGAACAAACCTGTGGAAGTATCTTCAGCAATAATATAGAGGGCTTGCAGCTCCTGCACATAATCTGAATGGTAAAGTTCAGTGCAGAGAAGAGATACAGGGAGACATTGTGTTGAAGAAGGGTCATTACCATGTGGGACTGGCCTTACAGAAGATTCGAGATCCTCCCTAAGAAGGCGGTCTTACTCCATCCGGAGGAAAGGAAATTGGAAGAAATGGACATTAGAGTGGGGACCAGCAAAAGAACAGAGTTCTTTTTTCCTGCAAGCTTGCTGCCTTTCAGAACTGGAGGTTGATTTGGAGGTTGGCAGTACTCCTGCGCACCAAATCCACTCCTATGCCTCTGTGAGCCCCAGAAATCACTGATAGCCCCTGTGCTCCTGAACTGTCCCCAGCCTTGCCGGTGCGAGTCAGCCCTGCTTCATTGCCTGGGTCGGAGGACTTGATCAGTCAGCCGTGAGCAGGGGGACAGTGGGCAGGACGCCCAGCACCACAGCAAATTGGGAGGTGCTGCCTCTCCTCCTAGGTGTGTCCCCATTTGCTTTCTTCGGTATGGCTTTGGATTTGGCCCCAAACCGTTATCTGAGTAATTGGTACACTAATAGATAATAATTGTCTATTATGTCCTAGGAGCACTTTATATATAGCATCTCTCTGCATCCTCCCTAAAGCCTCTGGAGGTTGCTTTTCACACAGTGGACGCCGAGGCTTAGAGTGCTTGCTGAAATGTGTCAGCGATCACACGGAGAGTAGGTGGCACAGCAGAATTCAGACCAGGTCTCCCTGTCCCCTGAGCCACGCCCAGATTCCACGGCTCTGGGTTATGTGACAGGATGCTCAGCTTACTGTATCTGCTGGAAACACATCACACTTTCTGTCAGTGACTGTTTAAGAGCTGATTTGTATATCACAAATCCATTTCTATCTGCTCATTTTTTTGCATCAAAATAGTTTACCCTGTAAGAATGTTTCTCAAATCAGCAGATTTTTCTCTACAGCAAATCAAAAATCCCAGCTGTTTCATTTTTTTCTAATATCCTTTATGAGGTACATGTTGCTTGCTGTCTAAAAAATTAATAATGCAGATTTTAGATTCATTTTTCCCTCCTCTTGCCTTCATCCTTGTACAGTGTGTTCTTTATAAAGGGATTTCTCTGCAAGTGAGAAACAGATTTATGGATACATTAAAATTTTAGCCTTCGGCAATAAAATCTAATAACAATTAAATAAGATATATTACTGCAGTTTTGTCTTGTAAGAGGCACATGTTTTCTTCACAAGCAACAGATCTAATATTATTCCCCTTTGTTTTTGTGCTGAAAACAGCATGTCACCAAAAGACATCAAAACTTTCTGCAGCAAGAGGACCAAATGCCTTCTCTCCTATTTTATAGCTCAAGCCACAGAGGCGCGTTTGGACCACAAGCTCAGGGCTGGTGTTCCAGTCTGCCCTTCCTCTCACTGTTGAATGTGGTCTTGATTTCTTCACCAATCTCTGTTCCTCATTTTCCCTGCTTGAATAAAAGACCTGCCTGAGCTCCTTCCTGGTGAGGTTTAAGGAGGGAAGCTTTGGCAAGCACGTTAAGATGGCCTGGAGATAAGGTGCCTAGGAAATGCAACCCGTTTCTTCTTGTTTCTTTGCTGCCACAGCAAATTGAGAACGTCCCTCCTCTGAGGCTCTTTAGGCAAGGCTTCAATGTCCCAACGATGAGAGGCTCAGAGGCAGGAGCTGGATTGCACCGCCTTCCCAGCACTAATGTTTGACACGTTGCCTTTAGATGTCTGTTGATTTCTATCCTCTCGCTCCTGCAGAGGTGCAGTCATTCTGCTGGTCTTTCTTTCTCCAGACGGCCCCAGTTCTTTCCTTTTAGAAAAATCAGGGAATCAGGATTTGGACAAGCTCGATATTTATTCCTTTCTCAAAGACTTTTTCAGGCAGATACCCAGATTCTTAAATTTTACTTTTAGAGCTGGAAGAAATATTATAGGTCAGAGCTTCTTAAACTTGAGGATGTTATCACTGGGGGAGTCTTGTCAAAATGCAGATTTTGATTTCAAAGGTCTAGACTGGCACCTGAGAGTTTGCTTTCCTAACAAGTCCCAGGCGGTACTGATGCTGGTCATCTGACGACCAGGCACTGTGTAGCAATCTCTAGAATTCAGGACTGTCTGATAGCACTTTCAGCGGTGATGGAAACGTTCTGTATCTGTGCTGTCTAACATGGTCAGCACTAGCCTGATGTGACAATTGAGCACGGAGGGCTGGTGCAACTGAGGAGTTGAATTTTTAACTTTATTTAGTTTTAATTCATTTAAATTTAAATAGTCACACGTGGCTGGTTTCTATCTACTGAACGGCACAGCTCTAGATGAGCAACACCTGGCCGGCTGGTTTCCGCAGATGAGGAAACGAAAATCTAAGGAGGCGACTGGGCTGGCCGAGGCTGTCCTAGACTAGAGGCAGCAGTGGGAGGGAGACCCCAGTTTTCTACCACAATGTGACACATTTCCCATCACATCAACATCTCATTTCTGACTCTTCATGAAACCTGTTTTAAAATTCCTACCAGAGTTCCTAAGCAACCGAGTTAAAATTTCCCACATACCAAATTTGCCTTTAGGCATCACAAAATAAATAATTAGAAAAGTGGACAAGCAAAATAGTAATAATAATAGATAATAGTTACCAAGTTGTTACCAAGCGTCTGGCCACTGTTATGGCATCCAAAATACATTATTCCTAATTTTCACAGTAGCTCTGTATGATTATATAGATACATTTTAGATGAGGAAACTGAGGCTCAGAGAGGTTTAATAACTTGCCCAAAGTCACACAGCGAGTAAGTAGAAGAGCCAGGATTCTAACCCATGTTTACGTGGCACTGAGGGTTCAGGATAGGCAAGTTTCTCAGACTCTCTTTAACATGATCCTCAAAGAGTTGCTTCTAATTTTGGTTGAAATATATTCCCAGAATCCCAGTTATGGGCGAATCCTGAAATGCCATTCAACGCTGTAGGTATAAACTCTCCTTGCGTTGTCATCTGCATGGGGTGTCCTCCACCTCCTCTGTCAGCACAGCCTAACTGAACCCTCCAGAGCTGACTACAGATCTCCATCGGGTGTCGGGCCCATCCTGGTCTGAGGTCTAGGCTGCAAGGCATTCGTTCTCAACTGAACCGTCTCTCCCAGCGTCAGGGGATGAGAGCAGCATTCAGTGTTGGTCCCCACCTTCTCTGCTGAGCTGGGGGTTAGGGTCGGGGTTTTCCCTTTGCTGGTAAATTAGGGCAGTGTGGGCAGCACTGAGCCTTTACACGCCTGCAGGGGTCAGACAGGCACCGAAAAGAGTGAAGAAAATCAAGAGATACAGAGACTTCCTGGGGGGCAGGGGTGTGGGCAGTGGGTCCTGGGGGGCTGGGAGCCCATGTCCCAGCTGAAGTTGCAGGAGTCCAGCCCAGCAGATTTTCTTCGAGGCTGTACACAGACCCAGTGTTACCAGATTTTCTGATTTTTTTTTTTTTAAGAGAAACCAGAAATCTAATTTTCTTTGGATAGCATCTCCTGATTAAAAAAAAAGAAAAAGTTTGGCTCAAATTATTTTTGAATAGTCTGACACTGATTTTGGCTACTGGTTGTCAGTTTGCAACCCTTGGTGTTTGGGGAAATCCTCACGTGACTTCCTCCTCTTCTCTCTGCCCGGCCTTCCTCCTCCCCTTCTCCTTCTCCAGTCATCTGAATTACTTTACCCTCTTTTTATTCCCTGGTACCTTTTAAAATCATGCTGTAGGCCAGATTCCAGTCTCATGCATAAAGGTTTTTCTCTATGCCTTGGGAATATTTTTTCCCCAAAGATCTCTAGCTCTATTTTATTCCCTTCTCTTGCTCTCCTGGATT
Source organism: Balaenoptera physalus (assembly GCF_965194825.1). Classification (NCBI taxonomy): domain Eukaryota; kingdom Metazoa; phylum Chordata; class Mammalia; order Artiodactyla; family Balaenopteridae; genus Balaenoptera; species Balaenoptera physalus. The sequence continues at coordinate 92,874,801 of NC_138886.1, read as the reverse complement.
GAGCCCTTCCCTCTCTCTCCATTGCTTCTTCCAGCAGCAGCTAAAAGGCTAACCTGATCCCTTTAACCTGCAGTTTCTCTTTACGGTGCCTCCATTATCAGTAATGTTTATCTCAACATCAGTGTCTCCCCAGGACCGTGTACCTGCTTTTTTGCTTTTACCAATGGCAATATCCCAAGAATAATTACCACTTTTCTGCCTTTATCCCTAAACTCCAGTTTGCGCCACAACCCGGGGCCAGGAAACCACAGCTGCAGTTCACAGGAGAATATCACCAAGGACCCATCTCTCTTTCACAGGATGAAAGGAGTTTTTGTGTGGCTGGGTGGGAGGGAACGAGTTACGGAACAGGGGCAGTGATGAGAAGCTCCTGGTCCAAGCGCGGAGCCACGCAGAACTGTGCGGTCTGTGTATCCAGCCTGAGCCCACACTTAATCTGCTTTCACGCAGAGCTGAGCTGCTGCCATGGGAAACAGAAGCGGCCAGGCTTCTCCATCAACCTGCGCACGCCAGCAAAACGCCGGCTGTGAGGTGCATAGGCAGTGGATTGGATTGTTTTCCCCGGGGGGTATTAAACGTCAGTGGCAGCAGCAAAAGCCCTGGCACGGAGGACACAGGCTCCCAGCCCCCAGCCCCAGCCCCAGAGCCCTGTTCGCCCACTTTGTTGGGGAGTCAGGGCGATGAACATTCCTGTGTTGTCCTGTGATTCCTTTGAGCGCAGATGAACTCTCGAGGTGCAAAGAACGCATCCTTTGCTTCAGATACAAGGCCCAGTCAGCAGCTGTGACAATAATAACTAGAGCCTCCAAAGTGGCCCAGCCTGGGCGCCTTCAAGATTGGGGGGATATTGAAAAAGCACGTCACCAGTGTTGCTCTGGCGCTGGCAAACAGAAACCCACAGGATCATTGCTTTTGCAAGTGCAGGAGAAACCAATGCAGCCTTCTTTGGGGAAGGACCCAGAGGACAAGGAACTCAACGCGGTCCTATTGCTTCCCTCCTTCCCCAAGTGGGGAGCCCTCACCTTGTCTGACAGCCTGAGATTTCCAGTAAGTGAGACCTGCTCCTTCTGACCCAGCTCCCCATGCAGAAGCCAGTGGCTTATGCTCAACAAGCCCAGATACAGTCTGCAGACAGCCTGGGGGAAAATAAACCCCACTGCCGATGTTTTCTTTCTCTGCTTCTCCGACCCGCTCTGCTAATCCCCTGTGGGAACCTAGTCTAACACATCAGCCTCTCATTGACCTCAGGACTTGATGGGAATCTCATTTTAAAGGGGATTTGGAGAAAGGGCAGAGTGGGATAGAAAAAGACCACGGGGCAGGGAGACAGGAGACCTGTGGTCCGGCCTGCATGTGACCTTGGATAAGTCACTTCACCTCTGGGGACCACAGCTGCCTTGGGTCCTGCCAGCCCACAGTCTCGGAAATAAAGGCAAAGGAGAGTGGCCGAGCCCACTCTGGGTGCTGGCATTTTGCAGAAGCCCAGCACCGGTAAGGGGGACAAAAGGAGGACGAAGCGTTTCTTGTCCTTTTCTCTTTTTCTTTCTTTCTTTTTTTAAAGCTCTTGCAAACTTATAAATTGGTCGGGAACGCAGTGTTCTCTGAGCCTGCCGAAATAGCTCGAGCAGTGCCAAGAGGTGAAATGAATTCCTCATAATTTTGTTTTCATCGTTCTTGCCTTGGGAAAGCCAGCGAACGCCTTCCTCTCTGAAAGCAACCTTCACACAAGAAAGGAAAGATTAATGAGAGCTACTGGGTAAACAGAGGAGTGTCTACAGAAAAATTCAGTCTGGCATGGCACTGTCTGTGAGGCCTGGCAGCCTTTCCGAGCCAGCCCTGCTCCTCTCCCCGACCCGAGGCTTGGCTAACAGATCAATTCTTCAAAAGCCAGGGATGGCCCAAGTCCACACAGCTGTTCTGTTAAGAAGATGCTCAAGCTGCAGTCCTCCCTGAGATGAGGGATTCAGATCCCTCAGGCCAAGGTTAACAAAGACTTTCTGGTATTTCTGTACAGAGGTAAACTGTCGGGGATAGAGGCAGAGGTTTAAAGTTTCCTCTGGTCTCAACTGTTTATTCCAATTTACTAATACTTAATTTTTTCTTATAAAAAAAAAGCAATTTCAAAATCAAGATTATTCTGAAAGTTTACTTACAGGCTCTTCTCAGGTTCTTCTCTGAGTGCAAAAATGCCCTTTCCTAGGGCTCTGAGCCTTGATATAGAACACGGAAAAAGGAACCAGAAGTGACAAGAGGGTCACATAGCCATGAATCAACCTCTTTAATTCCCCAGAGAAGTGACTAAGTCGTTTAATATTGACAAAGGGGATAACAGATGCAAAGAAACTACATATTTCTTTCTAATATTTTTCTCGGAATAGATGTTGCAGAAATCAATCCTAGAAAATAATGAAATAGGGTATTTTCAAACGTCAGAGAGTAAGTTACGAAAACTTGGGTGGTCTCTTGCCCTCTTCCTCTTCTTCCTTCATTCATACTCCCCACCCCCATCCCTACCCCCACAGGTGGGACCAAACATTCACCATCTCCACTCCCAACCTCAGCTGAAGAGACAAATTGCATGAAGGAGCCACCTCTGTCTTGATGACTCAGGAGAGGTGTAGTAATCTGTGTCATGCGTCTCAATCTTTTTTTTTTTTTTTTTTGTAATATGTATTTATTTATTTGGCTGTGCTGGGTCTTAGTTGTGGCATGGGGGATCTTTATTGCGGCATGTGGAATCTTTAGTTGCAGTATGCAGGCTCTTAGTTGCGGCATGCGGGAACTTAGTTCCCCAGCCAGGGATCAAACCCAGGCCCCCTGCATTGGGAGCGTGCAGTCTTAACCACTGGACCACCAGGGAAGTCCCACACGTCTCAATCTTGCTGGGACTTTCCATCTTAGAAATTTAGCTTCAAGTCAAGAGGACCAGCTTGCGTGGTGGCGGGGAATTAGGAAAGCTCAAAACCCTTCCACAAAACTGCTCTTCACTTTTTGATTGGGACTGCAAGAGCTTTTATCTTAAACATTCACACATTCCTGTAAATTGGTGCAGCCACTATGGAGAATAGTATGGAGGTTCCTTAAGAAACTAAAAATAGAGTTGCCATATGATTCTGCAATCCGACTCCTGGATAAATCTGGAGAAAAACATGGCCCGAAAGGATACTTGCACCCCAATACTCATCGCAGCCCTATTTACAATAGACAACCATGGAAACAACTTAAATGTCCATCAACAGATGAATGGATAAAGAAGATGTGTTACATATCTACAATGGAATATTATACAGCCATTAAAAAGAATGGAATAATGCCATTTGCAGCAACATGGATGGACCCAGAGATTGTCATACTGAGTGAAGTAAGTCAGACGGCAAAAGAGAAATATCATAATATATTGCTTATATGCAGAATTCTAGAAAAAATGACGCAAATGAACTTATTTACAAAACAGAATCAGACTCACAGACTTAGAGAACGAACTTAAGGTTACCAGGGGGGAGGGGAGGGGGAAGGGATAGTTAGGGAGTTTGGGATTGATATGTACACACTGCTATATTTAAAATGGATAACAAACAAGGACCTACTCTATAGCACAGGGAACTCTGCTCAATAGTCTGTAACAACCTAATTGGGAAAAGAATTTGAAAAAGAATAGGTACATGTATATGTATAACTGAATCACTTTGTTGTACACCTGAAACTAACACAATATTGTTAATCAACTATACTCCAATAAAAATAAAAAGTTGAAAAAAAATTCACACATTCCTGCCAAAATGCAAACATCCCTGAGAAGGGTCAGTGTAAAGAAAAATCTAAAACAAGTAACTGTATAGACGAGACACTGAAAACCCATGTCAAACATGGTGAAGATACACAAACATCTGATATTTGGGAAACACAGCCATCCACTGATAAACAGTAGGGATCCAGCAAATTTTGTGAGCAAATTAACATTACAAAAAAATCAGCGAGCATCACTGGAGTGGGCTGGAGGGGAGTGAACACAGGAACAGGGAGCTGAGTTAGGAGGTAGAACAGTGTATTAGTCAGGGTTCTCCAGAAAAACAGAAGCAATAGGGTGTGTGCGTAGAGAGAGAGAGGTTTATTTTAAGGAATTGATTCACATGATTGATTGTAGAGGCAGCTCGTCTAAAATCTGCAGGGTGGGCCAGCAGCTGGAGACCCAGGGAAGAGTTCATGTTGCAGCTGGAGTCCAAAGGTGGATTGCAGGCCGAATTCCCTCTTCTTCAGAGGACCTCAATCTTTTTTCTCTTAAGGCCTTCAACTGATTGGACAGGGCCCACCCACATTTGAGAGGATAATCTGCTTTCCTCAAAGCCTGCTGACTTAAATGTTCATCTCATCTTAAACACATCTTCAGAGTAACGTCTAGATTCATGTTTGACCAAATGGGTTCTGTGGCCTAGCCAAATTGACACAGAAAATGAACCATCACAGCCAAATTGAGTACTAGAAAGGAAAGACAAAGCATAGGGCTTTGTTTGTTTTGCTTGTCTGTCTGTTTAGGCTGTGAAGGATGAAGGGACAGAATTTGGTAGCTGGGGGGAGAGAGAGGAAAGGAATCAGTGCTGATCAGAACTTCCCGTCCTGCGAACAGGCAGGGACATGGGTCTGGCCTTAGGAGAGGACGTGAGGCATAAAGGCGGAGAGCTGAGAATTAACCAAACGTGTGCTTGCAGGGCAGCATCCACGCATTTCTGCCGAACTGAGCTGCAAGTTGACACTCTGAGATGGAATGGATGTTCAGAGGGAGCCAGTGTGGAAGCAGGAGACCGAGGATGTCTGTTTGTGGCGTGCTGGGCTACACGGTACCTTCCTGGCACCCAAAGGGCTGAGACTGCTGCCGAGTTTAAGCGCATAGAACACATTCAGGAAAAGCAGCAGGAGCACGGCTTCCTCCACTGAGGTGGAGAGGCGAGTGGTGGCGGGAAGAGAGGTATTCCAGACAGAGGAAACAGCACCTGCAAACTCATGGAAACCAATGAGAGGGCTACAAGAGTCTGGATGTGACTAAAGTATAAGGGGCTAGGGACAAGCGGTCCCAAATGATGCAGGCAAGCCTGCCGGGGCCACATCCGTGACAGCCCATCATGTCAGGGGGCTGACTTAGTCCAGAAGGTAGCGAGAGCCCCTGAAGCAAGATGTTCTCATTAAAACAAGAAGGTCCAGACTGCAGTGCAGATGGCTGATCGGGTCATCCGGAAGAAATGCTGGGGGTCCAGGACAGGGAAGAGTCAGGGAAGGAGAGTCGGAAGCAGGCTAGTGACCGTGAGGGCAGGAAAAAGAACAAAGTCCTGGAAATGGCCCTAGACTTTGGTGACCAGGAGGTCACTGGTGCTCTGGCAAGAGCCATTTCAGTAGAGGGGTGGGGGCAGGAACCACAGGTGAGGAGGGGAGGCGCAAGCCAAAGGTCACTGTGTAGCTGTGTTGAGGATGGAAACGGAGAGGGGAAGGCAAGTCTTAGAGAGGCAGTGATTTTGGTTTTTGGAAGAACAGAGAAAACAACATATCTAGCTCACAAAGGAGATCAGAGGAGGAGAAAAGGAAGAAAGCTGGTGAGGATGGTCTCAGCCCTCTTGGGGAAAGAGAAGAGGGGACCGTCTGCTCAAAGAGAAGGGAAGGAGACAGAGGTTGCTGGGTTGAGGAGAGCAAATCTGGGAGCAGCTGCTGGAAGAAGCAGTGGGAGGAGGGGGGGACCCCAGGCCCCAGGGCCCATCACGGGGAGCCAGGGAGCATGGTTTGGAGAGCCGCCTGGCAATGCCCAAGCTGGGAGTGGGAGAAAAGGGCCAATTGGGTTTAGACCTTAGAGACTCCTAAAACTGGGTGCAGCTTGAGGTTGGGGGGCTGGGATGCAGGTGAATGAGATTAAACGATTGCTGCAAGATTTCTTTCCGGTGCTTCCAGTGAACTTAGAGAATAGAAGAGCTATGCTCAGCGGAGAATCTCAACCTGATTCAGCTCAAATGTTCCTTAAAGACTCTGAGTCTGCAATTAGTGGGCTGGACTCTTTAGAGAGCGTCTGTACTCCTCAGATAAATGGCTTCAGAACAGCAATGGTCCTGATATGCAGGAACCATCCTGATTCCAATGCTAGGGCCTGCTGGCCACCAGCCAACTAAGACTGGGGCCCGAACTTCCAGGGCGTCTCTAGAATTCTGCCTGGGATGGCCGGCAAGGAACAGTCAGTCGCTACTGAAATGACTGTACAATCCTGGGGTCAGGAGCATCTCCTGTTCTTTCTCCTGCTGTCAGGAATCTCTGCCCCACAGAGGTGATTTTCGATCTGATGAGTCATGAAGCATGGATAACCTGAGGCTCACTTCAGACCCACGTGACTCATCCAGCCCAGAGATACCTCTGGAGAACTGAGATCGGGAGAGGGTGTTTTGCGAGGCTGCAGGGCCTGGCATTAACAAGTGTAGTCACTTTGTCCATTTAGTAGCTTTTAACCACTTAAAAATTGTTGTAGTCTTTCCTGAACGACCTATTAGAGGTAATAAGTTCCACATGTTGAATGAACAGAGAATTCTGTCCCATGAGGCCAGCTGTGCCATCTCTGTTTTAAAATTCTCTCCTTTCAATTTCAGAGTGATATTCCCAGGTCTATTTTTTCTGAGCTCATCTAAGTGATGTCCTTTATCATGCTAGGTCTTTATCATTTCTGCTGCTTCAGTACTGAAGCCTTCCAGTGTTTAGTACCCGCTTCTGTACTGACTCGGCTCCTCGCCTCCCACCTCCCACCTTTGCCTTGTGTCCTCTCCGGGACCTTTTCTAGCTCCATCAGCTTTTTCTTCCTATTCAAGTTCACTTTTTCAAGCATAACTGGGCTAGGTCCCGGGACTCTCCTAATGAAAGAGGGGTGGTTCTAGAAGCTCACGTCTGGCCGTTAAGACATATGCACGCATAAGGCAGTCTAGACAGAAGGACAATGAAGTTATATAGAAAGGCCTATGGGAACCCCAGTGGGCACCACTGAACCCTCTGGGGTAGAGAGTGGGGTAAGGGAGCGCCAGAGAAAACAGAATGAGGCTGAGCGCAGCAGGTGGAGAAAGCGGGAGGAAGGAGCCACACAGCCTTGTAAGTGCCAGAGGAGTGCTGGTGGATGCCCACGGGGAAACCCTCCCCCTTCCGCTTCCCAGACTCCCTTACAGTCAGACCATGGATATGCGACTCAGCCTTGGCCAATGGGACCTGAGGGAAAGTCTCTGAAGAGCTCACAGGAGAGTTTTCCTCTCTCTTAAAAAAAGACGTCTAAAAGAAGAAATAAGTTCATCTTTGCTACACATGGCTGTGCCTGCATGTGACTTCTTGAAAAGCTGCATCCATTTTCGTAACACGAGGAGGGGAGACACAGCCCAAGGATGGGAAGCATCTGTGTCCTCAGTAGTGTCTATAGCACCTGAACAAACCCTTGACCCCCTCTGCCCCCAGAGCCCTGATATGAGAGACAAAACATACTCAATGGTTCAAGCCAGTTTTTAAAAACTAAACGTTACTTTTTAGAGCAGTTTTAGGTTCGCAGCAAAGTTGAGCAGCCAGTACAGCGATTTCTCCTGTACACTCTGTCCCACACATGCACAACCCACCCTCACCATCAACATCCCTCACCAGAGCGGAACATTTACCACCACTGATGAATCTACATTGGCACGTCATAACCACCCAAAGTCCGTAGGTTATATTACAAATCACTCTTGGTGTTGTAAATTCAATGGGTTTGGACAAATGTGTCCACCATTATAGTGGATACTCAGTCAGACAGAATAATTTCACTGCCTTAAAAATCCTCTGTGCTCTACCTGTTGATCCTTCTCTTCCCCCAACCTTTGGCAACCACTGATCTTTTCATGGTCTCCATAGTTTTGCCTTTTCCAGAATGTCATATAGTTGGAATAATATAGTATGTAACCTTTTCAGATTGGCTTCTTTCACTTAGTATTATGTATTTAAGTTTCTTCCATCTCTTTCCAAGATCAAGCCATTTTTAAGTACCACTTTCTTAAGGTATAATTGACATACAACAAACTGCACATAATTTGATGAGTTTCAATGTGTGTGTACACCTGTGAAACCATCATCACAAGCAAGATAGTAAACATACCCACCCCTTTTGAAGTTTCCCTGTGCACCACTGTGACCCCTCCCTTTCTCCCCTCCCCACTCCACCCTAACCACAGGCCACCACTGATCTGCTTTCTGACACTATAGATTAGTTTGTATTTTCTAGAATTTTATAGATGGAACCATACAGTATGTAGTCTTTTTTTTTTTTGATCTGTCTTTTTTCATGCAGTGTAATCATTCTGAGATCTCTCCATGTTGTTGCAGATATCAATGGTTCATTCTTTTTTATTGCTGAGTAGTATTCCATTGTACGGCTATACTACAATTGGTTTATCCATAAACCTGTTGATGGACAGGTTGTTTCCACTTTGGGGCTATTAAAAATAAAACTGCTATGAACATTTGCATATAAGTCTTTGTGTGGGCACATGCTTTCATTTCTTTTGGGAAAATACCTAGGAGTGGTATGGCTGCATCATATGGTAGGTGTATGCTTATCTTTCAAGTTTTCTAATGTGGTTGTACCATTCTACATCCTCTCCAGCAGAGTGTGAGAGCTCCAGTGGCTTCATGTCTTCGTTAGCACTTGATATGGTCCATCTTTTTAATTTAACCCACTCTAATAGGTGTGCAGTGGTGTATCAATGTAGTTTTAATTTGCATTTGTCTAGTGAGTAATGATGTAGAGCATCTTTTCATACACGTATTTGCCATCCCTATATCTTCTTTGGTGAAGTGCCCATACTTGACTCTAATTCATTTTTAATACAACTGCCACAGTAACAATTTCTTTCTGTCGAAATATGTATCTTCTTTACAAAAAAAAAATGCACATTCATTGTAGAAAATCACCCTTAACTTTACCATTCAAGATGATTCTCTGTTCATTTTATACATTTCAAATATTTTTCCAGTTTGTAAGTTGCGTGATAATTTCATTATAGGTTTATTTTTAATATATAGAGGTTTTTAAAAATGCTTTCACTCTTTGTCTTTGAAGCCATAATTATAAGATCTACTCTCCCCACAAGTTTTGTTTGTTTGTTTGTATGGTATTCCTATTTAAATATTTAATCTAATATTTATTTGATAAGTTATAAACTGGGAATTCATACTAGTTTTCTATAGATGTTGTAACAAATGGTCACAGATTTAGTGGCTTAAAACAACACAGATTTATTGCCTTATTATCCTGGAGGTCAGAAGTCTGCAATGGGTCTTAAGCGATTAAAATCAAGATGTCAGTAGGGCTGTTCCTCTTTCTGGAGGTCCCAGAGAAGAATCTGTGTCCTTGCTTTTTGCAGCTTCTAGGGGCTGCCTACATTCTTTGGCTAGTGGACCCCTGCATCTTTATCTATTCCGCTGTCTCTGAAAAGATACACAAGAAACGGATTAACTGTGGTTGCTCCTGAGGAGAGGAGGGACCTGGGTGGCTGAAAGACAAAGGTTGAGGTGGGGGACTTTTCACTGCATTCCTCTGGTATATTTTGAATTTTGAATTGCATGCACTACTGCCTATTCAAAAAATAAATAAAACCTCAACAGTAATAATAAAAATAGTCATTAACTATAAAATAATTTAATATATTGCATAATTTTACAAATATATTAAAGTTCTATATATAAAACTATATGTCAGTAACTTACTCTAGTATTAATGTTGGAAAAATAAGTAAACAATCAAGCAGATGGACTGCATTTGAAGCCAGTTACTAGCTGTGTGGTCTTGGACAAGCCACGTACCCTTTCTGAGCCTCTGTTTTGCTCTGAGCACAGTGACGTCTGTTACTGGGCAAATCAAACGAGAGTCAGGTGGAGAGTGGGCGCAAGGGCTGGCACTGCGCACGCGCGCGGAGCTGGTGCCTGGGGTGCGGATCGGCTCTGGGAAGTGGGAGGTGGTGGGCAGAGGACCGGAAGGTAAGAGAGCAGGGCCTTCGTGGGGAGGGTGAAGCAGCCCTGGGCCAGCAGTCCGTCCTCTGGGAAGCAGTCATTCTGGTTCCAAAGGCACCTCTAGCCCGAAAGCCTGCAGCGCTGGTCCCGCAGTGGGACTTTCTTAGTCCCTGGCCTCTTCTTGGCCTCTTTCCTTTCAGCCACCAGCAGGGTAAACGCTTTGAGTTTATACGGCCCCAGACGCCTGCCCAGGCCGAGTCCCTGATTGCTTCCTGGCTGGGGCGGGAGGACAATTGAGAAGCCAGAAGGGCTGCCGGGGCCCCTTCCCCGCGGCCCAGTGTCTCCTGAATTTCTCCTCCTTCCCGCAGTCGGGCGCCTCCTGCCGGCGCGCGAGCCGCCAGCGCCTCCCGGCAGTTCATTCTCCGGAAGGAGAGGAGTCAGGAATCAACTAGTGGGGCAGGAGTTAGGGAAGTGGCTTCTTCCTTACCTCGTTTTGGTCGTGGGTAAAACTGAAGCACCGAAAGTTTGCGTCACAAGAGCAGGGCAGGGAGGCTGGGCTGCCGGGAAGTCCAGCCCGCGACCCACCCGGCTCAAGCTGCGCTGTCCTTTCACCTCCTAACCCACTTTTAAAAATCAAATTACGCTCACAGAGAGAACAAGCTAGTGGTTACCGGGGCGGGGGACAAACCGGGGTGGGGTAGTGAGGGTAGGATAGGCTCAAGGCTGTATTGTACAACTCTGGGAATCTAGCCAATATTCTGTAATAACTGTAAGTAGAAAGTAACATTTAAAACTGTATTAAAAAATTTTTTTAATGAAAAAGATAAAATTCTGTAAAGGGAAATCAAAGATGGCTTGTTTTCATCTGGTCTCTGTAGTCCCCTCCCCCCAGCCCCATACAGTTGCTCAGTTGTAACCAACAAATTTATTTGTTCATAAATTAGCAGTGGGAAAATGGAAATGTCCTAACTTAATTCTTCCTTCTCTGTAGCATCCCTGACTCACTCAGACTGGCCTCCCGTAGTGCCTTGAAGAGAGCTAGATTTAGAAGAAATATTACTTCAGCTCTCAGGATGGAAAAAGATCTAACCAGGAGGCAGAGACTCTGGAAAAGTGCTAATAAATTGTTACTGCCTGCTATTAAAAGGATCGATAAGGTAAGGCCAGAAGTGACTGATGGGAGGGTCTTGGGCTTTGAGAACTAAGGGGGGGAAGTGGTGCCTGACGGCTCAGAACACCTCTGGCCAGGGCAGTACCCACCTTCTTCGGCAGAACCTTGGGCAGCTTCATTCATTGCTTTGGAGATCAGTAGTCACTGATGCTGGTTATGAAGAATTAAATCAAATGTCATGTGAGGCAGTTCAGGTATCAGGGAAATTGCCTAATTTATGTCTGTAGCATTGAAGATGCACCAACATACCTCTTCTGTGATTGTATTCGGGATACTCTCATGGGACAGAATTGGGGTAGGGGCTGCTGGTTCCTTGTGAGGCTTCCCCAGGACAGGAAGGAACCCAGGTGTGCTGCTGGCTCCTGCACGCCTGCCCAGCTCATGCATCTTGTTCCTTGAGACTTCCCTGCCTTTCTGCATGCAGGCAGCCCCCGGGGGAGGCAGTATGGGCCCCACAGCCAGACGGACACGTGGTGGGCCAGGCTCTTCTGTGGGACCAACCTCTCTTCCCGCCAGCACACCTCCCAAGATCCAAGAGGACCAATCCATGCATCCAACAGCCTGATCTTTCAGTCACACACATCTCTGGGCAGCTGTTCACTTCTTTTCCTGGCCGTCAACTGTGCCAGCAGAGAGGCCTGTGGCGGGATTCCAAAGTGCCCCAGGAGGCTTGTTAGCTGAAAGTCCTGCCTGTCTACCTCCTCCAATTCTTCCATAGAACTCCCAATCTTTAGAACCTCCAGAATGCCTTGAGCAGACCACATGTTTCTACCGACCATCCTCCCAACACAGAGACGTGTTTGCAGTCTCAAGGATCAGCGCTGGGAATCAGCTGTCCCTGCAAAGAACAAGACCATGAAACCATGGGACATGAATGAGGTGCAAAGCGAGGGGCTGGGTCTATGGAGGGTGGCTGGGCAGGAAACTCCAGAATCTGGAAGTTGCCTGAGGATGTGCGAAAAGGCAAAATAGGCAAGTTATGTGTGGCGCCCTTGCCATCTCCTCTTCACTTTCTTTTGCACGTGCCCTTCCATGCCTAGCTCTCCTGCTCAGGGAAGCTCTGGATTTTGTTGCTACCTTTTTCCGGAGGCAGCCAGGTTCAAGGCCATTCCTTTCCCTTTCTCCCAGATTCAAACAAGCACAGCCTGCTTTCAGCAGGAGCCCAAGCTCACCAGCAGCCGGGGTGTCATGGGCTTCATGGGAAATGGTTTCACAGGCATCTGAGGAGCACTGAGTGTGCACAGTGGCCTGGGCTGCTCACATAATGACAGTTAGTGGAGCTACCACTCTCCTTACTGTGTGGGGAGCATTCTGAGTGCTAGAATTATCCCTTGCCCAGAGCTACTCAGCATTCCAGTCCTGGAGCCCAGATCTGGGCCCAAAGCCAAGCTCTGTCCTCGACACTTCTCCCCTCCTCTTCTGTAAGGGCCTCAGGAAGATGGATCTCTTAACAGGGGCAGTGAAGGCTCTAGACTGACAAGGGAATGCCTTAGGGGCCCAGATCCTTGACCTTTGCTGATCATGGTATGTAAAGATCACAGGAGAGCCAGGACCTGAGGAGGTTATGGCTGGGAAGTGACCAACACCAAAGACACTGGCAGCTCCTTAGATCACCCTGGGGCTGCCTGGCCTGCCGGGAACAAAGCTGGAATACTCTTGATCTAGGGAAATCCAGCCTAAAACAGCCGTTCCCCAGGTGATATAACCAGAGCCTGAACAGGGAGAGAATCACAGGCAGGCGAAGGGCCTGGCCTCTTTGAAGGGGGAGTCCAGCACGGAAAGCCCTGGGCAAGGGGTGGGAGGGGGTGCGGGGGCAGGTTGCAGACATGGAGGTGTGACCACGCCAAGGCCGAGAACAGCCCTCAGGGGATCCACACTCCTGGGGTTCGCTGGACCCCGCCCGGCTTGCTGGAGGCCCAGTGCAGCAGGGAGCTCTGACGTGCCCACGGACTTCCAGTTGGCGTGTCTACACTGCGGAGCAGCCAACTTGTGCAGCTGGCGGCACGCCGCAAATCAAGTCAGGAAATTGCAGAGGGGTGGCCGACAGAGACAGCTGCCCATCCTCCTGCCTGGACGCTCATTTGGTGGGAGCCGAGGGTTTATGCACACGTGCCAGGGAGGGAGGGCCCTTGGGCAGCAGGGAGCAGGCTCTGGTTTGATCCTGGCGGCCCTTGCCAGTGGGCAGGGGCACAGATCGGTGAGGCTTTGGGTCCCGTAAGGTGGAACTGGTGGCCAGGCGTTTTAGGCTCTGTCCTCCACACTTGGCCTGAAGGTGTCAGCTCACACTGTGTCTGGAGAGGCTTCTTTCGGTGAGGTCTTCAAAGTCGGCCAGCCTCTCCCTCCTGGAGAGTCTCGAACCAGAGCCTGTCTCCAGCCTTTGGAGGCTATGAAACAGCCCCACTTCGGTTTTCCGAGATTCGCTGCTGGAACCGTTCACACCACTCACCACTCCACAGCCTGGGATGACACAGAGCGGCCCCCGGCAAAAGGGTCAGCACCCCAAGGGGCCTCGTAGGCAAGTGTGCCCCTGGGAGTCACGCCAGTGTGCGTGTGAGCTCCTGCAATGCCACTTACTAGTTGAGTGGCCATGGCCTAGGGACTGAATCCCTCTGAGGATGAGAATCAGAATTCCTGATTTCCTCCCTGCCTGCCTGTCCTCCTCAAATAGGTCACATTCCAGGAGTCCCCAGGCCATGCGGGTGAGAGGGATAAGGATGGAGCCTGTGAAGGGATGGGAGCGCCCATTGGTCCAGGAGAATCCAGTGTGTGGGTACCAAGCAGTTGGCATCCGGTGGACCCAGCAGGGATGGCCACCCCTTCACACCCTGCGCTGCTGAGATGCAGGGCACATCCTGCTGGGCACGCAGCTCCCGCCTCTGCAGCCAGGCCAGCCCCAGGAGGGACTAATAACAGTAATAGTGACTATAGCCACCACCTGCTGACCCTGACTCTGTGCCCGGCACTCTTACAGGCAATTTATATCTATTATAAACTCATTTAATGCTAACAACAATGGTAAGTCATTTAATGCCCTGTACTGTTGGTATCCAATTTACAGATGGTGAAACTGAGAAGTTAAAGGACTTGTCCAAAGTCACATAGTTGGTAAGTGACAGTTCTTAGATTCAAACCAAAGCAATCCAGCTTGACTCAAGAGAGCACTTTTAAGGACTAAGCTGAGGTGTCTCTTAAAGATACAGTCAGCACCGCTGTCAGCAGGGGCCAAGTGCAGAATCATGAAGGAGCAGGTTTTGGGGACCCAAGTCTGTTCCGTGTACGGAGCGCGGGGCTCTGTCACCTCACCCCCAGTGTAGAATGGATGCTCTGGTGCCAGGTGGCGGCCAGCAGAGCTAAAGGACAGCCCACCTCTGGGGCTGGGAAGAAAGAATCCATGGAGAGCTCCTTCCCTGGGTGTCGGGCCCCTCCTGAGCCCCTCCATTGACACTGAGCTCGGTAATTCTGCTCCAAACCCTGCAATGGAACAGCACAGGCCCCTGACAAAACAGCAAACCCTGGGGAGAATAGCGGCAGAATTAGAGTAACAAATGCCTAACTCTGCTGTGGGGGCTACATAAGCATTAGAATGGAAATTAACCGGGAGAAGAGAAAGCTGGAATGGCCTTTAGGGACTGGGTTTTTTTTTTTTTTTTTTTTTTTTCCATTCCATAGATTGCCTTTCAGAGAGAAAATTAAACACTAAACAGAAAGCAAATGTTCAAGGGAAGAGGGCCTCTGCTTTCCCATTGGTAGCCCGAATGCTCAGGCTGGGCCTGCCTCTGAGGTCCCCATCAGACCCGAAGCCTGGTGCCATGGCCTACATGTCCCGGCCACCTTCTGCATATACTGTGGGTGTCGGGGGTGATGAGGGCATAGCTCTATGTAAGTAACCTTCAGTAAAGGGAGTTGAGGCGGGACAGCCATAAGGCCATCAGCTGAAACTGTTAGAGCCACTAATTGCTGCCTGGGATGATCCAAGCTCTAAGTGGAGCTTTTATGAAGCTGCAGAATTGCCAGGGGGTCTGCAGGACCGGGGCATCCCAGCAGAGAAGCAGCAGCCGTTACACTAATCACCACGTCCTCAGCCCGCCGCCCCTCCCCACGCCTCCCCCACCGCCATTCAGTTCCCGGCCTCTCGCACCCTAATTATTCGTGGGCCGGGGGGTGGTACGTGCAGAGGCCTGACTCTCATAATTATATTAAGAGCTTTTGACAGGACCAACCGTTCTGTCTTCTATTTCTGTCTTGTTGAAATTCTACTGTGCTGAAATAACTGTGAGGAGAAGGATCCATCAACCCTTTCTGGAAAACAGACGAGACAGCAGAGTTCACTGTACACCCAGCACTCCCGTCCACAGGGAGATTTATGGCTTGTTCTCTTGACTAACAGGAAGATTGCCCAGACTGAGGTCAGGTGGGAGGTGGGAATGTCTCAGAGTTCAATGTATTGCCTTCAGTTTTATGCCAATATCAAATCATAGGGCTGAAAGTGACCTCCAGGGGGTCTCTGACCTACCCCTGTTCCTATCTCATGGGCTGGCTCTCTCTTTACACCCCTGTTCTTGTCTTGACCTGACACGTGGTAGTTTGCCTTGTCAGGTATAAAAAAAGGTTTGCGCTGGCAAAGTCAAGGCCATTGGCCAGGACCTTCAACTGGCATGTTGGCCAAGGTCCTGACTGCCTTCCATCCCCAGCCATCTGCTTCTCTGACCTCAAGGGGAGTTAGCAGTATAAGAGCATAATGGCTGACACTGCAGGACTCCTGCAGGAAGCAGTGGAGGTGGAGGCATGAGGGTAAAAGGTCAAGAAAAGCACCCTGGACAAATAGTCACCTGCTCTCACTGAAGACCCGTACAATAACCAACATTATCAATTACATACCATGTGCCAAGTCCTGAGTTCAGCACATAACATGGTGTATCTAATTTAAGCCTCATGACAATGCTATGAACTAAGCATTATTAGCCCATTTTGGAGATGAAGAAGTAGAGGCTCAGAGAGTTTAAGTAACGTATCCAGTGTCATATGGAGAGTTTCATGATTGGAATTGTATTTATAACTCAGTTTTGAACCCAGGCAATCCCAGGTCCTCAGACCAGCTCCTTTTATTATTATTTTGCTTTATTCATTAGCAAGTTTTGCACCCGTGCATGAGTAAGTCACATCATGAGAATCTGTGTCTCATTTTCTTCATCTGGGGCCACGTGAGCACAGACTCTGGACTCGGACCTGCGTCTCTGCCACTGCTTGCTCTGTGACCTTGGCGCCTCACAGGGTCTGCTTTCTGTCATCCAAATAGAGATAGTACCTCCCACACGATAATGTTGCCAAGCACATGATAGATGCTCAATAAATGGTGTCGTTTACCATTATTATCAATAATAATATCTCTAATTCAGTCTTATTTAACCATCCGGCTCCAACAAGAGGGATGAGTCTCTTGTACTTTATGCATTTATTTAAATGGACCTATTTAAACATTAGATGGTGGCTTCATTTGAATGGAAGCCTCTAAAGTCAGGGGCTCTCATAATTTTCTGTGAAGCCCACTCTCTCCCATTTCCTCATCTTCATAGCACCCGCCTTGTAATAGTTATCAATTGGGCCCAGATTAGGTCACAGAAGGGCTGAAACTATTGACAAGCATGTGTATAAATGCAGTCAGTCCAAACAAATATCCACAAGAAAACCCACCAAAAGCAAGGTGAATTCATTCTAACAACTTTTGAGTAGGAAAAAAAAACAAAGAAAGGGTTGGAAAGATTAGGTCCACTGGCTTTGACTAAATGCTTCACTTTGTTCTGGATGTTTTGTCCTCAGGCAAAGCCCGCAAACATTTCTGGCTGAATCTCTGCGCTTCCCGGGTTCTGCAGCTATGTCCTACGAAAAGGAAACGGTTTCTCCGAAAACCCAATAACCTGCCTCCTGCTATCCTGCCTGTAGAGTATCAGGCAAGCACCTATTTAGGCAGGAAGGGAGACAGCAAGCAGAAGGGAAGACGTTCCTCTTTAAGTGTATGAGGTCAGGTGTAGCTCCAAGAAAAATCATAATCAGGTCTTTGGAAGAAACCTCATTCCAGCACAGATGGTCCTGACTGACAAGCCCAGCCAGCCTTCAGAGTGAGCGTTGAGACAAAGCTAAAGTAACAGGACTTTCCACCAAGGTAAGAGGGTGTATTTCAAGGGGAAAAGATGTTTTAAACCTGAATATTCATACTCAAATCACTGGGCTCCCTTTGCCTTTCCTTTTTTCCTCTATTAGATTTATTTTTCTAAGGTCTACAGCAATTATCTTGAAAGGGAAATTTTAAAACACTGCACCTTGCTCATGGTCATGGGGCAATGATTTTTTTTTTTCTTTTCTAAATTGGATCACCCATTTTGTATTTATTCATCCCTCCTGCCTCCACGTCTCTCTCTCCCCAGCTCTGGGACGGGCCCAGAGACAATCACCCCCATCTTTGAGTCAGCATTGCTCTCTAGCTCCATCCCATTCTCATCCCTCCATGTCAGTGCTGGTGGGGAGATCTCAGGGCTGATACCCAAAGGCTAGAAGGCATAGGGTGCACTCACATGCCTGGGTTTGTATCCTGGCTCCCCGCTTAGAGCTGTTTGAGCTTGGGCAAGTTACTTAACCTCTCTGGGCTTCAGTTTCCTCATTGGTAAAATGAGGAATGAGAACTAGGACAATTAAGACAAACAAAGCATGCTTGCAACAGTGCCCAGCACATGAGAAGTACTGGGTGAGTGGCATCTATTATTAATAGCCATTATTAGCCATAGATTCATAATGTAATCTCATAGATCTCTCTGCTCACATCATCCCAAAGACTATCTGTGGTCATCTGGGATGATACACTTTGGGCACAAGAGCTGGGCATTGCACACCACACCGTGTGTACACACCACACAGTGTGTGCACACCACACTGTGAGATCTTAGAGAGGGGTTTCCTGAGGCCCAGAGAGGCACCTTTGCTCAACCCAGTGAGGGCCAGGACTGGAGATCAGGTGGCCTCATCCTCAGGCTGAAATTTATTAGTCAGCCTAAGATTTAAAAACTTTGGCAGAAGAAGAATCACTCTCGAGACTCAAATCACATGAAGCTGAGCCTGGGTACGTGTGTTGTGCTTAAATGAAGCAGCTTATGATGTGGGTATTCAATTGCTATAATCTGTTCTAAATTTAAGCATGCGAAACGTCAAGTTATCTCACTATTTTGCTTCAGTTAAAAAAAAAAAAAGGAAAGATTTAGATTTATGACTGGATGTTACAAGAACTGCTGCTTCATTTCAAATCCTGGCAGGTCCCTCCAAAGCAGCAATTGACCAAGAAGTCACTTCCTGAGCTGAAAGTCAGTGTGCTGGCCCTGGAATGAACATCAGTGCATCAGCGATAAGAGCCAAGCGCTCTCTCCTGCCATTTTGGGGTGAGGTTGAGGGGAGGCCTTGAGGCTCCAGCTGCTCCTGGCACCCCCTATGCTCCCCGTATGGCCCCCAGCCCCCTCCCCTGCGCCCCTCCCACAGAGTGCTGCCACAGAGCTCCACAGGGCATGTCTGTAAGACCTGGGATGCTACATTCCCTTGCCCTCAGACCCTTGGCAAAAGTGTACCCATCTGAAAGGGCTCCCCTGGACTTAGTGCTGGGGCCTAAGGGACAGCCTGGCTTTGGGATCCCAAGTCACTTTTAAATGGCCTTTCAATGTCTGGGAATTCAAGAAGGTACCAGGGTAGGTTAAATATGTTTCTCCTGGTTTATGTGTTCTTGGGTAACAACCTTTCAAAACATCCTTTTTCCTTATCAAATGTCTGATAAGAAAACTTCCAGATGGCTAAACATCCCCTTTAAATAGGCAAAGGAAATGGGACCTGGGAGCACTTTTTATTCACTTTCTAACAGGGTCTGGTTACCCCCTCTGTCTGGTATAGATAAGCAAACATTTACTTTTTTGTAACTTAGAGCCAAGAGGCCAGAACTCTGTTGTGTACCTGGTGCTTTCACAGCTTGAGTAAGAGTACTGTCGATCATAAATTGTCAATTGCTCCCCAACCCCAAGAGCTGTACCAAAGGCCACCTGATCTAAAGCCATCCCTGATCAATTGCTATCTCATCTCCCCATCTTATTTCTCAGCACCTGGCTCCCCGAAAGTTTTCTTGTTTGTTTAGCTACGGTCTCCAGAGCACAAGAATATAAACTCCTGACGTCAACCTTGACCACAGCCGTGTCCACGGAGCCCAGAACAGTGAGTTGTTCAACACTCAAGGCTCTTTACTGTGTTAACCCTTGTTATGCAGGAGAGGCCAGGAAACAAGTGGAGAACCAGAAGAAGAAGGAAAGCCCCACGGGGTAGGGGAACATCTGGATATCCACCAAGTAAAGGAAGCTGTTTCCAGGAGAAATCCAAGGAAGGAAAAATCCAGAGCCTGATGACAATGTGGAGGTAGAAGAGGCTAGAAGGGCTGGCTTCCTTCTTTCTGCACTGCTGGACCTACAGGAATAAACAAGAGTTTCAAGTCTCAACGGAGCTTTTCAGTCACGCTTCTCCTTCAGCAAGCTGCCTGATGTTCACGTGATCCTCTCTCACATCCTCTGAGCCCAGCAATAGTCTCAAACCGGCTGCTGGAATCCATCCTTCGGTCTGCTCCCATCGCCCCTCATCATAGCCCCAGGTGCTGTGGCATCAAAGGCCACACTGGACAGTGTTGGGAGCGTAACAAACCCTGTGGGTGGCCATGCCGCCTACCTAAACTGATAAGACGGCTCCATGGACTTCACACACTGAGATGTAAGTCAAGGAAGAGCCCACAGAGGGGAGGAGGGAGTTAGGCCTGGGGACAGTGCTCAGGAGCACTGCCAGATGCAGCCAGGAGGGGCTTTGAGCAGTGGATTGGTCAGCTCAGGCTGCGGAACAAAAGACCATAGACTCGGTGGCTTAAACAACGGAAATTGATTTCTCAGTTCTGGAGGAAGGAAGTCCAAGATCAGGTGCCAACAAGTTTGGTTTCTTCTGAGACCTCTGTCCTTGGCTCACAGATGGCCACCTTCTCACTGTGTCCTCACAAGGTGTCTCCTCTGTGCATGCACCTCTCTGGTGTTTCTCTGCATGTCCAAGTTTCCTCATTTTATAAGGACATCAGTCATATTGGATTATAGCCCATCCTATTGGCCTCATTTTAACTTAATCACCTCTCTAAAGACTATCTCCAATCACATTCAGAAGTACTGAGGGTTAGGATTCAGCATATGAATTTAGGGAGGACACAGTTTAGCCCATAATAAGCAGTGTAGGAGCATGGAACCATGGGCACCACGGGCTTTGGAGGTTTGAAAGGATGGGAGGTGGAAAAGAAAGATTCAGTAGCAATTAGAACCAAGGGTGAAGTCCGGAGTTTAAAACCACCAGTTAGAATTGGGATCGTGTTACGGGTTGACTTGTTCCCCCTCCCTCTCCCAAATATCTTGAAATCCTATCCTCTAGAACCCCAGAATGTGACCTTATTTGGACATAGAGTCTTTACATGGGTAATCAAGTTAAAATGAGGTTATTAGGGTGGGTCCTAATCAAATGTGACTGATGTCCTCATAAAAAGGGGAAATTTGGACACAGAGAGACACACAGAGAAGGAAGGTGATGTGAACATGGAGGACCAGAAGGAGCAATCTACGAGCCAAGGAATGCCGAAAATTGCCAGCAAACTACCAGAAGCTGTGTAGACGAGTAAGGATTCCCCTACAGTTTTCAAAGGGAGCATTGTTTTTTGACCTCATAATCTAGATATTATTTTTTATAACATCAATGTAAGATTTTTCCAAATTCAGAATTTTTAAAAAATTTTGCTTAACCTTCTTTCTTGTATCTCAGACCTATTGAGGATTCTTTTTTTTTTTTCCTCTCTTTCTCTTTCTGTCTCTCTTTATAGTATAGACTTCAGAATTTCAATTAGTAAGCGTTTGGAGGTCAACTTCCTCAGTGTTTATCTGAAAATGTCTTTATTTTGCCTTTGTTCTTGAGAAGTAGTTCTGCTAAGTGTATGTATCTAGCTTGACAACTATCTTATCTGAGCATACTGAAGATATTGTCTTACTATTTTCTGACTTCCATTGTTGCTGCTAAGTCAGCTGTCAGTCTAATTATTACTTGTTTGTGGTTATCTTTCCTTTCTCACTGGCTGTCTTAAAGATGTCATTGCCTCTGATTTCTGCAGTTTTGCTATGATGTGTCTAAGTACGTTCTTTTGTCTACCTTCTTATTAGTTATTCTGCTTGGAAGTCATAGGGCTTCCTGACTGAAGATTTGTGTCTTTCATAGTATTTGGAAAATTTCTCTCTCTCTCTCTCTCTGGGAGAGGAGATATGCTAATCAACTTTTTATTTTAAAACAATTTTAGGTTTACAGAAGCACAAAGATAGTGTAAAGATAGAAGGTAGTACATATACCCCACACCCAATTTCCCCTATTATTAACATTTTACATTACTAAGGGGCAGTCTCGTTTGCTTTAAAATTCTGCTTCTAACCAGTTCTCTTTGTCCTCTTCTTCTATAACTCTCATTAGATGTATATTGGCATTTTTACTCTATCTTAAATGTTTGCTAACCATTCTTTCATATTTTCTATCTCTTTTGACACCTCTTCTTCCATGTAATTTATTTAGACCTATCTTCCAGTTCACCAATTCTCTCTTCAGCTGTGTCCAAACTGCTGTTTAACCCATTGATTAGTATTTTATATTTCATTTATGATAGTCTTTACTTCTATAAGTTCTACTGGATATTTTTCAAATTTCATCTGAACATTATCACTTTGATACCTGCTGCTCCTTACTAGTGTCTTTAATTCCTACTTTGTTTCGTTAATCAGGTTGTATTCTATATTTCATAATCCCAGTATCTGAAGTCTTTGTAGTTCTGGTCTTTATTTTTTATTCTGACTCTTATTCATGAAATATTGTTTCATTTTCTCTTTTGTGATTTTTTTTTTTTGTAAATGCATGTTTGTTGCCACTCTATCAGTGAAAATTAAGGCCTGGGTTGAGAGCATGACTCGTGTTTGCTTATGCCAAATGGGGGAACAACAGCCAAGAGTCACCTAAGTGACAATACTTGGGTTGGGAGAGGGGGTTACTTGTCTAAGTTCAAGACAGACAGTTGTCCCTGTTGTTTGTCTCTGAGTGCCATAATGGTTCTTGCATTTCTAATTTCCCTTTCCTCTGTGGGTGTAACTCTTTTTAAAACCTATAAATACTTGTGGTGGCCTTTGATCTGCCTCCCCCCTTTGAATCCATCCCCCTGGGCACTAATGTTCTAGACCAGTGGGATGCACACAATGCCCCCAGGGTTCACTTGCTTCTGTATTGTGCTGACTTACCTTCCTGGATTCCTGCAGCAGTTCTGCACCTGGCCACCACCACAATGCTCTCTAAACCACACATAATGTGTATACTTTATATTTATTACAAAACACTCCCTAAAATATATAATCATGTACATATTTAAATGACATATATTATATATACATGTTTATGAATATATACAATTGAACAGTTATTATTATGCTGAAGAAGATATGGAAGGAGAAGGAAAGAAGGATGAGTTCATTCATACTAGGGCAGCAACAGCAAAATAAGACAGACAATGATTTGCCCAATATATTTACACTCATGAGGTAGGAGCATGAGTGGGATACCTGTTTTAGCATCTAACACCTTGTTAAGGTAAATAAGAAAAATTTCATTAAGAATTCCAAACATGCCAGCAATAATTTTTGGATGCCATGGTTTCCACACAACGGAGGGAAGAGGAAGGCTGGGAGGATGGCAAGACAGCTTCCCTGTGCTACTGACTTTGCCAGCACTTGAGCCCTGGCAGGGAGTTAGAAAAAGCTGATGTTAGCAACCTCAGGCATATGACTAACAAACATTCCCAACACTTCTTAATCCACTTCTTAGTTCTCTTTCCAATCACACTCAGCAAACTTGCACTTTTACCTTCATAGCTCATTATCTGAGTTACCATTGTTCCTGTTTCTCTCAAAGTCGGTCTCCAATTCTCAGAATCTCTCTTCTCAGCTCTCCTGACAGCCCTTTTCATAGATATATAAATGTATTTCTCCTAGTTCTTCTTTGGCTCTGTGTGCCCGGGTGACCAAGGCAACACATGGCTATAGAAGTGACTATCCCTGAAATGGGGTCAGATGATGAGAAAGTGAGTGTGTTTAGGCCTTAATGCCTGGGGATACAATGGCATCCTATCTTTATGTGTGATCTGAAGTCAGCTTGCCTTTGAATGAGACAGGTCTGAACCATCACTGGTGCTGAAATAAACTCTTTGTTTACTCCAAGCCACCAAGGAACACACATTTAGCTCATCTCTGTTGAGAACGCTGGATCCCTGTGACAGTCAAAGAGGCTTCACTTTTGGCAATGAATAGGAGGCTCTGCCATGGTGATGATGGTCCATGACTTTTATCTTCCATTTGTGGCTTCTCAAAGCCGAAGCCCTGGTGAACTTTTCCTCTCTTTTCTAGGTCATGAAGAGGAAACCTGGATTCTAGATGACTGCAAAGAGGTAAAATATCTCCAAAAGATAAAATTCTTTACTTCTTTCCAAAAGATTTTAGTAACAGAATGGTGCTGTATTTTGTGAAATCATATTACAAAATGAATTTTGCTAAGATGGAGACAAAAACAGACTAACAGCAATAAAAGCATAGCTTACCTTAAGAAACAAAAATAAAGGTATCCTGTATTGGTCATTTGTAAACTTTTATAAATTCTCTGTTTATGTCATTTTAAAATCCTTTTTTTCTCATAAAGTTTTTTTTTTTTTTTCTTCAAGGTTCATTCATGTTATATTTATTTATTTATTTATGGCTGTGTTGGGTCTTCGTTTCTGTGCGAGGGCCTTCTCCAGTTGCGGCAAGCGGGGGCCACTCTTCATCGCGGTGCGCGGGCCTCTCACTATCGCGGCCTCTCTTGTTGCGGAGCACAGGCTCCAGACGCGTAGGCTCAGCAATTGTGGCTCAGGGACCCAGCCGCTCCGCGGCATGTGGGATCCTCCCAGACCAGGGCTCGAACCCGTGTCCCCTGCATTGGCAGGCAGACTCTCAACCACTGCGCCACCAGGGAAGCCCCTCCTTTTTTTCTTTTAGATTATCTTTTTAAAAAAATTCACCTTTCTTACTGATCTCCATCTATGCGGATAATATTCTCCAACTTGGTGGCTTAAAAAAAAAAAAGACTTTTTTCTGTCTTTACTAGAGAAGTTTTAAATTTTATAAGCTCAAATCTGTCAATCTTTTTCTTTATGCCTCCTGAATTTTTTGGTTTTTTTTTGTCTTGTTTAGGAAGGCCTTTCTTGTCTCAAGATTACAAAGAGATATTCTAATCATCTAGGTTTTCTTTTTACATCTTGATCTTTAATCTACCTGGAATTTATTTCTGTGTATGGTATGGGATAAGGATCCAACTTAATTTTTTTCCCTTTATGAGGATCCCTCATTGCTCCTTCCTGGCCTGTTTGGCTGCCTTGAAAAGATAAGCCTGGAAATAATCAGCCCGCAAGGTATTCGTGAAATCAGCAGCAGGATTCCATTCTGTTCTAACTACATAAGTGGTTAGGGTTATTTTCAAGCGGAAAAAGTGCAAGTGAAACCAACCATGAATGCTTAGTTGTAACAACATGAATAACTTGCTGGTTTTCTTCCAGAAGATGCTCTGACCATAGGGCTCTACCACCTCAAATTCATTTCCTTTCAATTTTAAAAGGAATTATTATACATTTGCTTTATACCTTGAACATTGGGAATGATCATACAACATACCTCCCCTATGCTCAAAATGCTTAGTCTTATGGGAAAACCAATTATATATCAATATGTATCTATAGCTATGTAATATAAATATATACACATGCAGCTGAGTTGAATAAACACTCTAAGGCAGTATATATTAATGCACTATGACGCGCTAATGAATTCCTATCTCCCCTCCAAGTCCCCGAGAGGGTAGGATGGTGTCACTGTCGTTTTCATTTGCCTGGAACAAAGTAGGAGATTGGTAAACGTAGGTTGAATGGAATTGAAATAGCAGATAGCATCGGAACTGAGAGAAGAGAGAAATCTTCATATTTAATAAAGGTCAGAGGATGTTTCCTAGAGGCGACACTGTGCTGGCCCTAACGATCTGGAGAGATAGAAAAGAGGAGGGAGGGGCTGCCAGGGTCATCTGACCCTGGGTATTGTCTCCCTTGGAACCAATTTTCTCTGTTCTCACATATTAGTTCAGGTTGTCTGGGGGGGAATTGAAAAGGTGCAAACATGGTGTTGATCTCTCTCAATCATCAAATGCTCCCAGAGCCCCGTAGCTTTTCAAACCCGTGGAAATAGATTCTCTGGGACCAACGTCCCTACTGACGCTCCTCTTTGCAGGAACGACCAGCCGAGTGTGAGGCGCACGCGGGAATCCATCTGACACAGGGCTTTAGCGCCGTGAGTACACACCGTGCTCACAGAGCAGAAGATACGAAACACCCTTGGCTGTCTCATCAGAAGCCCGAGTCTGACCTCTCCTCCCAGAGCCAGTGCTAGTGTCAGTCACCAAAGAGCAGCGGGTTTTCTGCCCGAGCACAGGAGCGACACAGCTGGCCCTGGAGATGCTGACCCTTCAGGTCAGCCCTGAGGAGGACAAGGAAACGAGGCTGAAGACAAAAGAATGGCCCCAAGCCCACACCCTAAGTCAGAGCCCCCCGAATTTGCCTGGCACATTTCCTGGGACCTCAGGACACTGGGACAAGGAGACACGTGGCTGTGACCTAGGCCAGGAGAATACAGGTTCATGCAGACCAAGCTCCTCTGCACCCTTCTCTGCTAACGAGGACCCTGTGCCCAGCCTGTTGGAACAGAAAGGTGGAAAATCAGACACCCTCCTGGCCTCCCACAGGCGAGAGGATGCTTCATCGAAGGCCCGGGGCAAGATGAGCTTTCCTCTCTCTTGAAGGGTGCTATTGAGCCCGCCCAGCTCTGCAGGGAAAGGGTCTCATTTCCAAAATGACCATTGGTGATTTTTCTGTTTTAAATTAGATTTAGCAGAGTGGCTTTTGGCATTCACTTACCCTCTTCTGTTTTCCTTCTCTCCTACTGGAAATTTGGGGCTGAACCAGGATTGTGAACACGGCATGGCTATACGGGGGCTGGGGTTCTCCGACCCGCACCTTTCCTGCTTTTGCTGAGCTCTGCTTGAAGCCAACCTCCCGCCATCAACGCATGTACTGAAAGCAGAATTTGTCTTCTGAAACCTCCTGGGCCAAGATTTCCCCAAATTGCTGGCATATTAAAACGAAGCCGCCCTGTGAAATACCGAGCGGGGATCCAAGGCCACAGTCAAGTTCACCTGCCCCACCTGTCTCTAAGCCATGCCCCTGGCCTCCACACTCATCACTGGGGGCGACCTCTCCGTTCTGGGGTGAGTCTCCCCAGCTCCGAGATCCTGCTCACGACCCTTCTGTGAGTCCTTGACTATGGTGGCTCTAGCCCTTCCTCTCCAGGCCACGCTAGCCACCACCAGCTCCAGGTTAAACCATCCTCCAAACTGCAGTCCCCTTGCCTATAAAATGGAGATTGCACTTATACCTGCCTCCAGGATGGTCTTGAGACTGGGGTGACAAAATGACTGGAAAGCCCTTACACTCTGCCCCATACACATAGCACGTGTGGAAAAAGTACATGTGGACCGTGGCCATGTTCCTCACCCTCTCATCCCATTTTGGCCTTTAAGATATCTTTTGGAAATTTTGAGTTTATGTAAATCAGAAGAATACATTCTAGCCCTCTCCCCCACGCCGGAAGCAGTAGGGGCGCCTCCTTCTCCTTGGCAATCTGCAAGATACACCCTCTGTCCCTGGTACTCAGAGACTCCGGGAAGGTCTGATACCTGTCCCCGAGACCCTGTCCTCACACCTCTGTCCCCCTTGATCTCCAGCCTGCTGTTCTGAGCACAGGCTTTTCTCTGCCTGTCGGGAGTAGGGCTTTCGAGGGGGACAGAACACCTCACTCAGGAACTTGGCTACCTTCTGGCACTAGCCCAAGGAAAACCTTCCTTCCTGCCAGGGTCCCACCACAAAGAGAAGAAAGACGAATTCACCCAGTACTTACTGAGCATCTCCCCTGTGCCCGGCACTGTCTAGGAACTGAGGAAACATCAGTGCACAAAACAGACAGATATTCCTGCCCTTGTGGAGCTTATGTTATAGCAGGGGAGGGCAGTGGGGACAATAAACACATATTATGAATAAACAGAAAAAAGTTAACACAAATTAATCTTTTAGCAGATCATCCCACCACACTGGCATACCCCCAATTTAAAATATATGTACTTTTTTCCAGTGGTGGTTTAATTCAGATCATAATGGCCTTGATGACTGCCCTCCTAAGACCAGTGGGGCTGGTCATAGAGTTCAGCAGAGATTTGTTTAAGCTTCTCTTTTTAAAAAATCCATGAGCAGGCCCAGGAAAACCTCCCCTATACCCACAGTCACATGTGAGAAAGGTCGACCTTATACAAACGTTTGACTAAAATTTGCAAGACTGAAACTGGAGAGAATGCAAGTACCAATATAAAAGGCATTCTCATGAGAAGCCTGGTTCAAAAGCTTTAAAAAGAAACGTTCTGCACAATATAATACACCAAGAAAAAGAATCTGCCTCAGCAGATCTCTACCCTGCAGCAATTTTCCTCAAGCTACTGAAGCAGGTTCTGTGGTAGGTTGCCTGAAGGAGAAGGCGTGTCCTTCGAAACCAAAGAATCCTGTGCATTGAGAGGCAAATTTCTTCTAGACCTTCATTTGCTGTAAGTATTTACATGCAAACACACACACATACACGCACACACAACCAGCTAGCTAAAATGTTTCTTCTTCTTTTTTAATGTTTTTTAACAGATTTTTTTGATGTGGACCATTTTTAAAGTCTTTATTGAATTTGTTACAATATTGCTTCTGTTTTATGTTTTGGTGTTTTGGCCAGGAGGCATGTGGGATCTTAGCTGCCCGACCAGGGATGGAATCCATACCCCCTGCATCGGAAGGTGACGTCTTAACCACTGGACCGCCAGGGAAGTCCCTTAAAATGTTTCTTCTAATCCCCATTTTTTTTTTTTTTAATTTATTTATTTATTTATTTTTGGCTGTGTGGGTCTTCGTTTCTGTGCGAGGGCTTTCTCTAGTTGTGGCAAGCGGGGGCCACTCTTCATCGCGATGCGCGGGCCTCTCACTATCGTGGCCTCTGTTGTTGCAGAGCACAGGCTCTAGACGCGCAGGCTCAGTAGTTGTGGCTCACGGGCCTAGTTGCTCCGCGGCATGTGGGATCTTCCCAGACCAGGGCTCGAACCCGTGTCCCCTGCATTAGCAGGCAGACTCTCAACCACTGTGCCACCAGGGAAGCCCCTCCCTATTTTTAAAAAAATTAATTAATTAATTTATTTATTTATGGCTGTGTTGGGTCTTCATTTCTGTGCGAGGGCTTTCTCTAGTTGCGGCAAGCGGGGGCCACTCTTCATTGCGGTGCGTGGGCCTCTCACTATCGTGGCCTCTCTTGTTGCGGAGCACAGGCTCAGTAGTTGTGGCTCACGGGCCTAGTTGCTCCGTGGCATGTGGGATCTTCCCAGACCAGGGCTTGAACCCGTGTCCCCTGCATTAGCAGGCAGACTCTCAACCACTGTGCCACCAGGGAAGCCCCTCCCCATTTTTTATGAGAACTTGATCTTTCCTTCAGAGATTCTGCCTACTGTGGAACACTCTTGTTTCCAGATCTGTCCTTAGCTGATGTTTCTTGCCCTTTAGGAGGCAACATGCTAAAGGATGCTATCCTTTAGCATCCCCTCCTGAGATGCCTTTCCTGACTAGTCTAGGACATACCCTTCAGACCATACTCCCCACCCACCCTCTGACTCCCTTTTAGAAGGGAAGGCAGAACTAAATATAATTTATTTAGTTTTATCAGAAGTAAATATAATTGGAAATGATCTCTTTCACTCATTGATTCCTTTGCTCACTTGTTTGTTGAATGTCTGCTTCCACTGGAAGATAAGCTTCATGGGAACAGAAAGCTTATCTTGCTCACTCCCCAGCTCCTAAAACAGTGTTTGGCAAGAGTAAATGTTCAATAAACATGTGCTGAATGAACACATGAAAACCTGCCAGCCTTCATTTAGCAAAGCAGCTTTGATTTTGCTGCTACCTCAAGTGGACATCTTATTTCCCTTCCTTTTATCAGCAGTCCAGTGTTCTGTCTCCACTTTCGATCACTCCTTCCTCAGTCTGGCTTCATGCCTGACCCCATCGCCTCCATAAAGCAGATCTCTTGAAGGTCAGCCATGTCTCCTTCAACGTCAGACTCAGCGGTCTTTCCTTGGCCTCGGCTGTTTTTGACTTATCTCCAGATTTGGTAGTGAGGAACCTTCCTGAGATGCTTCTCATGAATGTGGCCCTAGTAAACTGAGCCCTTTGCTTTTCTATGTGTTTTTATTTTGCCTCTGTAAGTATGTGTTCTTCCTATGTATTCCTTAAGTTTCTGTCCTTAGAGTTTTGCTTTCCACTCTCTCTCCTCTTTACATCAAAGATGGTATCTACTTCTCTGTCTTCATCAAGGGTCTCCGTCTTAGATGATACATATGGGAGTCAGAGCAGCAGTTGCACAGATAGCAGTTCTTTTGCCCTAGGCACATGTAGGATTATTTATCCACATTCTCCTGATCTCAAGGATGATCACAGGACTTGCTTTTGCCAATGAAATGTGAGGGGGAAAAAAGGCATGTGACACTTCTGGGCAGCAGTTTTGTTTTTTTTTTTTTGTATTGGTAATAGCTGTATTTGAAAGTTCCCCATTGATACATGAGGTCTGGATTACAACTTATATACAATAAGTGATTTCCAAAAAAGTAAAGAAAGAGAAGGGAAGGAAAGAAGGAAAGAAAGGAGGGAAGGAGGGAAGGAAGGAGGGAGGGAGGGTAGAAAAGGAAACCTATATTCATAGACATCATAATATGGGATGTTTATTTCCAAGAGAGATTCTACTGCTGCTATCGTGCACAAGAAGCAGCACAAATTAACACGAGATTAAAATTTGCTCAACTTTCTAACTGGCTCCTGGTTGTCCATGTTCCCCTTGCCCAGTCTCCATGATCACTGAGAATACACTGAAATGGAGCCTCCATGAAACTGCGTCCCTGATGAACAGAGTCTCCTTGCTGAATTGCGGTGGCCATGGTGTGTGAGTTATAAATAAGCACGATTGTTTCAAGTCACTAGGATTTTTAGTGCTGCTTGTTAAGGCAGCATAAGCTGGCCTAGTCTGACTTTCTTCTGAAGTTCAGTCCCCACTTCTCCAGCTGCTTTGAAGATTTCCATCTAGCTTTACTTACAGAAGTATAAGCCTAACATGTCCATACTTGTATTTATCATTTTCTTCCCCAACTCTACAACATACCACTCCCCCTGACTTTTCTATTTTGGTTAATGGTACCAACACTCTTCTCAAAACCTAAACTTTATACAATCGGTTACCATATTTTGTCTCTCCTTCATTTATACCCCACTTTTTTGTTCCCACGGGTGCCTCCTGGGTCTTGCCTTGATTAGTACACTCGTGGGTCAGTCCTATACTAGTACACCTCTTGAGTCATCTCACTGCTTCCATTAACTCTTCTTCCTTTGTCATGGGCCATTCATGAATGTGATAAAGGTAGATTCCAGATCATATTATTCCTTTGTTCAAAAACGTCAATGTGCCGCCGTTGTCTACTGAATCAACTCTCAATCCTGGATCTAGCATTTACAACCTCTTTTTTCTCACCTCTAATCTCCTCTCCCACTATCCCTTTGCATGGATCTTACATGAGCAGTGAACCACTTAACTCACTATGAATGGGATATACTCTGAGCTAGTTTGCCTCTGGTGCACTTAGAATTAATTCCCTGTCCTTGCTTTTCTTCCCATATGCTTGTCAAAACCCAAGTCCACCTTTGAAATCCTGCTGAGATACCACTTTCTTCATAGAACCTTCTCTGATCGTTCCAACCAAAAAGCGACTCCGCTCTCTTCTGAGCCCTCAGCTACTTGCCCTGCTCCGCTTCTTGCTGCCACAGTAATTTCTGCAGAAGTCTCATCTCCTCTACAGTAACCTTTTCTCCTTGAAGTCACCATAGCCTGAACACCTTTGGCTTCCACACAGAGCACAGGTCCTAACTTTTGTTGTTTTCCCATAAACATTAGTTGAGTGAAGAAGCACCAGGGCATGGCCTCAATTCACAGAAAAGCTGTGTGACTAAGCAAAGTGAATGCATGTGGGAATTTCACAATTTGACAAAATGGAGAGCTATATCAAGTCTAGGCAATAATTAGTGTTATTGTTCGTTTTTGGTTTTGCATCTATTAAAAAATGGGCCATCACTGGGCTATGAAATTTGTTGTGAATTAGAAATGTACTGCGGGTGATAATGACCACCTAAATATTAGAAACATCTGTGGCTCACCATCATTAGCTTTTCCCAGTGTAGTTTATGAAAGAAATACTGTCAGATCCCAACTGTATACTTAAGACTGTTTATTTATAGCACAGTAAGTGCTGGAGAAGTAACTGGAAACCCTCAAATCTCCCTCTTATCATTTTTTTTCCAGGAAAAATCCTTATTACTGAAATGGCTCCTTTATAACCTTCTCCTTGATCTGGGATATCAGCTTCTCACCATCTAACTCTGGGAATACAGATGACATAGTGTTGTAAAGTAATGAGTGACCACAGAGCTGATGACTCTCTAAAGATGAGAAACATAAATACAGACCAACATAAACATGAACTTGCTCTGAGAACTTTCCACATCAGTAGTTCTTAAAAGTGTAGTCCACAGACCAGCAGCACCAGTAGCACCTGGACCCTTTTTGGAAATGCAAATTATTGAGCCCTTTCTCAGACCTACCAAATCAGAAACTCTGGCAATGGGGCCTAGACATTTGCATTTTAACAAGGTCTTCTTGGTGATTCTGATGGGCACCGAAGTCTGAGAACCACTGCTCTATATCATCTGTTAAGACATAAGGTAAAGAGAACTGAGTAAATTCTATTGGGTGGGCCAAAAATTGCCTTCGTTTTTAAAGTAAAAAAGCAAAAGACACATTTTTCATTTTCACCAAGAACTTTATTGAACAACGTATTCACTGTTTTGTTCCACTACTTTCTGCTGTTTTTCAGGTAACTTCATAATTCCATCTTCCCAAAACTTTTAATCTTTTTCAGCAAAGAACTGTTCCAGGTGCCTTATACAGTCTTCCAGGGAATTGACATTTTTTCCATTAAGAGAATTTTGTAAAGACCAAAATAAATGGAAATCCGAAGGTGCAATGTCTGGTGAATACGGCAGATGAATCAGAACTTCCCAGCCAAGCTGTAACAGTTTTTGCCTGGTCATCAAAGAAACATGTGGTCTTGCGTTATCCTGATGGAAGATTATGCGTTTTCCGTTGACTAATTCTGGATGCTTTTCGTCGAGTGCTGCTTTCAGTTGGTCTAATTGGGAGCAGTACTTGTTGGAATTAATCGTTTGGTTTTCCGGAAGGAGCTCATAATAGAGGACTCCCTTCCAGTCCCACCATATACACAACATCACCTTATTTGGATGAAGACCGGCCTTTGGTGTGGTAGGTGGTTGTTCATTTCGCTTGCCCCACGATCTCTTCTGTTCCACATTATTGTACACTATCCACTTTTCATCACCCGTCACAATTTGTTTTAAAAATGGAACATTTTCATTACGTTTAAGTAGAAAATTGCATGCGGAAATACAGTCAAGAAGGTGTTTTTCACTTAACTTAGGTGGAACCCAAACATCAAAGTAATTAACATAACCAAGCTGGTGCAAATGATTTCAACACTTGATTTGGATATTTTGAGTATGTCAGCTACCTCCTGCGTGGTATAACGTTGATTGCTCTCAATTAATGTCTCGATTTGATTGCTATCAACTTCAAGTGGTCTACCCAACCGTGGAACATCGTCCGGTGAGAAATCTCCAGCACGAAACTTCGCAAACCACTTTTGACACGTTCGATCAGTCACAGCACCTTCTCCATACACTGCACAAATTGTTTTTGCATTTCTGTTGCATTTTTACCTTTTTTGAAATCATAAAGCATAATATGCCAAAAATGTTGCTTTTTTTCTTCCATCTTCAATATTAAAATGGCTACACAAAATTTCACCAATTTTGATAAGTTTTTAAAAAATGCACGTGGATATGACAGCTGTCACATACAATCTAACAAAATTGTTTTGAATGAAGTTAAAGACAGTTAAGTGCTACTAAAGCCATCTTATGGAAAAAAACGTGTCTCTAGCTTTTAGATTGCTCATCTGTTCTTAATATATTAGGCCTATGCCTGCACTGACACAGAGTGTGTGTGTGTGTGTGTGTGTGTGTGTGTGTGTGTATTTAATGAAAATATTGGTATGAACATTTTTGATAAAATATTGATGTCATGGCTTGACAAATATTCTGAATTATATATTATGTTACAGTTTTATCTTGTCTCTTGGGTTAAATACTCATTCAAAGCAGCTTAAATTGGGGGTAGGGGGTTAATGTGAGGAATCAGGTGAAGTGATTAGGAGACCCCTTGGATATCTAAGAAGAGGAGATCTCAAATAGGGTGGAGGCTCACACAGTCTGTAGCTGACAGATGGTTCTGAATTCAAGACTGATCAAAGCATCCTGGCAGAGCTATAATGCTACGCCATGACTGTGATGCAATTACAGTGTTATATGTCTGCTTTTTTAAAAATCCTACTATCAATTAACTTCCTCTATTTAATCATGTTTTTTGTGATCCACAATTTTGGGTTGTAGGGCTAATTCTTTCCATGTTTTTCTTTTGAGAGAAAGAGTATGATACGTTCAGCTTATCTTTTGGCTGCCACATTACTGGTTATTTCTGGTGAGAGTCAAATACTTAATAACTAATACAAGGCAGACCTCAACCAATCAGAATGGAGAATCAACCTACTAGAAGAGGGTGCCAACGAATTAGAATGGGCACTGACTGAACACACCTGGCATGGCCTTATGAATGCATACCTGCTGAATAACAGGCTGAAAAATAGCTGTTTAGATTTGTCCCTTTTGAATGGACTTTGGGCCAAGCAAAGGATCCATATAAGCAGAAACTATGGGGTTTTTTTGCTCAATATCATCTCCACAGAACTCAGCACAGTGCTTGGTACATAGTAGACACGCATTAACTGTTTAACAGGCCATAACTTGGAAAACTATATTTCTAAATATTTAAATAATACCAATAAATATACTTAAAATTCAAGCTCTAAGTCAAATTAAATATGTTGTTCCTTCCGTGTAAATGGCCTTTGAGTCTCCTTATCTATTCCTCTTGCCCTAACCCCTGCTTCACCAACGTGCACATGGACCATTTCAACAACTTTCTAATTCATCTTCCTACCTCTAGAATCTTTCTCTCTAATACAACTTCTATACTCTCTCCAAAGCATCTCTCCATTCCAATGTTTAAGTATTCCAGTTACTTATCCATTTTCCTGTTTGAGGATATGTTCATGAATAAAAACAGTATAAAGATATACGTAAAGGTGATACACATTAATGCAGGATAGTAGTTGCCTCTAGAGGTATAAGGAGGAGTTAGAGAAAGGTTCAACCTAGTAATATAACTCTTTATATGCTTTATATTTAAAAATTCAAGTATTTTAAACATTTTTGTAGACCACAAAAGAGTTGATGTTATCGTGTTACTACTAGTAGGGCTACCAATAAAATAATAAATAGATAACATTTTTGGCAGTAGGTTTCTGCTTCTAGCCATATAAGTAAGTGAAGTGCTGGACTTCCCAAAACAACTATAAAACTGAACAATGTGTATGAAGCATCTGTTTTCAGGTATGAGACAACATTCAGGGTAGGACTGTGAACTTGAGGGGAGGAAACGCAGGAAGTGAGCCCGTGGGCATTCTGGCTTTCTATCTGGGGACACTTTTCTGGCTCAGCATAAGGAGGAGCAAGCCAAGCCGAGCTGTCATCCTGGTGAGCTAAGGAATCAAGGAGACAAGTTCTGGGCTGCTGAAGCAGCTGGAATTTTTGGACAGAGTACCTGAGAAAAGGGAGCTGTACAGAGAGGTGACCTCAGAAGTCAGCATGATAATTCACCTCAGTTTCTGGGCTGAGGACCAGACTATGTATGAAAGGGCTAGACTTTAGAGATCAAATATTTTGAGGAGATTAGCTGAAAAATGATTCTGGGAGATGTTGGGATTTTAGACCAGCCAGAGTGGAGACACCTCCCTGAGTAATGCACACATTGTTATTACTCCAGAAAGACCATAACTTAGGGATGAGGGCCATGCTCTAAGACTAATTTCAAAACTGAAACAGACCTGCCCTAACATAGAATGAAAAAAGTTTGACAGGACCCAAAGACCCAGAAAAAAGTTTGACAGGACCCAAAGACCCCACCAATGACTTAATAGTAATTTAAATACAAAGAAAAGCACATCTAGGTAAAATGTAATCAAACTGCTGAAAACCAAAGGTGAAGAGAAAATCATAAAAGCTGTCATATTTTTAAAAATATACTAAAAAAAGAGAAGGAAGAGTATGAATAATGGCTGACTTCTCATCACGAATAATGGAGGCCATTATGATGAGAAGACAATGGAATGACACATTAAAGTTCTACAAGAAAGAAAAAATGAAACAAAACAAAACACAGAAGTCCTATAGTGCAGTTGTGATGGCAGGAGCTGCAGCTACCATCTTCAAGGATGTAACCTTGAAGAAAAAATAAGCCTCTATATTTTAAGGCTACTTTTACTGGGGACTCTTACCTATGACTGAATGCAATCTCTAACTAATTCAAGAAATAACTTTGGTTGAGCACTTATTATATACTAAACTGTGTTGGATGTGGTCATTTCTTTTGTCATTTAAACTCCCAAAGCCCTTTGAAGTGGGCATTCTGCACCTCAGTTTACAGATGAGTAAACTGAAACAGAAAAGTAAACAGTAAACAGAAAATTTCACCTCCTTCAGGTGAGCATTTCTTCCTAAAGAAAACTAACCAGCTCTTCCTCTATATGTGCCTGTCTAGTGTATATCTTATCTAGCAACTGACACAGATTTTAGGCATAAAAACATACACTTTGGACATATCCAGAGAATCCCTTTGCAGCCTGGAATGGCTGCAATGGCATTGCTAGTGCTTGAACAGAATTTAATATATACTTTTTAAAAGTAAAATCAAGAGAATACACTGTCTTACAGTATATTCTTCAGAGTTGTCATTAGTAAGAAGACCAGCTGTGCAGTGGAGACAAGAGCCAAGTGGCAATTGGTGGAGAGTTTTACCACTAGGAAACCAAAAACTAAAAAGTTCTTACAATCTGCGGTCTCCCTCCAGCACCACTGCTTGCTGGTGTCTACCCTCCAGTGCCTTGGACCCTTGAGCTATGGTCTATGTTTCTACCAGTGTAATTCACCATGTTAACAGAGTGCAGGAGAAAAAACATATAAACATCTCAATAGAGGAAAAAAGGCATTTGACAAAATTTAATACCCATTCATGTCAAAAACTCTCAGCAAATTAAGAGTAAAAGGGAACTTCCTCAATATGATAAAGAGCATCTGCAATAATCCTACAGCTAACATAATACTTAATAGTTAAATATTGAACACTTCCCCCCGTAAGACCTGAAGTCTTGGGCAGAACTTACAGGAAAGATTTCGAGATACAGGTTTCCCTCACCATCACAAAGTAGAACATTCCTATGAAACCTTCACAATTTGAAATGACTTAAAGCAAAGAAGCAATTACTTTAGGGCACGTCTTACTAACGGGTGCACAAAATAAATGGAGGTAAAGCAAGACGCTCACAGACACAGTTGCAAGCGATGGCAGCTGGATGCTGAGATGTTGAGTGCAGTTTCTGGGGAAGGAGCTTGGCGGGGCCACTTTCACTGCTCAGGATGCGCGCTGCCTCTATAAGGGCGCACTGCAGAACAGACGCCGAACACTACTTTTGCTTTCACCTTTTCTCATAAAAGCGAAAATCCTCTTCAGATTTCTTTCGGTTAGTGAAAACAATACTAATGTAGGTCTTTCCTAAAGGTGAAGTGGTGCAAAGTGGAGGGTGCCTGTAGTTCCCCACCTGACTGTGCCCTTTGCTCCTCCTGAAGAACTAGATCTTTGGTTTTGTGACTTTGGGATTATTTCTCTAACAGTCTTGAAGCACCATGTACCTAAAGGTTGATTGGATGGTCAACCTTGAGGGCTCAGCACCTGTCAGAACTCAGAACGTTCAGGATCAGTCAACCCCCCATCTGCTCCCCATACCACCAAAGCACTGGGGGTTTTGGGGACTATTTTGATTTTTGTTTGGTTCGTTTCATTTACTGTATTACAAGCAACTTACATAAGCTTCCTGGCTGTTAGCACACAGATCAAGAATGAACTAGGCAACATGCACCTTTCCCCACATTTTTCAATAGTTCTCCAGCAAGAGCTTGAAATTTGCTCAGAAAAGCTTATGATTGCCTAACAGACGGTTTCTTGTTACCATGCTGTTCATCTTTCCCAGGTAGGGCCTGAGTCATCCATCAGTGGTTCAGGGTTTGTGTACCCCAGCATATTGTCAGGGCCGGGCCCTGCTGTCCTTGAGTGGAAACCCAAGAAGTCTGTTGTCCCTGGCAGCCTACCAGCCAGACCTATGACAGAGGGGAGCCCAGACTCTGGAGGTGAGACCCAGAAAAGAGCCTGACCTATTTCTTGCTTAGGAAACATCCAGAGAAGCTGCATGATCAGAATGCAAGGATCTGCCTACGAGGATTCTGAGGTTGCCCTGCTCCCATCTAGTGTTATCTTCCAGGAGACGGGACTTCCCCTCCCATTCCCAATGCTCCAGGACACACAGAGCCAGCCCATATGGAGTGAACTCTCCCAGGGTATTTTTAAAGTCCTAGCTTTTGGATAACTGCCCAGCTCTGTCTGTCTGCCCAGCTGCTCCCTTCTGAGAAGGCCCTGAGCTGCCTTCCTTCTTGAGATTCCTCACTGGGGTCTCTCTTGTATGCAGCTCTGACTGTGGGCTGCTGAATCCATTGGGGGTACCTTCATCTCCAGGGGAGATTAGGCAAAGTCTGCTATTCGGGAACTCAACAGACCCACCTGCAAATCCAGCAGCTGGTGCCCTGAATGTACAGAGGAAACTATTTGTTTCCTTAGGAGTGCTTGTACCTTCGATGAGACAGACCAACAAAGAATGAAACAGTTTTCAGGACATTCTAATTAATTGCTATGCTCATAATAGTTGGCATTTGCAAGCACTTATTTTATACCTTCATGATGCTGTGGGTTCTACATAATCTCATTTAATCCTCCTGAGAACCCAATGCATTGGATAGTTTTACTGTTCCTATTTTGCCGCTGTGGGTAGTGAGACTCAGAATAGAAATGATACTGTCAAGGCTGAACACTAAGTGGCAGAGCCAGGAACCAGCCAATAGAGTGTAATTCTAAAACAAACAAACAAACAAAACCCCCCAAACTGGTTTGTTAAGTAGAAGTTAGTCATTTACACTCTTGGGAGTAAGTCACTATTTCATTTTATATTTATCACAGTGAGGAAAGAAGATACTGGTCATCATCAGACATGTGTCCTAGAGCTTTTACTGGCGTGTTGAAAAATTCAGAGGATATAAGGATGATTCCCTGGCAGGAGTGGTAATGGCCAAAGAGGCATGCAAAAATCTAGGGAAAACAAATCATCCTAATATTCCAACAAGAAAAAAGAGAAAGGCAGACAAAACAGAAATACATAAACCAAACATATAAATGAAAAGTCTAATTACAGAGAGGCTCCACTGATGAGCTCTGATGAGAAAAGGAGGATATCCTCACTTTATCCCATAAGTGAGGATAAATAGCACCTGCGCATGTACCTGTAGGAAGAGTGGTATGATGGGGAGAGCTTCCATGATAAGGAAAAGAGCTGCCATTGGTGAGTACCCACTTTATGCCAAGTCCATATCCGTGTTCTAGTCAAATCCAAATAATAACTCAGAGAAGTAGGTATGATTATAACCAGCAACTGCTTCCTCCCTCCCCACTTCGCCCTCCTCCCCGTGCTTTGTTGGCACCTTGCAGTAGGAGGAAAATATAATAAAGGTACTGAAATAAATCTGTATTTCAGTAAGTCATTTGAGACAGGTCCTATGGATTGCCTAAGGATAAAGAGGGAAAATGCATGGTGGATGACGTAAGGTGAAGTGGTCTCATAATTGATCGAACAACTCAGTTTGTTGTCAGAGGACCCTGGTTTGCATCTGGATATACCACTTCTCAGATGGGAGACGTTGCTCATATTATTTAAACTCTCTGAACTACAGATTTCTTAGGTGCAAAATAAAGATAACACTATTTACTTCATAAGGATTAAGTTAGATTATGTATATTAAAGGCATCTTATAAACTATGATGGTATTACATGACAATAACTATTAATATCCAGCAATATTACCAGTAGAGGATTACAAAGCTTTGATCTTGACCCTATTTTAGTCAACATTTTATCAAAGACATGGATGAAGACAGGAAACACCAGAGCTGGCAATGAAAGCTGATACATTTGATGTCTTTATAATTCAGAGTTTATGCTAGAGTTAGGACAGTCATAGTGATTTTAGCAGGCTGGAATATTCAACAAACCCAATAAGAAAAAAATTTATCAAGAATGAACTTTTATATCTGTGCTTGGCCAAAAACAAAATTCCACAAGGACAGAATGAGGAAGCAGTTCACTGAAGGAGGGTCTGGGAGATTTGGTTAACCTCGAGCCCAGTCTGAAAGAGCTATGTGAGGTGGCTGCAGAAAAAGCAACAGAATTTTAGGCTGTGTTTATAGAAGTAGGGGCCATAGTCTAGTACTCTTCTTGGGCCAGTACCCATCTGGGGTCCTTTGTTTAATTCTGGAGATGGCATTAAAGGACAAGCAAGATGACCAGGTTTCTAGTAAATGAGAAATGGTTGAAGGGATTAGAAGTGCCTGGGTGAGAGAAGAGTAAATAGTGGTAGTAATAATTATAATCACCATCACCACAGCAATGGTTAATACTTACTGAGTACTTACATGTCTAGAATTAATATCTGTTATCTCACTTAATGCTGGCAAAAACCTTGGGAGGTAGGTACCATTGTTATCCCTGCTTCCTCATTT
This sequence comes from Balaenoptera physalus, assembly GCF_965194825.1. Lineage (NCBI taxonomy): Eukaryota > Metazoa > Chordata > Mammalia > Artiodactyla > Balaenopteridae > Balaenoptera > Balaenoptera physalus. The sequence continues at coordinate 92,834,379 of NC_138886.1, read as the reverse complement.
TATAGATGACAAAGCCGACTTAGAGAGACTAGTGGCTCACTCAAGTTTATACAGCTAGTACATGAAGGAGCATATTTTTGAACTCAAGTATTCTTATCTAGAACTGGTACTTTTAGCCAACTTGCTCTGCTGCTTTCTTAGAGCTGGGGAAAGTAAAACAGCTAACAAAATATTTGAAGGACTATCATGTGGAATAGAGATCAGCCCTTTTTAATATAGTTCTAGAAGGTAGTGCTAATGTAATAGGGGAGAACTTCTGTATTCCATTACAAGTTCGTCACTAAAGGGATGTTTCCTATAAGCTTAAATTAGACAAAATGGCCCATCTCTGGGAACCCTGCCTCCTAGGTAATGAGCATTAAGCTAAAAAACCTTTGTTTAGCTCTTAGGAAACATCCTGACCAGGCCCACCTGTGAATGACTGCAGGGAGGAAGAAATTAACACATCCCCTCTGGAGGCGGACCGGAACCAGCAAGTGTTTGACTTTACTCCCTCCCCTTTTAGTATAAAAGAAGCCTAAGTTCTAACTCAGGCAAGATGGTTCTTGGGGATGTGAGTTCGTCATCTTTTCAGTCCGCTGGCTTTCTGAATAAAGTCGCTATTCCTTTCCCCAACAACTTCGTCTCGGTAACACTGAGTCTAGGAAATGTAAAACTCCAGAAGGGAGATTTAGGCTAGGCGTTAGTTAGCAAGGAGAGTCCGTCTAACTGTTAGAGACTATGGCATGGGCTGCATTGCCGAGTTTCTCTCTCCAGCCTCTTGCCAAGCAGAGGTGGGATGGCCGGCCCCAGTTGGAAAATTTTCAGGTAAGGCCTTAGCATCTGCCGGGACCACTTGTACTGAGGATCTTCCCTTCAGAATTCTCTGAAGTAACAGTGGATACCCCAGCGCTTGGCAGTTGGAACAAGGAATCGACATTCGGCAGCTGGCGAGCTCCATACGGTAGGGTAAGTCATTCCAGTGTGTACAGCTGGGAACTTTATTTTCTCTCCGTTTGGGGCTTTTTCTCTGGAATAAGCCAATTTGTTTTGCATTTGAGTGGGGTACACTGTTGGAGAGAGGAAAGAGTTGTTGGACTTCTCCCCGATTTGTGAACAGGTTCATTTGTTTGTTTGGATGCTGGCATTTGTGAGTGAAGTTTGTGTTTTGTTTGTCTTGAATTTCTGTCTTTAAAAATGGGGAATGTTTCAACAATCCCTAAAGTCCTCTGAGGCGCATTTTGGATAATTGATCTGATTACAGCTATGAACACATGGGTGAGAGGAAGATGATATTTTATTGTAAAAATGTGTGGCCAGAGTACCTGTTAGGATCTCCGCAAGGTGTTCAGGCAGGGTTATCTTGGGACTCTGTGCACCGTGTACTGCTATCCTTGCTGTGATAATTACGCTGTTTATGATCTCCTGTGTCATTGGTATATGTAAAACCCCAAGACCAAACTTGAGGGTTTATTTAGGATTTTCTGTTTGTCCTTTGGGTTTTTCATTTTATCTTGTTTGGTACTGTTTCTCCATTTACAGCCAAATCAGTTGTGATATTTAAAACTTTTACTGGGACTTCCCTGGTGGTCCAGTGGTTAAGACTCTGCACTCCCAATGTAGGGGACCCGGGTTTGATCCCTGGTCGGGGAACTAGATCCCACACGCCGCAATGAAGATCCCGTACGCGGCAACCGAGATCCTACGTGCCACAACTAAGACCCGGTGCAGCCAAACAAACAAACAAACAAATAAATAAATATTTAAAAAAAAAAAAAAAAAAACTTTTACTGATGTCAAATGTAGGAAAGGAACAGGAAAAATAAATAAATAAATAAATAAACCTGTCTGTTCTTCTCCAAGAGTGGGACATTCCCAGGAAGAAGAGAAAGGTTCCACTTGGTTCCTAAAATCACCAGAAGCTACGAATAGAAGTGCCTTTTCCATAAATATTAGTAAAAAGGGTTTAGTCATCTAGACAGGTGACCTTGATTTGTCCCATCTGCCAGAAACCCAGTTTGGATCCAACCTCTTTTGTAACTGATAGGTTTTACATTGTTGTACCTGATTCATGGCTGAAACTTTGGAATGGGAACTATGAGGTCCCTGTGCTTTTTTATTTTTATTTATTACTATACTTCTTATGGTTCATAACATATAAACACAGACTAGTTCGTTGGTGAAAATAGATTAATAAAACTCTTTGCGTCAATGTATCATGCCTTGCATTTCTCTTGACATTCAATGTCAAATCATAAATGAACTTATTTTAAAAAAACTTGGCCCCCTTATATAACAAAATAACTTTTAAAATGTTTATATTTTTTATGAAAATAACAATATATAGATGGCAAACAATAAAATATAGAAAAATAACAGACATGAATATATATTTATATGATATAAAATATTATCTTCTATTTGGTATAAAGTTAGTTGTGCTGTATTAAAAAATTGCTATTAATTTATATCAATTATATATCTCACTTTTTACAATTTGAACTTTTCTTGAAGTCCAATTTTTTTTCCAGTAGAAATGGGAAAAATATTTTTCCTAACTAATGGACTATTCTTTAAAACATTGAAGTAATCTTTACATGTTCTTAATTATGAAAGCATATTTAGTATTTCCCCTTTGACCTCCTTCCCCAGCATATTGACTAAAGCATCATCAGAATAGTAGTTTCCTATGGTGCATTTTGTGCGCTGACGTTCCCCCAAGAGACTGCATTTCTGACCTCCTCATTCTAAGTCTCTCTTCACGTCTAGGGGATACATTTTCTCAATATAAACATGTTTAAAAAGAAAATAGTCAACATTAGCCCATTTTATGAAGTCCAGATCCATTTGCTTTCATATTCATACAGAAATATTATGAGAACTGTCCAATACACAACTAACAAAAAGGGTAATCATAATATCAATGATCCTAGAGCACTAACAGAGCAGAAAACCTGAATTTCAACGATAGTCCTTGTCTCCATTTTGTCATCTGTAAAATGAGAGGTTATAGATCTTTCTGTCTCTCTGCTTGTCTCTCTCCCTCTAATTCTTTCTCACTCTCTGCAGCCAACATCTTTAGAGAAACTCTTCTCACATTAACAGGTGAGCATGCTCAAAGAGGATTCCATAAACTCACGCCAGACTCCTTTGCTGCTAGGAAAAGACATGTCTCTTAGGTTCTGTCAAGTACACATATGCATAAAAGAAAAATACGGGGAAGAACCTAATAAAATTTAGAAACTCGTTTTGTAGCACAACACTTGTGGCAATCAAATCACGTTTATATATTTACTACTGGTCTTATCACATTTCCAAAATGCCCAAAGTTTGGTACCTTCTGGGAGACAACCTGAAGGGCTTGGAATAAATGATCCGCATCAATTAAAAGTCTATAGTGACATTTTTTCAAGAGTTAAAATGTGTGCATTTGGAAAAGAAAGTGAAGAAGTATAAATTATACCTCTGTTAAAACTTCTGATACATTCATAGAATTTCTGTTCTTCATTGCAGCAGTCTGGGCTCTACGTTTTGTAGGATTGTTTTTGGTTTTTTTTTTTCTTTCTTTTTTCTTTTATTGCCTTGGCAATAATTACTGTTAGCTTTTTTTTTTTATTTTTATTTTATATTGGAGTATATTTGATTTACAATGTTGTGTTAGTTTCAGGTGCACAGCAAAGTGATTCAGTTATACATATATCTATTTTTCAGATTCTTTTCCCATATAGGTTATTACAGAGTATTGAGTAGAGTTCCCTGTGCTATATGGTAGGTCCTTGTTGATTAGGTATTTTATATATAGTAGTGTGAATATGTTAATCCCAAACTCCTAATATATCCTTCCCCCCACCTTTCCCCTTTGGTAACCAAAAGTTTGTATTCTAAGTCTGTGAGTCAGTTTCTGTCTTATAAAGAAGTTCATCTGTATCTTTTTTTAGATTCCACATATAAGTGATAATCATACAATATTTGTCTTTGTCTGACTTACTTCACTTAGTATGATAATCTCTAGGTCCATCCATGTTGCTTCAAATGGCATTATTTCATTCATTTATATGGCTGAGTAGTATTCCATTGTATATATGTACCACATCTTCTTTCTCCATTCCTCTGTCGATGGACATTTAGGTTGCTTCCATGTCTTGGCTATTGTAAACAGTGCTGCAATGAACATTGGGGTGCATGTATGTTTTCAAATTATGATTTGAATGGAATATTACTCAACCATAAAAAGAAATGAAATTGAGTTATTTATAGTGAGGTGTATGGACCTAGAGTCTGTCATACAGAGTGAAGTAAGTCAGAAGGAGAAAAACAAATACCGTATGCTAACACATATATATGGAATCTAATTTAAAAAAAAATGGTTCTGAACAACCTAGGAGCAGGACAGGAGTAAAGACGCAGATGTAGAAAATGGACTTGAGGACACGGGGAGTGGGAAGGGTAAGCTGGGACGAAATGAGAGAGTGGCATGGACTTATATACACTACGAAACGTAAAATAGATAGCTAGTGGGAAGCAGCTGCATAGCACAGGGAGATCAGCTCCGTGCTTTGTGACCACATAGAGGGGTGGGATAGGAAGGGTGGGAAGGAGACACAAGAGGGAGGATATATGGGGATATATGTAGAAGTATAGCTGATTCATTTTGTTATACAACAGCAACTAACACAACAATGAAAAGAATTATACTCCAATAAAGATGTTTAAAAACAAAACAAAACAGAAAAAAAAACAAAAGAGTGGCTTAATAAGGTTATTGAGTTATTGAGATGTTAACTAGACATGGAACACAATTCAGTTCTAAGCTACTTTTGGATAGTAGACAAGAACTTTCTTTCTCAGTCTACTCATGTTGACTTCTGAATAATAGAAACAAAATGTAATAAAGAGGTAGTACACGAAAAATAATATACCTATCCCAATGCAAAAACGTTTTCTATTATAGTTCCCAGTAAGAATGTTAAATCAAAGGGTTATCGTGACTAGGAAGAGAGATTCAGGTTAAAAAGTTATTTGTAAGATTGTAGGATGAACTTCAAACATTAAATGAGACAGAAAGAGAAGATGAATCTCTCCTGAGACAAAGAGGGAAGGAAAGATATCTTTTGCTCTGGTTTTCTTCAGCATACACTTATGGTGCTTACTATGTGCTGGGCAAGGTTCTAAGTACTTTGCAAATATTACTTTGTTTAGTCTGCATTAACAATCTTTGTGGTCTAGGCATTATGTTACTCATGCTCACTTGAGGAAATAGATGCACGCAGATATTAGGTATTATTTTCTGAAGTCACAGAGCTGGCCCAGGGCAGTATCAGGCTTCCAACCCAGGCTCATAGTCACTATGCTGTCCAGCCTGTTTTCCTTTCTAGAACCACATGCAATCTGCCAATGTCAAATGCATTGAACATACTTTCCCTTCAAGAAGAAACATATCCATGAAATTCTCTCCCTGTACTTGCATGGAGCACTCAGTTCTCTGCAGCCCCTGAGCCCTTCTGCCTATCTGCATATCCAGGTAGACCAAAGAAAGCCTTAGAGATAGAATACATATATAGATATATATCATATATATGTATTGTACACTAAACACACCTAAATCTCCATTTCCCTAAATCACACGTATACACATACATTCTTGGTCTCTATGAAGGCTAAGCCATTGTGTAGTGGCTTTGGGTTGGCTACTGAACCTTCTAAGTCTGTTTCTGTACCTATAAACTAAGAATAAATGCACTATCTACCTCACTGGCTGAACAGAACTTATATTTTCCTCCTACACACTTACATCTTGGTGCTTCTCATTCCTTAGAAAATTCAGCTATCACTAACACATTCCCTATCCTTAACATGAAACACTTCTCCCTCTACTCCAGACACAGATGACTTGATCAGGGCACATGTATTCAGAGGAAGTGTGACCTTATTTAGGCTGAACACATTAGAGACACCAAAATCAAGAACCAGAGATACCAGGACCGAGATGGTCAGAACCAGAAGGTTAGGCAACTCCTGGAGTGAAGGCTGCATTTTAGGGACTGTCCTGCTGGGGTCATGAGCAAGTAAAGGGAACACGTGGAACCAGGAGGATGTGACAGCTGCTCTGAGAAGTAGAGATGGTGCTTCAGGCAGCTCTGAAGGTACAGAGAGGGTACCTTTAGGTCTGAGACATCATTCTGCTACTCCAAGCATGGGGAGGCTATCTCTGTCACTTTGTCTCCTAGGAAACCCCTCTGCTTTTGGCTTCAGATAGTGTGCATGAGATTGTGGTCACTTGCAATCAAGTGATTTCTAAACTTGTGGGCTTATTGTAAAGATTAAATGAAATTAGACAAGGAAGCACCCCCCAAGAGAGTTGTAGGGCAACCAAAAGCACCATCCTCTGACATCTGATGCAAATTAAAACAAAAGGAGCAGAGAGCAGGCCACCCTAGGTTCCTGGAGCATGGGTCCATGTGTGGTGTGGTGAGTCCAAAGGGACAGGGGGTGGGGCCAGACCTGATGGGCAGCACAAAAGGTCTGCAGACTTCTCTAGAGATGAGCAGAGGGAGTGAGTCTGTGTTTGGGGAATGGAGAGGAATTGAAGTCATATGCTAAATTCACCAAAATTGAAGTCATATGCTAAATTCACCAAAACTATTAAAAGATAGTTTGCTCCAGCAGAACCCAGCAGAGGTGGAACCCAGTGGAGGCAGAACCCAGCAGAAAATAATGACCTTTTAGGTTTGGAGTGTCCTTATTCACAAAAGAACCACAAAGGTGGGATCTTTGTTCACGAGCCGGGGGTCAGGCCAAAGCTCCTGCAGTGGGAGTTCTGAGTCCAAACCACTGGACTAACAGAGAAGCTCAGACCCCATGGAATTTTCATCAGAGTGCGGTCTCACAGAGGTCCTCATCTCAGCACCAAGACCCAGCTCTACCCAACAGCTTACAAACTCCAGTCTTGGAAGCCTCAGGCCAAACAATCAATAACAGAGGAACAAAATCCCACTCATTAAAAAAAAAAAAAAAAAGTGACAGCAAAAAAATGTCACAGATGAAGGAGCAAGGTAAAAACTTACAAGACCAAATAAATGAAGAGGAAATAGGCAATCTACCTGAAAAAGAATTCAGAGTAATGATAGTAAAGATGATCCAGAATCGTGGAAATAGAATAGAGGTATGGATTGAGAAGATACAAGAAATGTTTAACAAAGATCTAGAAGAACTAAAGAACAAACAAACAGAGATGAACAACACAATAACTGAAATGAAAAATACACTAGAAGGAATCAGTAACAGAGTAACTGAGGCAGAAGAACGAATAAGCGATCTGGAAGACAAAATGGTGGAAATAACTCCTGAGGAGCAGAATAAAGAAAAAAGGATGAAAAGAATTGAAGACAATCTCAGAGACATCTGGGACAACACTAAACGTACCAACATTCTAATTATACTGGTCCCAGAAGAAGAAGAGAAAAGGAAAGGGTCTGAGAAAATATTGCAGAGATTATAGTTGAAAACTTCCCTAACATGGGAAAGGAAAAGGCCCTGGGTGTGTGGGGTGGGGTGTGCTGGGCCTAGGCTCAGTGCGACCAGAAGGGGCCTTGTCGTGTGGAGCGTCAGGCCTGGGATCTGCAGGCTCCCCGAGGCCCACTGGGTGGGGGGAAATGCAGGCCGCATTTCCTTCTGGTCCTCCAATCCCCTGAGGGTCTCTCCCTGTCCCTGTTGTTCCCCTCGTTGTGAATGGGCCCCTCTGTGCATGGGAATCCCTCCCCTCCTCCAGCTGCCCCTCAGGGGCACCAGTCCCATCTGGCCTCCACTTCTCCTTCCCCTTCCCTCCCCCCATGTCCTACTGGGTCACTCAGGGGTTCCTCCAGTCCTCTTAGGTGTCCGAGGTCCCCCACCAACACCTGGTAGGTGTCCTAGCTGTGAGGAGACGCCAACTCTGCATCCTCCTACTCTGCCACCTTGACTCCAGCCCCCCAGCTTTTTTTCTGATGGAGATTTCCTTGAAGTCTAGGAGCTGAAATAATAAATAAAAACATGTAAAAAGAGGGAACAGCCACCACCAATTACGGCAGATTGGCTCTGTGCTGGGGTCCTTGTTCACCACTTAGCTAGGCTTGCTCTGAGCCTAGGGATTAGCCTGAGGTGAAAGCTTGAGGTCTTCTCAGGACTTTTCTGAGCATGTCATGCCTGGTCCTGCATGTGGCTTTCTAAATTCCCCTGCATACAGGCTGCTTTGAAAGTCCTAATTTCCCAAATAGTCTCACTTCCAGCTTCTACCTTGGGCTTTAAATGGTCTATTATATTTCTCCACCCAGAATCTCTTGACCCAGGCATCTGTTCATTTACAGTTGCCTTGTAGCTTTACAAGTAGCACCTGCCATTTTTCTGTGTTCTGTGTTATGCAAAACAGACAAGAGCATCTTGCTTCAGGCTTTCAGGCTTTCAGTTTTCCCCCTGACAGGTTGGAATAGTGGTACACAATAATTTGTAAATAAGGTCTACTCTGCTCCAACCAGTTGGAATTGGAGAACTGGAAACCAGGCTGCTGCTGGCTCAAGACTAAGACCACTGTTATGTTGGGAGGAGTGGAACAAGAGTAGGTATATGGCCACAAAACTTTCCTATCTCTTTGGAGATGATTTTTTCCAATTGGGCATTTGCTTGGTTGTGGAAACCTTTGATGATTTTCCAGAGCTCTTACAGAGTTGGTTTAGAAGCTTCTGATCGGTTTTTGTTTTGAATGTTTCTGTAGGGAAGCGAGAGTTTGAAACTTCCTAGACCATCATTTTGCTGCCATCTTTCTTCCTTTAACTTTTGATATAAAGTTTAGAATAAGCTTGTCTATTGTGACAAAAAAAAAAACCTGTTGGGAGTTGATAGGAATTGCATTTAAACCTACAGATCAATTTGGGAAGAATTAATATTTTACCATATTGAGTCTTCCAATCCATGAAAATAATATGCCTCTGTACTTTGTTTTTACCACTTGTTTAATTGTTTTCATCAGAGTTTTGTAGGTTTCATTATACAGATCTACATTTTTTAAACATTTATATTAAACATCTCAGTTTGAAGGCAGTTATTGTATACATTTATTTATTTATATTTATTTGTAGCACTTTTTATTTTTCTTAAACTGAGGTATAACTGACGTACAACATTATATTAGTTTCAAGTGGACAACATAATGATTCAATATTTCTATATGTTGCAAAATTATGACCACAATAAGTCTAGTTAACATCCTCCATCATATATTGCTACCATTTTTTTCTTGTGATAAGAACTTTGAAGATTTATTCTCTTAGAAACTTTCAAATATGCAGTACAGTATTTTTAACTAGAGTTGCCGTGTTTTACATTACATCCACATGATTTATAATATTTATTTTATAACTGGAAGTTTGTATGTTTTGACTACCTCCAGCCTTTTTGCCCACCTTCCTCACGCCCCACTTCCAGCAACCACCAAACTGTTCCCTGTATCTGTGAGTCTGTTTTGTTTGTTTTTCATTATTCCATATATGTGAGATCATACGGTGTTTGTTTTTCTGTGTGTGACTTATTTTGCTTAGCATAACACCCTCAAGGTCTATCCATGCTGTCACAAGTGGCAAGATTTTATTCTTCTTTATGACTGAATAATATTCCATTATATATATATATATACGTCACATTTTCTTTATCCATTTATTCATCACTGGACATTTTGGTTGTTTCCATAGTTTGGCTATTGTAAATAATGCTGCAATGAACATAGGGTTGCATATATCTTTTCAAGTTAGCATTTTGATTTTCTTTGGCTAAATACCCAGAAGTGGAATTGCTGAATTATATGGTAGTTCTATTTTTAATTTTTGAGGAAACTCCATGCTGTTTTCCATAATGGCTACACAAATTTACATTCCCACAAGCAGTGCACAAAGTTTCCCTTTTCTCCCTATCCTTGCTACCACTTATTATTTCTTTGCTTTTGATAATACCCATTCTAACAGGTATAAGGTGATACCTCATTGTGGTTTTGATTTGCAATTTCTTGATGACTAATGATGTTGAGCATCCTTTTGTGTACCTGTTAGCCAATTGTATATCGTCTTTGGACAATGTCTTTTCAGATCCTCTGCTTATTTTTTAATTGGAATTTTTTTGTTTGTTTTTGAGTTGTATGAATTCTTTACATGCTTTGGATATTAACCCCTCCCCTTATTGGATAGATGATTTGCAAATATTTTCTCCTATTCACTAGGTTGCCTTTTCACTCTATTGATGGTTTCCTTTGCTGTGCAGAAGCTATTTAGTTTGATGTACTTCCACTTGTTTATTTTTGCTTTAGTTGTCTTTGCTTTTGGTGTCAAATCCCAAAAAGAAAAAAAAAAAAAATCATTGACAAGATTGATGTTAAGGAGCTTACTGCCTATGTTTTATTCTAGGAGTTTTTATGGTTTCAGGTCTTACATTCAAGTCTTTAATCCATTTTGAGTTGAATTTGTGTATGGTGTAAGATACTGGTCCAGTTTCATTTTTTGTATGTGGCTGTCCAGTTTTCCTAACACCATTTATTGAAGAGACTGTCCTTTATCTATTGTATACTCTTGGCTCCTTTGTTGTAAATTCATTGACCATATATGAATGGGTTTATTTCTGGGCTCTCTGTCTTTTTCATTGATATGTGTCTCCCTTTATACCAATACCATACTGTTTTGATTACTATAGCTTTGTAATATAGTTTGAAATCAGGGAGCATGCACTTTCCAGCTTTCTTCTTGTTTCTCAAGATTTTCAGGGCCTTTTGTGGTTCCATACAAATTTTAGAATTGTTTGTTCTGTTTCTGTGAAAAATGTCACTGGAATTTTGATTGAGTTTTATTGAATCTGTAGATTGTTTGGGGAGTATGGACATTTTAATAATATCAATTCTTCCAGTACATGAGCATGGGGTATCTTTGTGTCTTCTTCAATTTATTTCATCAATGTCTTATAGTTTCAGTGTACAGGTCTTTCACTTCCTTGGTTAAATTTATTCTTCTTTTATTCTTTATGATACAATTGTAAGTGGGATTGTTTTCTTAACTTCTCTTTTGGTTAGTTTGTTATTAGTGTGTAGAAATGTGACATACTTCTGTATAATGATTTTATATCCTGCAAATTTACTAAATTCATTTATTAGTTCTGACAGTTTTTCGATGGAGTCTTTAGGGTTTTCTATATATTGTGTCATGTCATCTCCAAATAGTAACCGTTTTACTTCTTTCTTCCCAGTTTGGATGCCTTTTATTTCTTTTCCTTGCATAATTGCCCTGGCTAGGACTTTAGTGGTCGTCTTTGTCTTGTTTCTGATCTTAGAGGAAAAGCTTTCAGCTTTTCACTGTTGAACATGATGTTATTTGTGGGCTTGTCATACATGGTCTTTATTATATTGAGGTATGTTCCCTCTATACCCACTTCATTGAGAGTTTTTATAATAAATTGATGTTGAGTTTTCTCAAAAGTCTTTCTGCATCTATTGAGAGGATCATACGATTTTCATTCTTCAAGTTGTTAATGTGGTATATCACATTGATTGATTTGCAGATATTGAACCATCCTTGCATCCTAGGAATAAATCTCACTGGATCATGTTATATGACCATTTTACTGTATTGTGGAATTTGTTGTTTACTCTGCACATGTTTGTGAATTTTCCAGTTTTCTTTTTGTAATCAATTTCTAGTTTCATACCATTGTAGTCAGAAAAGGAGCTTGATATAATTTAAATCTTCTTCAATTTGTTAAGATTTGGTTTTAGCTTTACATATGATCTATCCTGGAGAATGTTCCATGTGTACTTGAGAAGAATGTATATTCTGTTGCTTTTGGATGGAATGTTATATATATATGTTAAATCCATCTGATCTAACATGTCATTTAAAGCCAATCTTTCTTTATCGATTTTCTGTGTGGATGATATATCTGTTGATGTAAGTACGATACTCAAGTCCCATACTATTATGGTATTGCTATTTCTCCTTTAAGGCCTATTAATATTTGCTTTATTTATTTAGGTGCTCCTATGTTCGATGCATAAATACTTACAAATGTTATATACTCTTATTGGATTGACCCTTTTATCCATATGTAATGTCCTTCTTTGTCTCTTGTTACAGTCTTTGTTTTAAAGTCTATTTGTTCTGATATAATTATAGATAGCTACCCCAGCTTTCTTTTGGTTTCCATTTGCATGGAATATCTTTTTCCATCCCTTCAATTTCAGTCTGTGTGTGTCTTTAGCTCTGAAGTGAGTTTCTTATAGGCCACATATAGATGGGTCTTCTTTTTTAATCCATTCAGCCACCCTATGTCTTTTGATTGAAGCCTTTCCTCCATTTACATTTAAAATAATTATTGATAAGTATGTATTTATTGCCATCTTGTTAATTGTTTCCTGGCAATTTTGTGATTTCTCTGTTCTTTTCTTCTCTTGCTCTCTTCCTTAGTGGCTTAATGACTTTCTTTAGTTGTATGTTTAGATTCCTTTCTTGTTATCTTTTGTGCATCTACTCTAGGTTTTTGCTTGGTGGTTATCATGAAGCTCACATATAACAACTTATATTTTAACAGTCTATTTTAAGTTGATAACAACTTAAGTTTGAATGCATTCTATAGGTCAAAGTTTTTACTCCTCCCTCCTCACATTTTTTGTTTTTGATGACATATTTTACATGTTTTTATGTTGTATATCCCTTAACTAATTATTTTAATTATAAGTCTTTTTACGAGTTTTGTCTTTTAACCTTCATACAGCTTTATAATTCATTAATCCACTACCTTTACTATATACACTTACCTTTACTGGTGAGATTTACACTTTCATGTGTTTTCTTGTTACTAATTAGCGCCCTTTCTTTTCAGCTTAAAGAAGTTTTTTTAACAATTCTTGTAAGGTTGAGTTAGTGGTGATGAACTCCTTTAACGTTTAGTCATCTGGAAAACTCTTTTATCTCTCCTTCAGTTCTGAATATAACTGGGTGAAGTATTTGCTGGGTGAAGTATTCTTGGTTGGAAAGATTTTTCTTTCAGCACTTTGAATATATTGTGCCACTCCCTTCTGAGCTGTAACATATCTGCTAAAAAATCTGATGATAGTCTTATGGAAGTTCTTTTGTATGTAACAAGTTGTACTTCTCTTGGTGATTTTAAGATTCCCTTGTTATCTTTAACTTTGACATTTTAATTTTAATATTTCTTGGTATGGATCTCTTTAGGTTGATCTGCTTTGGAGCTCTCTGGGCTTCCTGTATCTGGATGTCTGTTTCTTTCCCCAGGTTAGGAAAAGCTTTCAGATATTATTTCTACAAATGTTTTCTGCCCCTTTTTCTCTTCTCCTTCTGGAGTTCCTATAAGGTGAATGTTATTCCATTTGATGTGCCATAAGTCCCTTAAGCTATATTAATTATTTTCATTCTTTTTTCTTCCTTATTCTCTGATTGGATGAGTTCCTCTGACCTGTCTTTGAGTTCACCTATTCTTTCTTGTGCTTCATCTTCTGTATTTCTAACTTCAGTTATTGCGTTCTCCAGTTTGGTGACTTCTATTTGGCACTTTCTTATATCTTCTATTTCTTTGTTGAAGTTCTCACTGTTTTCATCCATTTTCCTTCTGAGTTCAGTGAGCACTTTTATGACCATAACTTTGAACTCTTTATCAAGTAAATTACTTATGTTCATTTCATTAAGATTTTTTCCTGAGGTTTTATCTTGTTCTTTTTTTGGAGTATAGTCCTCTCTTTCTTCATTTTGCTTGACTCTCTGTGTTGTTTTCTATGCATTAAGTGAAATAGTCACATCTCCCAGTCTTGAAGAGCTGTGTGACAGATGAACCTTGCCATTTAACACTGTCTACTCTTGGTTGCCTCTCAAACCTTTGTGATTGTCTAAGCAGTTTATTTTTAATAGACTTGGCACACCCTCCCAGCAGTTGAGGGTGTGCCAAGACCAGTGAGCATCCCAAACTGGAGGATCTCAGTCAGCACCTAGATTCAGGTTGATAGGAAACCAGACAATTTGGTAACAGCTTTTAAAGAATACAAATATATTCGGTCCTGTGAGATTGCAAATGTAAGCCTTGCTGGGCCCAGAAGCAAGCAATCTGAAGATATTCCCTGGGGAGCAGTCACAAGAAAACAGGGCTTCAGATAAGTGTACAAGCTCCATTCTGGGAGATACCAGTGAACTGTAGTAAGGCAGAGTGAGGGTGGAAAGATGGTACCCCCAGCCTACCTTCCTTGAGAGCACATCCATAGCCTCTAGATGTGTGCTGAACCTGAAGCCTGCTCTTAAGTCTTGTCCCTACTAGCAAATAGGCCTTTTTCATGTAAAGGCTGGGACTGTGTCTCAGTCTGATGTGTAGTGGTACATCCTGGGGGTGGTATCCTGCCAAGAACTGTCTCTCCAATTGTTACAGTCCCATGGGATGCAGAAAAGAGATCCCTCCTGGCCTCCAGAGCCAGGTGATCAAGGAGCATCCCCTGAGTGGAGACCACAAAAATGGGATCTCCCACCTTGGAGATTCTGGCTCTCTGGAGCACATCAGAAGGAAAGTGTGAAGATGATGCTTACTGGCTGGAGTGAGGCGGTGGGAAGAGTGCAAAGATGACACCATCTGAATGAAGGGGAAAAGGGAAAAGAAAAAAAGAAAAAGAAGAAAAATATATATATAGAGCAAGACAGAGGAAGAGCAGGGAAGAAGGAGCCAGCTGGGTGGAGCACAACGTTGTCACCTGCAGGAAAGGAAAAAGGGGGGAAAAGATGGCACCTTTCAGCTTTATCAAGGCAGAGAGAGAGCAGGAAGATGGCACCCGCCAGCCTCTGTCCCTGGGGAGTATTCCAGCAGGCCCCTGTTCCTCAGATTAATGCTTTAAAATTGGGAAGTGAGTCTCTTTCACAAAAAGTCAGAGTGCTTTTCAAAGGGCTGCTTCTGCACTTGGCCCTGGGGCAGGTGAGTCTGTGCACAGGCCCTTTAAGAGCTGTTCCTCAGTTCACCACAGCCCTGTGGGTCTCATGGGATGTGCCTTGTTGGTCTTCAAAGTCAGATGTTTTGGGGGTCTATCTCTCAGGTGCCAGCCTTAAAAGGTGGAGTGCCCAATGTGGGGTCCAAACCCTTCACCTCTCAGGGAGAAGCTCCAGGTTTTGCGCTCCTTCCTGATTGTGTGTCTCCACACCAGGGATGGGATTTATGGAAAAATTGTGTCTCAGCCTTTCCTACCTGTTTTGATGTGGTTTCCCTCTGGTTTTCCTGATGTGAAGGGGTTGCTCCACCATCTTTTAGTTTTTTTCAGAGGAAAGTTTTCCATATGTAGCTGTAGATTTGGTGTGTTTGTGGGAGGAGGTGGGTTCAGGATCTTCCCATGTTGCCACCTTGAACTGGAACCTATTTACTATGTTTTAAATTTTGGTTTTCAATCGTTCGGTTTGTTACTAGTATATGGAAATATGATCAATGTTGTGTATTAATGTTTACATTAATGTAAACAATGTACAATGTACATTGTTTACATGTAAACAATGTACTGTAAACAATGTTTACAATGTTGTGTATAGATCTTATATTCTGAGATCCTGCTAAAGCAATTTATTATAATTTATTATGAGTTTTCTTATACATTCCTTGGAATTTTCTATGTAGACAATTATGTCATCTGTAAATAATGACAATTATATTTCTTCTTTTCTAATATGTATGCCTCTTTTTTCCTTTTCTTACTGTACTACACTAACTAGAATCTAAAGTACTACATTGAAAACTAAGAGATGAGAGTGGACATTCTAACCTTGTTTTTGAACTCAGGGAAAAACATTCCTTCTTTCACTATTTCATGTGATGTTAGAAGTAGGTTTTTTGTAGACGTTCTTTATTAGGTTGAGGTAGTGACCTTCTATTCCTAGTTTTCTGAGCATTTTTAATATGAATGGGTGTTGAATTTCGTTAACTGCCTTTTCTGTATTAATTGGTGTGACAGTATGTGTTCCTTTAGACTCAATATGGTAGATTACATTGATGATTTTTTACCATTGAACCAGGCTTGCATCCTGGAATAAATTCCACTTGGTCATAGTCTGTTATTCATGTGGATTCTGATGATAGGTATTCTTGTGGATTTCTTCTAGTAGGGTAAATTACGGTTCCCCAAAAAGGTCCGTGTTTAACCCCTCCTATGACAATATGTGAATGTTACCTTGTATGGAAAAAAGGACTTTGCAGCTGTGACTAAGTAAAAAATCTTGAGATGAAGAGATTATCATAAATTTTCTGGGTGGGCTATATATAAACACAAAGATTTGTATAGGAGGGACACAGGAAGAGTCAGAGTTGGAGAGACCATGTGATGAGGGAAGCAGAGATTAAAGTGATGCACTTTGATGATGGAAGAAGGGACTAATTCCAAGGAATGCAGGCAGCCTCTAGAAGACAGAAAGGGAAAGGAAGCAGATTCTCCTGTAGGGCTTCAAAAGGAACAAGCCCGGAGACACCTTGACTAATAGACTACTGAGCTGCAAAAACTTTCTTTCACAAAGGGTCAAGGAGGGCTGGGAGCACATATGTGCTGCCCACCTGGACAGAGGAGGACTTGTGAGGCTGACCTACAGATTAGTGGAGGTGGAGAGACATGAGCCCCTTTCTTCTCCAAGCTCTTTGCAGGGTCCAGCAGAGAGCCATGCCACCTGCGGAAGCCTGCGGCCCCAGTTTTGCATGCTGATGGTGTAGGGGTCATGTTCAGGGAGTCCCTGTTGTCCTAACCCCTGCCTGGGTCCTGGGGAAGGAATCAGAACTCAGAACCTGGAGAAGAGCCTTTGGCCAGCAGGGAAGGGGGGTGAGGCCCAGAGCAGGTCTACAAAAGATCAGAGCATCTGAGTGCTTTAGGAGGAAGGGGCTTCAGAGGTGGGCCAGCACAGGCTGTGACGGAAGCTAAGCAGACTGGGAGGGGGGGCAGTTCGGGGAGACAGCAGGGGTCTGCTCCCTGCCCCTCATTGTTTGCTCGTCTCACCCTTATGAGCGGGTCATTTCCCCTGCTCTGATGATTCAAAGTCTCTGCTGGCAACCGCAGGACGGTGACTGAGGCCTCTACACTCCTCAGCATGGATCCCAGCTCCCACCCAGATCTGGGGCCACAGACACCTCTCCCCCACCCCTGCTGCCCCTGTGAGCAAGCTGTTCTTGTGAAACCCCGTCATAGTTTGTCAGGAGGAACTGTTTTCTATGGGAATACAAATCAGTGTTGATACCAATACACACACATGTCCAGCCATGGGTGGAAAGGGAAGGGACAGTAGTTCTGGGGTGTCTTTGCACACCCCTAGGCCCCTAAGGCCAGTCCCCACAGCCACAGCCAGATGGGTCCTCCTCCCTCAGTTGAACGAGATGCTGCTGCACAGAAATCCCACAAGTTCCACAAAGGGGCCCAACTGTCGTTTCCCTTAGACACACCTGTAACAGGTGCCCCATGAATTTCCCCACGCCCATTCCCCTTGTTGCATCCTCACTGGGATTAAGAGGTAGCTGCCTCAACCACTCTCCACATTGCAATAATCCCAGTGGGACTAGAGAACGCTCCCGCTATGACGAGGCAGACAGTCCTGTCCCCATGGCCAAGACTTTTCCTCTCTGGTCAGGCCACCCACACAGGAAACCCTGGATGAGCGGAGGGTCACCCCAGCGCCATCGCCTGGCCACTTCAGGGAAGCAGAGAGCAGCTCCATAAAGACAAGGGCCGTCTCCAGGCTCCGTCCTAGAAACTGGTTAGTGTCCAGAGGGCTGAGAGGCACAAAAGCAGCTCTCCCTCCCCAGACGGTTCAGGGATGCAGAAGATGCTACAGATGCCCCAGAAGGCCCCTAGCCAAGCAGGCTTTAGAGAAGGGCATGATGAGGGGGTCCCTGGGGAAAATGAGAGCTATGCGTTCCCAGGGGCAGCCTGAGGAGTCCTTGTCTATGTGGAGGAAAGGTTTGGCCACCTGTAGATCCATAGCTCCTGTGACATCCCTCACCCTTCCTTCCTCTCAGGATCGCTCTCTGTGGAGCAGCTCCACACGAAGAAGATGACAGTGGCCTGAGAGCATTTCCCACCAAAACTATCTTTATTCACAATTTTCATACATCACTCCAAAGGTCCTGCCCACACCCACCTCCCCCACCTCCCTAACCCCCCACAATCCCAGGATCAGCACTGGGGTGAGGAGGAGCCCCTAGGCTCCCCTGGGGGCCGCCCTGGGGGGCTCGCCCTGGAGGGCCGGCCCGGCTGTTCCCTACTGGCTGCAGTGCTTCCTCTTCTTCTTCCTCCTCTTCCCTGTGACAAACGGGTCACGCTTTCTCTTTCTCGGCTGTGAGGGGCGAGCCAGCCCCAGAGCCAAGGCTGGCCTCGCAGAGACCCCGTGGCCAGCCCCGGGGATGGGCAGCTTCTCAGCAGCGGCTGGGCGCCCACACAGAGCCCGCTTCCTCGACTTGGGAGCGGCTGGTGGAGCTGGGCTGGGGCCTCTTCTCTGAGGGGAGGGGGCCTGGGGAGCACTCTGGGCCCCCCAACCTCCAGGGGAGGCCAGGCCTGAGGCAGGGGCAGGACTCTGGGACAGCCGGCAAGACGGCAGGCTCTGCGGAGAGGCCAAGGGGGAGGCCAGGCTGGGGAGCGCCTCCTCGGCCTCACTGGACGCGTCCCTGGGCCCTCGGGCCTCCGGAACAGGAGACGCCTCTCTGAGAACAGACGCATCCCTGGGTCCCAGTAGAGGGCCAGTGCGCCTTTGACCCTGGGGAGGGGAGAGCCGTCCGGCCCAGAATGGAGAGACCTCCTGACGTCCTCGAGAGGGAACAAAGACTTTGGGCCCGAAAGGGCCAGTGTCTGCTCGGATGGGCCTATGAAGAGCCTCAACATCAATCTCTGGTGGGCAGGCTTCATCACTGACCCCTTGATGGCGGTCTTGGTCGTGCCTCTGGGCACCTTGGCCGGCGTGGGACTCAGAAGGACTTGAGCCCATTCCGGGTGCACTGTGGCTCGGGGCTGCCGGCCCACCCTCGTCCTCTTTCAAGGCCAGGAGTCGTTTCTGCACCAGCTGGTAGGAGGGAGGAGGACAGTGACGGCTCCACGCGCACGTGTGAGAGGAGGAGCACTGGGCAGTGGAACAATGGCCCTGGGGGGGAGGAGGGGACGGGGGACTCCAGGACTAGACTCCAAATACAGACACGGTGGCATTCCTGCCATCCTCCTGCACCTTATTCCCAGCTGTGTGTCCTTCCCTCCGCTCCCGGCTCCCCATCCTCTCCTTCCTATCACCCTGCGCTGCACCCACCCCAGAGAGGGCCCTTCCCCATGCCAGGCCTCCGAGGCAGGGAAGGGATGGACAGAGCCATGTGGGCCTCCTGCTCTGGGGCCCTACCTCTCTCCTGCTCACTGGGGTCCGTCCGTGCCCTGGTCTTCCTGGGTGTCCCTTGTCTCCCCTGTTCTACCTGCGATCCCTCCCTCCTCTGGCTCCCCTGGGCCACCTGGTTTCCCCTGCCCCCTGGATCACCTGGGGTCCCCCCTCCCCTGGAGTCCCCTGGCTCCCTAAGTGTCCCTCTCCCTCCCCTGGCTCACTTCTTCAGGGGTGAGTCCTTCCTCCTGCTTCAGCTCCTCAGCAAGGGCCAAGACATCCAGCTGTGGCTCTGGGGAAAACAATTCTGCCGGGAATCGAGGATGAATGACTGCCTCCACCTCGGACAGAAAGAAGAGGCTGTGAGCATCCTTGGCCAGGAGTGGCCTGTGACACAAGAAGACCAGGAGGGAAAGTGAAAAGCAGAGACCCACCCCCACTCTCCTCCACAAGGCGGGGATGGTCAGCACACACACACACACACACACGCACATACACAGTCACACACAAAAGAGCACTTATACAGATGCACATACACAGACACACAAAGGCATACACACAGACACAAACATATACACACATACATCTGCGTAAACCTCCCCTAACACCAGGCTCAGGAACAAGGAGCTGAGCTTAAGTCCCATCGGCCTGAGCAGAACCCAGATCTTGGGTGCTGAGAGTTCCATGCCCTGGCATCTTGTAGACCCCAGGCTCCAGGCCCAGCCTACCTTGGTGACAGAGTGTTCCCGGGAACGCAGCTCGTCAGTGTAGCTCAAGAGACACGGGTCCAAGTAGGTGTCGTCCTCTTCCTGCTTCAGCTCATTTCCGTCCTTTCCACATTCTGCATGTGACTTGCCTGGGGCTGAGTGGACGGGCCCCACCATCGCCTCCATCCTGTCCACATACTCCCTCACAGTCTCAGGGGGAATCTCCTTGGGCGCCTTGGTCTCCGGGGTCCGCTGGGATCTGTGTGGCTTCGGGTGCGAGGGCTGGGCCCTGGGGCCGGACATCCTGGGAGCACAGGCTGAGGCAGAGCAGGAGGAAGGGAAGGAAGGTGAGGGACTCCCGGTCCACCTCCTGACCACCGAGCGCACGTTGGTGAGGGCATTGTTTGGGGGACGTTGATGTGGGTGTGGGAGGGGTCAGGACCATCTGAAGCCTCATGCACAGTTGGAGACGGGAGGTAAGGGGGTCATCTAAGAGAGTCACAAGTAAGGAAGTGGGGAACCTCCAATTTTCTAGGGGTCTCCCCATCAAGCCCACTTCTTAGGCAGATTTCGTGTGGGGTCCTTTGACAGGGAGGTGTGAGAGGAGTTACAAAACTGACCAAGTCAATACCCCGTAGTGACAAAGGGCAGCTGAGACCCCACCCCTCCACATCCCGCCTCGGTGGCTGTTTTGGTTGAAAGACCAATGCCCCTGTCTTGAAAGAAAAGGATCCACGTGGGGACGGTGGCCAACCCTAGGCCCCTGTTACCAGTGCCTTCAGCTCCAGTGGGAACCTGGGTGCTTGGCTGAAGGTGCACATTCGGGGCTGGGGGCCCCCGAGGATCCAGCTTCGGTGGGGCTGGAGGAGGCAGGTCCTGCGCGCACTGCATCCACTGCAAATGCTGAATGTGCATCTCCTCCTCGGCCGCAAATTCCATGAACCTGGGGGGTGACGGAGGCACAGGCCACCCTGAGAAAAAGGCCTGGGTTCTGGAGCCCAACAAAGGCAGCCAAGAATGAGGCACTGGGAGAGGATGTGCCTTGGGGCCTTCAAGGCCCTGTGAGGTGCTGTCCACAGCAGAGAGCTGCTCCTGGAAGTGATAACAAGATCTGGGACCCTTCCTGCCTCACCAGCACTGGAGGGCATTCAACAGCATAGACCCAGGTCGCTGAATTGAACCAGGTCAACGGGACACATGGCTGACCCAGGGGGCACCCTCCTCATGCCCCCGTCCCCATCCAGAACCACATGAAGGGCTGACAGCCAGAGGCTGGAACAGGCATGTGTTCCCCACAGGGGTCCCTGACCGAATCCAGGACCCTGGGCTAGGACTGAGAGTCCCGGAACATAGACCTGGAGACAGGGCCCAGGAGAGGCTGGACGATGTGGATGCTGAGCTTAGAGGAGAGGCCTTCCCTTCCTCTGAGAGGCGCTCGTTTGTTTGCTTTTGTTTCTTAAACCAAGGGGATTACCATGGAGCAAACACTGGAAGGGCCGGAGACCCTTGGGCCGACGACAGCTGGCTTCCCCAGCCTCTTCAGGGATGCCAGGGTACCCACTCAGGGCACTTTTCATGAGGAGAGGTGGTCCCAAATCTATGTTAGTGGCCGCCAGCCACCCACCACTAAGGAAGCAGCAGGCTGGCGGGTGGAGCTCTTTCCCCGGCCCAGCCCATATGGCCGGAGTTGGACCCCTACTGGACTCACAGCTTCACCCTGCCCCGTCCTGAGACCTTCATGTCAAGGCAAGGGTAGGTCAAAATCAGAGGAAGGCAGAGCTCCTGGTGGAGGAAGGACAGAAGTCTCAAACTCTCAAGGTGAGGGATGGGTTTCTGGGGGACAGTAGGGCCCCTGGGCTGCGGGGACCCTGTGCTGGGTGACAGCCCTTCTCCTCTGTCCTCTCTGATGAGCATCCCCACGGCCAGACCCTGCCCTCACCCACTCGCCTCACCCTCCACGCAGCCCCTGGGCCCAGGACGCTGACTCACTTTTCCGCCCTCTCGTAGTAGATCATCCGGTCAAGGTTGCTCAAGCGCCGCCATTCCTGCACGGCCCTCCACAGTCCCTCCTCCAGTGGCATGTTGGGCTTCAGGCGGGCCACGGATCGAAGCACTGGGCTGTAAGCCCTCGGGGTCAGTCTCCGGGCCCAGCCCAGCCCCCACCTGCCTGACCCCACCCGCCCATGTGGACCACACATCACTCAACCCAGAGTGACTGAGCAACAGGAAGGTGAGAGGCGGGCGTCTGGGAGGGCAAAGACAAGCCTTCCCGGCCACTGCTGTCACCGCCTCACACTCACTCAAGGACGACCACCCACTCCCAGGCTACAGCTGGGACATTGTGCCTTGGGGAGCTCTTTTCCTCCTCAAGGCTGTATTTTCATAATAAAAATCATCATCGTCAATGAGGCGTGGCATGTGCCATGCAATCTGCTAACACTTCATAGGTTAGCCCAAGGCGTCTTCTGCACAGTCCTCTGAGTGAAGTGTAATTGTCCCCTTTTTACGAGGGACCGGAGGTTTAGGATGGAAATGCCTGCCAGGCTCACAACTCTAGTGGGAGAGAGCCCACGCCCTTAGGAGATCTCTACCATCACCCTGTTCCTAGTGGAATTCTCCACAACGAAGTGGAGGCATGCATAAAGCGCTCTCCTGGGCCCCGCGCTCCTCCTCCTCCTCTGAAGTGACATCCCCTGGCCATGTACACTCAAGTCCTGTATGAAGGACACGGCACCACAGGAGAGTGCGGCATCCACTCCTTGGCTCCTCACCTTACACCACGACCCTCTCTGACTGCAAGTCTTCAGTCCGTATTACCATGAGAATCATGGAAGAGCAAGCTGGCCAGACTCACAGGGTGGTGGGACCCGTTGAGATAGGGCACATTTCAGTCCTGATGTCACGGACTGGCAGGCCCACCCATGTGACCGACAATGTGCCTTCTCATAGCATGGACATCGCCCTCACACCTTCCTTCCAGTAGCCCTAGAAACCTAACGTGCGAGTCCATCCCCAGTTCCTCTTTATCTAAAAGCTCCCATAAGCTCAGGACCCTCTGAGCGTTCACTCACATGAGAAAGCAGGAAAAAGCTTCTGCATCAGGACTCAGGTGAAAGTGTCTCCGGGCCAGGGGCTTGATGTGCTGCCAACGTAGGAAGTTACTGTACTCTCTCTGGGTGTTAGAGGAGCCATCCTGCGAGGCGTTGGGCTGGTTGGTGGCCAGGCGGCCCTCCCTGGAAGTGTCATGTGGCCATGGCCCAGAGTTCCCTGGGCGAATGATAGGGGCCAGCTGGGCAGCTGGTGGTGGAGCTTGAGGAGGAAAGCCTGGGGTCCAGCCTCCCTTGCCAGCCTGACGTCCTCGAGAGGGAACAAAGACTCTGAGCACGAACGGGCCAGTGTCTGTTCGGATGGGCCTATGAAGAGCCTCAACATCAATCTCTGGTGGGCAGGCTTCATCACTGACCCCTCGATGGAGGTCTTGGTCGTGCCTCTGGGCACCTTGGCCGGCGTGGGACTCAGATGGAATTGAGCCCACTCCGGGTGCACTGTGGCTCGGGGCTGCCGGCCCACCCTCGTCCTCTTTCAAGGCCAGGAGTCGTTTCTGCATCAGCTGGTAGGAGGGAGGAGGACAGTGACGGCTCCACGCGCACGGGTGAGAGGAGGAGCACTGGGCAGTGGGACAATGGCCCTGGGGGGGAGGAGGGGACGGGGGACCCCAGGACTAGACTCCAAATACAGACACGGTGGCATTCCTGCCATCCTCCTGCACCTTATTCCCAGCTGTGTGTCCTTCCCTCCGCTCCCGGCTCCGCATCCTCTCCTTCCTATCACCCTGCGCTGCACCCACCCCAGAGAGGGCCTTTCCCCATGCCAGGCCTCCGAGGCAGGGAAGGGATGGACAGAGCCATGTGGGCCTCCTGCTCTGGGGCCCTACCTCTCTCCTGCTCACTGGGGTCCGTCCGTGCCCTGGTCTTCCTGGGTGTCCCTTGTCTCCCCTGTTCTACCTGCGATCCCTCCCTCCTCTGGCTCCCCTGGGCCACCTGGTTTCCCCTGCCCCCTGGATCACCTGGGGTCCCCCCTCCCCTGGAGTCCCCTGGCTCCCTAAGTGTCCCTCTCCCTCCCCTGGCTCACTTCTTCAGGGGTGAGTCCTTCCTCCTGCTTCAGCTCCTCAGCAAGGGCCAAGACATCCAACTGTGGGTCTGGGGAAAACAATTCTGCCGGGAATCGACGGTGAATGACTGCCTCCACCTTGGACAGAAAGAAGAGGCTGTGAGCATCCTTGGCCAGGTGTGGCCTGTGACACAAGAAGACCAGGAGGGAAAGTGAAAAGCAGAGACCCACCCCCACTCTCCTCCACAAGGCGGGGATGGTCAGCACACACACACACACACACACACACACACACACACACGCACATACACAGTCACACACAAAAGAGCACATATACAGATGCACATACACAGACACACAAAGGCATACACACAGACACAAACATATACACACATACATCTGCGTAAACCTCCCCTAACACCAGGCTCAGGAACAAGGAGCTGAGCTTAAGTCCCATCGGCCTGAGCAGAACCCAGATCTTGGGTGCTGAGAGTTCCATGCCCTGGCATCTTGTAGACCCCAGGCTCCAGGCCCAGCCTACCTTGGTGACAGAGTGTTCCCGGGAACGCAGCTCGTCAGTGTAGCTCAAGAGACACGGGTCCAAGTAGGTGTCGTCCTCTTCCTGCTTCAGCTCATTTCCGTCCTTTCCACATTCTGCATGTGACTTGCCTGGGGCTGAGTGGACGGGCCCCACCATCGCCTCCATCCTGTCCACATACTCCCTCACAGTCTCAGGGGGAATATCCTTGGGCGCCTTGGTCTCCGGGGTCCGCTGGGATCTGTGTGGCTTCGGGTGCGAGGGCTGGGCCCTGGGGCCGGACATCCTGGGAGCACAGGCTGAGGCAGAGCAGGAGGAAGGGAAGGAAGGTGAGGGACTCCCGGTCCACCTCCTGACCACCGAGCGCACGTTGGTGAGGGCATTGTTTGGGGGACGTTGATGTGGGTGTGGGAGGGGTCAGGACCATCTGAAGCCTCATGCACAGTTGGAGAGGGGAGGTTAGGGGGTCATCTAAGAGAGTCACAAGTAAGGAAGTGGGGAACCTCCAATTTTCTAGGGGTCTCCCCATCAAGCCCACTTCTTAGGCAGACTTCGTGTGGGGTCCTTTGACAGGGAGGTGTGAGAGGAGTTACAAAACTGACCAAGTCAATACCCCGTAGTGACAAAGGGCAGCTGAGACCCCACCCCCCCACCCCCCGCCTCGGTGGCTGTTTTGGTTGAAAGACCAATGCCCCTGTCTTGAAAGAAAAGGATCCACATCGGGACGGTGGCCAACCCTAGGCCCCTGTTACCTGTGCCTTCAGCTCCAGTGGGAACCTGGGTGCCTGGCTGAAGGTGCACTTTCGGGGCTGGGGGCCCCCGAGGATCCAGCTTCGGTGGGGCTGGAGGAGGCAGGTCCTGCGCGCACTGCATCCACTGCAAATGCTGAATGTGCATCTCCTCCTCGGCCGCAAATTCCATGAACCTAGGGGGTGACGGAGGCACAGGCCACCCTGAGAAAAAGGCCTGGGTTCTGGAGCCCAACAAAGGCAGCCAAGAATGAGGCACTGGGAGAGGATGTGCCTTGGGGCCTTCAAGGCCCTGTGAGATGCTGTCCACAGCAGAGAGCTGCTCCTGGAAGTGATAACAAGATCTGGGACCCTTCCTGCCTCACCAGCACTGGAGGGCATTCAACAGCATAGACCCAGGTCGCTGAATTGAACCAGGTCAACGGGACACATGGCTGACCCAGGGGCCACCCTCCTCATACCCCCGTCCCCCTCCAGAACCACATGAAGGGCTGACAGCCAGAGGCTGGAACAGGCATGTGTTCCCCACAGGGGTCCCTGACCGAATCCAGGACCCTGGGCTAGGACTGAGAGTCCTGGAACATAGATCTGGAGACAGGGCCCAGGAGAGGCTGGACGATGTGGATGCTGAGCTTAGAGGAGAGGCCTTCCCTTCCTCTGAGAGGCGCTCGTTTGTTTGCTTTTGTTTCTTAAACCAAGGGGATTACCATGGAGCAAACACTGGAAGGGCCGGAGACCCTTGGGCCGACGACAGCTGGCTTCCCCAGCCTCTTCAGGGATGCCAGGGTACCCACACAGGGCACTTTTCATGAGAAGATGTGGTCCCAAATCTATGTTAGTGGCCGCCAGCCACCAACCACTAAGGAAGCAGCAGGCTGGCGGGTGGAGCTCTTTCCCCGGCCCAGCCCATATGGCCGGAGTTGGACCCCTACAGGACTCACAGCTTCACCCTGCCCCGTCCTGAGACCTTCATGTCAAGGCAAGGGTAGGTCAAAATCAGGGGAAGGCAGAGCTCCTGGTGGAGGAAGGACAGAAGTCTCAAACTCTCAAGGTGAGGGATGGGTTTCTGGGGGACAGTAGGGCCCCTGGGCTGCGGGGACCCTGTGCTGGGTGACAGCCCTTCTCCTCTGTCCTCTCTGATGAGCATCCCCACGGCCAGACCCTGCCCTCACCCACTCGCCTCACCCTCCACGCAGCCCCTGGGCCCAGGACGCTGACTCACTTTTCCGCCCTCTCGTAATAGATCATCCGGTCAAGGTTGCTCAAGCGCCGCCATTCCTGCACGGCCCTCCACAGTCCCTCCTCCAGCGGCATGTTGGGATTCAGGCGGGCCAGGGATCGAAGCACTGGGCTGTAAGCACTCGGGGTCAGTCTCCGGGCCCAGCCCAGCCCCCACCTGCCTGACCCCACCCGCCCATGTGGACCACACATCACTCAACCCAGAGTGACTGAGCAACAGGAGGGTGAGAGGCGGGCGTCTGGGAGGGCAAAGACAAGCCTTCCCGGCCACTGCTGTCACCGCCTCACACTCACTCAAGGACGACCACCCACTCCCAGGCTAGAGCTGGGACATTGTGCCTTGGGGAGCTCTTTTCCTCCTCAAGGCTGTATTTTCATAATAAAAATCACCATCATCAATGAGGCGTGGCATGTGCCAAGCAATCTGCTAACACTTCATAGATTAGCCCAAGGCGTCTTCTGCACAGTCCTCTGAGTGAAGTGTAATTGTCCCCTTTTTACGAGGGACCGGAGGTTTAGGATGGAAATGCCTGCCAGGCTCACAACTCTAGTGGGAGAGAGCCCACGCCCTTAGGAGAGCTCTACCATCACCCTGTTCCTAGTGGACTTCTCCACAACGAAGTGGAGGCATGCATAAAGCGCTCTCCTGGGCCCCGCGCTCCTCCCCCTCTTCTGAAGTGACCTCCCCTGGCCATGTACGCTCACGTCCTGTATGAAGGACACGGCACCACAGGAGAGTGCGGCATCCACTCCTTGGCTCCTCACCTTACACCACGACCCTCTCTGACTGCAAGTCTTCAGTCCGTATTACCATGAGAATCATGGAAGAGCAAGCTGGCCAGACTCACAGGGTGGTGGGACCCGTTGAGATAGGGCACATTTCAGTCCTGATGTCACGGACTGGCAGGCCCACCCATGTGACTGACAATGTGCCTTCTCATAGCATGGACATCGCCCTCACACCTTCCTTCCAGTAGCCCTAGAAACCTAACGTGCGAGTCCATCCCCAGTTCCTCTTTATCTAAAAGCTCCCATAAGCTCAGGACCCTCTGAGCGTTCACTCACATGAGAAAGCAGGAAAAAGCTTCTGCATCAGGACTCAGGTGAAAGTGTCTCCGGGCCAGGGGCTTGATGTGCTGCCAACGTAGGAAGTTACTGTACTCTCTCTGGGTGTTAGAGGAGCCATCCTGCGAGGCGTTGGGCTGGTCGGTGGCCAGGCGGCCCTCCCTGGAAGTGTCATGTGGCCATGGCCCAGAGTTCCCTGGGCGAATGATAGGGGCCAGCTGGGCAGCTGGTGGTGGAGCTTGAGGAAAGCCTGGGGTCCCGCCTCCCTTGCCAACCTGACTAACTCCAACAGCTGAAGCAGTCACAACGGTCCCCATCACAGGGGTTGCTATGAATACGGGTGCAGGACATGCAGCACGCCTGCTGAGGGCCCCTGGAGCGCTCCAGTTGAGGGGGGCCTGAGTAACGACAAAGGTCTGAGACTGGGGGGCCTCCACTGTCCTCCCTTGTGACCTCACTTGGACCGTGAGGTTGCAAGCCCCAGGGGCACTGGGGCCACGGCCACCATTAGCCACCATAGGCGTCCTGGGGAAAGCTGGCAGCAGCAGGCTGCTGCCAGGAGGGAATGCTGGGGTGATGGGACGTGGCAGGTGCTGCTGCCAGGGTGGCCGGTGCTGGGCGCCAGGAATGGGTGGAGGGAAGGGCACTGCCGTGAAAGTAGACAAGGAGGCACCGGGGTTCATGGTCACATCCGTTCCCAGCACTGGAGATGCTGTTGAGGCAAAGGAAAGGAGTGAATGGAGGAGGAGAATGGGCAAGTGGGACTGAGGCTTTCTGTGGCATCAGAGTGTAAATCTCCACAGGTGAGGGACACTTGGACAAGGGAAACTGTGCAGCGTGCAAAGGTCTTCAAGTGATTTTCATGCCCTGACCTGCAGTTGAGAATTATTCCACTGGTGACCCTGCGCCCATCCACCAAGGTCCCTGACCCCTGTCTGCCGAGAAGAAATCACCTCAGCAAGCACTGACTTGGAGAGCCTCCCTAAGGCACCCCCTGGCACCTAAGCCTCACAGGCTGTCTCCCAAGATCTGGAACTGTGTGGACATCTGCTCTGTGAGAAATGCCCCTCAGCCGGCGTACTAGCAGGTAGGGACCTTCTCCAAGGTAAGTTCTAGGCACCCAAAAGCCCTTTGTGGACAGGTATTGTGTAAAATATTAGGGCCCCACCTCCTCCTCAGTCCTCCTTTTCCTGATGCTCAGTAGAAATCCCCTCTTTCTTTCCTAGCCTCACAAAACAAAACAAAATGCTGGAAAATATCTCTCTAATGGAATCCTGATACAAACCCATAACACCTGCCCAGAATGCACCTGCATCTCAGAACAACCCACAGCAGACACGTAACATGGGCCAGGTCCTGCCACCCTCTCCCCAGTACCCAGAGTCACTGTCATCACTCAGGGGTTTTGTTCCTAAGAGGCGGGGGTGGGGGGAGTGGTGTGTGAGAAGTTGGCGCGTGTCCCTTAGATTCTGTCATTTCACAGCCAGTGATGGCTGCAGAGGATTAGACAAGGGCCAGGGAATTGTCATGTTACATTGGTCATGGGAGTACAGACCGCCTGTGGTCCTTCCCCCTCCAGCTCCCAATAACGGAAAGACAATCTGAGAAGAAGGCAGAAGCCAGTTGCCATGGCGATCAAGTTGTCTGGATCACATCCTTGTTCATGAGAACAAGGTACACACCACGGTGCACCTAATTAACCAGAACAGGTGTCATAGGACGTTTAATAATAACACAGAAGATCGTCTTCCTGCCCCTGGGCTACACTCCTTCCCCCTTTAAAAGAGGAAGCAGCCTTCACAGACATTCCACCCGAAACAACCCCACTCCACATCTGTCCCCTGTCCATGAAGGAGTGACAGGAAATATGAACAAACTCTTCCTCTCAAGGCAGCCTGAGGGTCCACCATGAGATACTGGACGAGATGAAGTAGGTCTGAAGTACTTCGATTCCACAAAAGGAAGAACAATTCAGAGCAACTCAGGAACCTGAGCCCTCTTTTGGCTGAAGTTACACGGTTGCCCATCCCCTGTTGAATCCAAAGCAACAGTTGCCTGAACTGAGAAGTGAGCTTTGGGCTGGGAGGAGTGGACGAGGTGTGGGCTGCGGCAGTTAGAGTAACCTCCTGCCTAGCTCTCGGAGAGGGCACTTCACTGCAGGTGTGGCCACACACAGCCCCACTGAATAGTTTTCTCACCAAGACCATCTCTCCCCACGGCCCCCTTAGATACAGTATGCTCCTGTTCAAATCCCTTAGAAAGATATGGTGAGGCAAGCTTCAGGTGCCTCAGGAACACAAGACACGTCTAGGCTTTCCTCATGACCCTCCCTGTGTCACCACCAGGACATCACACACATCTTTACACACACGTTTCAAAGTGGCTTGTCTCCCTTCTAGAAAGAATCAACCTGCCTGCTGCCATCCTTTCTCCATAGCCAGGGCAATTCCTCTTGATCCGCCTCCAATGACCCCTCCTCCCCAGTGCAGTCTCAGGTTTCTTCAGGCTCCCCAGTCTCCCCAGGTGAAATGTCCTCGTGTGTCCAGTGCTCTCTTCTCCCTCTACTTCAGTCCAACTGTGTGCCCACCGTGAAGTGTCACGTGTGAACCCAAAGGATGTGAGGGATGGCAGGGTCTCTGAGAACACACCCCCAGCCTATAGGCTTACCTCCTTCTGAAGCCATCCTGCAGGCTTGGGCACGGACTACTGCTGCCTGGTAGCCTCAATGAGAAAAGTCAAGACCAGGACCCAGAGAGTGACCTGCTTCAACAGACGCTCAGGATCCAACTGAAGGAGGGGCAGGTTTGAGTCATAACAGTAGAATGTGGCTGAAACATTCTGCAGTGGGGGAGGGGCAGAGGGCACGTGGGTCTGGGTAGGGTGGGGGTGGGGAGACATTCCACGAGGGCTCTGGCAGGTAGGCAAGAACCGGAAGTTCCTTCCACCTCACACAGTGGCAACACAATTGGCATGTGCCTCTTTACGCAGTTTATAGACTGTTTTTGATTCACGGCACCGAGGTTGGACTTGATGTTCCCTTCCTTTCACTTCTTTTTCCATCAACCTAGTTTTGTGTCCCTCAACACACTCTGCTTCCTACCTGGCTCTTGACTTACTTCAACAGAGACTAGACTTTCTGAACAAAATTCAGAACTGTTAGTCTGATAAACACTTGGGTATTTATGGCCACATGGAACTGAGTATTTGAAATTAGGATTGTCTCAGCAGATCCAGTGTCTTTGACTGCTGTATGTACATCACTCCTAAGGGAGTGGTCCTTGTGCTCCAACCAACATCCAGCAGGACCAGCCTTACTAATGATCCTTTGTGCTGGAAAGCCCCCGTCCATCAAAAAACCGTCATGCAGCCCCCATGTCCAAGACCAGAATTCACTAAATGTCTTTCTCATAGTATTCCATGGTTGTAAAAGATTGAGTTTTTTACCTTTTAAATGATTTTAGTATAATATTTTAAGCGAGCAACACCTCCTCATGGTTCAAAATTAAATTGTGCAAAATGGAATATGCAGTGGCGAGTCCTCCTCCCACCTCTTTCCCCTGTCAACCCAATCCTCTTTCCCGGAGGAAACCAGTGTTATCTCTTTCACAAAAATCTTCCCAGAGATACGTCATGCAACTAAAAACGAAGGCAATCTGTTTTCATTTTTTAAAATTCCTTCATTTTTTTTCTAGATGAAAATTCATATATGTTCCAATATATCTGAGGATATTTCCAATGATTGTCTTTGTACGGGTATCGTGGCTCCTCTGTTTCTGCACTAGATTCCTAGAACAAGACTTTCTAGTCTCTTAAATTTCAAAGCACCTGAAAGAATAGGGTGGCTCGATCTAGTAAAGAAAAGTAACAAATGCCTAACTGAATTTGACTTTTGAATTTCACATAAACAATGAATTCATTTTTAGTACAACTTTGTCCCATGCAACATTTTGGACATAGTTTTACTGCAAAGTCTTTCCCTGTTTATCTGAAATTTACATTTAACTCGAAATCTGTATTTTATCTGGCAACACTACCAAAAAATCAGAACATACTAAGCTATTATCAGTTACTCATCCTTATGAGAAAGAGAACTTGGAGGGATGAGACTCAAGTGTGCACCTTGGCTCCAACAGAAAACACAACTGTAAACATACACAAAATCTGCAGGCTCTTTGGATGAAATGGATTTGGAAGAGCCATCATATAGCACTGGACATCTTGGCTTAGTAGGGGTAAGGACAGAAGTAAGGAACAAGAAGGCAGAAAATCTTCTTCTCTTTCCTTATGTTAAAGGGACTAAACATCCTAGAGCCCTGGTTTTTCTAGGTGTTAAAAGTCCACTACCCATGAGATGGATGTGCACCTTGACACAATGCCAAGAGTTTATCCACCAGTGTCCAATCCCCATTCAGACAAGCCCACTTCCATCTAAATCCTAGCCTGCAAGCCCTGCTTACAAGTTTGTTAATTTCCTGTCTGCATTACATACACTCGCTCTTTACCATCTAGGCTCATCGTTGCATATGGCCCCATCTGCATGGGAATGATGGTAGCATTCCTTTTACAAAACTTGTCTGATTATTATTTTCATATTGAGAATCCATGTCAGTCAGTTTACCACTATCGAAATGATATGAAAGAGTATTCGTGTTTTGTGTTGTGAGAAGAGAGGACCGTTAGGAAACTTGTCAAGGGAGATGAAGGCTGAAAACCTCAGAGGATGGCAACCAAATCTCTTGGGAGATGATATTCTCTCACTGCTGTAGCTGCAGTAGAACTCCAACTGATTGTGGGGTGTTGGGGAAGGAAACAGAGGTTTAGAAGGACTGTTCCACAGTGTGAAAAAGACTCCTGTTGGTGTTTAAGAAGTTCCTTGCCCCTTGTCAGGAAAAACTGACTCAGAAGAAGATGAGAAGATAAGGTGAGAATATTTCAAGCAACATCATGGTGAAACTTTATATCTAAAGAAACTTTAGACATAAAGTTTCTAAATGAACTTTATATCTAAAGACACTCCTGTCGGGGACTGAAAAAAATAAACAGTTTGGGAATATCGCTCAGTACTGGAGCTTTTACAATGAAGGAAAACTCAGATGATTTTCAACCAATAACTTCATACTAGAGGGATGGTGAGGCAAAATATTGTACCCAGGCACTCGAGAAAGGCAGGCTTCCTTGTTGCTTCCTCCCTTTGTTCAGTCATTCAACCAATTATTTACAAGATTCTCACTCATAATTCTGATACAGTATTTGAAGGACTCTTCTCAAGGCCACTGATACAAAAATTGCACTGTGCAAAAATTAGCCAGTCCCAATTCTGCAATCACTTTTGTAATACTTCAAAATCCTACACCCAAGAGACAGAGAGAATCAAATTAGCCCAAATGTAATTTGGGAAGAGCAGTCACAGAAGGGAGTATCTAAAAGTCCTTTGGATCATGGTCTCTGACTATTCCTGCACAGAGGCTGCGGGCAGGCATTGACTACTGAGAAAAAACAACTCTGGACATGCATCACAAGCCTCAGAAGACTGTTCATCTTCCACTCAATCAGGAAACGTTAAAGAAACAAAGAGATACAATGTTTGTGTCCTGTGGAGTTTTCAAGTCTGGGCACTTGGAGGCGCTTAGTGCTGTTAGATGTGAGGGGTCTTCAGGGGCATCCTGTTGAGTGAGAAATGCTCTAATCTTGCAATTGACCAGAAAGAGGATCTGATGATTGAAGTTTCTTTGGGAAGTATTACAAAGTCAGGTCAGTAAGTTGATCCCGCTACTATTTTTGTTGTTGTTGTTGTTTTTAATGCCAACTGAAAGTCTGCAAGATATTACAAAAAAGGAGGGAGGGAAAGTGAAATTGTTCCCATACTACCTGCTGTGTTGAAATTGACCCAGATTGTCCGCTCTCTCTCAAAGTTATTAAAAAAAAAAAACCGTACAAAGGAAACACCTGTGAATCAACATTTATTGAAAAACCTCCATGTATTAAATACACTGAGAAAAAATATTCTAGTAGAGTAAATGCGTTTGGAAAACCTCTAGGAACGGAGTCAGGAGACAGTATCTTAAGAGTGTTTCCCAGGTCTGAATTCTTTGCTAGAATTGTTCTTTAAAGGAAACTTCAGGCTTGCTAGGAAAAAGGACCTACTGTTTTTTGAAAGGCATAAAGAAGAACAAAGGAACTGCAGTCCAAAGGGCATGAAAGCACTTGCCCCAAATTGAGGCTACTGTGCTTAGAGCAGAGCTCTCCAGAACTCTTTGTAGCTAAGTGCATGGGTTTCACGTGTGCAATATAAAAATCAGGAGTGCACATCTCACAAGAGCTGGCTTTAAGAAGAGACCGTCACGAAGGTTCCCAGCGAGGAGCGTCGCCAGAGATGCTCCCTAGCGTGCCCGACCCTGCATTTCTCTCCTCTCCTGCAGAGACCTCCTGGAACAGATCCCCGCGTGCCCCGCGCCTGCACGCCTGCGCACGCCCACTGGGGCGGGGCTCTCGGGCACGCGGACCGCCGTCCTCCAACAGCTCCTGGCGTCTGTTGGGGCAGTTGGCTCGGCTCCAGAAGACAGGAGCGCATGTGCGAGTGCGGAGGTTGGGGCCCCAACGGCCGTCCGGCGGGGGCGGGGCCTGTCATGGCCGCCTCTGGAGTCAAGTCTAGGAACCCTGAGGTAAGGGGTACGGGGACTTTTCACCCCTCAGGTGTCACCGCTCTGTGCTGTTGTTCACCTTGTGGGTTATTTGTGCCCTTGTCCGTGTAAGGAGACTCCCCACAATGTGGATTCACGCCCCCATAGAGCTCGATTCCCTTGAGGGGTTTACCCCAGGGTTATTGGCACCACTGGGGAGCCGGCTGCATGAAGGGTTCAGTGATTGCGGGGCCTACAGTGGGGGGTAAGTAGTGTGTGTGAGCTATTAAACAGGTGCCGTACTAGGCTGCACGTTCTGAAGAGTACAAAAGCTAGAGGGACGTTCTTGCGAGTTGAAAACCCTCATCTGGTTCCAAAGGTGTAGCTCAGGTGATTGGAAAATGAGTGAAGATCGAAGGAACACACTCATGGTTTCACTAGTGTCTTCCTTCTTGTCATAAAAACATCAATCACCACTTATGTTCAAACTGCATTCTTTTGTCAGTGATGGGAGCAACTTTGCTGAATGTGGTAGTAAACATGTATTTGTAGTCTGATGTCAAATCATGATTGATTTGCAAGCATAGATGGGGTCTGTACATATTTAATTGGTTGGTGGGAATCTGATATGTAGTCAAATGTGTGGGTTGGTTTTGTCTGTGGATGTTTGTGTCTGAAGGGAGGTCATGCCTGTGTTTTTGTGAGAGTGTGTAAGAGTGAGTGTTGTATTTGGAGGGTGTTGAGATGTGACGCAGGCATACTCAAGGAGTTGGTGGTGAGGTGTTTGTAATTTGGTGTTTGGGGAATATGTTTACATGTGTTTTTATCACCCATGAATTTGGGGATTTATGTGTGTCTAATGGTGGATTTGGAAGGATTATCTGCATATGCGTAAGGGTAATGTCAGGAAAAGTAGTGGTGTATATTACTTTGGGTGTCCAGTCTGTTTATTTTGTATATTTGGGGAATGTAGGATGATCATTTGTGTATTCAGGGCATGTTGTATGGTTATGGGGTGTTTGTGTGTGTGCATTTTCAGGAGCTGTCTATGTATATTTGGATGTGTAGAGGGCAAGTCTGTGACTATTTTCTGGGACTGGTGGATGTTGTATATGTAGGTATGTCGTGTTTGTATGATTCTGTATTCTGCAAGATGGCAGAGTTAATTCTGTGTGAGAGGTTGGGAATGTGGGGTTATGTATATGGCAGTAGTGTGGTACTGTATGTGTATTTGGAACAAAGGGCATATAGGGTGATATTATTGCATATTTGTAGTGTTCTGGGTAATTGTGGTTCTATTTGGGACTTGTGGAGAGTTATGTGTTAAATGAGTTTGTGTGTGTATTCAAGGGGCATGGCCACTTGGAGGAATATTTGCTGAGGCTGTGCATTTGTAATTTTCAGTAGGAGCCTCTGAAGCTTATGTATTTTGGGAAGTGAGTATATGTGTATCTGATAAAGAGGTGGGGTTCTATGTTTCTACAGGGAAGTTGGACAATTGCATTTCTATGTATTAGAAATATGTGATATGGGTATTTGTTAGTACTTGCATATGTGTGAGCTGGCTCCTAATAGCTAGGGATAATTTGATATATGGAAGTTGTTTCATAAATGGTTTGCTGGAGACACTTGCATGTATCTTACTTGCGTATTCTAATCTGTGTGTGTGTCCATCATCAGGTTCATGCATTATCAAAGTTTGTTCATAAGGTATGGAGTTGTTAGGAGTATTCAAAATGTATTTCTTTCGAGAATGCTAGGGTGTTTATACATGTGTTTGGTAGGAGTAAGAGGTGGTCTGTCTATATATTCAGGGTGAGGGTAGAAATATATATATATATAAACACCCCCCCACACATATACAGTTTATATGTTGGGGTAGTGGTGGGGAGCTTGTATTCTGGAGAGGTAGTATAATGTATAGTGTTTGGGAGGGGATCTGTATGTTCAGGGCTTGGGAATATTTGCATGTGTGTGTCCATAGGTGTGTGAGAATTGTGTATGTATATTAGTAAGACTGCAGAGGTTGTCGGTGTTTTTCTGTTTTGAGTGTGTCTGAGCATTTGGGGTGTATACTCATGAGGAGTTTGTGGGTGTGTGTATTTGTGATTTGTGAGTATATCAGGAGGCTTAGAGTCCTCTATGTGTCTATTTCAAAATGTAATGCCTGAAGAATTTAGTGGTGTTGCTTGTATGTGTGTTCTCAGTATTAGTGAGGTGGACTTATATGTAAGTCCTTATATATGACCCTTGAACACCACACGTTTGAACCACACGGGTCCACTTATAGTGGATTTTTTTTCCAGTAAATACTACAGGACTACTACACGATCCATGGATGCAGAACCACTGCATGGAGGGTTGGCGCCCTAACCCCCAAGTTGTTCAAGGGTCAGCTGTATTTGATAAGAATAGGTTATTTGTGGCTCTGTGTGTTTTTGTGTTCCTGGGGCTTCTGGGGTATGTATTCTGGGGGATGTGAGAGTTTAGTTTGTGTGTTTGGAAACCAGTAGACGGTGTAGGTTATGTGTGTGTGCAGGAATCCTGGAGTATATGTATTTTAGGGCTGTGGGATTGCATATGGGTCTTTTTTGGGTTGCCCATGAGACAGTTGTGTACTTGGTGACCTTGTGTGTTTAGGTACTCAGTGTGTACATCTGGATGGCATATTGGTTGCACGTGTTTGTTTTCAGGCCCATGTTGTGTGTGTATATATAGTTGTGAGAGTGGAATGTGAATATTCAGGGTGAGTAAGGTTTTGTCTATAAAAATTTAGGTAGTAAGAGGTAGTCTGTTTGTGTATTTATTCAGGGTGAGGGTAGAAATGTACGTGTGTGTTCAGGATATATATATATATATATATATATATATATATATATGTATATGTACAAACACATATGTGTATGTGGTATCCTTTTGGTTATATATCTGTGATGGGAGTTGAGGGTTCTACTTGGGGTGTAAGTGGATTGTGTGCACAAATTCATAGGAAAAGGTATGGGATGTGCTGGAACTGGTTCATACTATCCTGGGATAGTCAATGGTGCATATCTCTTCCCAGCTCTGTGTTCAGTGATGTCAGGTGGGTAGCTTGAAATTGGTCATGCTGGGAATATTTGTACCACGTAGATAGCAGAGGTGAAGTCTTTCCCACCTTTCTCGAAGACTTTTTTAGCACTTACCAGCACACCACTGATGTGCGTGTTTGGATGTATGTATGTATGAAGCAAGAATATTTGGGCATCGGTGGGTACGTATGGGACACCCATGTGAATTGTGAGTGGGGCATCTGGGGCTATGGGCCCCTGTATATGTGCCTTGACCCTGGTAATTGTGAATCATTGCATTGCTCCTATCAGGTTGGTCTGTTCTTTAGGGCCAAAGAATCCCCATAAATGTTGTTGATTCCCAGTAGAAATCATGGAGATGGATACAGGGGTGTCTGTACCTTAGGCAGGTGGACACTCCTTCAGCATTTGTGTGGTCCTAGCATCTGGGTCCCTAGAAGGGGGGGCCTGGTGGACAGATGGCCATGCAGAGCAGAACCTTCACAGGTGTGTTGTTGGCGTGACAGGCAGCAGTCAGAAAGTCACGGGGCTTCCTGGATACGAGGTCAGATGACCAAAGGCTCTCCCAGGAAAATACCCTGAGAATCAGTTGGACAGCTACAGGCGTTACTGGCTCTTCTGGGGCACAGCTGACATGCAAGGACACCCTCCACATGGGGTCCAGAGCCACGTTTCCCTGAGCCCAACTGCCCCAGGGTGGTGGGAACTGTTGCGTATCAGGCTGGTCAACTGTATCACTAGGTCTCAACCAACCTGTCTCCATGGAAACCTAAGTCCTCAGGGATAGGCAGGACCTCTAGGGATCAGTGAGCTGACAAGGACAGAGGTGAGGAGGCTTTGTCCCCGAGGGAGAGTTGGGGACTGAGACCTGGAGAGCCTGGGGAGTCCCACTCTGAGGAGATATGGCTCTGATGTTCCCAAACCCTTTAGACATGTTCTCTGTTCTTTTCTGAAGGCTCAAGATGCTTCTAGCAGTGGGAAGCTTATCTCAGTTTCATGTTTCTCTGATAGGATGAACTGATCCTTTTATTCACTATTCCACATCGAGCTGCAAACCCATCAGATGGAACCACGTGATCATTGTGGCCACCAGCTGACCCCACAGCCACCTTGTGCCTCCCTTGGACCCACCCAGGAATTTCTGAGCCTTCTTTATGGTGAGTCTTGTGGCCTTTTCTCTCTCATTGTGAATCCTCCTGCCAATAAAACATGCTGTGAATGTTAACAAAAGGAAACCCCAACTAGAATTGGAGTCTGGAAGGCCCGTAGAGGGAGCTCTCATGCCGTGTCACTCATCATCAATTACCCCAAGAGGAAGAGGTCATTTACTGACCCCAAACAGGAAGTGCAACCACTTTACTACCCCAGCTGGAGGAGGGAAGACTTCCTTCCTGGCCAGCAACAAGAAATAGAAAATAGAAATAGCTAATAGAATATTCCGCAGTTTAGCCAATGAGAAGCCACTGTCACCTGAAGTTTCACTTTCCTCCAGTGAACTTTCATTTTTTCCCTTGATGATGACTTTCTTTCCTTGTCCCACCCTCTTTACTTTAAAAGCCTTCTGGGACTTTCCTGGTGGTCCAGGGGCTAAGACTCTGCTCTTCCAATGCACGGGGCATCGGTTCGATCCGTGGTCGGGGAACTAAGATTTCCACATGCCATGTGGCGTGGCCAAAAAACAAAAAGCCTTCCATGTTGTGTAACCCGTTGGAGTATCTCCCTTTCTATCAGATGAGATGCTGCCTGATTCATGAATCGTTTAATAAAGCCAATTTATTCAAACTTCAAAGTAAATCTTCAAATTTACTCAGTTAAATCTAGTTTTTTAATACATTGGTGGCATTCAGAGGTAGCCACTAACAGTTGAATATGTATCCCTCCAGAAATGTTCTGTATAAAAATATGTATGTGCACTTTTCTAAAATCCACTCTTATGATTCCTCCTGCTAACAGAATGATTTTATGATTAAATGCTTATCTTTTTAAAAAGAAAAAGATAAATATATTGGTGGCAGTGATGGGATCTGAAGCAAATTTCTGATAACATTTGGGACAAGGAGAAACAGGTGTGGTGCCCACAACTCCTTTGAGTTCACTGTCTTTCTTGCCATTCCTGAAGGTTGTTGGTAAGCTCCTGTTGGTTTGAGCTCCATTCTCTTTGATTGAGTTTGTGCTCGCAATCTAATTGGCTTTCCTTTACAGGGCAGGTCAGTTTGGCTGGTAGAGGTTTCTCCCTGAGGCCAAACCCCTAGCCTTTCAGATGGAAATTCCCAGGACACAGTAACATCTCTTGGTTATTGCCAGTATATTTTTGAGTGGTAAACCCTAGCTCCTAATTTTGTTCCCTGGATTCCACATTGGGCACTGCTGGCAGTGTAGTCTGCACCTCCCCATCTGTTTGGCATCAGCCCTTAGTTTCCATGCTTGGAACTGTTGGTGGCGGCTATAGTTCTCCATTTTGTTAGGCATCAGTTTGCAGTCCCCATTCCTTGGGATTTGCTGGTTGGATCTTTTTCCTCAGTCCAGGGATCCCTGGGGATTGGTGGTGGTGCATACCAGGCCTTCTTTTGGCCAGGACATAGTAACATCTCTTTGTTACTGCTGATATATTAAGGCGCAGTTCTTTTGTGTGTTCTTTTGGGTTGACAAAGGCTAGCTAAGGAACTGAGATCCTTTATCACCAAAGAGTTGAGAATGCCAGCTTCTGGCACACCTGCTTATTTTATATTTGAGAATTATGGTCCTGGAGGCTGTAGATATTTAGAAAGATGGCAAAATTATACTAATATTGATCTAGAATTACAATGTTCATTGTGGGGAATGTTCCAGTTAGACAAGAT
Organism: Balaenoptera physalus; assembly: GCF_965194825.1. Lineage (NCBI taxonomy): Eukaryota > Metazoa > Chordata > Mammalia > Artiodactyla > Balaenopteridae > Balaenoptera > Balaenoptera physalus. The sequence continues at coordinate 92,794,103 of NC_138886.1, read as the reverse complement.
TGTTCATTTAAGGAAAACACTAGAGAGCAAGGGTTCCCAAATTGGACAGGGAGAATGAGATGCCTGCTTTAATTGGTATGTAAAAGTTTACAGAAGGTTTCAAGATTCCAAAATAGCTTCGTTTAGAGACTTAGAACAAAAAGCTAATGAAAAATTAAAGAGACAAAAGGTACCTGAAACAAAAGACCATAGGACGGATGTGACTGCAGATTTAACTCCTACTGTTCCCCCCCCCTTTCCTTTTTCACCTGAGTACTCTTGTTTTACTCATTTTCTGTCTGAAATACTTTTCTATTCCAAAGAGAATATTTAAAAATTGCCATTTAAAGTAAAACTAGCTGAGGTTGCAGGTGAGCCCCCTCAGGTGTCCTTTACCTCTTGGTCAAAGACTGAACTGAGAGCTATAGTCAAAGAATTCTCTAAACCTAGGGGGGAACCCCCAACATTTTTTGAAGAATTTAGAGTCACTGTCACGGCCTATGTCCCCAAACTGCTAGATCTTTATCCGCTTGTACACATGTTGGTAGGACTGGGGGAAGCCCCAGAATGGACGCGGGAAGCAAAATGACATAATCCCTAGGATGATATTCAAGATCCTCAACCTAAAAAGGCTTGCAGAATAACAACTATCCTTTTATAAGCTATTCCTAAAATCTTCCCTGCTCACACTTGGTCTATTATTAATTGGCCTAATAATGATTGGCCTATTATTCACTCATACAAACAAAAGAGGGGTGAATCTGTGGAAGACTTTAGAGCCAGTTTGTAGGCTCTCTTTTTACAGCATTTGGGGTTGCAAGCAATAAAAAGGCCACTCAGCCTACTTTAACTGCCCTCTTTGTAAATGGATTATCTTCTGAGATTAATGGATTGATAAAAGGGCAGAAAATAGGCTGGGAGGCTGTAGGCCTGACTGAACTCCTGACTATAGCTGAGCATTTTGAAAGGACCTTGGAGCAAGATCACAAACAGAAATCCACCAAGCTCATAGCCTTACAGTTACAACAGCTCTAAGGCAAGAGACACAAAATAACACCTAGGCCTCCCCCGTTACAACCTCCTAGGCGTCCATGATCAATTCGATGACCCAAAGTTGATGTTTCATTTGTAATCAGTGAGGACACTGGACAAAAAGGTGTCCTCAAAGGTGCTATGCAAACTCTTCACAAATGCTCTCGTATCTGTCTCAAAGGGAGGGCCCCCCCATGACCCTCTCCCCTAGTTGGCAGAACTCCAGAGGTTCTCTGGTAAACTATTACCAGCAATTACCTGAAACAGCCCAGGAACATAGAATGAAAATTAATGAAAAACTGCCAAATTTCAGTTGATACTGGAGCTATGCTTTCTACTTTAAACCCCACTCTCATATTTTACTTTGAAATCTACATTAAACCCTAACCCTAACTGTAAACATAATTACCTAACCCTTTAACACCCTACCCCTAGCCCTAACCAGAGCTGTGCTTTCTACTCTAAATCCCACCCTCAAAGAACAACAGGTCCCTCTGAGTCAAGAGGATGTTTCCATAGTGGGAGTACCTAATAAAGTTCAGAGAGAATTTTTATCTCAACCAAGATTCCTTTTTGCTATGCAATATAGCCCCAGTTAATCTATTCGGTAGGAATCTCTTTTCTAACTTAAAAGGGCCAGTACATTTTGCCTCCAGTGGAGATCTCACCTTAAACTTTCCTGATCAACCTGAACCTGATTATTTATGTTCCTTACAATCTGTCCTGGACATAAAAAAGGAAGTTCAGCACAAGTTCTCTAATTTGATGGAGATGCCTGCAAATTTGGGGGCTACTTCTGACGGTGTTAACATCAGAAGAATAAAAAAATGCATACCTATAAAGATTCAGATACATGTAGCCTAACCTCTCCCTAGGTTTCCTCAACAACTATTAAAGCCTGCGGTCATAAAAGGTCTCACACCTATTGTAGAAGACATAATTTCCCGGGAGGTAGTCATTCCTGTACTCGTCCCTGCAGCATGCCAATCTTGCCTGGTTGGAAACCTGGCAGGATGGCGATTTGTCCAGGACTTGGGAGCTGTTAATAAAAATAGTTATTCCCTGTTTTCCTGTTGTTCCAAACCTAGCCACCCTTCTGTCACAAGTTTCAACTGACTTGGAATGGTGTACTGTTGGAGACCTTTGTTCACCTTTCTTCAGCATCCCGGAGACCCAACAGCCAATATCTATCTGCCTTTACTTGGAACAATCAACAATATACCTGCACTTTTATGCCTCAAGGGTTCACTGGGACCCCTTCTTTTTTCTCCCAAGCACCTCACCAAGATTTAAGTACCCTCTAGTTCCCTGAGAAATCAACCTTTTTACCATATGGAGATAACCTCCTGCTGTACTCAGCTACTGTAAAGATTCCATAAGGCATGCATAAAAGATTCCATTGATTTGCTGCAACAGTTAGCTGAGAAAGAACACAAAGGAAAAATTACAATTATCTCTAGACACTGTTCATTACCTAGGACATAATCTAAGCACTGAAGGAATTCAGCTATCTCCAGAGAGAATTAGGCTGATACAGGAACTTCCTAGACTCACAACTAAGTGCTAGCATTGTGGATTTCTAGGTTTAGCTGGTTATTGCAAGCTCTGGGTTCCAAATTTTTCTCTGTTACCTCTTCCACTCTATGAACTTATTAAAGATTTAGTTCCTGAATCCTTTGCTTGGGAAGATAAACATAAGCAGGCTTTTATAAGGCTAAAACAAGCACTGCAAGAGCTGCCTGCCTTAGGGTTACCCAAATGATCAGGTTCAGGTTGATCCGGAAACTTTAAGGTGAGATCTCCACTGGAGGCAAAATATATTAGCCCTTTTAAGTTAGCAAAGAGATCTCTACCTAACAGATTAACTTTAGGTTATTCAAAACCTTTTACTTTATTTGTGCATGAATGGCATAATCAGGCCCCGCGGAACTATGTGAGCATGGTAGTAAACATAGGCCTTTTGCCTATTATAGCATGCAGTTTGAGTCAGTTGCTTATGCCTATCTCAGTTGTCTTAAGGTTATAGCCACAACTGCAAATTTAGTGGAAGCCTTGGCAGATTTGACTCTAGAAAATGAAGTTTATTTGCAAACTCCACACATTGTCCACAGTCTTCTTAACTCTGAATTGACAACGTTTCACTGCAAGTGTCACTAGATTCACTTCCTGTGAAATCCTGCTTTCACCTCCTAATCTTTATCTTAAACTTTACAACGTTCTCAATCCTGCTACACTACTACCTCTGTCTCACAAAGGTGAGGACCATGACTGCAAGGTAACAGTGTCCCATGGGAATTCCCTGGTAGTCCATTGCTTAGGACTCCGAGCTTCCACTGCAGGGAGCGCGGGTTCGATCTCTGGTCGAGGAACTAAGATCCCACAAGCCACGTGGCGCAGCCCAAAACAAAAACAAACACAAAACACAAAAACAAAACAAACAAACAGAAAACAATGTCCCATTTTGTGACACCGTGTCCTGAGTAAATATGTTACCAAGTCCAAGCTTGCTGTGCTTGCCGCACGACAGGCCAATAAATCGGAGATGAGGTGTTGAGGCAAGGAATATGACTTTATTCGGAAAGCCAGCAGACCGAGAAGACGGCGGATTAAAGTCTCAAAATAACCATCTTATCGGGGTTTGGATGCCAGTTTGTTTTATAGCACAGAGATGGGGAGGAGATGAGGAGGTAAAGTAAAAGGGCCATAAGTTTTGCGAATATCCCCTGGAATGGCCAGCCTCAGGGAGGGGATGTGTTAATTTCTTCTTAATTACAGCCATCCACAGGTGGACAGAGTCCGTATGTTTCCCTGAACAAAGGCACTTTGGTTTAACATTCAGGCAGAGGAACAGGGTTCCCCGAGGCAGGCCATTATGTACAGACAGTATCCTTTTAGTGAACAAAAGCAGCGGAAGGCAAAGGTTAAAGTCAAAGAAACAGATCCAACGTGTAGTCAGATTTGGCTCCTCCCTGTTCCAATTCCCTACTGTCAATGTCCATTCCACAGTCTTGTGGAAAAGGGGGTGACGGCCCTTCTAATTGCTTCGTCAGATGGAACTTTCCCGGAGTGTCCACCATTGGTGCCAGTGTTCCAAACGTTGTTTTTTTTGTTGTTGTTCCTCTCTGGAAAGTGTCTCCTTTACACCTGTAGCCTTAAAAAAATATTCTCAGCCTAAAAGTTGAGAGTTATGATCTATTTGATGGGAATTTTGAGAGCTTCAAGCCTGGGAGGCAGCATCTCAAGGTAAGGAATTTAGCAGTTTTCTATGTATGGGAAGATGCAAGAGTCTGGGCTCTCTGAAATCATTCATTTGATATGTACCTCAGCTACCCGGGGCCTGTATCCTATATTCTCATATCCTGAGTTTCGTCAGGGCTCACCGGCTCACGTTGGAGGGCTGCAATCGCTAATGACTGATGTGTCAGGCAATATTCCATTTCTCAGATCCTCTCCTCTTGGTCAGGATTTTGACCAATATCTGGGAGATATTTCAGGATCAAATTTTGTCCCACGGTGCTGGGAGGCTCATCCCAGGTCAGGGGAGAATTCTTGATATGTCACTCCAGGTGCTAGTTTTTGGATTAAGCCCTATTGTTAATTAAAGATCCTCTGGATCCTCTATCTAATTATGACCCAGGAGACATTTTCCCTTGTTGCTTCCTCCCATACCTAGAATCACACTATTACAATTATTTTATGTTATAAATGTGATCTATTTCCTCAAGATGTTTAGCCATAGAAGTATTGTTGGAGGCCTGGTTACATACTGGGTACTGTAAGAGACACCAATCTTATAAAATAGACAAGATATAAGTAATGCAGCTAGTAACGTTAACAAAGACACAGTGCAGCAGGGAGACACAAAGAGCAAACAATCTGGAAACAAAGAACAATGATCAGTATAACTACTTGTAATCCAATTGCAATAGCGAGCGACCAGAGGTACCATAACTGATTTAGTGAGCCATCCGCTGTTTCAGTGTACCAGCAGTGCATACTTAGACATGCACGGCTTAATCTTTGAGACAAGCATACGCTACTGGCAGGATCAACCAGGTAGAGAGAAAAAGATAAATGTTTCAATTCTGCTTACAAGGGTATAATTTAACAAATTACTGTAAGTCATAGTTAGTTTAAGGGGAGGGTTTTGCTTACACCTGGAAAACACAGATTTAAAACAGTCATTTTTCAGATAGAAACCATAAAAATTATAACCATAGTCACCAGTTTACCCAGTTATGTGCAACTAATCGTTTTTGTTAACAGCTTTATGAAGCCATCAGGTTTCCCATTAGAATTCTTCAAGTTCTTACCCAGTTCACCCTTATGGTTTGAAAACCAGAAACTTGTATTTATCCGAAGGTCCCTTCTATAAATCTTCTTGAAGAGGAAGCATTTTTGCAAAGGCATCAGAGTGAAACCATAACTGTGTACAATGACGAAAGACTTAAGAAGGCACGTTTAAATCTGATTACGATGCAATTGACAAAGTAACGTGGTTACTGCAGTGACATGCAACACTTTCCGATAATAAAGAGAATTCTGACTGGTAATATTTTACCAGGACATACCAAATTTTAGGAACTCCATATAATCTGTAGAATTCCTGTATCATTTGGCATACAATGTAACCTAAGAAGATTTATTGCTTATTTGACAACACTTCCCGTGTAATTCAACATACCAACTCAACCGAATTAGTTAATATCTCTCTTTGGGATGTTTCAGGGGCCCTTTGAAGCACCCCAAAGTTAGCTAGAGCTCAAAGGAACTTCATTATAATTTGATTTGGGAAGTTTTGTCCGAAAAATAAGAAAAGGGTTTAAAACTGTCAGGTAGGATCACATGTCACTGTGAAACAATAGTTATTCAGTTAGCCAAAGTAACAATAAAAGATTTCAAAGGCAAGTACAGAACAGATCTCTTAAGAGGTAGAAAAACTTAAAATCTGGTATCAAAAGCAGTCCAAAATCTTAAGAAACCTTGTCTTCTTAACAGAGAGAAAAGCGAAATTCAAGTTTTGCACCAGCTTACTTTTAAAATTTATTGACTCAATTAAACTTATTTTAAACTTAGTCAATCCTGACCACGTACAGAACTCTTTTTTTCAGGGTCCACTTTCCATAAACCTTCTGTCACTTATTTTAGCACAATTCTGACTTTCAAGTGGTCAAATATCTGGAGAGACTAATTTTAGATAGACCTTCCTAAAAGATAAGTATTTTAAAAAGTTCACCTAAAGCTCTTATTTCATTTGCATTTTCTTTCCTTAAAAGTTTCTTCATATCAAGTTATTTCTTTGCTGACAAATTTGCAATAGATATAACAAGATTTTATTTAGCTTATATTAAACCTAGGCATAATAAAAGTATTATACTTAATGTTGATGACTCTAACAGCATGTCTGTATTAATTAGATCAACAAACGAAAGTTAATACCAGGTCTTAATTAATACTGACTATTTCCCAGTTCACATGAACCTGAAGCTCATTTAGCTCAATTTCTCTTGTATTTAGAATAGTTTGGTTTGTAAGTGCTCACTTTTCTTTAAGCCAATTAAATAGAGCTCATCCACAAATCAACCTCAGTAATGTTATCCAAAGACAAAGACACATACAAGGACACAAACATACAGAGACGTCATAGTTGTCATTTCAAAATTTCAGCAGGGAGTCAGGTACAGCCATGTGAAACCCATCAGTTTACAAAAAGAGGTTGGATTCAAATTAGGTTGCTGAGAGATGGAAAAAATCAAACTCACTTGTCTAGATGGCTGAATTATTACAGCAAAGACACTTAGGTTTTTTATTTATCCTTGATAAGTCAATTTCTAAATTACTTTACCCTCTTTTAAAAAGATGCATTTTAAAAAGATGGCAGAGATGAGGGTTCCGGAGAAGACCAGAAAGGACGTTTGCATCTCAAAGATACAGGCAAGTTTTTCCTAGGATGACTTTGTTTCCCCTTTGTTTAATATTTACAAGCCTCTTAAGATAAACAGGGAGGGTTTGGGGAGTGGTATCTATTGGAGAGTCAATCAACTCGTTCCCCACTGTCAAAGTTCCCTGGGGCTCCTGTGGGGAAATTAGAATCGGACGCCTCAAGTCCAAGGGCGTCGCCTGGCCTCTTATAGGTTGTCAGCACAAGGGAAATTGCCCTGCTGTGGAAGTGGCTCCCGGTCCAAATTGGGTGGCCTGTGGAGTCTTAGATGGTGATACTAAATCCGGCTCCTGTGCTCTGGGGGTTAACACAGAAACTTCTATTTGATCCCCGTGGGTAGGGGAAACAGGAGGTGGTGAATATGATGGCGGCATGGGGGGAGGGTGGGCAGTTGGAACAACTGCCGGTGCAGCTTGCTGTTTTGCAAAACACTTGTAACTGCGAGATCCTATAAAAGTTGAGTGAGCCATTCAGGGGCTACCACCCTTCTGATCCTATATTTTGGGTCCGCACCCTATTACAATAGTATATCATGTGTTTCTTAGTCATAGGCTCAGGGCTACGTTTCACCCATTTATCTAATATAGGCCCCAAAGGGCTCTCCTTCAGGGTAGATGGAGTATTTCCCATTGTGTACACCAAAACGCAAAAGACGCAAGCAAACTCTGGCATCAGTGCACACCAAACCAAGACCAAAACCAACGAACCAGTTCCCAAATCGGTTCTGAGGGGGTGTAGTGGTGTAGAGAGCAGCCGTCTGGTCCAGAAGCCCACAGGCAGCTAGGAGGAGCTGTGTTAGTCCAAAGGCTCTGGGACTCATAGTCCATTCTCAGCCCAGAAGGAGCAGCCAGGGGGAACCAGTGGGAGGGCTTGACTAATTGACCTTTGTGCCTGCTATAAAGCTTATTGTTTAGCTCTTCGCCAGTAAAATATGGAGGGTTTGTACGTGGCTGCATAAATGGGTCTACGAATGATGGACAAGTGTGGTATTTGTTGCCTCCGAAGTGTGAAGAGACCTAAGTAAGACGAGTTGGGCTTGCTATAGTGTGTTGGGGGGCTGAATAGTTAACAGCTGAGGTTTAGCTGCAAGAGGAATTTCCTGGCTTTTAGAGGATCAGTTAATGCCCAGAAATGTAATAGTTGTGGACAGCCCTTGAATTTTCTGTGGGGCAGTAGCCCACCTGTATGTTATAGATGGGTCACCAACCATGTTAGGGCCTCGTGCACCAATCTCCTCAGGGGTTCTGGATTAGAACATCAGTATAGTGCCAGACGGTGCAAGGGGACACCAGGTCTTCCCAGCAAAGACTGTGGGCAATAGCTGGGCTGTTAAGATAGCCAGTAGGCAGACAGGTTAGAACACAGTGGGTGCCTTCTGCAGTGAAAGTAGACTGCAGCTGGGACTCCTCAATAACTGGTACTGAATAGAACATAATAGCTAGATTGTCACAGCAAAGTAATTCCCTGGAGCCCTTTGGATATCCTTAATTAACTGGACAGTGTTGGAAATGGGAGCCTTACTAGTGGGGATCAGCACTGATATTTCAGTAGTTGCTTATAAGGCGCCACTCATTAAGAGCAGGCTTTAATAGCAGCCAAATGGGGGAATTGAAAAGGAGAAATGGTGTGTTTAATGACTTCTTCTTGTCATAAATTTTGAATTTTGGGCTGCAATCCCACAGCCCCCTGTCATACGTGTTATTGGGGGATATTTACTGTCTTAGGTGGCAGTCTTATGGGCTCCCAGTATTCGGCTTCCACCAGGAAGACCAAGGATTTGGGTTTGTTCCAAATGGCGTTGCAGTACATCAAGGCATCCATAGCTGTAACGGGAAAGGGTAGGGCCAAAGGGGCTACCACCACTACAAGATTTTTAATAAAGATTGTTTCAGTAGTGACATTCAATGGAAGCTGAAAGCTTTCCACTCCCCTGACTATTATGTGTTGTAATCTAACGTGTGGCCCTTGCTTATAATTGAAGGGTTTCCCAGGAAGCACTGTAATTTGAGCTCCAGTTGTCAATGAGAGCCATAAGAAAAGTTGTTTATGTGTGTCCCAAGGATAATTAGAGAAGTATATGGGCAATTGTCCCAGAGGAGGGCCACGCTCCAGGGATCTGCCAGGTCACTAAGGCAGAGGCCTTGGCAGAGGTCAGGGTACAGGATTCGGAGAGGTGACAGCTGCCCATCACTCCAGTCTGCTGAAGAGTCTGTAACGCCTGGGCAAAAATTTCTAACTTGTGCTTGGGCTGTCCCAAGGTTACGTCATTAGGGACCCCGATCTCCAGAGCTGCCAATACAGGGAGGTCTGTTAGTCATCCCATGAAGGATGGAGCTGTGTGAAAGCACCACCCCTTGGTGGAGACCAGTAAGGGTCCCAGAAGCCCCTATATCCCTTAAGGGTCCTCTGTTGGGTTCCTGGCCGATGGGGCAGCGGGGCCCATGTGCCTTTACTGGCAAGAGAGATTTGGGGCTTCAGAAAAATTATCTTTCTCATATCTAGCTACAACATGGATGCAGTCCAATGCCTGTTGTACTGTATCTGACGTTTCTTTGAATTGTAACAGCATGGCTTTATAATTAGGGGGAACACAGTTCTCCCCCTTCCCTTGGACAAATTTTTTCTAGAAAAATTTGCATTTCTATCATGGTATAGTTACATGTCTCTGTTTCTTGTTCATGCTGGTCATCCGATGTTTTGGTGCAATGGATGGTGACAGGGAATACCTGGAAGGGAGTTTTCCTCTTCCCTGACTCATATGCTGCCACTTCCCGTTTAGGGTGTCCCAGTCAGCCTCGGTGGGGTCAAGGAATGATTTGCAACAGCAGCAAGAATTGCAGCAACATAGGAGGCACTTACCTCAGCGGCATTTGCCCGCTCGGGGTGCCATGATGCCCCTGGTAGAGCTGCCTCTATCATGGGTTAGGGCTGTGTGGGGAACTCATGGATGTATGTTTGAGGTATAGGACGGTTTGGGGTAATAGTAAAGCTGTGCAGAGACTGTGTATGTGTGATCTGGGGAGAGATGAGGGGCCTGAGTGCCTTTATGAGTGTACGGTTGGTGTAGCATTGTGCGGCTGGGTGGTGGGGCTGGTTCTGGGTGTTTTGAGGCTGTGTGTGCAGGCATTTGAGAAGAGGTAGGGGTATGCATTTTAATGTTTTGTGCGTTGGATCTGTGTGTATTCAGAGTATAGGGCTATACATATGCTCATCCTGTGGGGTAAGAGTTTAGGGAGTGTATTTTTGGTGTGGAGGAATTTGCAGAGACTGGGGTTGTCAGTGTAAATTGGGGTTGCTAGCTGTGTGTGTATAATCAGGGGATGTGACAGAGGCTGTTTATAGTATCTCAAGAGGGAGATGGGTGTATGTTTGTATTGGGGATGTGAGTTCATCATGTGTTCTGGGGGGAGTATTTAGGAGAAGGTTGAAAACATTGTGTCTCTCTGATGGTATTTTGTGTTTGTCTCAGCCTCTGAGGCATTGTACATACGTGGATGTTCACAGCTGTGGGGGGACTGTATGTGTTATATTTGGATTTTGGGGGTTGTGTCTTGTATTAAGAAGTATGTGAGCTTGGTTTGGATGTATTTGGCTATTGTTGAAGGGTTTGTGTGTTTGCATTGGGAGGTTATATGGGGTTGGGTGGATTTTTGTGGGATATGAGGATTTAGGTGTTTGATTATCGGAGGCCGTTGGGGGTGTGTTTTTGTATTCAAGACTGTGGCTGTGATTTTATTGGGGTTTGTAGTGCATGTATATTGGAGCAGGAGGGTTCTGGGCACACAGGCATCTGCTTATAGGTAGGGAGTTTGTGTGTTTGAGGATGTTTGGAGCTCTGTGGGGCTGTGTGATGGTGGCACAGGCGACTGTGGGCAGGTGGAGTGTGTGTTGGGCTGGAAGGAAAACTCGAGGGCATGTTGGTGACTGTGAGGCGCCCATGTGAACTCCCATGTGGACTGACCTTTGTTCCTTCTGATCTTCTATGGCTTGGACCCATCCTGATCTTCTGTGGCAGCTACTCCCCTGGAATGGTCAGCAATACTCTGCTCATTCTTAGCCAGATGAGTCAGGAAATGTCACTTCCTCTGGCAGCTGGATGTGTCTCTTGCAAGTGAGTGGTCCTGGAGTCCAGGGTGCAGGACTGGTGGACAGATGCAGAGGGAGGCTGATTCCCCCATGAGCTCTCTCCTCAGTGAGGTGGCCAGGAGGTCAGGGCTGTATCTCCAGAGGGTCAGACATGGCCAGTCCTCTCTAGAATGTGCTGGAGGGGCCAACTCATTGAACGGACCCTGCCAGGAGATAAACAGACCCCGAGGACAATTCCTAAGGGAGAAGTCTATACCTACCCATCTTCCACTTTCTGCTTTGGATGGCCTCTACCACAAGGTAAAAGCTAAGGCCCCTCACACGGCCCTTCTTGGCCTGGTCTTACTGACCGACCAGTCTCTCCCCACATCCTTGCTCACTCTGGGCCCTCTGGTGATAGCAGCATGAGGCCCCCTTGCATGTCAGTTCTCACCTCCTTCCCTTGGCCCATGCTGCCCTTGCTGTTTGTCCTGCTCTTCCTCCCCCAAGGCTGTGAGTCACCTTCTCCAGGTGGGAAGGATCCACTGAAAATGCAAATTTGGGTAATTACTGCATCATCTGAGACTCTAGCACGTGTCAGGCGCTATGACGCTTGCCAAATCCATAAAAACCCCACAAAGCGGATGTGCTATTAGTTGCACTTTGCAGGTGATGAAGCTGAGGTTCAGAGGTGAGCAACCATGACCAAGTACCCTGTATGTACCAGAATATCAATCAGACTGGTCAACGTATCCAATAAAGCCAAACATTAGTCTGATCAGGACGCCTAGATGCCAGGCTGTAAAGGGGCAAAATATGTCCCAGCAAGAGAAGGAGCAGTGCCAAGTACCCCAGCAAAGAAGCAGAGTTCATATCCTGCTTTCTTAATCAAAATAGCTGCAGATCAACCCACAGTTTCCTAGTCTGTTAATAGGAGGAAAATACTAATGTGCGTTGTCCTATAAAACTACCTTAAGATAGTGTGTATGATCCCGAGTGCTTTGGTAATGACCCCAAATCATCATCATGAAGTTGGGATACTTCTTAAAACACTGCAAGTCTTACACACTGGCATATAGAATCTGTACAGTCAGTTCTTTGGGTAATGATGGTAGATAGAAGTGGCCCAGAAGGACAGAAGACAGAAAATAGAGCAGAAACTATTTGTCCAGAGGTGACAATGGGTCATAGCCAAGGTTCAAGCATTACTAGGGAGGTGGTGAAAATAGTAATGGGCATAGAGTGTAATAAGTCAAGGATATCTAATGTAGTTTCCAATGAAAGTTTGTGAAAGACATATAACTAAAAAGATAATAGGCTGGGAGGTGAAATAGTACAAAACATTTGATATATTTTTTACAAGGATAAAAGAAGATAGAAATGAATATTAAAGAAGTAGGTCAAATAGAAAAACTGTAAGATGGTAATAACCTCACAATATGATGAGGCAACTTAGATTTATTTTGTTTAAATAAATTGGTAGACTATATTTAGAGTAGTTTTAAGTTTAAAGAGAATTTGAGCAGAGTATAGAGTTCCCATACACCCCCTCACATCTATTCTCCAAACCAAAGTTTCCCCTATTATTAACGTCTTGCATTAGTGTGGGGCATTTTTTACAATTGATGAGCCAAAGTTCATACATTCCTACTAACTAATATCCATAGTTTACATTACAGTTTACTCTGTTGCATATCCTATGGGTTTTCACGAATGTATGACAAGCATTGACCATTACAGTATCATACAGAATAGTTTAAGTGCCCTACCTTTTCCAGGATGTCATATAGCTGAAATCATACAGTATGTATCCATTTCAGTTTGGCCTCTTTCATTTAGCAATATGTGTTTAGGGTTCCTCCATGTCTCTTCCATTTAGTACTCTTATAGCTCAAGCTGCCATAACATAATACTATAGGCTTGGTGACTTTAACAACTCACAGTTCTAGAGGCTTGGAAGTCTAAGATCACGGTGCTGGCCAATTCAGTGCCTGGTGAGGGCTCTCTTCCTGGCTTGCAGACAACTGTCTTTTCCCTGTGTCCTCACATGGTGGAGAGAGACAGAAAAAACTCTCTGGTTTCCTCTTACAGGGGCACTAATAGAGCCTAATCCTCATGACATCATTTAATCTAATTACCTGCCAAAGACCTCATCTCCAAATACCATCACTTTGTTAGAGCTTGAATATATGAATTTTGGGGGGACAGAATTCAGTTGCTAGCGTCATTCTTCTAACAGTATAAAATATGACGAATAAAGAAAGCTCATCATTAAATTATCTCTTTTCTAGCAATACATAGATATTTACTTGCTTTTTATAAACCATTTACATATTTTAAGATAAATGAATTAAAGATTTAGAAAAGTAAGGTAGAACAAGATAAGAAATTGTAGGCACAAACATGTTGAAGCAATAACACATAAACCCCGCCGTTGCATTGTCTCAAAAATTCAGTTAGAGTTCTAAGGTCTAATTTAGGTTTCCACCTCTGGTTCATGCCATTTGCTCTACCACAACAATAGGGATGGGGTAGTATGCTAAAGTTAGGGCATTAAAAAAACCATTAGAAAACAGATACCTCGTTAAACTGAATGTTTATTTGGTGTGAATTGAGGCTGTTTCTTCTTAACGATATGATTCATATTAAAACTTGTCAGGAAACAGTAAATTAACTAAACGTAACTTGGGGAGAAGTTTTACTTTTTACGGAGACAAAATTAACCGTTTTAACTCGCACGATTCAATAGCATTTAGTACCTTCACCATGTTGTGCAACCCTTACTTCTACGTGGTTCAAAAATAGTTTTATCGCTGTAAAGGGAAGACCTACCCATGCTTTCTTCTACCTAACCCCTGGGCAGTCACCAATCGTCTTTCTGTCTCTATAGATATATCTATTTGGATATTTCATATAAGTGTAATTTATACAGCGTGTGACCATTTATGTCTGGCTTCTTTCACATAGCATAATTTTCAAGGTTCACCCATATTGTAGTATGTATCATTACCTCATTTCTTTCTTCTTCCCATCTTTAATGAGGTATAATAGAGAAATAAAAATATATATTTAAGATATACAACTTGATGTTTTGATATGCATATACATTTTTGAAATAATTGCCACAATCAAGCCAATTCACATATCCATCACCTCATATAATTACCACTTTCTTTTTTCTTTCTTTATGGTGAGAACACTTCAGATCTACCCTCTTAGCAAATTACAAGTACACAATACAGCATTGTTAACTATATGCACATTGTTGTACACTAGATTTCCAGAAATTATTCACCTTGCATAACTGAAACTTTGTACCTCGTGATCAATACCTGCCAATTTTCCCATCCCCTCATCTACTGTCAACCACTGTCCTGCACCCCACATCTATGACTATTTCAGATTCCACATAAAAGCAGCATCATGAAGTGTTTGTAGCTGTCTTTCTGTATCTGGCTTATTTCATTTAGCATAATCTCTTTCAGGTTCATCCATGTTGTCACAAATAGCAGCATTTCCTTCATTTTAAAGGCTGAATAATATTCCATCGTATACAGGCATACCTTGGAGATACTGCAGGTTTGGTTCCAGACCACCAAAATAAAGCAAATATTGCAACAAAACAAGCCACATGAATTTTTTGGTTTACCCGTGCATATAAAACTTATGTGTAGGGCTTCCCTGGTGGTGCGGTGGTTGAGAATCCGCCTGCCAATACAGGGGACACGGGTTCGAGCCCTGGTCTGGGAAGATCCCACATGCCGCAGAGCAACTGGGCCCGTGAGCCACAATTACTGAGCCTGCGCGTCTGGAGCCTGTGCTCCGCAACAAGAGAGGCCGCTATAGTGAGAGGTCCGTGCACCACGATGAAGAGTGGCCCCCGCTCGCCGCAACTAGAGAAAGCCCTGGCACAGAAACGAAGACCCAACACAACCAAAAATAAATAAATAAATAAATAAATAAATAAATAAATAAATAAATAAATAAAAAACTTATGTGTATACTATATTATAGTATGTTAATATGCGATAGCATTATGTCTAAAAAACCAATGTTCATACCTTAATTTTAAAGTAATGCTAATTGGGAAAATGGCACCAATAGACTTAATGCAGGATTGCCACAAACCTTCAATCTGTAGACAACGTAGTATCGGCAAAGCACAATAAAGTGAGATATGCCTGTTTATATACCACACTCTATTTATCCATTCATGAATCTACAGACACTTCGGTTGATCCAATATCTTGGCTACTGTGAAAAGTAAACATGGAAGTGCATATGTCTCTTCACGATACCAATTTCATTTCCTTTTGCTGTATACCCAGAAGTGGGATTGCTGAGTCATAAGGTAGTTGTATTTTTAATGTTTTGAGGAACTTCAATACTGTTTTCCTTAGTGGCTGTATCAATTTACATACCCAACAGAAATGCACGAGGGTTCCCTTTTCTCCACATCCTCACCAACACTTGTTATCTTTTGTCTTTTTGATAATTGCCATTGTAACAGGTGTGAGGTGATATCTCATTGTGGTTTGACTTGCATTTCTCTGACAGTTAGTGATGTTGAGCACCTTTTCATACATCTGTTGGCCATTTATATGCCTCCTTTGGAGAAATGTCTATTCAAGTCCTTTGCCCATTTTTAAAACTAAATTTATTTTATTTATTGATTGATTTTTGGCTGTGTTGGGTCTTTGTTGCTGAGCGTGGGCTTTCTCTGGTTGAGGCGAGTGAGGGCTACTCTGTTGTGGTGCACGGGCTTCTCATTGCAGTTGCTTCTCTCATTGCAGAGCACGATCTCTAGGTGCGCGGGCTTCAGGAGTTGTGGCTCACAGTCTCTAGAGTGCAGGCTCAGTGGTTGTGGCGTGTGGACTTAGTTGCTCCACGGCATGTGGGATCTTTCTGGACCAGGGCTCCAACCCGTGTCCCCTGCATTGGCAGGTGGATTCTTAAGCACTGCACCACCAGGGAAGTCCCCCATTGGGATTTTAATAGGGATTGCATTGAATCTGTGGATCGCTTTGGGTAGTATGGATATTTTAATGATAGTAAATCCTCCAGTTCATGAACATGGGATGTCTTTCCATATTATCAGTGTCATCTTTAATTTTCCTCATCCATTTTTTATACTTTTCAATGTAGAGATCTTTCACCCCTTTGGCTAAATTTATTCCTAAGTATTTTATTCTTTGTAATGAAATTAAGAATGGGGTTGTTTTCTTAATTTCCTTTTTTGGGTAGGTCATTCCTTTTGTATAATGACTTCTATATGCTGATTTTATATCCTGCAACTGTACTAAACTCACCTATGAGTTCTAACAGTTTTTTGGTTTTTATTTATTTATTTATTTATGATTGGGTGTGTTGGGTCTTCATTTCTGTGCGAGGGCTTTCTCTAGTTGTGGCAAGCGGGGGCCACTATTCATCGCGGTGCGTGGGCCTCTCACTATCGCGGCCTCTTGTTGCGGAGCACAGGCTCCAGACGTGGAGGCTCAGTAGCTGTGGTTCACGGGCCCATTTGCTCCGTGGCATGTGGGATCTTCCCAGACCAGGGCTCGAAGCCGTGTCCCCTGCATTGGCAGGCAGATTCTCAACCACTGCACCACCAGGGAAGCCCCTCTAACAGTTTTTATTGCTGTTGTTGTTGAATCTTTAGGATTTTCTACATGTATGATCATGTCATCTGCAAACAGAGGTAATTTTATTTCTTCCTTTCTGATTTGGATGCATTTTATTTCTTTTTCTTGCCTAATTCCTCCGTCTTCCAGTGCTATGTTGAATAGAAGTGGTAAGTGTGGACATTCTTGCGTTCTTCCTGATATTAGAGAGACAGCTTTTAGTTTGTCACTGTTGAGTAAGATGTTTGCTGTGGTCTTTTCTTTTTCATATGCCTTTATTGTGTTGAGGTACATTCCTTCTACACCTAATTTGTTTAGAGTTTTTATCATGAAAGGATGTTGAATTTTGTCAAATCCTTTTCTGCCTCTATTGAGATGATCATATGATTTTTCCTTCATTTTGTTAGTGTGGTGTATCACATTGGTTGATTTGTGTATGTTGAACCATCCTTGCATCCCAGGAATAAATCTGACTTGAGCATGGGGTATGATAATTTAAATTTATTGTTAAAATTGGTTTGCTAATACTTTGTTGAGGATTTTTGCATCTATGTCTATCAAAGATATTGGCTGTAATTTTCTTTTCTTGTAGTGCCTGTGTCTGGCTTTGGTATCGGGGTAATGCTAACCTTGTAAAATTAGTTTGGAAGTGTTCCCTCCTATCCAAATTTTTGAATGAGTTTGAAAAGGATTGGTAGTAATTCTTCCAATATTTGGCAAAATTCACCAGGGAAGCCGTCTGGTTCTGGATTTTCTATTTTGCTTTCTTTTTAAATTATTGATTCAATCTCCTTATTTGTTATTGGACTTTCAGACTTTCTGTGTTATCTTGATTCAGTGTTGGCAGGTTGTATGTTTGTAGGAATTTATCCATTTCTTCTAGATTATCACATTTGTTGGCATAATTGATGATGGACCCTTATGATTCCTTTATTTCTGAGGCATCACTTGTATTGTCTCCTCTTTCATTTCTGATTTTATTGAGTTGTCTTTTGTATTTTTTTCTTAATTCGTGTAGTCAAGAGTCTTACAAGTTTATCTTTCCAAAAAACACCACTTAGTTTTGTTTCTATTTTCTATTGTTTTTCTGTTCTCTATTTGATTTATTTCTGCTCTAATCTTTACTATTTCCTTCCTTCTGCCAAATTTGAGATTACTTTTTTCTTCTTTTTCTAGTTCCCTGAGGCATAAAGTGAGATTGTTTACTTGAGGTTTTACTTCTCCTTTAATGTATGCATTTATCACTACAAACATCTCCTGTAGTACTGCTTTTGCTGCGTCCCATAAATCTTGGTGTGTTGTGTTTCATTTTAGTTTGTGTCAAGATTCTTTTAAAATTCCCTTTTGATTTTCTCTTTGACCCAATGGTTGCTCAAGACTGTATTATTCAACATGATAAATATAATTAACATTGCTGTGTGTTATGTATGAAGGTTAAGAGAGTAAATCCTAAGAGTTCTCATCACAAGGAAAACATTTTTTTCTTTTTCTTTTATTTTGTTGCCATATGAGATGATGGTCACTAAACTTACTGTGGTAATCATTTCTTGATGTACATAAGTCATATCTTTATGCTGTACACCTAAAACTTATGCAGGGCTCTATGGCAGTTATATCTCAATAAAAGTGGAACGAGGGAAAAGAGTATATTGTTTAGTTTCCACATATTGGTAAATTTTCTTGTTTTCTTTTCTTTATTAGAATTTTGTTTTTAATTTAATTTTTTTGCTGTGTTGGGTCTTCGTCGCTGCATGCAGGCTTTCTCTAGTTGCAGTGAGCAGGGGCTACTCTTTGTTGTGGTGCACGGGCTTCTGATTGCGGTGGCTTTTCTTGTTGCGGAGAACAGGCTTTCAGGTGCACAGGCTTCAGTAGTTGCAGCACTCGGGTTCAGTAGTTGCGGCACATGGGCCCTAGAGCACAGGCTCAGTAGTTGTGGTGCACGGGCTTAGTTGCTCTGCATCATGTGAGATCTTTGCTTACCAGGGATTGAACCCATGTCCCCTGCATTGACAGGCAGATTCTTAAAGCACTGTGCCACCAGGGACGTCCAGATATTCCTGTTTTGTTACTATTATGGGATTTCTAGTTTCATACCATTGTGATCAGAAAAGATACTTGAAATTATTTCAGACTTCTTAAATTTGTTAAGACTTGATTGTGGCCTAACATATTATCTATTCTGGAGAATGTTGTGTGTGTACTTGAAATGAACGTGTATGTGCTGCTGTTGGATGAAATGTTTTGTATATGTCTGTAAGGACCATATGGTCCATAGTGTTGTTCAAGTCATGTTTGTTGATTGATTTTCCGTCTGGGTGTTCTATCCATTATTGTAACTGGGTTATTGAAGTCCCTTACTATTCGTGTACTGCAATCAATTTCTCCATTTAATTTCAATATTTCCTTTAGAGCTTTATGTGCTCTGATGCTGGATGCGTATATAATTGTTATATCCTCCTGTTGAGTTGACTCTTTTATTATCATATAGAAACCTTCTTTGTCTATACAGACAATTTTTGACTTAATGTCTATTTTGTCTGTTATGCATATAGGAACTCTCACTTTGTTTTGGTTGCCATTTGCATGGAGTATCTTTTTCCATCCCTTCACTTTGTGCCTGTATGTGTCTTTTAATCTAAAATGAGTCTCTTGTAGACAACATAAGGTTGGATATTGTTTTTTTATCCATTCAGCCACTCTATGCCTTTTGATTGGGAAGATTAATCCATTTATATTAAACTAATTATCAATCAGTAAGGACTTACTATTGCTGTTTTGTTAATTGTCTTATGTGTGTTTTGCAGCTGTTTTGTCCTCTTTCTCTGTAGCTTTATTTCATTGTTGTTTGATCTTTTTTTTTTGTAATGATTTACTTTGATCCTTTTCGCTTTATCTTTTGTTTATTTATAGTAGGCCTTTTCTTTGTGGTTAGCTGAAGGCTACATAGAAACCTTGTAGTTCTAAACATCTATTCTTTTACTCCCACCCAAACTTTGTGTCCTTATAGTCAGTTTCCTTCTTTGTATATTGTTAACCAATTTTAACTTTTATCTCAGGGTTAAAGTACTTTATACAGCACCATTACAGTGTTATTATGCTATATTTGTCTGTGTGTGTATGAGTTTACCATTGAAATTTATGCTTTTGTTTGCTTTTGCATTTCTGTTCACATGTTTTCATTTCAAAGTGATCTCCCTTAAGCATTTCTTATAAGGCAGGTCTAGTAGTGATGAACTCACTTTGATTTTGTTGACTTTATCTCTCCTTTATTTTTAAAGCATAATTTTGCTAGGTATGGTCATTTTTGCTTACAGGTTGGTTTTTTTTTTTTCGGTACTTTGAATATATCATCCAACTTTCTCCTGACCTTTAAGGTTTCTGCTAAGAAATTCACAAGTTGTTTTCTGGGAGTTCCCTCATATGTTCCAAGTCACTTTTCTCTTGTTCCTTTCAATATTCTCTCTTTGTACTTCACATTTAACAAGTTGATTATAACGTGATTGCGTGTAGTCTTCTTTGTGTTGATCCTATATTGAGCCCTTTGAACTTACTTCTACTGCTACACTATTTATTTTCTAGATATCTTATATCCTTTTTGTTCTTCAGTTCCTTCATTATTACATTCTTTTGTGGTTGATGTGTTTCCCAGTTTACCATTTTGATTCTCTTCTTATTTCTTTTCTGTATATTTGTGAGGTAGTTTTCTTAGTGCTTATCCTAGGGGTTAAAGTAAACATCTTAAGTTTATGAAAAAACGAATTTGAAGTAATAACATTTTCATTCAATAATAACACAAATTCTGCTTATTTACATCCCGCATCCTCGTTTACACTGCACTTGTCACAAATGACATCCTTATGCATTGTATGCCCATTAATAGCCTTATAATAACTATTTTATATATTTGTCTTTTAAATCACATTTTGAAAAGAGGCGTTACAAACCCTAACTGCAAATGTGTTGACCTTTTAAACTTAGTGTAGTTACCTTTACCATTGTTCTTTAATTCTTCATATGGTTTCAAGTTACGTTTCATTTCAGCCTGAAGGATTCCTTTAACAGTTCTTATTGAGCAGATCTACTAGTAATGAACTTCATCAGTGTTTCTTTATATGAATGTCTTAATTTTCCTTTATTTAAAAAAAATCTGGTAAAATATACATAACGTAAAATTTATCATCTTAACAATTTAAGAGTGCAGGCCAGAGGCATGAAATATATTTACACTGCTGTGCTATCATTACCATCATCCATCCACAGAACTTTTCATCTTGCAAAACTATAATAGTCTGTACTCCTGAAACAACAACTCTCCATTTCCCTTGCCCCCTCACCCCTGGAAACCACCATTGTACTTTCCATCTCTGTGAATTTGATTACTCTATGTACTTCATATAAGTGGGATCATACAGTATTTGTCCTCTTGTGACTGGCTTATTTTACTTAGCATAATGCCTGCAGGTTGATCCATGTTGTAGCATGTGTCAGAATTCCCTTCCTTTTTAAGACTGAATATTGATTTATTGTTTGTATAGGCCACATTTTGTATATCCCTTCATCCCTCAATGGACCCTTGAGTTTTTTCACCTTTTGCCTATAGCGAATAATTCTGCTATGAACATGGGTGAACACATAACTCTTTGAGTTCATAATTTCAATTCTTTTTGAGTATTTAATAGGAACTTGAATTATGGGATCATATGGTAATTCTATTTTTAATGTTTTGAGGAACGACCATACTGTTTTCCTTTCTGTGTGCACCATTTTCCATACCCACCAACAGTGTACAAGTGTATACATACTGGATATTAACCTTATCAGCTATAGGATTTGCAAATATTTTCTCCCATTCAGCAGGTTCGTTTTATTTTTTGATGAAAGAAGTATTTTTAAATTCTGAATACCTAGTTTATCTATTTCTTTTATTACCTCCACTTTTGGTGTCATATTCAAGAACTCTTTACCAAATTTCATGTCATGGTTTTCTTCCCAGAACATTCTTCTAAGAGTTTTATAGTTTTAGGTCTCACATTTAGGTCTTTGATTCACTGAGTTAATTTCTGTATGTGGTGTAAGGTAAGGGTCTACTGTCATTCTTTTGAATGTGGATATTGTTTTTCCAGTACCATTTGTTGAAATCGCTATCCTTTCCCCATTAGGTGGTCTTGGCACTCCTGTTGAAAATCATTTGGTGATGTATATACGGGTTTACTTCTGGGTTTCTATTTTGTTCCACTGGCCTATTCTCCGTCCTGTATGTGTGTTTATGCCAGTACTATGTTGATTACTGTGGTTGTTTAGTCGGTTTTGAAATCAAGAAATTTGAAACTTCAAATTTTGTTCTTTTTACACATTATTTTGACTATTCAGGCCTTTTAAATTCCATATGAACTTTAGGATGAATTTTACTACTTCTGAAAAAAACCTCACTGTGATGTTTAAAGAGATTGCTTTTAATCCGTACATCCCTTTAAGTCGTGTTGACATATTAACAACATTAAGTCTTCCAATCTGTGAACACAAGATGCCTTTACATTTATTGGTGTCTTCATTAATTTCCTTCAGCAACGTTTTTTAGTTTCCAATGTACATGTCTTTTGTCCTGCTGGTTAAGTTATTCCTCGTTTTTTACTATATTTCATGATATTTTAAATGATATATATATATATTTTTTACTTTTCAAACTTTTCATTCTTAGTGTATAGAGAAACAACTGATTTTTGAGTGTTGATTTTGTATCTGGCAAATTTTCGAAATTCATTTATTAATTCTAACAGGGTTTTTTTGGTGCATGTGTGTTGTCTCTGAACAAATATAATTTCATTTCTTCCTTTCCGATTTAGAGGCCTTTTATTTTTTATCTTGCCTTATTTATTTGGCTAGGAATTCCAGTACTTTGCTGAATAGAAGTGGTGACAACAGGCATCCTTCCTTTGTTCCTGATCTTAGGGAGAAAGATTTCACCACTGAATATAATAGCTGTTGGTTTTCTATCTGTGACCTTTGTTATGTTGAAGTCATCAACTTGTATTCCTGGTTTGTTGAGTTTTTTTTTTTTTTAAATCATAAAATGGCATTGAATTTTGTCAAATGTTTTTTCTGCATCAATTAAGATGATCACATGGAGTTTAGTCCCTTCGATCTGTTTACATGCTATACTACATTGATTGATTTTCATATGTTGAACCAACCTTGCCTTGCAAGAATAAATCCCATTTGGTCATGGTATATAATCCTTATAATGGGCTGTTCTGTCTCTTATTATTTTTTAAAGGGTTTTTGCATCAGTATTCATAAGGGATATTGGTCTGTAGTGTACTTTTCTTGTAGTGTCTTTAGGTTTGTAATTGATGTAATGTTAACCTCATAGAATGAGTGAAGATACATTCTCTCCTCTTAAATTGTTTGGAAGAACTTGAGAAGGATTGGTGTTAATTCTTCTTTAAATTGTTGGTAGAATTCACCATGAAGATACCTGGTGCTGGGCGTTCAGTTGTTGGGAGATTTTTGATAACTGATTCCATATCTTAACTTCTATATCTGTTCAGATTTTGTATTTCTTGGTAGGATGTGTGTTTCTAGGAATGTGTTCGTTTCATCTAAGTTATCAAATTAGTTGGTATACAACTGTCAATAGTACTCTATTGTAAGCCTTTTTATCTCTACAAAATTGGTAGTAACGTCCCTTTCTTCATTTCTGATTTTACATATTTTGTTCTTATCTCTTTTTTTAATAGTCAATCTAACTAGTTTTGTCAATTTTGTTGATCGTTTTCCTCTTTTTACAGCTATTTTGAGGCATAACTGACAAAACTGTAATATATCTAAAACGTATAGCATGATTATTTGATATACGTATATATTGTGAAAGGATTCTCACAATCAAGTTAATTAACATACCCATCACCTGTCATATATTTACTTTTTGTGTGTGAGGACACAAATTCTACTCTCTCAGAAATTTTCAGTTACAGAATACAGCATCATCAGTTAGTCCCCATGTTATACATTAGCTCCTCAGACCTTATTCCTTCATTTTATCCCTCATGTTATAACTGAAAATTTGTATCCATTTACCAGCGTGTTCCCATTCCCCCCCATGCCCAACTGCAGGCAACAGTTCCTGCTCTGTGTTTCTATGATTCCATCTTTTTTTTAGATTCCACACATAAGTGATACCATGCAGCATTTGTCTTTTCTCCATCAGGCTTATTTCACTTAGCATAATGTTCTCCAGGCTCATTCATGTTCTTGCAAGTGTAAGGATTTACTTTAAGGCTGAATAATATCCCATTGTGTATGTTACGTATGTATATTTGTGTGTATGTGTGTGTGTGTGTGTGTGTGTGTGTGTGTGTGTCAGATTTTGTTTATCCATTCATCTGTGAGAGACAGGCACGTTCTTTCCATACCATTACTGTGAATAACATTTCAAAGTTTGTTTTTGTTTTGGTTTTGTTTTTTTCCCGTACCACGTGGCTTGTGGGATCTTAGTTCCCCAACCACGGATTGAACCCGGGCCCTCCCCTCAGCAGTGAGAGCATGAAGTCCTAACCACTGGACAGCCGGGGAACTCCTAAAAAAATATTGTTTCTTTTTGCTATATGACCAGAAGTGGAGTTGCTGGATCACATGGTATTCTAATTTTATTTTCTTGAGGAATCTCCATACTGTTTTCAGTACTGCTTGTACCAATTTACATTCCCAAAAACAGTGCACACAGATTCCCTTTTCTCCACATCCTCACCGGCATTTATCTCTTGTCTTTTTCATAATACACATACTAACAGGTGTGAGGTGATATCTCATTGTGGTTTTGATTTGCATTTCCCTGATGATTGGGGATGTGAATCACCTTTTCATATACCTGTTCCCCAAATGTTTGTCATCTTTGGGAAAATGTCTTTTTAGGTCCTTTGCCAATTTTTAAATTGTGTTATATGGTGTTTTTGCTACTGAGTTGTATGAGCTCCTTGTATACTTTGGATATTAACTTCTTTTTAGATACGTGATTTGCAAATATTTTCTCACACTCCATAGGTTGCTTTTTCTTCTTCTTAATGGTTACCTTTGCTGTTCAGAACCTATTTCGTTTGATGTAGTCCCACTTGTACATTTTTGCTTTTGTTGCCTTTGCTTTTGGTGTCAAATCCAAAAGAACAGTGATGAGATTAATGTCAAGGAGATTACCCCCTATATTTTCTACTAAGAATTTTAAGGATCAGGTCCTATGTTCATGTCTTTAATTAATTTTGAGCTTATTTCTATGTCTGGCGTAATATGACTTTTGCATGTGGCTATGCAGTTTCCCCAAAAACCATTTATTGGAGAGACTCTCCTTTTCCCATTGTTTATTCTTGACTTCCTTGCTGAAAACTAATTGACTATATATGCGTGGATTTATTTTTGAGCTCTCTATTCCTTTTTGTTGATCTGTGTTTCTGTTTTTTGCCAATACAGTACTTATGTGATTACTATAGCTTTGTATTATAGTTTGAAATCAGGAAGTGTGATGTCTCTAGTTTTGTTCTTCTTTCTCAAGATTGCTTTGGCTCTTTGGAGTCTTTTGTGGTTTCATATGAGTTTTAGGATTTTTTTTCTATTTCTCTAAAAAATGCTTTGGAATTTTGATAGAGCTTGCATTGAATCTGTAGATCACTTTGGATGGTATGGGCATTTTCACAATATTAACCCTTCCAATCCATGAACACAGAATATCTATCCATTTGTTTGTGTCTTCTTCAATTTCTTACATCCGTGTTTTATGGTTTTTAGTGTGTAGATCTTTCACCCTGTTAGATAAATTTGTTCCTAAGTATTTTACTTTTTTTCATACTATTGTAAATGAGATTATTTTCTTAATTTTTCTTTCTGATAATTCATTGTTAGTTGATATTCGTTCATATACAAATGCAGCTGATTTTTGTATATTGATCCTGAAACTTTACAGAATTCAGTTATCCTAACAGGTTTTTTTTTTTTTTG
Organism: Balaenoptera physalus; assembly: GCF_965194825.1. Classification (NCBI taxonomy): domain Eukaryota; kingdom Metazoa; phylum Chordata; class Mammalia; order Artiodactyla; family Balaenopteridae; genus Balaenoptera; species Balaenoptera physalus. Next base: position 92,768,480 of record NC_138886.1, on the reverse strand, counting down.
CAGTGTGTTTAAGGTTTTCCACATATACTATCATGTCATCTGCAAACAGACTTATTTTACTTATAACTTTACAATTTGGATGCCTTTTATTCGTTTTTCTTGCTTAATTGCTGTGGCTAGGACTTACATTCATATGGTGAATGAAGGTGCAGAGAGTTGCATCCTTGTCTTGTTCCTGATCTTAGACGACCCTGTTCCTTGCTTCAGCTTCTCACTGTTGCGTGTGATGTTAACTGTAGTCTTATCATATATGGCCGTTATTACGATAATGTACATTACATCTATACATAATTTGCTGAGTTTTTTTTCACACACACACACTGTATTTTATTTTTACAAGAGTTAAACTGACACGATGCATTGTAAATGGATGACCACAACTAAAGCAACAATGATTGCAATTACCAAACACGAAACACACTCATACTGTGTCATAATATTGACATTCAGTCCAGCAATCCTCCACTGTAACAGCTCCTTTACTTTGCAGTGAAAATTGATTTGTATATTTTTTGCCTCTGAGTCCTTGTGGGATTTTTTTTTTATTCAAACAGAAAGTCACAGAAATTATAATCATCCTCATCAGTTCACTCAGTCCCATGTAATTAATTTTTTTTATCTTGATCTTTTGTTAGCACTTTTATGAATTCATCATTTTTTCATTAGAATTCCGAATATGCTTATTCATTCAGGTCAGCAGTATAGTTAGTTACCAGAAACGTGTACTTGTCAGAGTCTTTTCCATGAATGCCTTGAATATGAAACCCTTTTATAGGAACATATTTGCAAAATCATCAGAGTACACCCAGAACTGTCTGTAAATGACAAAAGACTTAAAAATGACCATGGTTAAAGATGTGATGAAAGTTCATAATAATGCAATTGACAAGGAAATTTAGTTATTCCTGAGATATACATTTTAAAGTAATAGCTAGAATTATGACTTATAACATTATACCAGAACATATAAGATTTTTAGAAATTTCATGTACTGTCTGAAACATTTATATTAACATATTTCCATACAAATAACCCAAACAAAGTTTCGTATTAGTTGTTTTTTTGTTTTTTTTTCTATACTGCAGGTTCTTATTAGTCATCAGTTTTATACGCACCAGTGTATACATGTCAATCCCAATCGCCCAATTCAGCACACCACCATCCCCACCTCACCGCGGTTTTCCCCCCTTGATGTCCATATGTTTGTTTTCGACATCTGTGTCTCAACTTCTGCCCTGCAAACCGGTTCATCTGTACCATTTTTCTAGGTTCCACATACATGTGTTAATATATGATATTTGTTTTTCTCTTTGTGACTTACTTCACTCTGTAGGACAGTCTGTAGATCCATCCACGTCTCAACAAATGACTCAATTTCGTTCCTTTTTATGGCTGAGTAATATTCCATTGTATATATGTACCACAACTTCTTTATCCATTCGTCTGTTGATGGACATTTAGGTTGCTTCCATGACCTGGCTATTGTAAATAGTGCTGCAATGAACATTGGGGTGCATGTGTCTTTTTGAATTACGTTTTTTTCTGGGTATATTCCCAGTAGTGGGATTGCTGGATTATTCTTCAGTTTGTTAATATGGTGTATCACATTGATTGATTTGCATATATTGAAGAATCCTTGCATCGCTGGGATAAATCCCACTTGATCATGGTGTATGATCCTTTAATGTATTGTTGGATTATGTTTGCTAGTATTTTGTTGAGCATTTTTGCATCTATATTCATCTGTGATATTGGTCTGTAGTTTTCGTCTTTTGTAGTATCTTTGTCTGGTTTTGGTATCAGGGTTATGGTGGCCTCATAGAATGAGTGTGGGAGTTTTCCTTCCTCTGCAATTTTTTGGAAGAGTTTGAGAAGGATGGGTGTTAGCTCTTCTCTAAATGTTTGATAGAATTCACCTGTGAAGCCATCTGGTCCTGGACTTCTGTTTGTTGCAAGATTTTTAATCACAGTTTCAATTTCATTACTTGTGATTGGTCTGTTCATATTTTCTATTTCTTCCTGGTTCACTCTTGGAAGGTTATACCTTTCTAAGAATTTGTCCATTTCTCCCAGGTTGTCTATGTTATTGGCATATAGGTGTTTGTAGTAATCTCTTATAATCCTCTGTATTTCTGCAGTGTCTGTTGTAACTTCTCCTTTTTCATTTCTAATTTTATTGATTTGAGTCCTCTCCCTCTTTTTCTTGATGAGTCTGGCTAATGGTTCATCCATTTTGTTTATCTTCTTAAAGAACCTGCTTTTAGTTTTATTGATCTTTGCTACTGTTTTCTTTGTTTCTATTTCATTTATTTCTGCTCTGATCTTTATGATTTCTTTCCTCCTGCTAACTTTGGGTTTTTTTTGTTGTTCTTTCTCTAGTTCCTTTAGGTGTAATGTTGGATTGTTTATTTCAGATTTTTCTTGTTTCTTGAGGTAGGCTTGTATAGCTATAAACTTCCCTCTTAGAACTGCTCTTGCTGCATCCCATAGGTTTTGGATCCTCATGTTTCATTGTCAGTTGTCTCTAGGTATTGTTTGATTTCCTCTTTGATTTCTTCAGTGATCTCTTGGTTATTTGGTAATGTATTGTTTAGCCTCTAAGTGTTTGTGCTTCTTACTGTTTTTTTCCCTGTGATTGTTTCCTAATCTTATAGCGTTGTGTTCAGAAAAGATGCTTGATATGATTTCAATTTTCTTAAATTTACTGAAGGTTGATTTGAGACCCAAGATGTGATCTATCCTGGGGAATGTTCCATGCGTACTTGTAAAGAAAGTTTAATCTGCAGTTTTTGGATGGAATGTCATATAAATATCAATTAACTCTATCTGGTCTATTGTGTCATTTAAAGGCTGTGTTTCCTTACTTTTCTGTTTGGATTATCTGTCCATTGGTGTAAGTGAGGTGTTAAAGTCCCCCACTATTATTGTGTTACGGCCGATCTCCTCTTTTAGAGCCGTTAGCAGTTGCCTTATGTATTGAGGTGCTCCTATGTTGGGTGCATATATATTTATAATTGTTATATTTTCTTCTTGGATTGATCCCTTGATCATTATGTAGTGTCGTTCCTTGTCTCTTGTAACATTCTTTATTTTAAAGTCTATTTTATCTGATATGAGTATAGCTACTCCAGCTTTCTTTTGATTTCCATTTGCATGGAATATCTTTCTCCATCCCTTCGCTTTCAGTCTGTATGTGTCCGTAGATCTGAAGTGGGTCTCTTGTAGACAGCATATATATGGGTCTTGGTTTTTTATCCATTCAATTTGCTGAGTTTTTATCATGAAATAATGTTCACTTTTGTCAAAAGCTATTGCTGCATCCATTGAGCTGATCATATGATTTTATCCCTCATTTTATTAATGTGCTATATCACATTTACTGATTTACATGTGATGAACCATCTTTGCATCCCGGGAATAAACCTGCTTGGTCATGGTGTATGATTCTTGTAATGTGCTGTTGAAGTTTGTTTGGTAATATTTTGTTGAGGATTTTGGCATCTGTGTTCATCAAGGATGTTGAGCATTAATTTTATTTTCTTGTAGTGTGCTTGCCTGGCTTTGGTAGCAGGGTAATATTGGCCTTGTAAAATGAGTTTGGGAGTTTTCCCTCCTCTTCAGTTCTTTGGAAGTGTTTGAGATAGAATGGTTAACTTCTTTAAAGTGTTGGTAGAATTTACCAGTGAAGCCATCTGGTCTTGGAACTATTTTTGGTTGAGAGGTTTATTATTTACTGATTCAATCTCCTTACTTGTAATTTGTTCATATTTTCTATTTTCTTATGATTCAGTCTTGGTAGGTTGTATGTTTCTAGGATTATATCCATTTCTTCTAGGTTATCTAATTTGTTGGCATAAAATTGCTCATAGTAATTTCTTCTGATCCTTTATCTTTGTTGTTACTGTTACGTGTGGTGATATATCCCCTTTCACTTCGGATAATACTGAGTCTTCTCTTTTTTGCCTAGTTAGTCTAGCTAAAGGCTTGCACATCTTTTTTTTTTTTTTCTAACTTTTAAAAAACCAGCTCTTAGTTTCAGTGGTCGTCTCTTGTATTTCTAGTCCCTGTTTCATTTATATCTGCCCTAATTTTTATTTCCTTCCTTCTGTTAACATTAGGCTTAGTATGTTGTTTAGTTCCTTGAGGTTTTTTAGTTGTTTTTTGTTTAGGTTGTTTATTTTAGACCTTTCTTTTTTCTTAATGTAGACTTTTATCATTATAAACTTCCCTCTTAGAACTGTTTTTGCTGCAGCTCATAAGTTGTAGTACATTGTGTTTCATTTTCATTTGCCTCAAAATATCTTGTCAATTACCCTTTGATTTCTTCTTCAGCCCTTTTGTTTAGGAGCCTGTTGTTTAACCTCCACATATTTGGGATATTTCTGATTTTCCTCCTATAATGTATTTTAGTGTCAAACCATTGTAGTCGGAAACGATACAGTGATTTCAATTATATTATGACCTAACAGATGATCTGTCATGGAGCGTATTCCATGTATGCTTGGGAAGAATGTGTATTCTTCTGTTCTGCATATGTCTGTTAGGTCCATCTGGTATTATGTGTAGTATGTGTAGCTTAAGTCCAATGTTTCCTTATTGATTTTCTTTTTGGATGATGATCTATGCATTGTTGAAAATGGGGTATTGAAGTCCCGAAATACTGATTTGCTGCCTATTTCCGCCTTCAGGTCAGTTACTATTTGCTTTATATATTTAGGGTGCTTTGATATTGGAGGAATACAAATGTATAATTGTATGTCCTGTTATAACTAAATTTATTCTTTATCTTTATATAATGACCTTCTTTGTCTCTTGTTACAGTATTTGACTTCAAGTTTATATAAGTATAGCTACCACTGCTCTCTTTTGTTTTCCATTTGAATAGAATATCTTTTTCCATCCCTCTACTTTCAGTGTAAGTGTGTCATTAAAGCTGAAATGAGACTCTTGTTATCAGCAGAGAGTTGGGTCTTCTTTTTAAATTCATAAAACCACTCTATGTCTTTTAATGCGAGAATTTAATTCATTTGCATATAGAGGAATCATTGACAGGTAAGGACTCACTAATTCCATCATATTAAATGTTTCCTGGCTTTTTTGTCATTCTTTTACTCCTTTCTTCTTTTCTTGCTGTCTTTCTTTGTGAATTGATAATTTGTTGTGGTATGCTTTGATTCTTGTCTCTGTTTTTTGGGCACCTACTAAAGGTTTTTGATTCTTTGTTATCGTGAGCCTTTCATACAACCTCTTAGACTTATGACATACTATTTTAAGCTGATAACAACTTAATTTTGAATACATACAAAAGCGCTACAATTTTACACTCTCCTTATTTTACGCTCTGATGTCACAATTCACGTCTTTTTATATTGTGAATCCATTAAAAAATTATTGCAGTTATAGTTGTTCTTGTCTTTAACTTTTATACTAAAGTTATAAGAGGTTTACCCATCACCATCACAATATTAGAGTATTCTGAACTTAACTATCTTTTGACCCATGAGTTTTATACTTTCATGTGTTTTCATGTTCCTAATTAACTAACATGCTTTCATTTCAGATTGAAGAACTTTTAACAACTTTTGTATAAACTCCTTCAGCTTTTGTTTGTCTATGAAAACTCTGTCTCTCCAATTCTAAAGGACAAGTTTGCTGGATAGAGTATTCTTGGCAGTTTTTTTTTCTTTGCACACTTTGAATATATCGTTCCTATCCCTTATGGGCTGCAATATTTTTTGCTGAAAAATCTGTTAATCTTATGAGGATTCCCATGTATTAAACAAGTGGCTTTTCTGTTCTTGCTTTTACGATTCTGTCTTTATCTTCTGATAATTTCATTACAGTCTGTCTATGTGTAGATCTCTTTGGATTAATCTTCTTTGGAAGTTTTTGGGCTTCCTCAATCTGGATATCTCTTTCTTTCCCCACATTAGGGAAGTTTTTAGGCATTATTTCTTTGAATATGCTTTCTGCCCTTTCTTTCCTTCTCTTTCTTGAAGACCTGTAACGCATATATTGATCCACTTACTGGTGTCCCTTATGTGATCTTCACCTTTTTCTAGTCTTCTTTCTTTTTGCTCTTTTGATTAGATGACTTCCACTGCCTTGTCGGATTCTTTCTTCCATTTGGTCTAGTCTGCTTGTGAAGCCCTGTATTGAATTTTTCGGTTCATTTATTCTTGAAATCTATGATTTGTGTTTCGTACTTCTTAATATTTTCTGTCTCTTTGTTGAATCTCATACTTTGTTCATGCTTTATTCTCCTGACGTCAGTAAGCATCTTTATTACCATTATTTTGAACTCTCTGTTGGGTAATTCACTTATATCCACTTCATTAAGGTCAGCTCCTAGACGTCTGTTTATTTGTTTGAAACATCCCCGTTTCTTTACTTTCCTTGACTCTCTGTGTTGGTTTTTGTATAAAACAGCCACTTTTCCCAGTTTTGACAGATTGGCCTTGTGTAGGATATGAACCTCCTTAATCAGCCTGGCCTGGTTGTTGAAACCATTGTCTTTGTTCTTAGTGACTTCCAGTAGTTGAGGGTGTTCCAAGACCCATCAGTGTCCTCAAAGATGTGGTTAATGCTCATATGCCTGTTTAGGCTTCTGGACAACTGCCAGTTGCCTGCCGCTTTAACTCCCTGATGCAGGTTAATTGGAAGCCCAATTATCAGGCAGGAGTGGGAAAAGTCAGAATATGACATATGTAGTCTAGCCCCTATGAAGAAGAATCCAGAGCTGGAAGAGTTTTTTCTTCCTCACTCTGTGCTGAACCAAGGGAAATAGTTGCTCTGAATGCTTCTCTGTCCAAGTAAAACAGCCTTTGTTTTTAGTGGTCCCAGGGACTCATGAAGGCTGAGCCCTTTCAGCTCCGAGAGCTAGGTGAATTGGGGGCTAGTCCCTTAGGTGGCAGTTGAAAACTGGTGTGCTAGAGGTGTAGAAAAGCTCCTTCCAGGAGAGAAGATAAAAATTTGGTCTTACTTGGAGCTGGGGGAGATGGCAGGGGACATGCCCACCATACATTTAGTACAGCTAGCCTGACCAGGAAAAAGAGAGAAAATTCAAAATACTCTAATCAAGAATGAATGTGGTGGTAGTTGTTAAAACTCTTAGAACTCTACACCAAAAGGAGTGAATTTACTGTATATAAGTAACAAAAGAAAAAAGCAGCCTGGACTTTCCTTAAGAAATTGCAAGTACAAATAAGTATAAGTTTCTTTTAATGAGAAGAGTATTATAAATCCACATAAATTAAAACTCCTAAAAAGTGGCCCTTGGACAGCGTGATGGGTCTGGACCCCTCTTGTATACTAAGACACTTCCAATTCTACACTTACGAGGGGTAGAGTTTAAGCAGTATAGAAGCATGAGCTGTGCAGAAGATGGCCCACCTAATGGATAGAAAAGACCCTGTAAGTCAGCACGGACCTAAGGGCTATACTGAATTCCCCATTATGGGCAAGTAAATTATACCAAGAGTTTATAACCTACTCATTGGTTGGAATTAATTAATTATTGACTCATTCTTCCTGAAATTTTTTCTGACACAGCTGATTTATTTACAAACTGTGACTTCAGATGTTACCTTGTGCTTGTTAGGAATTTCCTGTCAGGTTCTAGAGAATTAAAAAAAGGGAGAGGAGGGGACTTTCCTGGTGGTGCAGTGGTTAAGAATCCACCTGCCAGTGCAGGGGACATGGGCTTGAGCTCTGGTCTGGGAAGATTCCCACATGCCACAGAGCAACTAAGCCAGTGCGCCACAACTACTGAGCCTGCGCTCTAGAACCTGCAAGCCACAACTACTGAAGCCTGTGCACCTAGAGCCTGTGTTCCGCAACAAGAGAAGCCACCGCAATGAGAAGCCCGCACACCACAAGGAAGATTAGCCCCTGCTCACCGCAACTAGAGAAAGCCCTCACGCTACAACAAAAATCCAACGCAGGCAAAAAAAATAAATAAATAAAAAAATAAAAATAAAATAAAATAAAATCAGTAAAATAAATAAGTAAATAAATTAAAAAAGGGAGAGGAGAGATTTCCATTTCCCCATTTTCTATGACCCTTACTTAGGTTTTCACTAAGTATGGGAATATATCAGTTTGGCACCCAGAAATAAAACCAGATTCATTCAATATTATTCCACAAAGAACAAAATCTATAAACAAATAAAAAATCTTAGCTGTAAAAAAAAAAAAAAAAGAATGAAAAACATCACTACTGACCTAACAGATGTAAAAAAAAAAAAAAAGGATTATATTGGAATACTATGAACAATTGCATGGCAAAAGAAGCTAGATAATCCAGATGAAATAGACAAATTTACAGAAAGACATGGACTCCTGAAATTGTTCAAGAAGAAAAGAAACTTTGAATATATACATAGCAAGTAATTAATAATCATAAAACTTCCCACAAAGAAAAGCCCAGGAATAGTTTCACTGGTGTATTCTCTGAAATGTCTAAAGAATTAACACCACTCCTTCACATATTTCAAAACATAGAAGAGAAGGGAACACTTTCCAACATATTTTATGAGTCCAGTATTACCCTGATACCAAAATCAGACAACGATATCAGAAGAAAACTATAAACTAGTATCCTTTATGGATAAAGTGGATATGGATAATGAAAATGGACTTTAAAAATCTTCAACAAAATACTGGCACAGCAAATCAAGAAAGTATAAAAAAGATTATATCAAAATAATGAGAAGACAAACCACAGACTAGAAGAAAATATTTGCAAAAGACAGCTGATAAAGCACTGTTATCCAACCTGATTTTAAAATGGGCAGAAGGTCTGAGCAGACAATTCACCAAAGAAGATATACAAATGACATATGAAAAGATGCTCTACATCAAATGCCATTAGGAACTGCAAATTAAAACAACAATGAGGATACCACTACACACATATTAGAATGGTGAAAATCCAAAACACTGACAACACCAAATTCTTGTGAGGATGGAGAGTAAGAGGAATGTTCATTCATTGTTGGTGATAATGCAAAATGATACTGCCACTTTGGAAGACAATTTGGTAGTTTCTTACAAAACTAAACATACTCTTACCATTCAGTTCAGCAATTGTGCTCCTTGGTATTTACCCAAAAAAGTGGAAAACTTAATTCCACAAAAACACCTACACGTGGATGTTTATAGCAGCTTTGTACCATAATTACCAAACCTTGGAAGCAACCAAGGTGCCCTTAAGTAGGTGATTGGGTAAATAAACTATGGTATATCTAGACAATGGAATATTTTTCAGTGCGAGAAAGAAATGAGCTACCAAGCCACGAGAAGGCATAGAGGAACTTTAATTGCATATTACTAAGTGAAAGTAGCCAATTACTGTGTGATTCCAACTACATGATATTCTGGAAAAACCAAGACTATGGAGACAGTAAAAATTTCAGTGGTTGCCAAGGGCTGGGGTGAAGGGAATGAATAGAATGAGCACAGGGGACTTTTAGGCAGTGAAATAATTATATATGATACTATAGTGGTGGGTGCATGCCATTATACATTTGCCAAAATCCGTAAAATATACAACACCAAGAGTGAACCTTAATGTGAACTATAGACTTTAAATGATAATGAAGTGTCAATGTTGGTTCATTAATTGTAGTAAATGTACCGCTCTGGTGCAGGATGTTGATGGTGGGGGAAGCTGTGTGTGCAGAGCAACAAGGAATATAAGGGAACTCTCTGTACTTTCTGCTCAGTTTTGCTGTGAACCTAAATCTTCTCAAAAAATAAAGTATCTGTGTGTCTGTGTATGTGTGTGTGTGTTTAAAAGACTATACACAGCAACCAAGTAGGATTTGTCTCAGGAATGCAAAGTGCTCAACATAAGAAAATCAATAAATGTAATATATCATATTGATAAGGGACAAATCTCACATGCTAATTTCAATAGACACAGAAAAAAGCACCTGACAAATCGAAACCCTTACAGGATAAAAATATTCAACAAAATAAAAATAGGAGAGAACATCCTCAACCTAATAAAGGTGTCTATGGAAACCCCACAATTAACATCGTACTTAATGGTGAGAGACTGAAAATTTCCTCCCGAATATCAGGATCAGGACAATAATGTCTGCTCTCTCCACTTACAGGCAACATTTTACTGGAGGTTCTAGCCAGGGCAATCCGATAAGAAGAAGAAGTAAAAGCTACCCAGATTAGAAAGCAAGAAGTAAAACTATCTCTATTTGTAGATAAAAAATACTAAGGAATCCACAAGAAAACTATTAAGCTAATAAAGTTCAACAATGTTGTAGGACACAAGATCAATATACAAAAATCAGTTGTATTTCTATAAAGTAGCAATGAACACTCTGAAAATAAAATTAAGAAACCAATTCTATTTACAATAGCAAAAATTGAATAAGCTTCTTAGGAATAAATTTAACAAAAGTAGCACAAGACTTATGCACTGAAAACTACCAAAAAAAAAAAAAAAAGAAATTAAAGAAGATCTAACTAAATAGAATGATATCCTGTCTTCATGGATTAGAAGACTTAATATTCTTAAGATGGCAATACTTCCCAAATTATGTACAGATTCACTACAATCTCTACAAAATTGACTTTTTCCCCCACAAATTAGCAAGCGGATCCTAAAATTCAGATGGAAATGCAAGGGACCCAGAATAGCCAAAACAATCTTGAAAAATAGGAATATAGTTTAAGGATTCACATTTCCCAACTTCAAAACTTACTACAAAGCTACTGTAATCCAGACTAGGTGATACTGGCATAAGGACAGACATATAAATCAGCAGAGTAGAATTGAGACTCCAGAAATAAATCCAATCATTATGGGGAGCTGATTTTTGACAAGGGTTCTAAAACAATGCAAAAAGAGAAGAATAGTCTTTTCACAAACACTGACGGGACAACTATATATCCTCACGTGCAAAATAATGAAGTTGGACCTCTACCTCACACTATCTACAAAAGATGGATGAAAGACCTAAGTGTAAGAGCTAAACCTACGGAACTCTTAGAAGAAAATATAAGCATAAATCTTTGTGATCTTGGATTAGTCAATGATTCCTTAGATATGCTACCTAAAGCACAAGCAACCAAAGCAAAAAATAGATAACCTGAACTTAATAAAAAAAAAACTGTGCTTCAAAGGACGCTATCAAGAAAGTGAGAAAAAAAAACACAAAAAAACAACAAACCCTGAGTGGAAGAAAACATTTGCAAATCATATATTTGATAAGAGTCTAGCATCCAGAATACATAAAATACTCTTACAAGTCTACAATAAAAACACAAATATCCCAAACACAAATTGCTCCAAAACACAAATTTCTCCAGAGAAGACATACAAATGGCCAAAAAGCACGAGAAAAAATGTTCAACATCATTGGTTATTTGGAAAATACAAATAAAATGCAGAGTGAGATACCACTAGGATGGCTGGAATAAAAAAGATGGTCAATAACACATGTTGGTAAGGATGTGGAGAAATTGGAATCTCATACATTTCTGGTGGGAATGTAAACTGTTGCAGTTGCAGCTACTTTGGACAACAATGTGTCAACTCCTCAAAAAGTTAAACATAGTTAACATATGATCCAGCAATTCCACTCCTACAAATACACCGAAGAAAATTGAAAACATAATTTCACACAAAATCTTGTATATGAGTGTTCATAGCAGCATTCGTCAGAGTCAAAAAGTGGAAACAAATGTCTATCACCTGATGAATGGATAAACAAAATGAAGTATATCCGGATAGCGGAATATTATTCAGCCATAAAATGGAATGAGTACTGATGCATGCTACAACATGGATGAACCTTGAAAACATTATGCTAAGTGAAAGAAGCCAGACACAAAATGTCACATATGTATGGTTTCATTTATATGAAATGTCCAGACTAGGAAAATTCACAGTAATAGAAAGTATATTAGTGGGTGTCAGGGGCTGGGGCGAGAGGGGAATGGGAAGTGACTGCTAATTGGTATGGGATCTTATGGAGGGTGATGGAAATATTCTGGTTTAGATAGTAGTGATGGTTGCAGTCTTGTGGACATATTAAAAATCTTGTGAATATACAAAAAACGACTTAATGTACACATTAAAAGGGGAAATTTTATGGTATGTGAATTATATCTCAATTTAAAACAAAAACATTTGACCATACTTGTGTTGGTCTATTCTTGGACTCTATTCTATTCCATTGATTTATGGGTCTATTTGTCTGCCAGTATCACACTGTCTTGATTACTATAGATATACCCAACTCCGTAAATTTGGGTAGGGTGAGTCTTCAAACTTTATTCTTCATTTTCAAAACTTTTAAAAATAACTTTTCCAGTTTCTTTGCCTTCCCACAAAATCTGAAAATCAGTCTATCGACATCTACACAAAATACTGTAGGCATTTTGTTGATAGTGTCGTTTTTCCATACCCTTGCTGCTTTTATCTGGTGGTTCTATCGATGACTGTGAGATGCGTGTCAAAATCCCTGCCTATAATTGACCATGTGTCTGCTTCTCTTTTCAGTCCTATCAGTTCTGTTTTTTGGTGCATACACATTTTGGATTATATTTTCTTAGTGAATCGACCCTTTCATCATTATCATCTCTCTCTTTGACGCTGGTAATTTTCTTTGTTCTGAAGTCCATTTTGTCTCACATTAATATAACCACTCCAGCTTTCTGTGATTAATGATATTAATCACAGAAATCACAATAATGATATTACTGTTCTAATGATATATTTTTAGAGGAAACTTTAAAATTTAGAATAGTTTTAGATTTACAGAAAAATTGCAAAGATAATACAGCTTGCATATACCTCACATCTAGTTTCTTCTATTAACATTTTGTATTAGTATGGCACATTTATGACAATTAATAAATGAATATTGATACATTATTATTGACTAAAGTCCACACTTTATTCAGATTTCCTTAGTTTTTTAAAATTAATTAATTAATTAATTTATTTATTTATTATTTTTGACTGCATTGGGTCCCCGTTGCTGTGCGCAGGCTTCCTCTAGTTGCAGCAAGCGGGAGCTACTCTTCATTGCAGTGCACGGCCTTCTCATTGCGGTGGCTTCTCTTATTGCGGAGCACAGGCCTCAGGCACACGGGCTTCAGTAGTTGTGGCACATGGACTCAGCAGTTGTGGCTCACGGGCTCTAGAACACAGGCTCAGTAGCTGTGGCGCACGGGCCCAGCTGCCCCGCGGCATGTGGGATCTTCCCGGACCAGGGCTTGAACCCTTATCCCCCGCACTGGCAGGTGGACTCCCAACCACTGCGCCACCAGGCAAGTCCCTAGATTTCCTTAGTTTTTACCTAAAGTGTTTTTTCTGTTTCTAGTATTCCATCTAAGATACCAAGGTACATTTAGTCTCCTTAGGCTCCTCTTGGCTGAACTGTTTCTCAGACTTTCCTTGGTTTTGAAGACCTTGACAGTATTGAGGAGTGTTGGTCACCTATTTTGTAGAATATCCCCTATGTGGGATTTGCCTGATGTTTCCTCATGATTAGATGGAAGTTATAGGATTTGGGGAGGAAGACCACAGATGTAAAGTGTCATTCTCTTCACATATCAATGGCACATACTATCAACATGACTTATCCCTAGTGTTGTTGACCTTAGTCTCCTGGCTGAGGTGGACTCCTGTCAAATTTCTTCACTGTATAGTCTGTTTATTCCCTTTCCATATTGTCCTCTTTGACAGTATGACACAATGTACAGCCCACAGTTAAAAAGTGGGGAGTTATACTGCACCTCCTGAGAGCAGAGTATCTATATAAGTTATTTGGACTTCTTCTGTACAGGATACTTTCTATTATCCGTCCTTCCTTCCTTCCTTCCTTCCTTCCTTCCTTCCTTCCTTCCTTTCTTTCTTACTCATTTATTTATTAATAAGGATTCATGGATATTAATTTTATACTTTGGGTTATAACCCAATACTAAGTTATTTATTTTATTGGTCAAATTGCTTCAGCTTTAGCCATTGGAAGCTCTTTTAGTTGGCTCACGTAGACCTTATTTATTTATTTATTTATTTAGAAGTTTCTTTTTTATTTTTTTGAAAGTCTGTCTTTAATATTTTATTTATTTATTTTTCTTTTTTAAAAAAAATCTTTATTGGAGTATAATTGCTCTACTCCAATAATGGTATGCTAGTTTCTGCTTGATAACAAAGTGAATCAGCTATACATATACATATATCCCCATATATCCTCCCTCTTGCATCTCCCTCCTACCCTCACCATCCAACCCCTCTAGGTGGTCACAAAGCACTGAGCTGATCTCCCTGTGCTATGTGGCTGCTTTCCACTAGCTAACTATTTTACATTTGGTAGTGTATATATGTCCATGCCACTCTCTCACTTCATCCCAGCTTACCCTTCCCCCTCCCCATGTCCTCAGGTCCATCCTATACATCTGCATCTTTATTCCTGTCTTGCCCCTAGGTTTTTCAGAACCTTTTTTTTTGTTTAGATTCTATATATATGTGTTAGCATATGGTATTTGTTTTTCTCTTTCTGACTTACTTCACTCTGTACGACAGACTCTAGGTCCATCCATCTCACTACAAATAACTCAATTTCGTTTCTTTTTATGGCTGAGTAATACTCCATTGTATACATCTGCTACATCTTCTTTATCCATTCATCGGTCGATGGACACTTAGGTTGCTTCCATGTCCTGGTTATTGTAAATAGAGCTGCAATGAACGTTGTGGTACATGACTCTTTTTGAATTATGGTTTCCTAAGGGTATATGCCCAGTAGTGGGATTGCTGGGTCGCATGGTAGTTCTATTTTTAGTTTTTTAAGGAACCTCCATACTGTTCTCCATAGTGGCTGTATCAATTTATATTCCCACCAACAGTGCAAGAGGGTTCCCTTTTCTCCGCACCCTCTCCAGCATTTATGGTTTGTAGATTTTTGATGATGGCCATTCTGACCGGTGTGAGATGATACCTCATTGTAGTTTTGATTTGCATTTCCCTAATGCTTAGTGAAGGTTGAGCATCTTTTCATGTGTTTATTGGCAATCTGTATATCATCTTTGGAGAAACGTCTATTTAGGTCTTCTGTCCATTTTTTGATTGGGTTGTTTGTTTTTTTGGTATTGAGCTGCATGAGCTGCTTGTAAATTTTGGAGATTAATCATTTGTCACTTGCTTCATTTGCAAATATTTTCTCCCATTCTGAGGGTTGTCTTTTCGTCTTCTTTATGGTCTCCTTTTCTGTGCAAACGTTTTTAAGTTTCATTAGGTCCCATTTGTTTATTTTGGTTTTTATTTCCATTACTCTAGGAGGTGGGTCAAAAAGGATCTTGCCGTGATTTATGTCATAGAGTGTTCTGCCTATGTTTTCCTCTAAGAGTTTGATAGTGTCTGGCCTTACATTTAGGTCTTTAATCCATTTTGAGTTTATTTTTGTGTATGGTGTTAGGGAGTGTTCTAATTTCATTCTTTTACATGTAGCTGTCCAGTTTTCACAGCACCACTTATTGAAGAGGCTGTGTTTTCTACATTGTATACTCTTGCCTCCTTTATCAAAAATAAGGTGACCATATGCGTTTGGGTTTATTTCTGGCCTTTCTATCCTGTTCCATTGATCTAAATTTCTGTTTTGGTGCCAGTACCATACTGTCTTGATTACTCTAGCTTTGTAGTAAAGTCTGAAGTCCTAGAGCCTGATTCCTCCAGCTCCGATTTTCTTGTCTTTTTTTTGAATTTTTGAATTTTATTTATATTTTTATACAGCAGGTTCTTATTAGTTATCCATTTTATACATATTAGTATATATATATATCAATCCCAATCTCCCAGTTCATGACACCACCACCACCACCCCTGCTGCTCTGCCCCTTGCTGTCCATACGTTTGTTCTGTACATCTGTGTCTCAATTTCTGCCCTGCAAACTGGTTCATCTGTATCATTTTTCTAGGTTCCACATATATGCGTTTATATACGATATTTGTTTTTCTCTTTCTGACTTACTTCACTCTGTATGACAGTCTCTAGATCCATCCATGTCTCTACATAAGACCCAATTTCGTTCCTTTTTATGGCAGAGTAATATTCCATTGTATATATGGACCACATCTTCTTTATCCATTCATCTGTTGATGGCATTTAGGTTGCTTCCATGACCTGGCTATTGTAAATAGTGCTGCAATGAACATTGGGGTGCATGTGTCTTTTTGAATTATGGTTTTCTCTGGGTATATGCCCAGTAGTGGGATTGATGGGTCATATGGTAATTCTAGTTTTAGTTTTTTAAGGAACCTCCATACTGTCCTCCATAGTGACTGTATCAATTTACATTCCCACCAACAGTACAACAGGGTTACCTTTTCTCCACACCCTCTCCAGCATTTGTTGTTTGTAGATTTTCTGGTGATGCCCATTCTAACTGGTGTGAGGTGACACCTCATTGTAGTTTTGATTTGCATTTCTGTAATAATTTGTGATGTTGAGCAGTTTTTCATATGCTTCTTGGCCATCTGTATGTCTTCTTTGGAGAAATGTCTATTTAGGTTTTCTGCCCATTTCTTGATTGGGTTGTTTGTTTTTTTAATATTGAGCTGCATGAGCTGTTTATATGCTTTGGAGATTAATCCTTTGTCAGTTGATTCATTGGCAAACATTTTCTCCCATTCTGAGGGTTGTCTTTTTGTCTTCTTTATGGTTTCCTTTGCTTTGGAAAAGGTTTTAACTTTCATTAGGCCCCATTTGTTTATTTTTGTTTTTATTTCCATTACTCTAGGAGGTGGATGAAAAATATCTTGCTGTGATTTATGTCAAGGAGTGTTCTTCTTATGTTTTCCTCTGAGAGCTTTATAGGGTCCGGTCTTACATTTAGCTCTCTAATCCATTTTTTAAAAATTATTTATTTATCTATCTATTTATTTATTTATTTATTTATTTTGGGCTGTGTTGGGTCTTCGTTTCTGTGCGAGGGCTTTCTCCAGTTGCGGCAAGCGGGGCCACTTTTCATCGCGGTGTGCAGGCCTCTCACTATCGTGGCCTCTCTTGTTGCGGAGCACAGGCTCCAGACGCGCAGGCTCAGTAGTTGTGGCTCACGGGCCTAGTTGCTCCGCGGCATGTGGGATCTTCCCAGACCAGGGCTCGAACCCATGTCCCCTTCATCGGCAGGCAGATTGTCAACCACTGTGCCACCAGGGAAGCCCTCTAATCCATTTTCAGTTTATTTTTGTGTATGGTGTTAGGAAGTGTTCTAATTTCATTCTTTTACACGTAGCTGTCCAGTTTTCCCAGCACCACTTATTTAAGAGACTGCCTTTTCTCCATTGTATATCTTTCCTCCTTTGTCATAGATTAGTTGACCATAGGTGCGTGGGTTTACCTCTGGCCTTTCTATCCTGTTCAATTGATCTATATTTATATTTTTGTGCCAGTACCATATTGTCTTGATTAGTGTAGGTTTGTAGTGTAGTCTGAAGTCAGGGATTCTGATTCCTCCACCTCTGTTTTTTTCCCTCAAGACTGCTTTTGCTATTCAGGGTCTTTTGTGTCTCCATACATATTTTAAGATTTATTGTTTTAGTTCTGTAAAAAATGCCATTGGTGTTTTCATATGGATTGTATTGAATGTGTAGATTGCTTTGTGTAGTATAGTCATTTTCACAATATTGATTCTTCCAATCCAAGAACATGGTATATCTCTCCATCTGTTTGTATCATCTTTAATTTCTTTCATCAGTGTCTTATAGTTTTCTGCATACAGGTCTTTTGTCTCCCTAGGTAGGTTTATTCCTAGGTATTTTATTCTTTTTGTTGCAGTGGTAAATAGGAGTGTTTCCTTAATTTCTCTTTCAGATTTTTCATCATTATTGTATAGGAATGCAAGAGAATTCTGTGCATTAATTTTGTATCCTGCTACTTTACCAAATTCATTGATTAGCTCTAGTAGTTTTCTGGTGGCATCTTTAGGATTCTCTATGTATAGTATCATGTCATCTTCAAACAGTGACAGTTTTACTTCTTCTTTTACAATTTGCATTCCTTTTACTTCTTTTTCTTCTCTGATTGCCGTAGCTAGGACTTTCAAAACTGTTGAATAACAGTGGTGATAGTGGACATCCTTGTCTCATTCCTGATCTTACAGGAAATGGTTTCAGTTTTTCACCATTGAGAATGATGTTTGCTGTGGGTTTGTCACCTTTATTATGTTGAGGTAAGTTCCCTCTATGCCCACTTTCAGCAGCTTTTTTATCATAAATAGGTGTTGAATTTTTTGAAAAGATTTTTCTGCATCTATTGTAATGATCATATGGATTTTATTCTTCAGTTTGTTAATATGGTGTATCACATTGATTGCTTTGAGTATATTGAGGAATCCTTGCATCCCTGGGACAAATCCCACGTGATCATAGTGTATGATCCTTTCAATGTGTTGTTGGATTCTGTTTGCTAGAATTTTGTTGAGGATTTTTGCATCTATATTCATCAGTGATTTTGGTCTGTAATTTTCTTTTTTTGTAGTATCTTCGTCTGGTTTTGGTATCAGGGTGATGGTGTCCTCATAGAATGAGTTTGGGAGTGTTCCTTCCTCTGCAATTTTTTGGAAGAGTTTGAGAAGGATGGTTGTTAGCTCTTCTCTAAATGTTTGATAGAATTCACCTGTGAAGCCATCTGGTCCTGGACTTTTGTCTCTTGGAAGATTTTTAATCAGAGTTTCAATTTCATTACTTGTGATTGCTCTGTTAATATTTTCTCTTTCTTCCTGGTTCAGTCTCGGAAGGTTATACCTTACTGAGAATGTGTCCATTTCTTCCAGGTTGTCTATTTTTTTTGGCATAGAATTTCCTGTAGTAGTCTCTTAGGATGCTTTGTATTTTTGTGGTGTCTGCTGTAACCTCTCCTTTTTCATTTCTAATTGTATTGATTTGAGTCCTCTCCCTCTTTTTCTTGATGAGTCTGGCTAGTGGCTTATCAATTTTGTTTATCTTCTCAAAGAACCAGCTTTTAGTTTTATTGATCTTTGCTATTGTTTTCTTTGTTTCTATTTCATTTATTTCTGCTCTGATCTTTATGATATCTTTCCTTCTGCTAACCTTGGGTTTTGTTTGTTCTTCTTTCTATAGTTCTTTTAGGTGTAAGGTTGGATTGTTTATTTGAGATTTTTCTTCTTTCTTGAGGTAGGCTTCTATTGCTATACACTTCCCTCTTAGAACTGCTTTTGCTGCATCCCATAGGTTTTGGATCGTCGTGTTTTCATTGTCATTTGTCTCTAGGTAATTTTTCATTTCCTCCTTGATTTCTTCAGTGATCTCTTGGTTATTTAGTAACGTATTATTTATCCTCCATGTGTTTGTGTTTTTTACATTTTTTCCCATGTATTTGATTTCCAATCTTATAGCATTTGGGTCAGAAAAGATGCTTGATATGATTTCAATTTTCTTAAATTTACTGAGGCTTGATTTGTGACCCAAGATGTGATCTATCCTGGAGAACGTGCTTTGCGCACTTCAGAAGAAAGTGTTATTTGCTGTTTTTGTATGGAATGTCCCGTAAATATCAATTATACCTATCTGGTCTATTGTGTTTCCTTATTAATTTTCTGTTTGTATGATCTGTCCATTGGTGTAAGTGAGGTGTTAAAGTCCCCTACTATTATTGTGTTTACTGTTGATTTCCTCTTTTAGAGCTCTTAGCAGTTGCCTTATGTATTGAGGTCCTCCTATTTTGGGTACATATATATTAATAATTGTTATATCTTGTTCTTGGACTGATCCCTTGATCATTATGTAGTGTCCTTCCTTGTCTCTTGTAACGTTCTTTATTTTAAAGTCTATTTTATCTGATATGAGTATTGCTACTCCAGCTTTCTTTTGATTTCCATTTGTATGGAATATCTTTTTCCGTCCCCTCACTTTCAGTCTGTATGCGTCCCTAGGTCTGAAGTGGGTCTTTTGTAGACAGCAGATATATGGGTCTTGTTTTTGTATCCATTCAGCAAACCTGTGTCTTTTGGGTGGAGCATTTAATCCATTCACATTTAAGGTAATTATCAATATGTATGTTCCTATTACCATTTTCTTAGTGGTTTTGGGTTTGTTTTTGCAGGTCCTATAATTCTCTTTTGTTTCCCACTTAGAGAGTTCTTTTAACATTTGTTGTAGAGCTGGTTTGGTGGTGCTGAATTCTCTTAGCTTTTGCTTGTCTGTAAAGCTTTTTATTTCTCCATCGAATCTGAATGAGATCCTTGCTGGGTAGAGTAATCCTGGTTGTAGTTTCTTCCCTTTCATCACTTTAAGTATGTCATGCCACTCCCTTCTGACTTGTAGAGTTTCTGCTGAGAAATCAGCTGTTAACCTTATGGGAGTACCTTTGTATGTTATTTGTCATTTTTCCCTTGCTGCTTTCAATAATTTTTCTTTGTCTTTAATTTTTGCCAATTTGACTACTATGTGTCTCGGCATATTTCTCCTTGGGTTTATCCTGTATGGGACTCTCTGTGCTTCCTTAACTTGGATGACTATTTCCTTTCCCACGTTAGGGAAGTTTTCAACTATAATCTCTTCAAATATTTTCTCTGGTGCTTTCTCTCTCTCTTCTTTTTCAGGGACCCCTATAATGCGAATGTTGTTGCATTTAATGTTGTCCCAGAGGTCTCTTAGGCTGTCTTCATGTCTTTTCATTCTTTATTCTTTATTCTGTTCCACAGCAGTGAAATCCACCATTCTGTTTTCCAGGTCACTCACTGTTTTTCTACCTCAGTTTTTCTGCTATTGATTCCTTCTAGTGTATTTTTAATTTTAGTTATTGCATTGTTCATCTCTGTTTGTTTGTCCTTTAATTCTCCTAGGTCTTTGTTAAACATTTCTTGCATCTTCTCGATCTTTGCCTCCATTCTTTTTCCGAGGTCCTTGATTATCTTCACTGTCATTATTCTGAATTCTTTTTCTGGAAGGTTGCCTATTTCCACTTCATTTAATTGTTTTTCTGGGGTTTTATCTTATTCCTTCATCTGATATATAGCCCTCAGACTTTTCATGTTGTCTATCTTTCTGTGAATGTGGTTTTTGTTCCACAGGCTGCAGGACTGTAATTCTTCTTCCTTCTGCTGTCTGCCCTCTGGTGGACGAGGTTATCTATGAGGTTTTTGCAAGTTTCCTGATGGGAGGGACTGGTACAGCTCCATTTTTCTGTCTCAAGATTGCTTTGGCTATTCGGGATCTTTTGTGTTTCCATACAAATTGTGAATTTTTTTGTTCTAGTTCTGTGAAAAATGCCATTGGTAGTTTGATATGGATTGCATTGACTCTGTAGATTGTTTTGGGTAGTATAGTCATTTTCACTATGTTAACTCTTCCAATCCAAGGACATGGTATATCTCTCCCTCTTTTTGTATCATCCTTAATTTCTTTCATCAGTGTCTTATAGTTTTCTGCATACAGGTATTTTGTCTCCTTAGGTAGGTTCATTCCTAGGTATTTTATTCTTTTTGTTGCAATGGTAAATGGGAGTGTTTCCTTAATTTCACTTTTAGCGTTTACTTCATTAGTGTATAGGAATGCAGGAGATTTCTGTGCATTAATTTTGTATCCTGATTTTTTTTTAGCAGTTTCTTGCTTTCTGTTTTAAATATTGTTTGTGTTAAATGTTATCTGAATACACTGAGAACTACTTCAAACAACGCTATATATTTTGTTGTTTTTCAATAGCAAACAATTTTTAAAACCTCAGTGGAGAATAATCTAGTATCCTCACCAATATTAACCCTTTCTATTCTTCTTTTTCACTCTTGACATTCCCTGTTTCCTTCTGTTATCATTCCCCTTCTGTCTCAAGAACTTCCTTTAGCAATTTTCAAATTAAGTCTGCTGGCAACAAATTCACTCAGTTTTCCTTCATCTGAGAGTGTCTTCATTTCACTTTCATTTCTGAAGGATATTCTCACTGGATATAGAATTCTGTTCACAGTTCCTTTCTCTTAGCACTTGAAAAATGTGGTATTTCCTTCTGGCCTCCATGGCTTCTAATGAGAAATCACAGGAATTAGAGACAATCTGCCCCAGGAGGCAATGTGTCATCTCTCTATGGATGTGTTCAGGAAGATTTTTTTGTTTTTTTTTTTGTTTTTGCTTTTTTTTCCTTTAGTTTTCAGTAATTTGATTATGTTGTTTCTGGGCACTATGATGTTTTGGGGCTTATTCTTACTCAGCTTCTTGAATCTGTAGGTTGTGCCTTTCCCCAAATTTGTGAAGCTTTCAGTCATTATTTATTCAAATATTATTTTTCAGCCTTGCCCTCTTCCTCCTCTCCTAGATGTTAGATCTACTGCTATTTTCCTACCAGCCCTTCATATTCTGTTTATTAAAATTTTTTTTTATTTAAATAGTTTTAATTGTGGAAAAGAACACATATAAAATTTACCATTTGAACTATTTCTAAGTGTACACTTCAATAGTGTTAAATATATTTACAGTATTGTGCAACCAATATCCAGAAGTTTTCATCTTGTAAAACTGAAACTCTATACTCATTAAAAAACAGCACCTCATTTCATCCTCCCTCCAGGACCCAGTAACCATCAATCTAATTTCTGTTGATATGAATTTGACGTCTCTACATATTTCATATAAATGGAATCATACAGTATTTTTCTTTTTGTGACCTGCTTATTTCACTTAGCATAATGTCCTCAAGATTCATTCACATTGTAGAAAGTGTCAGAATTTTCTTCCTTTTTCAGAATGAATAGTATTCCATTGCATGTATATACTGCATTTTGTTTATTCATTTCTCTGTCTATGGACACTTGGGTTGCTTCCTCCTCTTGCCTATTGTGAACAGTGCTACTAGGAAAATGCGTGTGCAAATATCTCTTCAAGATCCTGCTGTTAATTCTTTTGATATATACCCAGAGGTGGAATTACTGGATCACAGAGTAATTCTATTTTTAATTTGTGAGTAACTGCTATATTGTTTTCCGTAGCAGATGCACCATTTTACATTATTTTCTGTCAAGTTTCTTTGCTGAACATTGTGTTTGGGATTCATCCATGTTGTTGCCAGTAGTTATGGTTTGTTTATTCTCATTGCTGTGTAGCACTGCATTAGGTAAAAATCCCACAATTTATTTATTTATTTTACTATAGACTTTGGGGTTGTTTCCAGGTTTGGGCTATTAAAAAGAGTGTTGCTATGAATATTCTTGTGTGTTTCTGGTGAATATATATATATATATATATATATATTTACACATTTCTGCCAAGTTAAATTCCTAGGAGTGGAATGATTCTGGTGATTATAGTAATATTGTATTAAAGTTTTGATTTGAAATTTCCTGATGACTAGTGGAGTTAGCACAGACCTTTTCAAATGCTTATGGGCCATTTGGGTATCACCTTTTGTGAAGTGTCTATCACAGGTTTTGCCAATTTTTCTGAAGGTTTGCTTCTTCTTTATGATTTTGTAAGAGTTCTTTATAAGTTCTGGATATGAGTGCTTTGTCAGATACATGTGTTACGATACCATGTCCCTTTTTGTGGCTTTGCTTTTCACTCTCTAAATGGTTTCTTTTGATGAACAGATGTTCTTACTAATGACGAAGTCCGACTTCTAATTTTTATTTCCCTTTTAGTATTCTCTGTAACCTTATTTAGAAAAGGCTTACCTAACCCAAAGTCATTAAGATATCATGTTTTCTTCTAAGAGTTTCATTGTTTACCTTTTATATTTAGGTATGCAGTCCATCTGGAATCAGTTTTCGTTTATGATTTCAGATTTGGGTCAATAGACATTTCTTCCTCATATGACTTTTCAAATGACCCGTACTATTTTTTGAAGACCATCTTTTCCAATTCCACCACTGTGTCTACCCTCACCATTTATAATAGCTGTAAAGCATGTCATTCTAAGTTACTCTCATAACTTATTCAGCCACTCTTCCATGGGATATTTGGGTTATTGTCTGGTCTCTGCCATCATCAAACAGGGTGAACATCTTTGTATGGACATCAAGGCCTTCTTCTGAAGTTGTTAGAACAGAGTAGAATTTCTGAGCCTGAAAATTCTTACTTTTTTTAAGAATTAATAAATTATACAGTTCACATCTCAAAGAATACGAAGAGCCCCAGTGAAACATTTGCCTCCTACCCTGTCCACAACCCTCCCAGTCCCTTCACCAGGTAAGCACAGTCATGAAATCTTGAGTATTTTCCAGATATCCTGTAATGCACAAAAATTCATTCTTTATATTCTTTTCTTCTTTTCTTTTTACACGGCTAGCGGTACTGCATATGCTCTGTTCTTCATCTTGCCTTTCTAACTTAACAATACATCTTAGAAATCTTCCTATTATTGTAATAAAAAAGCATCCTTGTTCATTTTTAAGGTAGTGAGCATAATTTTTCATTTGATGGGTGTATCAGAATTTAGACAGTCTCCTATTGATTGGCATCTATGGTGTTTCTAATCTTTTGCTATTCAAACTATGCTTCAATGAATAACTTTGAACATGTCATTTCGCTGTGTGCAATATATCTGTTGGAGGTACTTCTAGAAGAGACCTTGCTGGGTCCAAGGGGATATGCAGATGTAATTTGATTAGCAGTGCCAATGCTTCAGCAATATATGAAAGCTCCTGTTTTCCCACAGCATGGCCAATGTGAGGCAGGAGATAGAGGGGCTCCAGGCTAGACATTTACAGCTGGCCTCCTGTTTGCCCTTCCTGTGGTGAGAAGAAGTTGTGCTCCAGGCCGGACATTCATAACCAGCCCCCTGTTTACATTTCCTGAAGCAAGAGATAAATGGGCTCCAGGACTACGTATTTATGACTGGACTCCTGTCTATATTTTGAGATGTGCACCTCAGTATAAAAACCAGCAACAGAAATAGGGTAAATAACTGGACACTGGATATTTTTATGGCAGGGACAGAGTGGGACTAAACCCTGTGAAAAGATCAAGGGGTCATACATTTCCCACCCTTGGGGCACATGTGCAGAAAGGCTCGTTGGGAGTCACAAGGGAGGGGGCACCACCCCAAAATATGTGATGCTAAGGTCATCCCATAGGCCTCTGGGCTGTAATCCATCTTGGAAAAAAGTTGCACATGCACGTTGGGGAGTGTCCTAGGGCAGGTCAGGTGTGGAAAAGGAAACCAGATAATTGGCCAAAGGTACACAAAGACCCAGAAGAACTGCCCTATATAAATGACTTCACCTCCTCTTTACTGTGCTCCTCCTCATTAGGGAGGACACCCACACCCTTTGTCTCCAGGTGTGCATCTCTGCCTTGCTTCTATCTTAACTAAACAAACTGTTTCTCTGTGTGCTCTCCCACTTGTTGTTGTTGTGCTGTGTCTCTATTAATAAACTTTGTACCTGTTTTTACAGTTTTGCCTCCATGAGAAATGCATTTTTCACAGGGGGCAAGAGCCAAGGGGTGGTGGTTAGGATTCCTGGTTTTCATCTAGCCTACCCAGGTTCAATTCCTGGGCACGGAATTAAGATCTTGCTTCATGCCACCACTCACTGCTGCCTCTCCAAGATTAAATGGACTGTTAGATCTGAGATCTTTAGCTATCCCAAAGATGGAAAATTGTAGATTGTTTTACATTTATCTCATTGTGTATGAGATTGAGCACCTCTTCAGAAGTTTAAAAAGCTAATTGTGTTTTTTGTCAACATCCTTTCATGGCATGAACTTCTTAAAAATCACTCAGGCTGCAAATGCCTCCAAATGTTTCCTCATGAGAAGCCCTTAGACATGGACTTTCTGGGTCAGACTTTTTACTCTTTAAACGTTGTCTTTACATGTTGCCAACTGACGCTCCCTCCACAATGCAGACCCGAACCCGTCTCGCTTCAATCATCATTGGCTTTGGGGCTCATAGGTGGAAATGGCACCTGTAGGTTCTCACAGGTGGAAGCTTGCACCTCTAGGTATGGGGGCGAGGGTACCCTGGCCTGCCAGAGTAGCCGGCCCCGCCCCGTCACCTTTCGGCCATGCCCTCGGCGCCGCGGTCCCGCCCCCGGCTGTGCGGCCCCACCCCGTGCCCCCCGCTCGCCCCGCTGAGTGCCCCGCCCGCCTCGCTGAGTGCCCCGCCTCCACCCCGGAGAGCGGCTCCACCCTCCTGCCTATGTAGCCCGCTCCCAAGGCTGTTCCGCCTTGCTCCTTGGCTGCATGCCCCCGCCCCTCTGCGTAACCAGGCGTCACTCGTCACGTGACGCCCGGCAGTGCCGCGAGGGGTCGGCGGTGGCTCTCGCTCCTGCTGGCACGGTCTGTGCACGGGTGATTCCCGCCGAATGAAGCGCACTGAGGCATGATGGCGAGGGCCTAGTGGAAGGCGCAGACAGGCCTGGACGCCGCCTGTAGCTGCCTTCGGCCTCCCGGCCTCTGCGCTCTTTCCTGCGCCGTTGCTAGGCAGCCGCATCTGGGCACGGGAGGCAGGGCGGGCTAATGCGGAAAGGTACGGGTGCCGGGGAGGGGCTGTGATTGCAGAGGGTCCGGGTGTCTGGCAGAGGGCTATGGAGCAGTACTGCATTCTGGGCCGCATTGGGGAGGGCGCGCACGGCATCGTCTTCAAGGCCAAGCACGTGGAGGTGAGCACCCAGCCCTTCCTCCTTCGGTTCCATTGAGATCTACCCGTTGTCCCGACCCACGCTTGGGCTCCTGCCTCCCCGCAGCTTTTCGTGGCGTGCTCCCGCCTCCTTTGCTCTCTTGAGTGGAGGGCGTCCAGCAACCAGCGGTGCTTTCTTCGGGCGAGTGCCCCCTAGGAGCGTGGCGTGGATGTCTCTGAGCTGCTTGCTCAGCGCTGCGCCTGCTGGCCCTGATTTCCCTCCAGCCCGGGGTGGGGGGCGCGTCCCACCCCCACGAGGGCCTCAGGCCTCGGCGTCGCATCCCCTTTTCCAGCCGGGGATGGGCCTGCAGTGTCTGCGTCCTGTCCCAAACAGACTGGAGAGATCGTTGCCCTCAAGAAGGTGGCCCTGCGGCGGCTGGAGGATGGCATCCCCAACCAGGCCCTGCGGGAGATCAAGGCCTTGCAGGAGATCGAGGACAGTCAGTATGTGAGTGGGGCTGGTGTTCTGAGGTGCTGGTTCCCGCCCTCCTCCACTCACTCCCACTCTGAGGTCCTGCAGTCACTCTGTTCACTCATTTGCTTCCTCACCCCTCACTCACTCCCTTTCTTCTCCACTTGTTGTTCACCCTCATTCACTCAGTTACTTCACTCATTCATTCCCTGTCGTTCACTCGCTTATTTCTTCGCGTACTCGTTCGCTCATTCACTAACTTATTCCTTTTTTCTCAAAACACTTGGTGATTTCTGATGATAATGATAATTGCCACCTATTGAGCTCCTGTTATGTTCTGCATGCCAGGTTGACTGCTTTATGTATATTGTCCTTCTGAGTTTCGTCCTCTGCTCCGCAAGGCACGCTCAGGCCCTCCCTATCTCAGGCCAGGGGAGGAGGCGCAGCCACCAGCTTACCGGTGCTCAGCTTGTTCCGCTTGTCTGTGGAGGCTTTGGCCCAGGTCTGATCGCAGAATCAGGACGGTTTAACACTGGGGCCTCCCATAGACTCTACCCTCTACTGGCTACTGGCAACACAGAAACCAGCCCCTACCCTGCTCTTGAGAACTGAAGTGTGGTAGGGGAGATGGCCAAAGGCTACAGCGCCCATCTGGCGTGGTTTGTGCTGTGACAGGCCTGGGAGGGGCTGTGGGCACACGAGGAGAGACACCTCACACACCCAGTTTCATTCTCTTTGTGGTATTCTCTCTTGTCCATGTCCTGAGTAGAGGATGTGCTTAACTTCCCAGGGAGTGACAAGGGTAGGTCCACCCACCTAAGGGTGGGTGATACTCTGACTTGTTTCTTATTCTCTGGAGATGTCCTTGATATATTGGGTGACACAAGCATGTTATAAAACTGTGTGTGTCATCTTGGTTTTGTATGAAAATATTTTGTATATATATACGAATACATGCCTGTGTGTGCCATGTCTCTTGTAAAGTCTGGTGGAATAGACTCCTAAGGTTGACTGTAGGTGATAGGATTTTTCTTTTGCTGTTTTTTTCATTATAATTTTGGGTATTATCTGAATGTATTTGTTTGTCCCAATCTGTAAAATGAGTGTCTACTACCCTCAACATCAGAAAAACAGCAATATGGCCATTCTTGTTTTTTGAGGAAAGTAAAAGGGCTTTGCTGACAGCTTGTGTGTGGGAGAGGTGGAGGGCCCATAGGAAGCTGGTGATACGGTCCCATGTCCTGTGCATCAGCAGGCCTGAAGAGTCTACGTTCAAAACACTCCAGATCTTACCCTGGCCCAGGCCATCCTCACCTCTCATCAGAACAACTACAGCAGGCTCCCCTGCCCCCCCCCGCCCCCCGGCCACTGCCTCCACTCCACAGTCAAAAAATGTACATGAAATCATCCACTCCCTGGCTTGAAAAGCTCCAGAGGCTTCTCTTCACTCTGAAAGAACTGTCACCATCTGCTTCCACCCCGCTCCAGCCTCTTTTTTCATTCACAACTTCTTAAGTGTCTCGCCCGTGATAAGCACTGTCTAGGCTCCAGGAGTGCAGAACAGAGCAGCCTCCTTCCTGTTCTTGCCTCCGGGCCTTGTGTTTGCTGTCCCCTGGCCCAGAGCTCCTTCCCAGATGCCTTCTCTTCTTTCTTCATCAGAATCTTCATCAGAATACCCTATACGTTTGTTGTTTGGTCATTTGTCAGTCATTTGTCCCCTGAGCTCCTTCAAGTCCTTCGGGACCCACCAGCCCTTGCTCCTGTTCACGACTGTGCAGCCTGCCCTTGTGACCTCGTGGGCCCTCAGGAAGTATATGTGACATGTCTCCTGCTCTCCCAGTGCTGGGAGTTGTGATCACCTGTGTGTGTGTGTGTTTCCAGGTGATTTTCCAGTTCGTGGGCTGGGTGGGGGACCAGACACTGCCCTAAGTCGCCTTTCTTAGACCTCCTTTTCCCTGAGTGTTTACTGGAGCATTAGAGTAGGGACTTGCCTTCTCCTGGGAGAGGGAAGCAAGAGATCACCAAGCTCCCTGATTCTGAGCTCAGATCTCATGCCACCATCTCTGCCTGCCTGGTCCTCTGTTGGTGCAAGGGCTGAGGGTCCCAGAGAGAGTCTGAGCCATGTGAGTCTGGCGGCTGACGGGATGCCCCGCTTGCAGGCGGTACAGCTGAAGGCCGTGTTCCCGCATGGCGCAGGCTTCGTGCTGGCCTTCGAGTTCATGCTGTCAGATCTGGCTGAGGTGGTGCGCCACGCCCAGAGGCCGCTGACCCAGGCGCAGGTCAAGAGCTACCTGCAGATGTTGCTCAAGGGGGTCCCTTTCTGCCATGCCAACAACATTGTACATCGGGTCAGTTCCAGCATGGGCTGGGGTGGGACCGGGGGGGTGGCTGGGCTGTGGGTAGGCCAGCCCTTGATGAAAGGCATGGTTAGAAAAGGGACAGAGGGGGCAGGGCCTATGGGTAGGAGGCCAGGGCTGGGGCCCTGGAGGAGGTCGGGTCTTGCGCTGACCTGGGTGCCCAGCCTGCCAGGCCCTCCTGTCCCGAGGTCCTGTGGGGGCTCTGGAGGGACTGATGCCTCTTCGGGTGCTCTCAGGACCTGAAACCAGCCAACCTGCTTATCAGTGCCTCGGGCCAGCTCAAGATAGCGGGCTTTGGCCTGGCCCGGGTCTTTTCCCCAGATGGCAGCCGTCTCTACACGCACCAGGTGGCCACCAGGTAGGGAGGACCAGTTCCCAAGCAGGACCTGGCAATAGACAGGCCCCAACCCTCCTGCTGGGAAGAGATGCTTCTGGACCTTCTGTCCAAACAGTGCTCTTGGGGCTGGTGTGGGGGCCAGGATGACCTTCCGAGGCAGCTTCCTGACAGACCGGTGACCTGGCTGTGACCACCTGCCCTCCTCTCACAGGTGGTACCGAGCCCCTGAGCTCCTGTATGGTGCCCGCCAGTATGATCAGGGTGTCGACCTGTGGTGAGACGCCTATGGACTGGGCAAGGGGGAGTGTGGGTCGTTGGGTCACCTTTTCCTCCTGGGCATTGAGGTCTCTAAGCCATTTGGGGGTTTTCCTGCTGTGAGCTCTAGGTTGCCATGGGGGTGTCTCCCCTGGTTAGAGTATCTCTGAGGAGTTTGGGATCAGTGTTCCTCCCCATGACAGTTTTGAGCTGGGAGGGGTCAAGTGGGATCAGAGTGGTTGTCCCAGTAGGAAGCTTCTGGGCTGAGGTCGGGGAGGTGGTCCGAGGCATGGGGCGTCTAAGCTGCTATGCAGGGTGTGATATCCCAGGATGCAATGTTCCTGAGTTATCTAGAGGCCTGGGTCCCTGGATATGAAGGCCCTGAACCTTTATTTGGGGTAGGATGGTTTGTATATGCCTAAGAGTTTGAGATTTGGGGGCCATTTTGGAGTCTGCCCCAGAATGGGAGGAGGTGGCAGTGTGTCCCAGAATGTGAGGCTCTGAGAAGTCTCAGAACTGTTGAGGGGTTGATGTGTGTTCCAGAGTTGAGGCCTGAGAGCTGTTTAGAGAGGGGGATATGCTCTGTGTTCTAGGCTTGAAGTCTTTGACTGTTTGGGGATCTGTATCCTTAGCTATGAAGCCTGAAGGCTACTTTGTGGGTATCTTGACCACAGTGTGAGGTGTGGGTGCTGGTGTGGGGGGATCTGTTTCCATGGTGTGAGATCTCTGAGTTGTTTGGGTTCTGTATCTGCAGGGCTGTTGGCTGCATCCTGGGGGAGCTGTTGAACGGGTCCCCCCTTTTCCCAGGGGAGAATGACATTGAACAGCTTTGCTGTGTGCTTCGAATCTTGGGCGCCCCCAGTCCTCAAGTCTGGCCGGTTTGCAGGGGCCTACAGTGGGAAGGGGTGGGGGCGGGTGGCTTCTATTACCCCAATAGCTAGTGACTCCCCTGCCCTGCACCTTCTCTCTCGTGGCCCCATGCCTCCTTGACTTGCCGGACCTCGGTCCTGGCCCAGCGTGGGGTCTCCTCCTCCCCTGCCCTGCTGGAGGTGCGAGGGCCAGGGCCCAAGCCCTATCCCTTCCCACCCGTCCCCAGCACACACGCATCCAAACCGAGCTGGGCATGGAGCAGGCGCCTGAGATGTGGAGGAAGCACTGAAGGACTGAGTGAGCACGTGATGTCATGAGTGACATGTGAGCAGGGGTGCATGGATGGGGGAGTGATGAGTGAATGGGAGCAGGTAGGTGACAGGGAGCGAGAACTGACACCTTAAGGGGGCTGGCGGGGTGGGTGCCGGCCCTGATGGACCCCCTTCTCCTCCAGGAGATCAAGGACCTGCCTGACTACAACAAGATCTCCTTCAAGGATCAGGCTCCCATGCCCCTGGAGGAGGTGCTGCCCGATGCCTCTCCCCAGGCCTTGGACCTGCTGGGGCATTTCCTCCTCTACCCTCCACGCCAGCGCATTGCAGCCTCCCAGGTAGGGTGACACCCGTTGCCCTGACCCTCCTCGTCCGTGTCCTTTTGACCAGGCAGGTTGAGATTCTCAGAACCTGTGATGGGCTGGGACCAGAACCCCTGGAGCCAGGGTTAGGAGGGTGCAGGGCAGGTGTTCCTCTCCTGAGTGGACCCTAGAGCGGACCCTAGAGGGCAGGTGGCCAGGGGTGGCCCATTAGAAGGGCATGCACACGTCGCAGAAGAGCGAGTCTTGGGTTATTGGTGACTCACTTCTTCGTCCCTTCATTCCTTCAACAAGAATTTACTAGCATCTGGCACGTGCTGAGCATTGTCCTGGACCCTGATCCAGAGTGAACAGACGTGGCTTGTGCCTGTGGGGTCTCCACCCTGTGGTGAGGCAGGGCCGTCAGTCTGTGGGAGCTGAGGGGAGGGATGTTGGGACTGACTTTGGGGTCATGCAAGGCTTCCTGGAGAAGGGCAGGTTTAAGCATGGGGAGCTGTTTTCCCAAGAGAAATGATGAGCAGAGGCCTGGAGAGGAGGACCCAGGAGGGGTGGGTCGTGGCTAGAAGGCAGGGGAGGAGGGGAGGACCATGGGCTGATGGCTGATGGTGTGAGGGCCTCTGTCGGGTGTATCTGTCCATCTGGCCTCATGGCAGCCTCCCCTCCCTGCCCTCGGCACTAGCAGTGTGTGTTTACACATGCCCCTGGCGAGTTCCCATGTCAGCAGCACCTTCAGAGTGTACTGAGGCCAACTGACCACCTCTCAGCCCCCTGCTGCTGCCCCCATTCTAAGCGCCCCCCCGCCCCCATTGCCTCCCAGAATCTGCTTCTCCTGCCCATTTAGTCTTTCCTCCACGTGGCAAAGAGAGGGACCTTGTCCAGGTAGGCTGTCGCATCCTCGCCTGCAGGGCCCTCCTGGGGCTCCCTCAGAGGAGAAGCCAGGTCCTAGTGGCCCACAGCCATCACACATTTGGGGCCATCACCTCTGTGACTCTGCCAACTCCCATTCCCCTTGCTCACTCCCCTCGGGCCCCAGGGCTTCTCCATGTCCTGGGGGTCTGTGCATTTCTGTCCCTAGGCCTCACTCATTCACCTTTCAGGTCTCTGCTTGAGCGCCACCTCCCAGGGGCCTCCCTTCACCATTCTTCAGGCCTGCAGCCCCTCCAGTATTCCTCATCCCCCCCTCATACTTTCTCTTTCCCACATCACTAATCATTTGATGCCGTTTGTCTTACTTCTTTATCGTGTTTATTACCCCCACCCCTCACTATGTGGAAAACTTGAAGGCAGAGCTCTTTGTTCTGTTTACCGCTGCATCTCCTGTCTCTGGAGCAGTGCGCAAACAGTGAGCACTCCGAGGTGTTGGAGTCACCTGAACGATGAGCAGATGAAGGCAAAATCCTCTCCAGGGCAATGTTCACATCTCCTCCTCGGAGGGAAGTGGCTGAAGCTGGGACGGGGAAGTGACCAGTTTCCTTTTGCTGCCCCTTGCTTGCTACCCTCAGGCCTTCCTGCACCAGTACTTCTTCACAGCTCCCCTGCCTGCCCACCCCTCGGAGCTGCCGATTCCTCAGCGCCCAGGGGGACCTGCCCTCAAGGCCCCTCCCAGGACCCCCCCCACGTCCATGACCTCCACGTGGACCGGCCTCTCGAGGAGTCACTGTTGAACCCGGAGCTGATTCGGCCCTTCATCCTGGAGGGCTGAGACGTTGGGCCAGGCCCCACAGGCGTGTCGCCCCCTTCCCTCCCCAGGACAAGCCAGGCCTCTTGTTCTTCTGCTCCGGCCTGATTCGACCACAGTGGTCCTGCTCCTGGCCAGGCCATCCAGCCTCAGCAGAGGGGACCCTCGGCCTGTGCTGTCGGCCTCCCATCTGTTGCTGGTAACAGATCCATCAGAAGGAGGCAGTGAGTTCCGCTGCCATGCCTGCCATGGGGCTGGTTCTCTAGTTGCTGCCTTCCTGGTCAGGGACAGTCCTGGTAGAGCCATTTGGGGGAGCGCTGAGTGTAGGATGTCCTCATGTCGGAAATCCAAGTGGGAAGGAAAGTTTGGTTTGATTTTGTTCTCAGAGACATTAAACACTAGTTCACTTTTGAGATTTATTATAAAAACTCCCGGTAGTTCTACGTGATGTATGCCCCTCTTCCTTTCCAGTTGAGGGAAGTGGCTGAGGTAGCATCATCCCCTGGCCCTTGCTTCTCTGTGGTCACTGGGAAAGTGGCCCCATTCATGGCTACTTTAGTCTTGGGAGATTGCTAGTTGCTTCATGTGACAGAGCTCCCTTTTGGAGGTGAGTTGGCAGAAATCAGGACCCAGGAATGGCTCAAGTTGGGGACCCAATAAGTGACCCTCCACACCTTAAGCTGGTTTACCAACATCACCCTCAGGATACGGGTGAGCCTGGACCACATGGGCCTCCTCTTTACTCAGAGATACTGGGCAAATAAGAAGACAGACATTCCTGGAACTCATTTGTTAATTCAGTAAATCCCAATACAATCTGAACTGGCTCTTGTTTTTCTTATTAAATAATTTGGTAAGCCAATTCTAAAATATATGCGGAAATGAAAGGGTTAAGAGGAGGCAGAAGCAGAAGAAAAGGCAAAAAATGATGAAAGGACTTACCCTATCAGATACCAAGACTATCATAGGGCTGTAATAAATAAGCAATGTGGTATTGGTTCACAGATAGATAAAAACAGAGAAGTCAGAGAAACTTATTCTTAGCAATCTTGTATTCTTAAAATATTCATTTTGTGCTCATGTGGCTAAAATTCTGTAAGCACTGCAGTCACAGAGGTGACTAACAGTGCCACAGTCACTGCTCTCCAAGCTCTTAGAGGGCAAAGCACAGTAAACTCTAGTTGTTGCTTTCAGGGAAGAGTCTGAGTGTCCCATATGTCTTTAAAGATGTTTTAAGGATCTGGCCTCTGCCTGTTTGTCCAGCCACATCTGTAGACTCTAAGCTTCAGTCTAGCTCAATTTCTGGTGTCTCTCACCTTCGTATGAACGCAAGTCTGTACCCAAACCCTGACCACTGACTCTCAGCCAGTTCCACTCACAAAGACTCTAACGCTTACTCCACCCTGACATTGACCCTCACCTTTACCTTAAACCTTACACTTAACCTGACCCTATCACCCTGACCCTGACATATACACTGACTCTCACCCTCACTCAATTCTTTGCCAGCCCCTTCCCCACCCATGCCTGGCTTTGATCTTGGCATTGACTCTGACCCTCACCCAAACTCTGACCCCGTTTGACCTAGAACTAAACCTTGTCCATGAACTTGGCTCTCATCTTAACCTTAA
Organism: Balaenoptera physalus; assembly: GCF_965194825.1. Classification (NCBI taxonomy): domain Eukaryota; kingdom Metazoa; phylum Chordata; class Mammalia; order Artiodactyla; family Balaenopteridae; genus Balaenoptera; species Balaenoptera physalus. The sequence goes on along the minus strand of NC_138886.1, from coordinate 92,733,748 downwards.
CCCTGGGTCTCTAATTGACATTCCTCTTACCTTGATGCTCATTATGATCCTGATCCTGACCGTTAACATGTCCCTGACACTTGTCCTGAGCTTGACTTATCTTTGACAATGACAGCTTCTCTCACACTGATTGTGAATACTGTGATAAATGAGATACTCACCACCTTCAATCTGATTCTGACCCTCAACTTCACTCTGCCCCTAGACTGAATCCTCACCTTGACAAGGACCATCATACTGACACACCCTGCCCTTGAACTTGCACCTTGATGCTGAACTACACTGTACACTCAAGCTGGAACTAGTCTGCACACCAAGCCTGACCATGATCCTGATCCTGACCCTCATCTTGACCTAGACCTCAACTTCATCCTGACCTGGGTCCTCATCCTAATGCTGAACCTCACACAGAACATGGACTCACACTTGGCTGTCACCATTGACACCCTAATCCCATCATGACCTTGAACCTAATCTAGACCCTGACCCTGAATTGAACTTCACACTGACACTGACTTTCATTATTATGATGACTCGTCCTCAGCCTGATCGTCACCTTCATCTTGACCCATCCTCACTTTGAAACTTAACCTTGAACTTGATTTTGACTATAAACCAAACTCTGACCCTCTGTGGTAAGCAGAATAATACCCCCCCCACCAAAGATGCCCATGTCCTAACCTATGAATACATTGCCTTACACACAAAAGGGACTTTGCAAATGTGATTAAAGCGTACAGACTTTGAGATGGAAAGAGTGTCCTGGATTATGCAGATTGGGCCAATGTAATGGGGGTTGGGGGGAGGGAGAGTTGGAGGAGGAGGACTTAATTCCTTCCAGCAGCAATAGAAAAGGGACCCACCTTGACTTTTAATTGACCTTGACCTTCACAATGAACATCATGCTCACCCTGACCCTGACACTACCTCACATTGATCTTGACCCTGAACCTGACACTGACTCTAATCCTGAACATCAACCTCACCCTCACCTTGACCCTGAATCCTACACGGAACTGGACATCCACTGTCAACTTGAATCCAACTTTCAATCTTACTTTCACCCTGACAATAACCATCATCCTAATCCTGACATTCATCCTCTCACTGATCCTCTCGAATGGAGCCTCAACCTGATCCTAACCTTGGCTCTCACACTGATCTTGAACTTGATCTTGAACCTAACCCTGGATCTAAAATTTCCCTCATAGTGATCTTGTCCTTGAACCTGATTCTGACACCATGACCCTGACCATTGTCTTATCTTGATCCTTAACCTGACATAGAATTTTACCTTGAACTGGACACTCACCCTCACGCTGATTCTGATCTTCATCACTCTGTCTCTGATCTTACCCTCATCCTGACTGTGACCCTGGCTGCTCTGACATTGAGCTTGATCATGACCTTCACCCTTACACTAACTCTGATCTGATCTTGGCCAGGGCCACGACCAAAACCAGGGTGAGGTCCAGGGTTGGGGCTAAGGCTAGGTAGGGTGAGAGCCCGGGCAGGGGCCATGATGAGGGAAGTACCAGGTTAGAGCCAGGGCTTGGGCAAGGGCCAGTGCCAGTGTAAGACGGAGGCTGAGGGTCATTCTGAAGGTGATTGTGAAGGCCAGGGTCGGGGCTAGGGCAAAGCTCAGGATGAAGGTGTGTATTAGGGTGAGTCAGGGTCAGGTGAGGGTAGGGACAGGAGTGTGGTAGATGTCAGATGCTAATGAAATCAAGGGTGATGATTAGGGCGAGGTTGAGGAAGAGGGTCAAGGTCTGGATAAGGGCCAGCACCAGGGCAAGGGCTCGGGAGGTGCTGGGTTCAGGGGCACCACAGGGTCCCGCGTGAGGGTCAGGGCGAAGGTCAGAACGAGGATGAATGTCAGTATAAGGGGGTGGGCGAGGGTCTCAGCGAATGTCAGGACAAGGGTTAGAAGCCAGTCTAAGGCCAAGTAGAAGCAGGGCCGGTGAGCGGATTAGTAGAAGTGGGTGTTCCGAACGGAAGCGTGGAGGCTGGGCGAGGATGAAGCGAGAGGGCGGGGCTCGGCCTGCGGGGGCGGAAGCGCAGCGAAGGCGTAGCCCGGCCCAGGCAACCATGGGGGCTGGCGCCGTGGAGCCGCAGATGGGTTTGCCCGAGCTGCTGCACGTCTTCTCCTTCTTGGAAGGCCGAGACATGCTCTGCGTCGCCCAGGTGGATAAGGTAGCGCGTCCTGTCCCAGGCGGTAGGCAGGGCTGGGCTCCTGGTCACTGGCGTGTCCATGGTCGGCCCGTCCCCTCGGAGCCTCCGTTTCCCAAATCTGGGAGGGAGCGTCGGACGGCCCTGAATCCGCGATCTGCAGAGGACGCTCTTGGCCCCCGGGGTGGCGACCTCGGCGACCTATGAAGGGGTTGCTGTGGAAACCTCTTATCCCTCTGTTCCTCCGTCTGTCGGTGTGTCCAGAGCCCCTGCGCGGTTGGCTTGCACTGGGCACCTGTGAACAGGGTTCACCCCTAAGATTGGCCTAGGGATCCCACCTCTTCTGGAATATTCTGGAATTCCCCTTCTGGGGCCTGCCTGGAAAGCCGTGCCCTCCCTGTGAGTGGCACCTCCTCCTGCGGGCTCCGCCTGTCCCTTCCCAGCCAGTCGAGTTCCTGTACTGGCTGTGCTCCCTAAGTGCCTGTTTGGTGCGTTAGTCTGATCTGCGCTTCTGCCCCTGTTGTGCTCCGAGCTCTTCCTCCTCTGTGCTCTTACTCAGCACAACTGTGACTAAATGATCACATACTGTGCTTGTTAAATGTTTGCTTCCCCCCCACCCCCGCTAGACTCATTCTTTTGTCTCTTGCATCACTGTGTGTATAACCACTGTATGATCACTGTGTGTATACACTCAGCGTATGGCTTGATATTTAGTGTACTCTAAGTAAATGTTTGTTGAGTAAATGAATTTCTTTACTTTTAAAATACATTATTATATCATTTTACAGAAAGATTAATAAACAGACTCTTACCTGAATTGTGTAATTATAACTTAAATGTATCAAGTAAAATACTGGGTTGCTATCCCCATTTTTACCAATAGGGAAAGTGAGTATCGTGCCGAGAGTGCATTGGCTGAGGTCGCCCAGGTAGTCTCCCAGCAGATTTTGAAAGGGAGGTGCCTTTTACCCTTTGATAGCAGCAACTTCTCCAGGTTCTGGTTTCCCTGTTAGGTAAAATGAGGTCAATAAACCCTGCCTCACAGTGTCATCATGAAGATCAGCATCTAACAGAGGCATTCTCCAAGGTGGGTAACACCCATTTTGCAGGTTATATTACATATTATAATTTTATGTTAGGGAAGTAAGAACATCTCAGTTGGGTTTTGAACTGGGAACTATAGAAAAAAAGAATGCGGAAATCTTCTTACCTGGTTTGATTATTGCAAAGTATCAACTTTACATTCCTACTAGCCAAAAAGATTTCTTAAGGACTGAGAAACTTTGATCTCGGGTGAGTGAGGGCTGTGGAAGTAGGAACCTGGGCTCAGACAGGGTGGTTGTTATTTCTGCCAGGGCCTGGAAAGCCACGTATCTGGCTGGGACCCTCAGTAGGTCTGGGCCACAGAAAGCTCCAGAGTGGTTTCTACTGAAGCTGTATAGGCTCCAGAACCCAGGGTGGCCCAGCTGGAGAGGCCAAGAAGTTCCAGGATGCAGGTGTGGGCCTGAGGGAGGGTGAGGCAGGGTACTGTGATCCCTTCCCAGGGCCACCTGAGCCTCTTCCAGATACTTCTGCAGAGAGCAGTTTGTGGGAATACGGCCTGTGTGCCCTCCCCAGGTAGCAGTTCTGTTCCTGCACCTTGGCATCTCTGGGACATCCCTTTAGCCAGAGCCTTAATTTACTCCATTGCAGCAGCCTTCTTATGGGTCCTGCTGCTCTGCCCTCGTTTCCAGTCTTTCCTTCTCTCTCTCTTTTTTATTCAATTGGCCCTACCACGTGGCTTACAGGATCTTAGTTCCCCAACCAGGGATCCAACCCGTGCCCCCTACAGTGGAAGCTCAGAGTCTTTTTTTTTTTTTTTTTAATATTTATTTATTTATTTTGCTGCATCGGGTCTTAGTTGCGGCACACGGGATCTTTGTTGTGGCACGTGGGATCTTTCGTTGCAGTGCACGGGCTCTCTAGTTGTGGTGCATGGGCTCTAGAGCGTGCATGGGCTTAGTTGCCCCAGCATGTGGGATCTTAGTTCCTCGACCAGGTATCCAACCCATGCCCCCTGCATTGGAAGGCGGATTCTTAACCATTGGACCACCAGGGAAGTCTCCAAGTCCTTCCTTCTCATAGCAGCCTAAAACACAGTTTGACTTGCCACTCTTCCATTCACAGTTCTCAAGTGACTTCTCACTGTTTTTGCCCTTCTGACTTCCAAGAGTTGGTCTAAGCCTGTCTCCAGCTCCTTTCTCTATGTTCTGATTAAGGCAACTTACTCATCATCTTTTTCATACTTCTGAATCTTTGCCCAAGCGGATCTTTCTCTCCCTGACATGCTTCAGCCGTTTTCTTAGAGGATAACTACTCATCCTTCAGGAGTTGATCAGTAGTTACTTCTGAACCCCTTGGCTCCAACTAAGTTGGTCATTCTCTCCTTTGTCATTCATTATTTGGTGTGTTTTATTTGATGGTCTGAATTTGTCTCTAACTCCCCAGGGTGAGTGTTCTTGAGTGCAAGCACTGGGTCTCATTTAGCTCTCTGTCCCCTCCACAGGGCCTGGCAGGCTAGGCACTAATTGCATGTTGACTGACCAGATACTCTTCTAGGTCTGGAATGAGGCTTCAAGGACCAAGGAACTGTGGAGGTGAGTGGAGGAAGAGCCAGGCCTGCTCAGGATAGTATCCCTCAAAGGAGAGAGGGGTGTACTTTTCAGCACTCACTGCGTTTCTGTTAAGTAGACAAGAAGGGACAATCCACAGCCCTTACCAGCAGAAAACTCCTCCCTAGTTGGGGGTGTGAGGTAGTATAGTATAGTATATTGAAATATAAGCGATTTTGTTAATCAAGTGGAGGTTGATGTAGGTGGGGGTACCAAACTCAGGGGCAGAAATGTACAGCAAATTGAATGCAGCTGGCTGATAGACAAATCAATAGACAAATAAACCACTTTTATTTGATTTCAACTTTGGTGTAACAACATAGTTATATAAGCATGTTTGATATGAGAACTTAAATAAAATTCAAAAAATTAAAAGTAGAAAATAAAAAATATTTTAATCATTAAATTATTAAATTTTTCTTTTCTGTTCATTCCTCCTTTGGAACCTGACATCTTTTCTTTTGTCCCAAGAGGTAAGTGTCAGATCTTCTGCCTCTTGCAGAATATAGGACAGACTACATAGCCTTGACTATCAACTAGGAGCTATATTTAGTTTTAGTCTTTCCTGATGGAAAACAACTGTTCACATGTAGTTTCCTCCAAACATGGAGGGAATCTTTGCTTGATGGTTTTTATTTTTAGAATAACTGTGAATTGATATATTTGAGAATTGTGGAATGCCAACCTTGCCATATTTATTTTTCAGTATCATACAGCACTGTTCTGTTTGTTGCTTTTTATTCAGTATTTTTATTGCTAATAATATTAATTAGAAAAATGATGTTAATCTCTAGTCTATTTTGAAGTAAGGGAACTTTTATTGGATTTCAGTCTTTATCGCTACAATTTGGGGGATGTACTCTAGATAGAACATTCAATTCTGGAAATTGATTTCTCTGTAGATAAGTGGACAAGAGAATGTCTTGCCAAATGTGATTCTCAAAGACACTGTGTCACTAGAAATAAATGAGTTGACTCATAGATTGGTGTAACTATTTGTGGAAGCCCTTGGAGGGCAATTCTCACAGTTGAAATGGGTAGGATGCCAACCTTAAACCCTAGTCTTTGTTCTCATCTTTACTGATAAGCTGGGGTAGGAATTTCCCTTTGAGTAACATAAGTAATATATTTCTTTCAGCAGTTCAAAAAATCTCTTGTGCAGCTTATCACCTAACCCCCACATGTATGCATGTGTTACCATATTGTGTGTACCTCCAGGTTCCTCAAGCAGATTCTTCAGCTGTCTGCAAGCCAAGTCACGAATGGGTTTTCGGTTCATTACTATTTTATAGTTTTTGGTGCTAAACTCTTTTTAGCATACAGTCATTCTTTGGGATGGTATCCTTGACCTATGTTCATATAAAAAACACTGGGTTTATGTTTCTGGAACTGGGACAACTGCAACAGCATTCCAGGAGCATTGTCACATGCACGTGTCATTTCTAATGTTGTACCTGTCATGGGTACTAGGCCCCAAAACTCTCCAGGCCCATAGGAACTCTTACGGACACAGTAAATGAACATGGTTAACCGGTCATATGTTTTTAATATGTACTCTATAATTCTAATTTAAAACACTGCAAGTTACTTCTTTAAAATGCTTCATGACCTTTTAAATTCTGCCATCTCTTTAACACACTATGTGTTAGATTTTTGGTTAAAAGGAAAATTGCAAATATTTGCTTTTGTTTAAGGTACAAATATTTTTTTTTTGTTTGTGTACAGTAGATTGTTTTGCTGTTAATTGCTATCTGAAAGGTTTTGGTGCCATGGTGTTTTTTCACTTGATACATCCTTGTATTTCAGAGGCTTGTATTTCTCATACTTTACTCATGTGCACACTTTAGCCTTGTTGACAGTCTGCCCTTTTTTTGGTCAAATCACTTGGTGTTATTTCTTCTGAATATTGGTCATGGTTCCTACTTATGGTTTGATGTATAATGGCCTTAAATATGTAGAAATAGACTTCACTTCCACAAAGAAATGTTATCCCCCCTTTTTCTTAAACCACATTATCTTCTTAGTCTAGCTTTTATTTTCACACTGTTTAGGTTGAGATATGGGTACAAGAAATTTCCCTTTCTGATTATTTCAACTAAAAGAAAATCAACAACATAAGAATGATGATGTGAGGCAGCTGATACTCAGCCTCTTAGTCCAAGAGATAAAAGGGATGGTGAAGGCCACGGTGGAGCTGAAAGCTCATTCTTTTTCGGCTTGCAGGATCCTAGCTCCCCGACCAGGGATAGAACCCAGGCCCTCAGCAGTGAAAGCGCAGAGTCCTAACCACTGGACCACCAGGGAATTCCCTGAAAGCTCATTCTTGTCTGAAGAGTACTGTTCTGTGTGGCCCCAGATAAATTTTTCCAGGTGAGAATTTGATTTCAGTATAGTTAGATCTTCTTCTTTTACCGAATTAGTATGTGAAATCTCTTGATTTTTAAGTATTGGCAGCTAGTTCACATAGGCCAATCCTATGCAGGCCAGACAAGGTAATCTGGATGCCCATTCTGCCTGCAGGCTGTGAATATGCTACTTCTGGTAGAAGGAACAGGGTTTCAGAGGGTACAGGAAAACCCATATCCAACATAAGCACTGGATCCTTCACAGTGTGTTAGAAGGTCACTGGTGCCTAGTACAGAGCCTGACACATAGATGCTCGGTGAGTGTACAGGCTTTGAATGGAGAGAAACTCTTTGCGTTGTACTTATTGGGACCATGGGCTGTGAGCTACTTATTTCCCACCCAGCCTCATTTTTCTCCTCTGTGAGATATGACTGGAGTCCTCTGATGCTGTATCAACTCTGGTGACTGTAAATTTTGAAAGCCTTTGTCCATGGGGCCTCCCTAATCCTCTCCCAGATGTTCACTCTCCTTGTGTTTTACTCCCATGGCACCATAGGCTGCCCCTTCTGAAACTTAGCATTTCTCTCCAGAATTTTAGTTTTACTTATCCTCCTAACCACCAGCTGCGAGTACTCATAGGGCAAGGACCATGTCTCACTCACTTTGGGGTCCACAGACTAGGTGGGGATTCAGTATTCTCCATAGTGTGGATGAGCTAATGTTTTATCTTCAACAACCTTATAAGCGAGTTGCTATCATAGAATTGACAGTAGTTACTGATACATACAAGTTAAGGATGCAGACTCTTGGAAAATGGTGGATTAATGACTTCTGAAAATTTTCTCCTCCGTAAAAGCAATGAGAAAACTGGCATAAATTGTCAAAATCAACTTTTACAGAACTCTGGAAATTAACCAGAGACTTACAGTAGTCTGGGAAATGTTTATTCAAGAAAAAAATGGCTTATTCTCAGTAAGAGCAGCAAGTGTTCACTTGCCCTGTTCCCATAACAACCTTCCAGCTTTGTGTTAGCCTTGAATACCAACAGTTCACAATCACAGTGAAAGCAGGAGCCGCAGTCACTGGAAGGGTAAGAATGGGATGAGAGATTCTTCAAAGCCTTATTCCCAGAGAATTGTCATTGTTCAACCTGTCTGGTGTTTCCTGGAAGAGCTCACGTGTAAGCTGTCTTTATTTTACCTTGCTTGGTGTTCATCCAATGTGAAAAACCTTTACCTTGGGGCATTTGTCAAAACAACTAAAGAGAATTGATTAACTTTTTAATTAGTCTTTAATCAGAGTTGATGAATGATAGTTAAGGAAACAATAGGCTAACCAAAGAGTTTAAAAGGAAAAGCTGGGAATGTGATGTCCTGAGGGGTTTTGGAAAGCTCCAACACATTCCTAGGAATCTAGAAGGCCAAGTGCTTGTGCAGGGCTGTGTGCTAACTCAGGGAAGATATAAAAGGGCTCTAAACTTTTACCTCTGGTTAACCTTGAGGTTCTGTGGAAGCAGGAAGTGAAGACTAAGGCAGAGAAGTCAACTGCCTGGCTGAGTGTTGCACACATGCCCCAACCTGCACATAGAGCCTTTGGCAATGACTAGGAAACTTAGTGGTTCCAGAAATTTAGGAAATCTCTGTCCTCTCATTACTGCACATTAATTTAACTGAGCAGAGACATAAGTGGCCCTACATAACAAAGAATACAGACTTTCAGAGTTACTTCAGAAACTTTTCAGTTACTTCACTAAACAAACAAAAAATAATAAGGGCAATAATAACAAACCGGGGGTGGGGTGGAATCAGATTTCCAGAGTTCTACATTATGTTATTTAAAATGTTCAGTTTTCAACAGAAGTTATAAGTCATGCAAAGAAATAAAGTGTCGCTAGTATGCAGGAAACAAAGCAAACAATAAAGACTGTCCCCAAGGAAGCGCAGGCATCAGACCTACTAGACAAAGACTTTAAATCAACTATTTTAGTATGTGCAAAGAACTAGAGGAAACCACGTGAAAAGAACTGAAGGGACGTATGAGAACAGTGTCTCATTTAATAGAGAATATTAATAAAGAGAAATTATAAAAAAAAAAACTAAACAGAAATTATGGAGTAGGAAAGTACAATATCAAATTAAAAATTCAAGAGCAGATTTGAGCAGGCAGAAGAAAGAATCAGTAAACCGGAATATAGGTCAGTTGAGATTATCCAGTCTGAGGAATGCAATGAAGCTAAAGATGAAGAAAAATGAATAGTGCCTAAGAGACCTGTGGGACACCATCAAGCATGCAAGCAACAGATAATAGGGAGTTCCAGATGAGAGGAGAAAGAAAGTAGAAAGTATTTAAAGATATGACTGAAAACTTCCCAAATTTGATGAAAAATGTTAATTTACACATCCAGAAGCTCAGTGAGCTGCCAGTAGGATAAAGTCAAAAGAGATCCATGTCGAGACACATTATAATCCAACTTGAAAGCCAAAGACAGAATCTTGAAAGCATCAAGAGAGAATCAACTCATCATGTATGGGACAACCCCAATGAGAGTAGCGGTTGATTTCTCATAAAAAACCATGGAGCCCAAAAAGGAGTGGGCTGATTTGTTGAAGGTGTGGAAAGAAAAAGATTGTCATCAAGAACTCTATATCCTTTGCTGTGCAAAAGCTTTGAAGTTTCATTAGGTCCCATTTGTTTATTTTTGTTTTTATTTCCATTACTCTAGGAGGTGGATCAAAAAAGATCTTGCTGTGATTTATGTCAAAGAGTGTTCTTCCTATGTTTTCCTCTAAGAGTTTTATAGTGTCCGGTCTTACATTTAGGTCTCGAATCCATTTTGAGTTTATTTTTGTGTATGGTGTTAGGGAGTATTCTAATTTCCTTCTTTTACATATAGCTGTCCAGTTTTCCTGGCACCACTTATTGAAGAGACTGTCTTTTCTCCATTGTATATCTTTGCCTCCTTTGTCATAGATTAGTTGACCATAGGTGCCTGGGTTTATCTTTGGGCTTTCTATCTTGTTCCATTGATCTATGTTTCTGTTTTTGTGCCAGTACCATATTGTCTTGATTACTGTAGCTTTGTAGTATAGTCTGAAGTCAGGGAGTCTGATTCCTCCCGCTCCGTTTTTTTTTTTTTTTTTTTTGCACAAAAAAGGAAACCATAAACAAGACGAAAAGACAACCCTCAGAATGGGAGAAAATATTTGCAAACGAATCAACGGACAAAGGGTTAATCTCCAAAATATATAAACAGCTCATTCAGCTCAATATTAAAGAAACAAACAACCCAATCGAAAAATGGGCAGAAGACCTAAATAGACATTTCTCCAAAGACATACAGATGGCCAAGAAGCACATGAAAAGCTGCTCAACATCACTAATTATTAGAGAAATGCAAATCAAAACTACAATGAGGTATCACCTCACACCAGTTAGAATGGGCATCATCAGAAAATCTACAAACAACAAATGCTGGAGAGGGTGTGGAGAAAAGGGAACCCTCTTGCACTGTTGGTGGGAATGTAAATTGATGCAGCCACTATGGAGAACAATATGGAGGTTCCTTAAAAAACTAAAAATAGAATTACCATATGATCCAGCAATCCCACTACTGGGCATATACCCAGAGAAAACCGTAATTCAAAAAGACACATGCACCCCAATGTTCATTGCAGCACTATTTACAATAGCTAAGTCATGGAACCAACCTAAATGCCCATCAACAGACAAATGGATAAAGAAGTTGTGGTACATATATACAATGGAATATTACTCAGCCATAAAAAGGAATGAAATTGAGTCATTTGTTGAGACGTGGATGGATCTAGAGACTGTCATATAGAGTGAAGTAAGTCAGAAAGAGAAAAACAAATATCGTATATTAACGCATGTATGTGGAACCTAGAAAAATGGTACAGATGAACTGGTTTGCAGGGCAGAAGTTGAGACACAGATGTAGAGAACAAACGTGCGGACACCAAGGGGGGAAAACCACGGTGGGGTGGGGATGGTGGTGTGCTGAATTGGGCGATTGGGATTGACATGTATACACTGATGTGTATAAAATTGATGACTGATTATAAATAAATAAACAAATAAATAAATAAATAATTCTATATCTAGCAAAATGAAGGAGAAAATTAAGACATTCCCAGATTAACAAAAGCTCTGAGAATTTGTTGCTAGCAGACTTGCCCTACAAAAAATACTAAAGAGAGTCTTTCAGATTGATATGAAAGGACATTAGACAGGAACTTGAATCCACGTGAAGAAGTAGCACCAGTAAAGTAACCATATGGGTGTATATAAAAGGCAACATAAATGAATTCTTTTGTTTGTAACTCCTTTTTTCCTATGTGATTTAAAGGACAACTGCATAAAACAATAATTGTGACTCTCCATTGGGTACATAACGTATGAAGATGTAATCTGTATGACAATAACAGCATGAATGAGAGGGGCATAAAATGGAGCTACACAGGAGCTAAGTTTTTTGATACTATTAAGTTGATATTAATCAAAACTAGATTGTCATAAATTAAGATTTTTATCCAGTAATCCCCAAGGCAACCACTAAGAACTAAAAGAATATACAGTTGAAGAAATGACAAGGCAATAGGACACAAGAAAATACTTAATACAAAAGAAGGCAGTAATAGAGGAATAGAAGGAAAAATGCATAGAAATAAGCAAAATGACATGTAAATCCTATCTTATCAGTAGTTGTATTAAATATATATGGATTAAACACTCCAATGAAAAGGCAGAGATTGGCAGAAGGGATTAAAAATATCCAAGTATATGCTGTCTACAATAGACACACTTTAGATTCAAAGATACAGGTTGAAAATAATAGAATGGAAACATATACCATGCAAACAGCAACCAAGAGAGAGCTAGAATGACTATGCTAATATCAGACAAAACAGACTTTAAGACAAAAAGTGTTACTAGGGACAAAGAAGGATATTTTATAATAATAAACAGATCAATCCATCAAGAAGATCTAAAAATTATAAATGTAAATGGACCTAATAACAAAGCAACAAAATGCATGAAGGGCTGACAAAATTGAAGGGAGAAATAGTTCAACAATAGTTGACGGCTTCAAAAAAATGCAGACTCTTGAGTTCCAGTTGCATGACCGAGGCTGCATGACCCTGGGTTAGTTGTTTAACCTCTCTCTCATGTCTAAAATGGAGATGAGGACCTACCTTATGGGGTTGTTATATAGTTTGACTGGAAACACGAAAAGCACCTATTCCTGACACGTGGTGAGCACTCGTTCAGTGTCATATCATTATCCCCATTTAACAGTGGAGGAAACTGAGACCTACATAGGCAAAGTGAGTTGTCCAAGCTAGTAGATGGTGAAGCTGGGAATCAAAGCTAGGCCTATTGATGCCAAAACACCTTCTAATGACTCCTTTTCTGCCTGGGACTGTGGGTCTTTGTTTCAGGCAGCTGTGTCTGAGACGCTGGTCCTCCTGTAAAGCCTCCCAGACGACCCTGGGCACACAGACATGGAAACAGTACTATCTCTGCTGATCCGAGCTGGAGTTCCGAATGGAATCTGGGTGGCCAGAGAAGGACTTTATCCGCAAAGCCATTGCTGGGCACAAAGGTAAGGGGTGGGGAAGGTGGTAACTCTGTGCATTCCCACTCTTTCCCTGGTCAGATCTCTAGGGATTTGGTTTTTCAGCCAATTAGTTGGAAAATGCCACATAATGAGGACATACCCTGCTATGTTCTATACCTGTGTTATCATTTGATCCTCACAGAGATCATTACATCTATTTCAGAGTAGAAAGAAACAGAAACTAAGAGATAAGGATGTTGTAACTGTTGTTCACAGTAACATGGCTGGTGGGTGGTAGGCAGTCCTGGGCATGATACCCAAATTGTAAGTCTGAAGTCCCAGCTCTTTCTGTCCACCACTGTCCCCAGAATCAGCACCTGTCATGCTCCTGAGAGAGAAGAGGAATGAATTGCCTGCCTCCCCTTCACCAAGTTGAATGTTCACATGCCAGGCATCCATGTGTGTGCTTAAGGCAAGTCTGTGTTCTCTTTCAGGAGAGATAGATGAGCTGGCCTACATCTCAACCAAAGAGTACTGGTTTGATGGGCGGGAGAAGTCCGTGGCGTGCACCGTGTCGTCAGATGGCACCGTGTGTGCCTGGGATCTGCAAGAGGTGAGCTGTCCAGGAGGGGGCCAGGATGAGAAGTGACCAGATGCTGCTATGTCCTCAGTCTTAGCGAGGCCCTTTGCCTTTATTCTCTTTAACCATCACAGCCAACTTGTGAGGTGAGGAGTGGGAGCCCCATTGTACAGATGAGAAATCTGAGCTGCAGGAGGCTCAGTCGCTGTGCCAGGTCACACTTCAGACTTGAGTCTGATTGATCGCAAATGCCCTTGACTCTCTGCTGTCCTGCCTCAGGGAGATGGGCATTTTTGCAGTGCCTGATGGAGGCTGTTTATGCAAGGGGATGACAGCTGCCATGCCCAGTTCTGTGATGTCCACACTGGAGCCAATGCCAGCCTCTGGGTGGTTTTGCCCAGATAATGCAGCTTTTACTCACCCCACTTGCAAACTTAAGTGTTACAACCTCGATAACTTGATTAGTATTTTGGACTTGGTTGGTACTAATTGTTAAAAAGCTTTCCTATCCATTTTCATATTCTCTGATTGCTCTTTTTTGTTGTTTAAAGGATACAGTTATTTGCATCATATGTCTTTCCTCCATGGTCAGTTTTTCATTTGTTTATCATGTTTTTTTTTTCTCTTCCACGTGCTTTATTTTCCTCATATACAGTGATGTTTGACATTATAATTTCGAGTGAAGGTCTCTGGTGACTGATGGGTGCAGGTGGCTGGTCTCTGTTTCATTGCAGTTGTGTTGCCCTGAAAGAGACCCACCTTAGGCTGTGGGCATGAGACCACACAGGCTTAGATGAGGGGCTCTTGGGCAGGAAGAAGACCTGAAGGCTGGGAGGTTCCATAGTTGCCAAAACAAAAAGGTCTTGACTTGAACATAAAGAGCTTTGGTGCTGGGGTGGCAGACCTTTTCTGTAAAGGGCCAGAGAGCAAATATTTGAGGCTTTGCAGACCACATGGTCCTGTTGCAACTACTTAACTATGTGGCTGAAAAGCAGAAGCAGCTGTAGACAAGAAGTAAAAAAAAAGGGAGTGGCTGTGTTCCAATAAAACTGTACTTATGGACCCTCACATGTGAGTTTCTTGTTTTTTTCATGTGTCATGAAATATTCTTTGATTTTTTTTTTTTTTAACGAAAATACAAAAATGGTTAGTGGGCTGGGTTTGGCTGCAGGCTGTGGTTTGTTGAACTCTAGTGTGGTCCGTTGGTCACAGTGTGGGACTGTTAGACAGGGCTAGACCCTTCTGCACCCATTCTGCCTGGCTTGCCAACCTTAATCCTCTTTGTGAACACATCTCCAATCTTATTTTATTTTTAGAAAGCTCAATCATTTTGTTGGAGTCATGCAGTATGTAGCCTGTTTCTGCGCTCTGTTCCCCTGGTTGCTACTTTCTATTCTGAAATGGGAAGGGGAGTTTCACTGCTTCTTTGCCCACTTCCATACTACTAGCCACTAGTGAATAATGTGTATTCTCCGAGACCTAGTTGACATGACCCAGTCACCGGTGCCGAGTTCCTACTAGTAATAGTCTTGTTAGCTGTTTAAGCAACAGAAATCAACTGTTGATTTGTTGATGTGAGGGGGAAGAAAGAAAAGAATGGAAGAATACTGGGATATCATGATTGGAAAAAGATCATGCTAACATGATAACACCTGATAGAAAAAGAACCGTAATAACTCCAAATTGGAAAGAAACCCCATGTGGCAACTCTGAGAAACTCAGAAACAGCAATTAGAGGATTGGTTCTCTGACGCCCTATCCTAATGTGCTGTGGGCCTGCTGGACCCGGGCTCTTTACCTCGCTGTTCTAGCTTTCAGAATCCTGGGAGAGACCATGTATCTGGGAATCAGCCCATCTCGGACCAGTCATTTTCCTCTGTGCTAATGGCCGTGACAGGGCATGGGCCTTCGCCAGGCCTGGCCCGCGGTGGCACTGCTGGGTACACCACTGGGAAGGGCATGTTCTGAGCAGGGCAGTTGCAGATATGCAACAGAAACTGTTTACAACCACAAGGCTGAATTAGTTTATCTGTAAACCTGGGTTCCTTGGGGACCAAGTGAGACGTTCCACGTGGAAGTTCACTTTATGCAGCCCTGCAAAGCCCAGGTCCTGAGTACGGCCCAGGTCCCCAGCACAGCCTAGGTCCCAAGCACAGCCCAGATCCCGGGCAGGGTGGGTAGTGTTGGGTCCTGCCTCCCTGCCCAGCCTTCTTCAGTTGAGCCATAGGTAACCACTGGGAGTGCTTCAGACATCCTGTGCCCAGTGCACATGAAGAACCCCACCCTCAATCCCCCTGCAATGGCACCAACCCCAGGCAGTCTCAACACCCACGCTCAGCCACTGCTCTCCTCCAGGACACACCTGTCTCCTCTATGGTGGAACATTGCTTCTGTGTTGTGTTCCCTACCATGCTGTGCAGCCTGTGAGGATGGGGATCATATCCTTTACACCTACATGTCCCCAGTATGCACTGGGTGATGGTCGAATGAATGAAAATAATAAGTGTTTAGGAAATAAATGGGCCCTATGGGAGTTGTTACATTAATTTTGTTGTTGCCTAGGGCACGGAGATCTGTCGAGCCCTCTACAGCCTGCAGCTCTGGTGAATTTGGTGACTTACCCTCGGCTGCAACTGGTTGTCACCGTGGACAAGCAGGGACTGATCAAAGTATGGAAAGCAGAGAACGGGTGTGAGCAAGCCTCCTGCCTGCCTACATACTGTGACTTTCCAGAAGGCCCCCTCCTGCTGGTGAGTGACCCAGCTCTCAGGAACCTCTGCTGTTTCCCAGGGTCTGTGGACCTGGCACCAGACCACTGTGCCAGGTGGCACTTCAAGCCAGGCCCTCCACATGGCAGACCAAGTGACCACATAATTCTGCTCGGTCCCCCAAGCTCCTCCTTGCCTGCCACGTGGAGGGCAGACTCCTCATCCCCCTTCGGCTCTAGTGTGCCACAGCCTGTTCCCTGGCCCCATCTCTGCAGCCTCTCACCCCTTCAGAGTGAGGTCCAGCCCTGTGGGCTGCGTGTGTTTTCTTGTCCACAGGCCCCTGCTTTCCTGTCTCCTGGTCCTACTCATAGTCTTTCTTCCCCTTGAAGTTCCTTCTCACTACTGCATTCTCACCCTTCTTTCCCCCTTTTCAAGTCTCCACGAGGGCCCAACTCAAAGGAAAACTGAGGCATGTTCGACAGAATGCAAGCATTTGCCTCAGATGATGAAGGCCTTCTGCTGCCAGGACATTTGTTTTAGAGGTGATTCTTGGGCATTGGGAGGGAGCATTTGGCCAGAGAGAAATGGCAAAAGTGGGTGTTAGCTGGCAGATTGAGGAAGTAGCTCTCACCTGGGGGCAGTATCCTCCTCCTGGAGGGAAGGAGGTCTTTGCAAGTGTGGGCAAACTGGCATCCCAAATATCAAGATGAGCAGACATCCAGGAACAGTTTCATATGTAAACAGAACTAACTCTGTAAAAGAACTAAGCTCGTAAACAAAAAAAGTAAAACCTGATGAAACAGATTTCACATAAACAACTCTAGTTGTTTAAAGAAGACTTTGGAATAAGTGTAATTAACATCTCCAGAGCAATTTGAGAATATATTGTGTAGATGAAGAGGAAGCCACTAAGTTTCTTTCCTGGGAATGGTAGAGCACATGATTCACACATACTTGTCAGTGAAGGACAATTAGAAAAATTAGAATATATATCAAGTCAGAGAGCTAAAAAGAGCAAACGGTTTCTAGGCCAAGATTCAGAAGATGGCAGAAATCAAAGTGCTGAGCCTAACAATGGGGCTGCTTTTGCCCTGGAGATGTTTACTACAAAGCTAAGGGGCTGAGCAGAGCTTAATAACCAAGTAGACAAAAGTTGGACGGCAGGGCCACCAAGGAATGGAGCCCTGTGAATCCTCTTACGTTGGGTGGGTTATCAAGTTTCAACCTAAGAGGGAGGGTGGTCTGAAAGTAAACAGTCCCTGAACTGGCTGCAGCTGCCCAGTTACTGGCTGGGAGTAAATGAAAATCCTTTCTGGAGAAGGTTAACAACTCCCAAGGCCTCTCTTTTCAAATACAGTGTTCAGCACTCACTTAGAGATAAGTAGGCACATGAGGTAAGATGATATGAACTACCCAAGGCAATCTACAGATTCAGTGCAATCCCTATCAAACTACCATTGGCATTTTTCACAGAACTAGAGCAAATTTTTTTTTAAATTACATGGAAACACAAAAGACCCCGAATAGCCAAATCAATCTTGAGAAAGAAAAATGGAGCTGGAGGAATCAGACTCCCTGACTGCAGACTATACTACAAAGCTACAGTAATCAAAACAGTATGGTACTGGCGCAAAAACAGAAATATATATCAATGGAATAGGATAGAAAGCCCAGAAATAAACTCACGCTCCTATGGTCAATTAATCTATGGCAAGGGAGGAAAGAATATACAATGGAGAAAAAACAGTCTCTTTGATGAGTGGTGCTGGGAAAACTGGACAGCTACATGTAAAAGAATGAAATTAGAACATTCTCTAACACCATACACAAAAATAAACTGGAAATGGATCAAAGACCTAAATGTAAGTCCAGACACTATAAAACTCTTAGAGAAAAACATAGGCAGAACATTCTTTGACATAGATCAAAGCAATATCGTTTTTGATCCACCTCCTAGAGTAATGAAAATAAAAACAAAACTAAACAAAAGTGACCTAATTAAGCTTAAAAGCTTCTGCACAGCAAAGGAAACCATCAGCAAAACAAAAAGATACCCATAGAATGGGAGAAAATATTTGCAAATAATGCAACTGACAAGGGGTTAATCTCCAAAATATACAAACAGCTCATGGAGCTCTATGTCAAAAAAACAAACAACCCAATCAAAAAATGGGCAGAAGATCTAAACAGACAGTTCTCCAAAGAAGATATACAGATAGCCAAGAAGCATATGAAAAGATGCTCAGCATCACTAATTATCAGAGAAATGCAAATCAAAACTACAATGAGGTATCACCTTGCACCTGTCAGAATGGCCATCATCAAAAAGTCTACAAACAGTAAGTGCTAGAGAGGGTGTGGAGAAAAGGGAACCCTCCTACACTGTTGGTGGGAATGTAAATTGGTACAACCACTATGGAGAACAATATGGAGGTTCCTTAAAAAACTTAAAATAGAGCTACCATATGATCCACCAATCCCACTCCTGGGCATATATCTGGAGAAAACCATAATCCAAAGGGATACATACACCCCAGTGTTCATTGCAGCACTATTTACAATGGCCAGGACATGGAAGCAACCTAAATGTCCATCAACAGAGGAATGGATAAAGAAGATGTGGTACATATATGCAATGGAATATTACTCAGCCATAAAAAAGAATGAAATAATGCCATTTGCAGCAAAATGGATGGACCTAAAGATTATCATACTAAGTCAAGTAAGTCAGACAAAGACAAATATCAGATATCACTCATATGTGGAATCTAATTTTTTTTAAAAAAGATACAAATGAACTCATTTGTAAAACAGAAGCAGACTTAATAGATATCAAAAACAAACTTATGGTTACCTAAGGGGAAACGTGGTGGGGAGGGATAAATCAGGAGCTTGGGACGAATACACACACTACTATATATAAGATAGATAACAAGGACCTACTGTATAGCACAGGGAACTCTACCCAATATTCTGTGATAACCTGTATGAGAAAAGAATGTAAAAAAGAATGAATATATGTATATGTATAACTGAATCACTTTGCTGTACAGCTGAAACTAACACAATGTTGTAAGTCAACTATACTCCATAAAAAAGAAAAAAAGATAACATGAACTAGAACCTGCAGGATAAACAGCTGACAATGTCAGTAGAGCCCCAGGGGATTTGGATATTGTAGTTAATAGACACAAACACTAGCACACCTGTGGTTGCCCTGCTCAAGGAGATAAATTTCAACAGAGAACTTAAAGCCGTGAAAAATGACATACAGATTTGGAAAAGAACCAAGTAGAAAGAAATTCTGGAGTAGCAAAACTGAATAACAAACGTTAGGACTCAGCGGATGAATTCAATAGCAGAGTGGACAATTGAATCCCACAAAAGTCTGGGGTGGGTGGGGGGAGCTTGTGGGCCACTGGCAGTGTTCTTAACTAAGGTGGTGACATGAATATTTACTTTGTAAAAATGTACTGAGCTCTTATGTTTATGTCTTGTGCAATTTTCTATGTGTATTATATACATCAATTAAGAAGTTAAGAGTATGAAAGAATTAGTGAACTGGAAGATAAAAGTAATTATCTACAATGGAATGGGGAGACGAGGAGTGGTAAATGTGGAAGAGAGGCTGAGAGATGGAGACCAGTGCTTCTCAGACTTGAATGGGATGTGACTCACCTGTGGATCTTGTTTAAATGAAGATTCTGATTCAGTGGATCCCTGGGGATGCCTGAGATGCTGAGTTTTTAGAAGCTTCTTGAGAATATTGATGCTATCAGGTCATAGACCACACTTTGAATGGCGAGGCCATAAAGGATCCATGAAAAAATTTTAGTATTTGTTTATTTTATATCCTAAGAGTAGGTGAGGCAGGGGCGCATAGGAAACATTTGAAGAGATGATGGTAGATATTTTTCCAAAATAGACTAAGGACAGTACTCCATGGAATCAAGAAGGCCCTGCAAACCCCAAGCAGGGTAAATAAAAATAAATCTGCATATAGACCCATCAGAGTGAACTGAGATAACTGAAGACTAAGAAAAATGTATTTAATAGCAGCGAGAGGAAGTAAAATGACCTTCGGTGTAATACTAATGAGACTTCTTCAGGCAGAGGGAAAATGATCACAGACGAAATGTCAGAGAAGCAGGAAAGATCGATGAGCCGCAACAGTGAGGAAATCCACCTCACCTTTGATGAGGAAATCTAAATATTGACTGTATAAAACAGCAACAACAATGCCTTGTGGACTTTAAACTATATGTAGAAATAAAATGCATGACTTTAGCATTTAGGCTAGGGGAGGTTTATGAGGAACTAAAAGGTCTAAGCTCCTTGAATTGTCGGAGAAGATTAAATGTACCAATTAGCAGTATACTTTATAAGGCAGGCTGCAAATAGTAATCTCTTGTCTAACTCCTAGAAGAATAGTATACAGCATATAGCTTCTAAATCATAAGAGGAAGATGAATGTGTTTTGTGGTTGCACCATAGGGGGCAGGATCAACCTGACCCAAAATGTGGCTTGGTTATTGTTGACTGAAAAAAAAAAAAAGCACAACCTAAAAGTTGAGAGTTATGTTTTATTGGGTGGACTTTCTGAGGACTGCAGGCCCGGGACATGGCATCTCAGATGACATTGCAGAAACTGTTCCGAAGAGGCAAGGGTGGGGAGCCAGGATATATAGGAGATTCTCAACAAAAGACCAGGTAGTCAGAACATCAAAAGATTACTGTTAATAAAAGAAAACCAGATTTCTCAAGTTATGGAATTTAGCACTTTTCTATGTTTGGGAAGATGCAAGAGCCTGGGCTCACTGAAATCATTCCTTTGATATGCACCTTAAATATCTGGGGCCAATATCCTGTGTTTTCTCATCCTGTGTTTCCTCAGGGTACACTGGCAGAACCAGGGGGTGCGGCAGTGGCTGAGGGTTTGGCAGTGAGCAGCCCATTTGTCTACATCCTGGGTTCCCTTAGGGCTCACCCTCCGGTGGCTGTAATATGATGGCTTGATGGCTGCAACATCCTTTGTTTACTGATATGGCAGGCAACATTTTAGTTCTCATTATCAAGACTGATGATGCCACACATGCAGCGAGTGGGAGTGAAAAGGTCAATTTTTCACATAATGAGACTTTGTTGGGAGAGCAGGGTGGGCTCCCAGGAGGCAGCTCTGGAAATGGCTTGAGGAAGCAGGGAGGAGTTACTGACTCTGGCTTTCCCTGTGGTTTGGGAGGTGGGGTTCTTACCCTGGGCCAGGGTTTACTGGTGTGAATTCTCTGCAGGTGCCCCTTTCTTATCAGCTTGCCCTGGGGTAAGAGAGGGGGGTGGTCCTTAAAGGCTATCAGCTGTCAAACATCAAAAATGGAGTAAGTTATTATGATGCATTTCTGATGTTTGATGACTGACAGGTGCATGTTTCATTTCCCTGAACCTGAACTTGTATAAGTAGGCCATATGGTCCTCTGTGAGGCCTGCGTTCTAAATTGGCAGATGAAGGGAAGTTCTCTTGAATGACTGGCTCAAGAGCTTGGTGTTGTGTGTTTTTTAAAGTGAAATGAGAGTCTTGGTCACTGTTGGTAATGTCTGGGTCTCCAAAGGGGATAGGAGTGCCTGCTATGTGCAGACATGTGTGACTATCATTTATATCTGGGGTGTTTGGGGGGCAAGAGGTCCTGAGGTCTTCCTCCCAAATGGGAAAGCTTGGATGAGAATTTAGTTTCTGCATTGGCTGGCCACATGGCCATGCCACTGGCAGTGGCCAAAGAGTGTAAACATGCTGGTTGTTTGCTGGGGCATCAAGGGCTAAGGTGACTGAGATGACAGCCTGAAGGTCAACCATTTGTGTGGACTGTTGTGTCTGTCCTTTATCAGGGACACCCGGTAAGGTACGGGCAGCAGCAGTGCTCTGGTGGGCCGTGTGGCATGGGACAGTGGCAGTGCTCTCTATACCACGAGAGAATTGCCTTTCATGTCTACTCAGAGGGTGGCCTGCTCCAGTGTCATTGCCTGTGGCAAGGGTCTGAGGACAACAGGAAGCTACTTCCTCCTGCACCAGATGGCCAGGCCTGCCTTCATCCTGAAGATGTCATTTCTGTCTTAGCAAGGAGGCTCCAGTGGCTGTGCGGAGCCTGCAGGATGCTACCTCCACGTCCCAAGGCATAATACGTACCTGGGAACAGAGAGTCACCTGTGATCTGAACCTGAACCTGTGATCACCTCTGTCACCACTAGGGCCCAGATGTAGCCTGCAGCTTTCACTTTGATGGTGTGTTGTGCGGGGCTGAGGTCGGTAGGTTTTGTATCAGAAGCACTGATTTTCTTGAGGTTGCCCTGTCGGAGGATGGGGCAGGATCAACCCCCTACACAAAATTTGGCTCAGATTTGGAGACTGCTGACTTTACACATGCACCAGTGGGGTACGGAAAAGGGTATCCCCCCAAAATTCAGGTCTACCCAGAGCCTCAAAATGTGACCTTCTTTGGAAATGGTGCTGCTGCGATGTATTTATTTATTTATTTATTTATCATCTTTATTGGAGTATAATTGCTTTACAATGGTGTGTTAGTTTCTGCTTTATAACAAAGTGAATCAGCTATACATACACATATACCCCCATATCTCCTCCCTCTTGCACCTCCCTGCCACCCTTCCTATTCTGCGATGTATTTAGTTAAGGATCTCAAGATGAAATCATCCTGGATTTAGTCTGGGCCCTTAATCTAACGGTATCTTGCTAAGAAGAGGAGAGGGCACAGAGACACAGAGAAGCCATGTGCAGATGCCGCAGACATTGGAGTGTGCTGTTACACGCCAAGGAAAGCCCTAGAACCTTCAGAGGAAGCAGAGCCCTGCTGGTACCTTGACTTTGGGCCTCTAGCCTCCAGAACTGTGAGGTAGTAAATTTTTGTTTTTTTAAGCCACCCTGTTTTGTTACTTCAGCCCTAGGAAATTAATACAAGACTCATCTAAAACAGAACACTTAAGGAGGATGGAATTAAAAGGATGGGAAAATGATAGGCGTTGGAGATGCCAACCAGAAGCAAGCTCACACAGCTGGTAATGTTAGACGAGAAGACCGGAAGATCAAAGTTTTTACTAGATCTTAGGGGTCATTTCAAAATAATAATTTGATCAGCCTCCCAGAAAGATACAGCGAGGCTAATTTTGAATGCACTTTAAAGTATGGCCTAAAATATATATGGAACAAAAATGTGTGGAATTTCAAGGAGAAATTGTTAACGTTACAAGCATCACGAGAAATTTCTGTTACCTGGCTAAAGAGAGATGATCTGGGCGGGCCCACTTTAATTCCATGAGTGCTTCAAAGGCAGAGAGTTTTCTCTGACTGGTCACAGAAGAGGAAGTCAGAGACTCACGGGTGTGGGGGCCTCACGTGCTGGCTGCCAGGCTGTCGGTGGGCCTGAGAACAAGAATAGTCTCTGCCACCAGCCAGCAGGCAGGGAAACCTTAGTTCTGTAGCCACAATGTCCTGGACTGCCAACAACCTGAATGGGGCCCCAATGAGAACCCAGCACCTTGACGCCTTGGCTTAGCTTTGTGTGACTTCGTCTCACGGGTTATTGGGAAGATGATCTACATATAGGTCTGTGGCTCATTTCAAGTTAAATTATATTTGTGTGCATGGTCAGCGTCAGGGTTCATTTTTATTTACAAATGGGTATCCAGAATTTGTAGGAAAGACCATCCTTTCTTCATCAAATTATATCATCACCTTCGTTTGTCAAAATATCAAATGACTGTATGTGTTATATGTGTTATATGTTGAACATGTGGGTCAGTCTCCACTGATCTGTTTGTCTGTCCTCATGACAGTAACACAGGGTCTTGTTTCCCGCAGATTACAGTTAAGTCATGACCTCCAGCATTTTCTTTTTTGGAAAATATATCCATTTCCATAAAATTTGTCAAGTCAGCTTGGAAATTTCTACAAAACTGCTTACTGGGATTTTGATTACTTTGAATCTATAGATTGATTTGGGGATAACTGACATCTTAATGTTTAGTCTTCTAAGCCATGAACATGGCATATATGACCCCATTTATATAGGCCTTCATTTATTTCTCTCAACAAAGTTTTGTAGGTTTAAGTGAACAGGGCTTGCACATATTTTGTTAAAATTATTCGTAAGTATTTTTATACGATTTAAATGTTATTTTAAAATTTGATTTTCCAATATTTTCATTGCTAGTATACAGCATATATAGAAATACATAAATAATTGTATGATCAAGCCACCCAAGATGGCTCTTCTCTTGCTCGCTGTACAACCCCTGCCCGACCAGTCCTCCTTCATCTACACACTACTCACATCACCAAGCTTCCCTCCTAATACATACTTGCCCCCGGCCCCAGCTAGTGATTGTTCTAATCTTTAGATCAGAGCACCTCCACTGTGATAGCTTGTCAAAGGGACGGTGAGGGACGTGCCCCTCTGCTTGTTTCCCTGGTAACCGATGAGCCAACCTGATGTCAATTCCCCCTATAACCGGTAACCTCCCCGAGCTCTGGGAGCAAAGACTACTACCATGTCCTGCCCGCTGTCTGCCGCACACCGTGGAGTGTTGCTCCAGGACATGTAAGCTCCTCCATCCATTAAACCATTGATGTCTATGTCGCTGACTCCAGGCTCTTTCTTCGGTGTCGAGGCTGGGCAAGTGCAGGGCTTGCAGGCCTGTAGGGTGCAACGCAACAGTAATACATAGGGGAATGTATAGTTTTGTATTTACAGAAAAAATTCTGTGCATACTATATGTAGCATACATAGAAATCATTTGTGTATAAATATAAATAGAAATGCATTCGATTTTTGTATATTGACCCGTATTCAACTGCCTTGCTAAATTTACATATTAATTCTTTGTGTGTGTGTGTGTGTGTGTGTGTGTGTGTGTGTTTTGAGCACTTAGAGTAAATCTAATTTCTTTTTTTTATAAACATCTTTATTGGAGCATAATTACAAGGTGTTAGTTTCTGCTGTATAACAAAGTGAATCAGCTATATGTATACATATATCCCCATTTCCCCTCTCTCTTGCATCTCCCTCCCACCCTCCCCATCCCACCGCTCTAGGTGGTCACAAAGCACCGAGCTGATCTCCCCGTGTAATCCAGCTGCTTCCCACTAGCTATCTGTTTTACATTAGGTAGTGTATATATGTCCATGCCACTCTCTCACTTCGTCCCAGCTTACCCTTCCCCCTCCCCATGTCCTCAAGTCCATTCTCTACATCTGCGTCTTTATTCCTGTCCTGCCCGTAGGTTCTTCAGAACCTTTTTTTTTTTTTTTTTAGATTCCATATATACGTGTTACCATATGGTATTTGTTTTTCTCTTTCTGACTTACTTCACTCTGTATGACAGACTCTAGGTCCATCCACCTCACTACAAATAACTCAGTTTTGTTTCTTTTTATGGTTGAGTAATATTCCATTGTATATATGTGCCACATCTTCTTTATCCATTCATCTGTTGATGGACACTTAGGTTGCTTCCATGTCCTGGCTATTGTAAATAAAGCTGCAATGAACATTGTGGTACATGACTCTTTTTGAATTATGGTTTTCTCAGGGTACCTGCCCAGTAGTGGGATTGCTGGGTCATATGGTAGTTCTATTTTTAGTTTTCTAAGGAACCTCCATATTGTTCTCCATAGTGGCTATATCGATTTACATTCCCACCAACAGTGCAAGAGTGTTCCCTTTTCTCCACACCCTCTCCAGCATTTATTGTTTGTAGATTTTTTCATGATGGCCATTGTGACCGGTGTGAGATGATATCTCATTGTCGTTTTGATTTGCATTTCTCTAATAATTAATGATGTTGAGCATTCTTTCATGTGTTTGTTGGCAATCTGTGTATCTTCTTTGGAGAAATGTCTATTTGGTCTTCTGACCATTCTTGGATTGGGTTGTTTGTTTTTTTGATATTGAGCTGCATGAGCTGCTTGTAAATTTTGGAGATTAATCAATCCTTTGTCAGTTGCTTCATTTGAAAATATTTTCTCCCATTCTGAAGGTTGTCTTTTGGTCTTGTTTATGGTTTCCTTTGCTGTGCAAAAGCTTTTAACTCTCATTAGGTCCCATTTTTTAATTTTTGTTTTTATTTCCATTTCTCTAGGAGGTGGGTCAAAAAGGATCTTGCTGTGATTTATGTCATGGAGTGTTCTGCCTATGTTTTCCTCTAAGAGTTTCATAGTATCTGGCCTTCCATTTAGGTCTTTAATCCATTTTGAGTTTATTTTCATGTATGGTGTTAGGGAGCATTCTAATTTCATGCTTTTACATGTAACTGTCCAGTTTTCCCAGCACCACTTATTGAAGAGGCTGTCTTTTCTCCACTGTATATGCTTGCCTCCTTTATCAAAGATAAGGTGACCATATGTGCGTGGGTTTATCTCTGGGCTGTCTATCCTGTTCCATTGATCTATGTTTCTGTTTTTGTGCCAGTACCATACTGTCTTGATTACTGTAGCTTTGTAGTATAGTCTGAAGTCAGGGAGCCTGATTCCTGCAGCTCCGTTTTTCTTTCCCAAGATTGCTTTGGCTATTCAGGGTCTTTTGAGTTGCCATACAAATGGTGAGATTTTTTTGTTCTAGTTCTGTGAAAAATGCCAGTGGTAGTTTGGTAAGGATTGCATTGACTCTGTAGATTGCTTTGGGTAGTAGAGGCATTTTCACAATGTTGATTCTTCCAGTCCAAGAACATGATATATCTCGAGTAATATAATTATATATGTATGTATTATATACATAATATATTAGAGTTAGATATATTTATAAATATATAATATATCATAATTATGTTATTTATATAATAAATATAAAATAAATACATTTATATTATAATTATATATATATAAATATATTATTTAATATATATATTTTTATATATAAAAATATATATACTTTGTGGTATAAAATTGGTTAAAGCAGTCAGAAAATAACTACACATAAGGAATAGATTTATAATTTAACTCCATTAAAATGTAAAAGTTGTGTACATTAAAACACTATTTAAAAATTGAAAGATAAAGTAATGAGTGTCAGAGAATATTTTCTAAAGTTATAAACAATAAAGGATTAAAATGTATATACATATTTTTTTTTTAATTTAAACATATAATTTTAAATCTCTGATTCAATAGGAAGGCAGGCAATGTATAGAAAATAGGTGGTGCTTCATAATAGAGAAAATAAAAATGGCCAAAAAGATATGAAAATTTACTTTAAATCATTATTATTCAAGGAAGTGCATATTAAACTATGGTGAGATACCACTCTATCCCCTCAGACTGGCAAACATTAAAAACCTTTAGAGTTATGAGTGTTGTTGAGGATATGTCACAACAAGAACTCATTCAGCACTGGAGGCAGTGCATATTAATCCGTCCCTTTGGAAAACAAGTTGTTATTAAATGGTAAAGTGGTGATATTCCTATCACCACCCCTAGGAATATATAACTTTGAGAAGCTCATGCGCACATGAACCATGACAGTATGAACAAGATTGTTCATAAGAGCAAGCATAGTAGTCCCAAATTAGAAACAACCCAAGTATTCATAAATAGTAAAATGGATAAATATGCTGCAGTAGAGTCATACAATGGAAATATTCTACAGAAATGCAAGTAAACAAACTAGAGCTCCATACAACAACATTGATGAATCTTACAAAAGGTTGAACAGAAGGCATAAAAAAGTAAATCTATGATTCCATAGATTCCATTTATATGCAACTCAGAAATAAGCAAAACTAACTTGTATTGTTTAGAGATGTAAACATAGGAGATAAAATCATAAAGCAAAGCAGAGAAATGATCACTATGACAATCAAGATTGTGATTGCACATAAACTGGAGCAAGAGGGTTTTGATCATGAAAGAACACTCATATTCTTTTTGGGGACCTGCAATTTTTAATTTCTTAAGCTGGGTAGTAATTACATTAGTGTTTGCTTTATAATACTTTGTTAAATTGTACATCTATGTTTTGTTTGCTTTTGCACATACATTGTGTTTAACAATAAAATTTTTTTAATTATATATTACTTATATGTTATAAAAAGATTTACCACAAAATTCAACAGTTTAAGTAGGCAAATACTTATTATCTCACATATTTTCTGAAGGCCAGGCCTTTGTGAGTATCTTAGCCGGGTGGCCTTGGGGTCAAGCCATTGGCCAGGGCTGTAGTCATATGGCTTGACTGGGGCCGGAGGATCCACTTCCATGAAAGTTCACACACATGTCTGTTGGTTGGGGGCCTCAGCTCCTTACCATGTGGGCCACTTCACAGGGCTGCTTGAGTTTCCTTACCACATGACAGCGGACTTCCTCCAGAGTGAATGATTCAAGAGAGAAAGAGAAGAGAGCAATGCCTTTCATAACCTAGTATCAGAAGTCAAACATTGTCAATTTGCCACATTCTATTCATTAAAAGGAAGTCATTAAAGTCCAGTCCATGATGAAGATAGAGGAATTAAACTCCATCTCTTCAAGGGAATGGTATCAGAGTATTTGTGGACATATTTTAAATCACCATAAATTTTATCAGAAGTCTACTATAAACGAATTCAATGTAGAGTACCTATATTAGGAAAAGTATTTGCAACATATAGGAAAGCAAAATGACTTAATCTATTATAAATGAGGATAAGAACTCAATATACACACTGAAAAAAGACATGAAAAAATTCTAATGAGCATATAAGAGGAAAAATATAAACAATGCTAGTGAAAATGAAAATCTGAGTTTTTACAGCTTTTCTGGAAGAAATGTCACATATATTGTATATTAGTGTGGAGACTTAAACCACTTAATATACAAAGAATTTATTTCTTTAAAAGGGAATAAAGACACAGACCTACTAGAGAATGGACTTGAGGATACGGGGAGGGGGAAGGGTAAGCTGGGACAAAGTGAGAGAGTGGCATGGACATATATACACTACCAAACGTAAAATAGATAGCTAGTGGGAAGCAGCCGCATAGCACAGGGAGATCAGCTCGGTGCTTTGTGACCACCTAGAGGGGTGGGTTAGGGAGGGTAGGAGGGAGGGAGATGCAAGAGGGAAGAGATATGGGGACATATGTATATGTATAACTGATTCACTTTGTTATAAAGCAGAAACTAACACACCACTGTAAAGCAATTATACTCCAATAAAGATGTTTAAAAAGAAAAGGGACCAATATGTATAAAATATGTATGGAGATGTTTATTTTACATTATTTGTAGAAGAAAAAAGCTGAAACAAATGGAATGACCAATAAGTACAGAAATGTTTGAATACATTATGACACATCCATGATGTGAAAACATTTTTTTAAACTTTCTATTGACACATAGTGTACATACAGAAAAGTGCAATACTGCATGCATAAAGCCCAAAGAAATATCACTATCTGGTCATACTCATGATATCAGCATTCTAATCAAGAAAGAGAACAATGTCAGAACCCCCAAAGCCCTCTCAGCTTCCTTGTAGTCTCAAACTTCTCTGAGTAACCACTATCCTGACATCTGAGAACATAGATTAATGTTGCTTTTTTTGGTACTTTGCATGCATGAAATCATATAGTATGTTATGTGGTATATTATATAGTTGACGCTTGAACAACACTGCTTTGAACTGTGGGTTCACTTATATGTGGGTATTTTTCAATAGTAAATAGTATAGTACTACACAGTCGGTGGTTGGTTGAATCTGCAGATGCAGAGGAACCAGGGATATGGAGAGTTGACTATAAGTTATACATGGGTTAACTCCCATGTTGTTCAAGGGTCAACTGTAGTTTTATTTTCCTTTGTATTCTATTTGTCAGATTCATCCATACTACATGTAGTTATAGGTAATTGATTCTCATTGCTGCATAGTACTTTATTGTGTCTCAACTCATTTATCCACACCAGTTTTAACAGGTATTTAGTTTCCAGCTTGGGACTATTATGATTAGTGCTATGAATATTCTAGTACATGTCTTTTGGTAAATAAATGTGCACATTTCTGATAGATATATACCTAGGAGCAGAATTGCTGGGTCATAGGATATGCATGTGTTTGGCTTTAGTAGACCCTGCCAAGCAGTATTCCAAAGTGGTTGGACCAATTTATGCTCCCAGTAAGAGTGTATGAGATTTACTGTTGTTCCACATTCATACCAACACTCGCTTTTTCCATGTTTTAGATTTCAGCTTTTGGATGTGTGTCATGAAGTGGTTCTCATAGATTTTCTTCTAGAAGCCTAATTGTTTTTTCTTCACATTTAGGTATGCAATCCATATGGAATTGATTTTTATGTATGGTATGAGGTAAGTGTCAGGTCACACTTATTTTTTCATATGGATATTCAATTGACCCAGCACCACTTATTGAAAAGATCCATCTTTACCATACTATTTTGATGATGACAGCTTTTTAGTATAGTTTGAAATCAGGGACCATGATACCTCCAACTTTGTTTTCTTATCAAGGTTGTTTTGACTATTTGGGTCTTTTGTGTGGAAAGATACACTGTGTTCATGAATTGGAAGAATTAATATTGGTAAAAATGACCATACTACCCAAGGCAATCTGCAGATTCAGTGCAATCCCTTTCAAAATACCAACAGCATTTTTCACAGAACTGCAATAAATTATTCTAAAATGTGTATGAAAACACAGAAGACACAGAATAATCAAAACAATCTTGACAAAGAAGAACAAAGCTGGAGGTATCATGCTCCCTGATCTTAAACTATACTACAAAGCTACAGTCATCAAAACAGTATGGTACTGGCACAAAAATAGATACATAAATTGTTAGAACAGAATAGAGAGCCCAGAATTAAACCCACACTTATATGGGCAATTCCTCTATGCCAAAGTAGGCAAGAATATACAATGGGGAAAAGATAGTGTCTTCACTAATTGGTGTTGGATAAACTGGACAGCTCCACGAAAAAGAATCAAACTGGACTACTTTCTCACACCATAAAAAAAAAAACCCAAAAAACTCAAAATGGATTAAAGCCTTAAACGTAAGATCTGAAAACATAAAACAACTAGAAAAACATAGTCAGTAAACTCTTTGACATTGGTCTTAGCAATATTTTTTTGGATATGTGTCTTCAGGCAAGGGAAACAAAAGCAAAAATAAACAAATGGGACTACATCAAACCAAAAAGCTTTTGTATAACAAAGGAAACTTTTAACAAAATGAAAAAACAGCATGCTGAATAGGAGAAGGTATTTGCAAATGATATCCAATAAGGGGTTAATACCCAAAATATACGAAGAACTCATATAACCCAAAAGATCTCATGTAACCCAATACCAATTGAAAAATTTGCAGAGGACCTAAATAGACATTTTTCCAAAGACATACATATGGCCAACAGACACATGAAAAGATGTTCAGCATTACTAAATATCAGGGGAATGCAAATCAAAACCACAATGAGATATCACCTCACACCTGTCAGAATGGCTATTACAAAAAGACAAGAAATAACAAGTGTTGGTAAGGATGTAGAGAAAAGGGAACCCTTGTGCACTGTTGGTGGTACAAATTGGTGTAGCCACTATGGAAAACAATATGGAGGTTCCTCAAAAAGTTAAAAATAGAACTACTATATGATCCAGCAATTCCACTTTGGGTATTTTTCCAAAGAAAACAAAAACATTAATTAGAAAAAATATATGCATCCCTATGTTTATTGCAGCACTACTTACAAGAGGCAAGATATGGAAACAACCTAAGTATCCATCAATAGATAAATGGATAAAGATTTGGTATATTATACACAGTGGAATATTACTCAGCCATAAAAAAGAATGAGATCTCTTGTGATTTCGATGTGACAACATGGATTGACCTAGAGGTTATTATGCTAAGTGAAATAAGTCAGGCAGAGAAAGAAAAATGATGTATGATTTTAACTTATATGTGAATGTAAAAAACAAAGCAAATGAACAAATGAACAAAATAGAAACAGTCTCTTAGATACAGAGAAGAAATAGTGGTTGCCATAAGGTAGGGGGTGGGGGGTTGAGTAAAATAGGTGAAGGAGATTAAGAGGTGTAAACTTCCAGCTGCAATATAAATGAGTCGTGAGGATGAAATGTACAGCATGTGGAATATAATCAGTAATATTGTAATATCTTTGTATAGTAATGTACTGTAACTAGATTTATCATAGTAACATTTTCTAATGTATAGAAATATTGAATCACTATGTTGTACACCTGGAACTAACATAGTGTTGTAGGTCAATTATACTTCAATTAAAAAAAAAAACTAGTTCTTTGAAAAGATCAATAGAGCTGATGAGCCTCTAGCCAGGCTAACTAAGAAAAAAAGAGAGAAAATACAAATTAGTAACATCCAAAATAAAGGAGGGACATTACTACAGATCCCATGGATAGTAGAAGGATAATCAAGGAATACTATGAACAACACTATGGCCACAAATTTGATAACCGAGATTAAATGGAGTAATTCCTTGAAAGACACATCTGCCAAAACTCACACAAGAAGAAAGAGATGCTGAATAGGCCTGTATCTATTAAATAAATTGAATCAACAATTAATAACCTTCCAAAACAGAAAGCAGCAGGCTCAGATAGGTTCACTGGTGAATTCAAACATTTAAGGAAGAAATTATGCCAATTTTATACAATCTCTTCCAGAAGATAGACACAGAGGGGAAACCTCCTAACTCATTATATGAGGCCAGCATTACCCTAAAACCAAAACCAGATAGTCTTTAAAAGAAAACTACAGACCAATATCTCTCATGAACACAAATGCAAAAATCCTCAACAAAACATTAGCAAATCAAACCCAAAAATGTATGAAAAGAATTATACAACATGACCATGTGAGATTTATCCCAGGTATGCAAGGTTGGTTTATCATTTGGAAATCCATTAATATAATCTATCACATCAACAGTCTAAAGAAGAAAAATCACATGATCATATCAATAGATACAGAAAAAGTATTTGACAAAATCCAATACTCATTCTTGATAAAAACTCTTAGCAAACTAGGAATAGAGGG
Source organism: Balaenoptera physalus (assembly GCF_965194825.1). Taxonomy (NCBI): domain Eukaryota; kingdom Metazoa; phylum Chordata; class Mammalia; order Artiodactyla; family Balaenopteridae; genus Balaenoptera; species Balaenoptera physalus. The sequence continues at coordinate 92,700,648 of NC_138886.1, read as the reverse complement.
GAACTCTCTCAAATTGATAAAGACCATCTATACAAAATTGATAGCTAACATTATACTTAATGATGAGAAACTAAGTTTTTCCACTAAAAGCAGGAACAAGGCAGATGTCCTCTCTCACCACTCCTTTTCAACATCATACCAGAAGTTCTAGATAACTCAATAATACCAAAAAAGGGAAATAAAAGTTATACAGAGTGTAAAAGAAGAAATAAAACTATCTTTGTTCATGGATGACATGATTGTCTATATAGAAAACTCAAAAGAATTAACAACAAAATTTCTGGAACTAATAAGTTATTACAGCAAATTTGAAAGATGTAAGGTTAATGTACAAAAGGTTAACACTTTCCTTATCCCAGCAATAAACAAGTAGAATTTTAAATTAAAAACATATTGCCATTTACATTAACACAAATACTTAGGTGTAAATCTAACAAAATACGTACAAGATCTATATGAGGAAAACTACAAAATTCTGATGAAACAAATTTTAAAAAGAACTAAATAAGTATAGAGATATTTCATGTTCATGGATGGGAAAACTCAATTTTGTCAAGATGTTGGTTCTTCGTAACTTGATTTATAGATTCAATGCAATCCTTATTAAAATGCCAGCATGTTATTTTGTGGATGTCAACTAAGTGATTCTAAAGTATATCTGGAGTGGCAAAAGACCCAGAATAGCCAGTATTGAAGGAGAAGAACAAAGCAGAAGGACTGACACTGCCTGACTTCAAGACTTACAATAAAGCTATAGTAACCAAGTGTGGTGTTGGTGATAGAACAGTTAAATAGACCATTGGAACAGAATAAAGAGCCCAGAAAGAGACTCACATAAATATCACTATATTTCTGTGAAAATATCACTGATCTTGATGAAATACAATGGTAAAATGGAGAAAAGACACTCTCTTCAACAAATGGTGCTGGAACAACTAGACAGCCACATATTAAAAAACATAAGAATCTAGAGACAGACCTTTCAAAAAAATTAACTGAAAATGGATGATAGACCTTAATATAAAATGCAAAATTATAAAACTCCTAGGAGTTAACACAGAAAAATTCTAGATGGCTTTTGGTATGGTGATAACTTTTTAAATACAACACCAAAGGTATGGTCTGTGAAAGAAATAATTGATAAGGTGGACTCATAAAAAATTAAAAAAAGAAAAACCTTCTGCTCTGTGAAAGACACTGTCAAGAGAATAAGAAAACAGCCACAGACTGCGAGAAAATATTTGCAAAAGATTTATCCAATGAAGGACTGTAATTCACAATATACAAAGAACTCTTAAAATTAAATAATAAGAAAATGAACATCCTGATTTAAACATGGGCAAAAAACCTGAACAGATACATCATTGAGGAAGATAAACAGATACCAAAATAGCATACAAAAAATGCTCAACATTATATGTCATTAGGAAATTGCAAATTAAAACAATAGTAAGATACCACTACACACCTATCAGAATGGCCAAAATCTGTAACACTGACAACACCAAATGCTGACAAGGATGTGGAGCAAGAGGAACTCTCATTCATTGCTAGTGGGAATGCAAAATGGTACCACCACTTTGGAAGACAGTTAAGCACTTTCTTACAAAACTAAACATACTCCTACCATATGATCCAGCAATTGCACTACTTGGCATTTACCCAAAGGAATTGAAAAGTTATGAACCTGCATGTGGATGTTTATAGCATCTTTATTCATAATTGCAAAAACTTAAAAGCAACCAAGTTGTCCTTCATTAAGTGAATAAATAAATAACTGTGAAACATCCAGGCAATGGAATATTATTCAGCACTAAAAAGAAATGAGCTTTCAAGCCATGAAAAGACATAGAAGAAACTTAAATGCCTATTACTAAGTGAAAGAAGACAATCTGAAATGGCTACGCACTGTATGGTTGCAATATATGAAATTCTAGATAAGGTAAAATTATGCAGACAGTAAAAAAGAACAGTGGTTTCCAGGGGTTCAGAAGGAGGGAGGAATAAATAAATTTGTGGAGCACAGAGGATTTCTAGGGCAGTGTAGCTGTTCTGTATGATACTATAATGGTGATACATGTCATTATGCATTTGTCAAAACCCACAGGGTGAACCTTGATGAACTTTTGGTGATAATGATGTGTCAATGTAGGTTGATTATCAAATAACCTGCAAATGTACTCTCTGGTATGAGACATTGGTAGTGGGGGAAGCTGTGTGTGTGTTGGGGCAGGGGGTAACTTTTATACTGTCTCCTCAATTTTCCTATGAATATAAAATAAATAGAGCTTCTTAAGAAAATATTTTCAAATTAAAAAATAGAAAAGGAGAGATTCCTAACTCATTTCTGAGGCTAGTATTAGCCTTAAAAGGCCTTGTAAGAAAGTTACAAATCAATATCCCTTATGAAAATAGACATAAAATTTTCTAATAAAATTATAGCAAATTAAATCCAGAAATTTATAAAAGGAATAATACATCACAACCAAGTGGGGGTTTTCTTGTGATGCAAAGCTAGTTAAACAGACAGAGATCATTGATGCAATCCACTATATTAATCAACTAAAGGATGATTTGGCAATTGTTTTTCAGTAAAGAACCAGATAGTAAATAGTTTAGGCTTTGTGGGTGACATACAGTTTTTATAGCATATTCTTCTTCTTTTTACAATACTTTAAACATGTGAAAAAATCATTTTTTGGCTTGTGGCCTCTAAAGAAACAGTCAATGGGCAGGATTTGGCCTGTGAGTCACAGTATGCTGACCCCTGGACTAAAATAATTAAAACCACATGATTATATCAATTGATACAGAAAAAGAACTTGAAAAATTCAACGTCCATTCAGCATTAAAACTCTAGTAAATTAGGAATAGAAAGCATCGACAAAAAAATTTTATAGCTAACATCATACTTAGTAGTGAAAGATTTAATGTTTTACCCCAGGATCAAGAACAAAGCAAAGATATATATTTTTTCCACTCCTATTCAACACCATAGGTTGGTTGACAAGCCAGTGCGATAAAGCAAGGGGAAAAAAGCTTAGAGATTGGAAAGGATGACATGATTGTTAAAGTAGAAATCTCCAGAATCTATTTTAAAAGCTACTGGAATGAATAAGTGAATGTAGCAAAGTTGCATAATAAAAGGTCAATGCACAAAAATTAAAATGTAATTTATATAATATTAATGAAAAATAGGAAACCAAATCTGTTTTTTAAATACCATTTACAATAGCTTCTTTTTAAAAAAGGAAATACTTTGATATAAATCTAACAAACGTGTAGGAGCTGTACACTTAAAACTAAAAAAAGCTAATGAAAGAAATCAAAGGGTGTCTAAAAAATCTAAATAAATGGAGAGATATATCATGCTCATGGATTGAAAGACTCAATATAGTTAAAATGTCAATTCTTTAAAAAATGATCTATAGATTAACACAATTCCAATAAAAATCCCAGCATCACTCACTCTATATATTGACAAGTTAACTTTAAACTCTTTATAGAAAGTCATAGGAATTAGAGTAGCCAAAATAAATTTGAAAAGAAAAAAATTTGACTTTAAGACTTACTGTAAAGTCACAGTTATTAAGACAGTGTGGTAATGGTGAGATGATAGACACGTAGATCAATGGAACAGAACAGAGAGTCCAGGTATGAATCCACACAAATACAGGCTTTTTTACTAAGGTAAAATTTACATGAAATGAAATTCATCATGTTAACCATTTTTAAGAGTACAATTCAGTGCTATCGTTAGTACTAAGGTCCGTAGTAATTTCCTCACTTTCGTTTCTGATTTTAGTAATTTGAGATTTTCTGTTTTTTGGTCACTCTAGCTAAAGGTTTGTCAATTTTGTTGCTCTTTTAAAATAAATTTGGTTCCTTTATTTTCCCTCTTGTTTTTCTATTCTCTATTTATCTCCACTCTAATATTTATTATTTCCTTCCTTGTACTAGTTTTGTGTTTAGTTTGCTCTTCTTTTTCTAGTGCTTTATGGTGCAAAGTTAGGTGACTGATTTGAGATATTTTTTAATGTAGGCATTTAAAGCTATAAATTTCCCTCTGAACTTATCTCACTGCATCCCATTAAGTTTTGGTATAGCATGTTTATGTTTTTGTTTTCATTTGTCTTAAGGTATTTTCTAACTTCTCTTGCGATCTTTTCTTTGGCCCATTCGTTGTTTAAGAGTGTGTTGTTAGTGTGCACATATTTGTGAATTTTCCAGTTTTCCTTCTGTTAGTGTCAGGGCAATTTCATAAGAATTTCTTGACTTACTTGGGCAAGGGAAGAAATTCATGAGTAGACCAGAAGAAGCAGAAATTTTGTGGAATGGATTCTGGCTCTCTTCACAGGGCTACTTTTTTCAACATTTAATAAAATAAGGTTATATTTTACTGAAATGACTCTCTCCAGCATTGACAGTGACAACTACAGGGAAACTTAATTTTTGATCCTGAGATGGGGGGGAGGAGAAAAGGTCGACTAGAGACCTGCCTTCTCCCATAAGAATGAGAGATGATAATACAGATGCTCATTCCTTCTACTCCAGCAATAAGATGTAAACCTTGCATTTGGTATGGTCTGGAAATAGAGCACTTTGTTTAGTCAGATATTACTGTTGTCAGAAAGTTACATACTTTCGTTTAAAATGCCAACTTTTCTACGTTTCACACTAGTAAAGGCACATTTAAGTTGATTTTATTTATAACGGTCATGAGATAATGATAGCTGTAGTACCATAGTTCATTTCACTGCATCTCCAATTCCTAGAAATTCGACTTCATAGAAATGCCCAATGAACAACTGACTGGTAGCAGTTTAATGGTTCTCCTGTGAGACCTCTTAGAACTGATTTCAGATTGGAAGTATTACTACAGTGAGAAGTGAATTACTATAATACCTTTTCTGTTGGCTAACATTTTACAAATTTTTCTCTGAAGGGTTTCACAGATGTGATTTCAGGATGGAGTTGGAAAAGTGAGAGTCCACTACTGCAGAAGAAACAAAAGGACAGGTTCCTCTTCAGGTATATAATACCATAAATAAATGATCATATTCGCCACTTTTTGAAATTACGATGGCTATCCTCAAGGGGAAATTGGAAGAGGTGGATTTCGAATTGCCAAAATATCTTGGCCTGTTTTTAGTTTCCTGAACAAGGTGCTGAGCTAGAGGAGCTCTGAAGTCCATTGCATCTCAAGGTTTTTAGTCTCCCTGACCAGAGAGCACAAGGGAAGCTGGCAGCCATTTCGGGGCTGATGGAGATGTCCTGGGTTTACAGATGCCAAGCTAGCAAGCCCCAAGCTGGCTCCATGGGGTGAGCCTCTGCTCTCAGGACATGCTGGAAGCCACCCCCAATTAGGACATAACCTGCACTGAGGTTAATTACCGAGGATATGGGTACCCTGTGGATATTTTCAGAAATGCCAAAGTTCACACACTGTGGTTGTTTGACTATAATGGCTAATAAACTTTAACAATGTTTTTGCAAGGAACTTTATGACAAACACCATACTAGGCTGATTGTATGGCATTGTTAATGGTGTCTTCATGAAATTTATTACATATATTTATTTACTCATGAACTATTAATAATTTATGGGACATCATATTTGCTTTCTAATCCTAGTGATATTCTTTCCTACCAGAACAAAAAATTAATTCTGTGTCAAAGAAGCCTTGGTTTGATTAGATTCTTATGGAAATACTCAATACTGATAATTCTCTAACAGATGTATTCTCACCAATTTTTCTTCTATTATGAAAAATTGTGTCACATTTTATATTTATATACAAAGTGTGTGTGTGTATAGAGACAGAGGGGTTGGCTTTCAACTTTCAGAAGTGACCTAAATTTGTTTGTATTCTCATTTTGTATTATACAACTCTAAGCCATTATTAATATTTTACTTCATTTTAAAGTAAAAATAAAATGATGGTGTTGGTTTTGAGGCTTCAAGTTGTCTCAGGGATTGAGGCAGGAGGTAGATGGGTCCCAGGCTGAACAGTTTCTCCCCTGTGGACAGGAACTCCATAATAGCAGGAACCCCATAAAAGCAGGATGATGGAGGAGGTTGGGCCCTGCTCAGATAAGAGATAAAAGACCACATGTTCCTCATTCTTGAAGTCAAGGAGACCTTCTCGACTATACATGCACAGAAAGGCTCCATGGAGGTCAAAAAGGGAGGGGGGGCCACCCCATAGTAAGTGATGTCAACTACCTATAGGCCTCTTCACCAGAATCCAGCTTGGCTAAGAGATGCGCACGCACACATGGGAGGACCCTGAGATAAACCAAATACAGACTCAGAAGCAGGCAAAGCAAGATGATTGGTCTAAGGAAACCCAGAAGAAATGCCCCATAAAAGTGATACAAACTACCACGAGGGTGCGACTCTCTCTCTGAGCCCACCTGTGTGTCCATCCACATGTACTGTACTCTTTTCCTCCTAATAAACACTTTACTTGTTTCACTACTTTCCGTCTCTATGTGGAAATTCATTTCCACACAGCTGACAGGCCAGGGACTTGTCACTGGCCACTGGTCCCTGGCAGTGTGGTGGCTAGGATTCAGCGCTCTCACTGCCATTGCCCGACCTCAATCTCTGCCTGGAAACCGAAATCCTGCTTCAAGCCGCTACAGGCCAAGGCCACCTGCGATCAGGATGATGCTGTTTTACCAAACAAACATTCTTTTCACGTTAACAGGTTTAAAAATTGCTCAATATCAAAGTATTTCTTCAAGCCATCCTTTAAGAAATTAGATTTCCCCACAAATGCAGAGCTTTGAATTCCAGCATATAATTTATTAAATTCTTTTTTCATACTTGAAATAATCACAAGAGTTGGTGGATGCCACATTTCTGAAGCCCTGACATTAAGGAACTAAGCTGAAAGGGTATTTCCCAGGCTTAGGGTTTCAGGAAATTGCAGGTGGAGAAATGTCAACAATTCACAGGACTCTGATATAGATCACTAGTTTTCATTCTCCCAAATAGAAAAACTCGCCATGTGACCCTTCATTGGCTGCTCTAGTAAAGCAATTTGAATTTTGCTGACCTAAAGTAAGTGAACAGTTTATACAAGCTTTAAGTATTGGTCATTTGAAAGAATTCTCTTGTTTCTGAGTATCGTGCCTTTTATGTTTCTAATGATACTTGCTTGGAATTCCTAAAAAATATAATTATTTTTACTTTGGAAAGTGCTGAAGTATAGAGTACAGTATAGGATAGGTATGTGGTATGAGGTTTGTTATTTAATTTCCTTAATTTAGGGTTGTTAATAATTTTCCTGAATCAAACCATTTCATTTGTATACTGCCTTTGTCATGATTTTGGAAATGTACTCTATGTCTTATTGTCATTATTATTCATGAAATTCTTTAGGAATTTACATTCTTTCTTCGGTTGGGCTGTGCAAATGGAAAGCCACTTTTCTTCCTGCCATGTACAAATTTATCCAGCCCACCATAGATATGTAAAACTGCATGAGATTTTTTCAAAGAGAAAAGTTAATACACATCTTTCTTTTTTTATTTCCACAGTTACCTGAACCATAACCATTTTATTTTGAGGGATGATTAGTGTACTGAAGGAGAGTGATGATGGCAACTGCTTTTCTTGCTGAACTTGAGAAGATAAAAAAAATAAAGAGGTGAAGAACAGGTTAGTGAGGTAAGATTATATTTTTATTTGTTATTTCCATGCTACTGAACCTCAGTATTAAAAATACTTCAGATTAAACATTATCTTCCTTATGATAGCAATTATACTGCCCTTGTGAATGTTTTACTATACCTTTAGAGCTATGAATCTGAGATTGTAAGTCTCCATGTCATGATAGGAGTTACTCATCTGTACTTTTGTCCAACTCTCCCATTTTTCTGCCATGTTGCCTATTTTTCATTAATTTGCAAGAGTTGTTTATATATTCTTTCAATGAGCTGTTTGATACTTACAGTGTAAACTGCTGATCACTTTTTTTTTGGTGGCTTATGATAAACAAAGTATTCCATTTTAAGTTCCTAAACGTCAATATTCTCTTTAAAGCTTAGGGCTATTTATTCACTGTTTTGGTGACACATTACAATTTTATTTCATTTTCTTACTTTTAAAGTTGAGGTAAAATTCATACAACATTACATAAAATTCACACAAAACAAACCATTTTAAAGCAAACAATTCAGGGGCATTTAGTATTTTCACAATGTTGTGCAAACACTGTCTCTATCAAAACATTCATCACATATTCATCGCCCCAAAAGAAAACCCCATACTCACTGAGGAGTTACTCCCCACCCCCCTTATTGTTAGGGCTGAATAATATTCCATTGTATGTATACACCACAATTTGTTTATCCATTCATGTGTTGATGGACATTTGGGTTAACTTTTTGATTATTGTGAATAGTGCTGCTATGAACATTCAATAAGTTTTTGTGTAGACAGATGTTTTAAATAATCTTGGGTATACACATAAGAGTGGAATTGCAGGGTCATGTGGTAACTTCATGCTTTCCAAGTTGGCTGCACTATTCTACAGTTCCACTACCAATGAATGAGGATTCCAATTTCTCCACATTTTTGCCAACACTCGATACTGTCTGCCTTTTTAATATATCCATCCATATAGGTGTAAAGTGCTATCACATTGGTTTTTTATTTTAACATCTTTATTGGAGTATAATTGCTTCACAATGGTGTGTTAGTTTCTGCTTTATAACAAAGTGAATCAGCTATACATAAACATATATCCCCATATCTCCTCCCTCTTGCGTCTGCCTCCCACACTCCCTCTCCCACCCCTCTAGGTGGTCACAAAGCACTGAGCTGATCTCCCTGTGCTGTGCGGCTGCTTCCCACTAGCTATCTATTTTACATTTGGTAGTATATGTAAGTCCATGCCACTCTCTGACTTCGTCCCAGCTTACCTTTCCCCCTCCCCTTGTCCTGAAGTCCATTCTCTACGTCTGCGTCTTTATGCCTGTCCTGCCTCTAGGTTCTTCAGAACCTTTTTTTTTCTTTTAGATTCCATATGTATGTGTTAGCATACAGTATTTGTTTTTCTCTTTCTGACTTACTTCACTCTGTATGACAGACTCTAGGTACATCCACCTCACTACAAATAACTCAGTTTTGTTTCTTTTTATGGCTGAGTAATATTCCATTGTATATATGTGCCACATCTTTATCCATTCATCTGTCGATGGACACTTAGGTTGCTTCCATGTCCTGGCTATTGTAAATGGAGCTGCAATGAACATTGTGGTACATGACTCTTTTTGAATTATAGTTTTCTCAGGGTATATGCCCAGTAGTGGGATTGCTGAGTCATATGGTAGTTCTCTTGTTAGTTTTTTAAGGAACCTCCATATTGTTTTCCATAGTGGCTGTATCAATTTACATTCCCACCAATAGTGCAAGAGGGTTCCCTTGTCTCCACACCCTCTCCAGCATTTATTGTTTGTAGATATTTTGATGATGGCCATTCTGACCAGTGTGAGGTGATACCTCATTGTAGTTTTGATTTGCATTTCTCTAATGATTAGTGATGTTGAGCATCCTTTCATGTGTTTGTTGGCAATCTGTATATCTTCTTTGGAGAAATGTCTATTTAGGTCTTCTGCCCATTTTTGGATTGGGTTGTTTGTTTTTTTGTTATTGAGCTGCATGAGCTGCTTGTGTATTTTGGAGATTAATCCTTTGTCAGTTGCTTCATTTGCAAATATTTTCTGCCATTCTGAGGGTTGTCATTTCGTCTTCTTTATGGTCTCCTTTGCTGTGCAAAAGTTTTTAAGTTTCATTAGGTCCCATTTGTTTATTTTGGTTTTTATTTCCATTTCTCTAGGAGGTGGGTCAAAAAGGATCTTGCTGTGATTTATGTCATAGAGTGTTCTGCCTATGTTTTCCTCTAAGAGTTTGATAGTGTCTGGCCTTACATTTAGGTCTTTAATCCATTTTGAGTTTATTTTTGTGTATGGTGTTAGGGAGTGTTCTAATTTCATTCTTTTCCATGTAGCTGTCCATTTTTCCCAGCACCACTTATTGAAGAGGCTGTCTTTTCTCCATTGTATATTCTTGCCTTCTTTATCAAAAATAAGGTGACCATAGGTGTGTGGGTTTATCTCTGGGCTTTTTATCCTGTTCCAATGATCTATATTTCTGTTTTTGTTCCAGTATCATACTGTCTTGATTACTGTAGCTTTGTAGTATAGTCTGAAGTCCAGGAGCCTGATTCCTCGAGCTCCGTTTTTCTTTCTCAAGATTGCTTTGGCTATTTGGGGTCTTTTGTGTTTTTATACAAATTGTGCAATTTTTTGTTCTAGTTCTGTGAAAAATGCCATTGGTAGTTTGATAGGGATTGCTTTGCATCTGTAGATTGCTTTGGTTATTATAGTCATTTTCACAATGTTGATTCTTCCATTTCAAGAACATGGTATATCTCTCCATCTGTTTGTATCTTCTTTAATCAGTGTCTTATAGTTTTCTGCATACAGATCTTTTGTCTCCTTAGGTAAGTTTATTACTAGGTATTTTATTCTTTTTGTTGCAATGGTAAATGGGGATGTTTCCTTAATTTGTCTTTCAGATTTTTCATCATTAGTGTATAGGAATGCAAGAGATTTCTGTGCATTCATTTTGTATCCTGCTACTTTACCAAATTCATTGATTAGCTCTAGTAGTTTTCTGGTAGCATCTTTAGGATTCTCTGTGTATAGTATCATGTCATCTGCAAACAGTGACAGCTTTACTTCTTTTCCGATTTGGATTCTTTTTATTTCTTTTTCGTATCTGATTGCTGTGGCTAAATCTTCCAAAACTATGTTGAATAATAGTGGTGAGAGTGGACAACCTTGTCTTGTTCCTGATCTTAGAGGAAATGGTTTCAGTTTTTCACCATTGAGAATGATGTTGGCTGTGGGTTTGTCATATATGGCCTTTATTATGTTGAAGTCAGTTCCCTGTATGCCTACTTTCTGGAGGGTTTTTATCATAAATGGGTGTTGAATTTTGTCAAAAGCTTTTTCTGCATCTATTGAGGTGATCACATGGTTTTTCTCCTTCAGTTTGTTAATATGGTTTATCACATTGATTGATTTGCATATATTGAAGAATCCTTGCATTCCTGGGATAAACCCCACTTGATCATGCTGTATGATCCTTTTAATGTGCTGTTGGATTCTGTTTGCTAGTATTTTTTTTTAAATAAATTTATTTATTTATTTTTGGATGCGTTGGGTCTTTGTTGCTGTGCTCAGGCTTTTCTCTAGTTGTGGCGAGGGGGTCTACTTTTCGCTGCGGTGCGTGGGCCTCTCAGTGTGGTGGCTTCTCTTGTTGCGGAGCACAGGCTCTAGGTGTGCAGGCTTCAGTAGTTGTGGCTCGCGGGCTCTAGAGTGCAGGCTCACTAGTTGTGGCACATGGGCTTAGTTGCTGTCCATCATGTGGGATCTTCCCGGACCAGGGCTCGAACCCGCGTCTCCTGCACTGGCAGGCAGATTCTCAACCACTGTGCCACCATGGAAGCCCTGTTTGCTAGTATTTTGTTGAGGATTTTTGCATCTATGTTCATCAGTGTCATATTGGTTTTTAAATTTTTTATTTCCTTGGGACTTCCCTGGTGGCAGAGTGGTTAAGAATCTGCCTGCCAATGCAGGGGACATGGGTTCGAGCCCTGGTCTGGGAAGATCCCACATGCCGCAGAGCAACTAAGCCTGTGCACCACAACTACTAAACCTGCACTCTGGAGGCTGTGAGCCACAACTACTGAGCCTGCGTGCCACAACTACTGAAGCCTGCGTGCCTAGAGCCTGTGCTCTGCAACGAGAAGCCACCACAATGAGAAGCCCGTGCACCTCAACCAAGCGTAGCCCCCACTCGCCGCAACTAGAGAAAGCCTGCACACAGCAACGAAGACACAATGCAGCCAAAAATAAATAAATAAATAAATAAATAATATGTGAATAAAATTTGTATTTCCATAATGTCTGCTGTTGTTGAGAATCTTTTCATGTGCTTATTGGCCATTTATATACCTTCTTTGGAGAAATATCTACTCAGATCCTTAGCCCATTTTAAATTGGATTATTTATTTGTTATTGATTTGTAAGAGAGTTCTTTATATATTCCAGATACACATCCCTAAGATACAGGATTTGAAAAAAATTCCTATTGTGTGCATTTCCTTTTATCTTTCTTGATAGTGTCTTTTGAAACCCAAAGCTTTTACTTTTATTTGATGAAGTACAATTTATCAATTTTTTTCTTTGGTTGCTTGTGCTTTAGTTGGCATATTTAAGAAAACATTGCCCAATCTGAAGATTTACATCTGTTTTCTCAAAGCTTTATAGTTTTACTTCTTACATTTATGCCTATGATCTATTAACTTGTGTGTATGCTGTGAGATAAGGGTCCAACTTCATTCTTTTGCATGTGGCTATTCAATTGTTCTTAGCACTATTTGCCCATTGAATTTTCTTGGCACCCTTGTTGAAAACCAATTGACCATAAATGTATGAATTTTTTCTGGACACGTAATTCTATTTCATTTATCTCTATGTCTATTCTTATGCCAGTACCACAGAATCTTCAATACTGTAGCTTTATGGTATATTTTGAAATGTGGTTATGTGGAGTCCTCCAACTTTTTGGGTCCTTGAGACTGGCCCTTCCTCACTGAATGGTCTCAGCACTCTTGTCAAAAATCATTTGATCCTATATGTGAGGGTTTATTTCTGGGTTGTCTATTCTGTTCCATATATATATATATATATATATCTCTTTATGCCAGTACCACACTGTTTTTTTTTGTTTTTTAATTAATTAATTTATTTATGGCTGTGTTGGGTCTTCGTTACTGTGCAAGGGCTTTCTTCTAGTTGTGGCAAGCGGGGGCCACTCTTCATCGTGGTGCGCGGGCCTCTCACTATCGCGGCCTCTCTTGTTGCAGAGCACAGGCTCCAGACACGCAGGCTCAGTAATCGTGGCTCATGGGCCCAGTTGCTCCGCGGCATGTGGGATCTTCCCAGACCAGGGCTCGAACCCGTGTCCCCTGCATTGGCAGGCAGATTCTCAACCACTGCGCCACCAGTGAAGCCCCACACTGTTTTGGTTATTGTAACTGTTTAGTATATTTTGAAATCAGGGATGGTGATTTCTCTAGTTTTGGTCTTCTTTTTTCAAGATTTTTTTGGCTATTTGGGGTCCCTTGAGATTTCATATGAATTTTATTTCTGCAAAAACCTCTGTTGGGTTTTTGACAGGGATTGCATAAAATCTATAGATCTCTTTGACAAGCATTTACCTATTAACATCATTAAATTTTTCAATTCATGAACATAGCATGTCTTTCCATTTATTTGTGTCTTCTTTAATTTCTTTCATCAATATTTTATAGTTTTCAGTGTACTAGACCTTCACCTCCTTAATTAGGTGTATTTCTAAATATTTTACTATTTTTGGTGCTATTTATTGTAAGTGGAATTGTTTCTCAATTATCTTTCAAATTGTTCATTGTTAGTGAAGAGAAATCTGATTTTTGTGTTGATATTTTATCCTGCAACTTCACTGAACTTATTTAATGGTTTCCTTTGCTGTGCAAAACTTTTAAGTTTAATTAGGTCCCATTTATTTCTTTTTGCTTTTATTTCCATTCCTCTAGGAGAGGGATCTAAAAAATTATTGCTGTGATTTATGTCAAAGAGTGTTCTGCCTATGTTTTCCTCTAGGACTTTTATAGTATCCAGTCTTATGTTTAGGTTTTTGATCTGTTTTGAGCTTATTTTTGTATATGGTGTTAGAGAATGTTCTAATTTCATTCTTTTACATGTAGCTGTCCAGTTTTCCCAGCACCTCTTGTTGAACAGAGTGCCTTTTCTCCACTGTATATTCTTGCCTCCCATGTCATAGATTAATTGATCATAAGTGCATGGGTTTATTTCCAGGCTTTCTATCCTGTTCCATTGATCTATATGTCTGTTTTTTGTGCCAGTACCATACTGTTTTGATTGCTGTAGCTTTTCTGAAGTCAGGTAGTGTCATTCCTCCAGCTCTGTTCTTCTTTCTCAAGATTGCTTTGGCTATTCAGGATCTTTTGTGTTTCCATAGAAGTTAAAAATTTTTTTGTTCTAGTTGTGTGAAAAATGCCATTGGTAATGTGATAGGGATTGCATTGAATCTGTAGCTTTCCTTGGGTAGTATGGTCATTTTAACAATATTGATTCTTCCAATCCAAGAACAGTAGATCTTTCCATTTGTTTGTGTCATCTTCAATTTCTTTCATCAGCATCTTATAGTTTTTGGAGTACAGGTCTTTTGCCTCCTTAGGTAGGTTTATTCCTAGGTATTTTATTCTTTTTGATGCAATAGTAAATGGGATTGTTTCCTTAATTTCTCTTTCTGGTATTTTATTGTTAGTGTATAGGAATGCAACAGATTTTTGTATATTAATTTTGTATCCAGCACTTTATCGCTGAGGTCTAGGAGTTTTCTGGCAGCATCTTTAGGATTTTTTATGTATAGCATCATGTCATCTGCAAACAGTGACAGTTTTACTTTTTCTTTTCCAATTTGGATTCCTTTTATTTCTTTTTCTTCTCTGATTGCTGTGACTAGGACTTCCAATACTATATTGAATAAAATTGGCGAGAGTGGGCATCCTTGTCTTGTTCCTGAACTTAGAGGGAATGCTTTCAGTTTTTCACTGTGAGTATGATGTTAGCTGTGGGTTTGTCATATATGACCTTTATTATGTTGATGTATATTCCCTCTATGCCCACTTTCTGAAGAGTTTTTTTATCATAAATGGTTGTTGAATTTTGTCAATTTTTTTCTGCATCTTTTGAGATGATCATATGGGTTTTATTCTTGAATTTGTTAATGTGGTGTATCACATTGATTGATTTGTGGATATTGAAAAATCTTTGAATCTCTGGGATAAATCCCACTTGATCATGATGTATGATCATTTTAATGTATTGCTGGAGTTGGTTTGCTAGTATTCCATTGAGGATTTTTGCATCTATGTTCATCAGTGATATGGGCTTGTAATTTTCTTTTTTTGTGATATCGTTGTCTGGTTTTGCAATCAGGGTGATGGTAGCCTCATACAATGAGTTAGGAAGTGTTTCTTCCTCTGCAATTTTTTGGAATAGTTTCAGAAGGATATCTGTGAAGTCTTCTCTAAATGTTTGGTAAAATTCACCTGTGAAGCCATCTAGTCCTGAACTTTTGCTTGGTGGGAGTTTTTAAATTACTGATTTAATTTTATTACTGGTGATTGCTCTGTTCATATTTTCTATTTCTTCCTGGTTCAGTCTTGGGAGATTGTACCTTTCTAAGAATGTGTCCATTTCTTCTAGGTTGTCCATTTTATTGGCATATATTGAATAGTTGCCTGTAGTAGTGTCTTATGGTCCTTTGTACTTCTGTGTGTTTTTCATTTCTAATTTTAAGGATTTGGGCCCTCTCCCTTTTTATTCCTGATAGGTCTGGCTAAAGATTTGTCAGTGTGTTTAACTTTTCAAAGAACCAGCTTTTAGTTTTATTAATCTTTTCTATTGTTTTTTTAGTCTCATTTATATCTGCTCTGACCTTTATGATTTCTCTCTTTGTACTAACTTTGGGTTTTGTTTGTTCTTTCTCTAGTTGCTTTAGTTGTAACATAAGGTTGTTTATTTGACATTTTTCTTGTTTCCTGTGGTAAGTTTGTATCACTATAAGCTTCCCTCTTAGAACTGCTTTTTTGTGTCCCATAGGTTTTGGATCATCATGTTTTCATTTTCATTTGTCTCTAGGTATTTTTTGACTTCCACTTTGATTTCTTCAGTGATCCATTGGTTGTTTATTAGCATGTCATTTAGCCTTCACATGTTTGTGTTTTTTGCAGTTTTTTTGCTTATAGTTGATTTCTAGCCTCATAGTGTTGTGGTCAGTAAAGATGCTTGATAAGATTTCAGTTTTCTTAAATTTACCAAGGCTTGCTTGGTGGCCCAGCATGTGATCTATCCTGGAGAATGTTTCATGTGCACTTGAAAAGAATGTGTATCCTGCTGCTTTTGGATGGAATGCTCTATAAATATCAATTAAGTCTATGTGGTCTCATGTGTCAGTTTCCTTTAGTACATTCACAATATTGTGCAACCAGTACCTATAAGTTCCAAAACATTTTCATCACCTCAAAAAACACCACATACCCACTGCACAGTCACTTCCATTCTCCCCTATTCTCACTCCTCATAACCATCCGTCTTCTGTGTCTATATGTTTACCTATGGCTATTTCATATAAATGGAATTGTAAACTACATCATCTTTTGTGTATGACTTCTTTCATTTAGCATAGCTTTTATTTTTATTTATTTATTTATTTTGTTTATTTTTATTTTTGGCTGCATTGGGTCTTTGTTGTTGTGCATGGGCTTTTCTCTAGTTGTGGCGAGTGGGGGCTACTCTTCGTTGCAATGCACGGGCTTCTCATTGTGGTGGCTTCTCTTGTTGTGGAGCATGGGCTCTAGGCATGCGGGCTTCAGTAGTTGTGGTGCACAGGCTTAGTTGCATCCATGGCATGTGGGATCTTCCTGCACCAGGGCTCGAACCCGTGTCCCTGCATCGGCAGGTGGATTCTTAACCACTGCACCACCAGGGAAGGCCCTAGCTAGCTTTTAACTATTCACCCACATTGTAGCATTTATGAGTACTTCATTCCTTTTTATGGCTGAATAACATTTCATTGTATGTATATATTACAATTTGTTTATCCACTTATCTGTTGATGGACATTTGGGTTGTTTCCATCTTTTGGCTATTATAAATAATACTGCTGTAAAGATCTGTGCTCAGGTTTTTGTTTGAACCCCTGTCTACAATTAGTTTGAGTCTATAGTTAGGAATGGAATTGCTGGGTTGTATGGAGTTCTGTTTTTAACTTTTCAAGGAACTGTCAAACTGTTTTTACACAATGACTGAACCATTTTATACTGCCTACAGCAATGTACAAAGGTTCCAATTTCTGCACATCCTTAACAACACTTGTTATTTTTTTCTTTCTTTTTTTAAAAATTTTAGCCATCCTAGTGGGTGTGAAGTGGTATCTCATTGTGGTTTTGATTTTCATTTTCCTAATGACTAATGATGTTGAACAGTTTTCATGTTGGAGAAATGTCTATTCAAGTCTTTTGCCCATTTTTTAATAGAGTTGCTTTTTGTTGTTGAGTTATGAAAGTTATTTATATATTCTGGATACCAAACACTTATCAGGTATGTGATTTGCAAATATTTTCTTCTATTCTATAAGGTTATCTTTTCACCTTTTGATAATCTCATTTGGTGCACAAAGGTTTTTAATTTTGATGAAGTTCAATTTTTTCATCCTCAATAATATTAACAGCTAATTTCTCATTAGAAACCATGGAGGCCAGATGCAGTAGTATTGCAGGAAAATGGGGCATAAGAGGATGGTCATGTCTCAGGTCTCAGGTGAGTTCCTGGGATGGGCTGCCAAGAAAGGGTGCCTGGCTTCACGCAGGAAAGAATTCAAGAGCAAGCCATAGTAAAGTGAAACTGAGTTTATCTAAAGTGATACACCTTCAACAGACAGAACGCAGGCCATCTAAGAAAGTGAGAGTGGCCCTGAGGTATGGGGTTTTTAGTTTTATGGGCTGGGTAATTTCATAGACTAACAAGTGGGAGGATTATTCCAACTGTTTTGGGGAAGAGGCAGGGATTTCCATGACATGGGCCACTGCCCACTTTTTGGCCTTTTATGGTCAGCCTTGGAACTGTCATGACACCTGTGGGTGTGTCACTTAGCATGCTAATGTATTACAATGAGCATATAATGAGGCTCAAGGTCTACTGGAAGTTGAACCTTCTGCCATCTTGGACCTAATCAGTTCTAACCATTTTTTGTCGTATCCCATTCTTCTCAATGGCTATGTCATTCTTTTAATGGTTGTGACCTGCCTCCTTCCATCTTGTCTCAGTATGAGGATATATTCAAGTGCTGAGAGGAAAGAAAGCTTGTCAAATGAAGTATTCTATATCCAACAAAACTATTCTTCAAAAATGAAGAAAAATTAACATATTTTGAGCTATACAAAAACAAAGAATTCATTGGTAACAGACCTACCTCACTAAAGGGGTGACATTAGCAAAAATGTCAGAGTAGATAGTTCCAGGGGCCTACCCCTCAATAGAAACACTGAAAAATCGAGTAAAAATGATAAGAATCAACTTAGTTAGAATTGTTGAAAACAGAGGTTCATAGCAACCAAGAGAAGGCTGAATCAAGAAAAGGTCAACTTTAAAATGGTAGGAAAGCATTGCAACATTTTTACTTGTACTTGACCTACACCCTTCATCAGCTTGGCAGTGGTCTTGAGAAAAGAAGCTTTCATTCCCAGCATGGGACCCTGGTCCCTGGTTCTAGAGGGAGCAGAGAAGCCCTTATTTGCAAAGAATTGTGTTTGTCTGCTTTGACCTGTCTTGGATACGACCTGAAAGACTGATAGAAGGTGCCTGTCTGTTTCATCTAATTTGGAATTCTCTCAGGCCAAAAAATTGGCTACACAGATGGCATTCCTCAGAAACATTGTAAGGCAAATGAACAAACTTCTTCAGCCCAGGGCAAAGGATTACAGTTGAGGAAAATAATAAATATGCAAAAGCCTGGGAAGAAAAGCTAGGGAAAGACTTCCTTTGGGAAATTAGGGCTTTCATAAGTGCCTGTGTATAGTGGGTAATTTGGAAAGACATGCATATAACCTAGGCATGACACATGCTCAGAAAAGACCTGAGAAGATTCTGAGCTTTCATCTCTGGCTGATCTCTAGGCTCAGCACAAACAGGAAGTGAAGGTGAAGGCAGAGTTGTAATTGGCCTGGCTATGCAATAAAGGAGTGCCTAAACACAGAATCAATCTGAGAAAACTGGGAGAAGTTTTTATTTTCCTTTTTTTATTCTTAGGCATTAGGGGACTTTTAGCTTCCTAGCAACTTTTCAAACCCTTATGAACATCTCATTACCCAGTTTTTCCTTTTACACTATTTGGCTGGTCTATTTTTGGCCCCCACTATTATTCACTGCCTCAGGTCACTGCAAATGTAAGCAATTGCCTGTAATTGTTCTTGACAAACACCCCCAAAGAAGGCTTTTCACACTGAGCTCTAAGGTCAAATAAACTTAGTCCTCAAAGCAGGGTTTCCAGGGAACCACTGGTCAGATCAAGTAATGATAATTCTCTGGTAATGGAGCTTTGAAAAATCTCCAAATTTGTTCTGATCCTTCCAGTGGCTGGCAGGCTGCTGGTTTTCACTGTAATTGGGGGTTGTTAGTTTTCAAAGCTACCATGGATCTGGAGAGTGGAGGATGGAACTCGTGCAAGTTAAAACACAACAAAACAAACTTAAAAGTTTTTGCACAGCAAAGGAAAACATAAACAGAA